>NC_090927.1:465224283-465849283 GCF_040938575.1 Ambystoma mexicanum | reverse complement strand
CCAGACTTTCAGGGCGTATTATAACTCTTTTATTTTCTTGTTCCTGGGGCCTGCCCTCATCTTGGCGAAGAGGGTAGGGTTTTGTGCAGCAGTCCCCTAGGTTTTCTGGATTTGTCTCTGTCAGTTCCTAACATGCCCGCTTGCAAGCTCTCCAGGACTCCTTGTGCTTCTTCCTCCTATGTAACGCGGTAGCCTTCACCTCCATGTTGGAAGCTCAGTGAAAAAAGAAAACCCAGTCAGTAGCGAATTTCGTGCTCTTGTAGCCGGGTAGTCAGTGGGAGGCAGCCTCTCCGCCTATTCAGCATAGCAGCAGAGAGGTCTTGAAAGATTTCCACATTTGATCGACCAAACTCAATGGTTTCTTTCTCCCTTGCTCTTTGTAGTATTTCCTCGCTCTGCCTGTAGTAATGACACTTAGCGAGGACCGATCTTGGGCCATTCGGGGGGACCCCCGGCCCTATGGATCCTGTCAAATTCCAAGATGTGGTGGCCACTGAATCTAATAGAGATGCTACAAGGGACCTTACTCTACTCTCTAATCCAGCTGGTGTTCTCCTTGTTTCTCGCTGAGGCCCATAATGCGAATATTTGTTCTCCGTTCCCGGTTTTCCAGGTCACTGAGCTTCAATTCTATGCCTCTCTCTTTTTGTTCCAGGTCCTGGAACCTGGCTTCACAGTTCATTACTGCCAGATCTCCAGTCAGCTGGCTATTCTCCACCGCCTCAATCCGATCTTTGACTTTTACCATCCCAGCCTGCAAGTCCGGGACTGTTTCCGGGAGGCTAGACTTTATTGAGCAAATTTCCCCATGCAGGAAACGGATGTCTGCCTTTGTGGCGCTGTCCTGATCATTGCCAGTTATTTCTGTCGAGCTCTGCACCTCATCCTGCTCCATCTCCCTTGGGATGCGGCTAAATGTCCTTAATCGGGAGAACGTGTTTGGGTGCAGTGCTCTGCTGGGTGAGAGGTTCAGTAGTTATTCTTCTCCAGGGGGTTTAACATGAGTATTCTTCCAGCGAAGCCCAATACAAGCTTCTTCCACCAGTATTAGAAACACTAACATTTTCTGTGGGCTAATCCTCAGTTTCTTTTTAAAAGTCTTCTGTTTTCCCTACGTTTTTCTCTTGTGTTGCCTTTAGCACATGCAAGCTCAGACGCCCCCCCCCTAGTGTTGTTTTACTGGCAGTGTCTCTTGTGAGGGGCTCTGTGTGTTCAAGGACGCACTGCTTTTCCTTTACACTCACCCTTTATATATTACGAACGGAGGCCGTGTGGCCCTCGAGACAACTTTTCTCTTGAAGAGAGTGTACTTTGTAGTGCTTTTAACGTTTTGGCGTTAATGTACGAGTTTGACCATGCCGGGCCAGGCAAGTTGCTGTCCTCCTCCTGATCTCTAGACTTCTCGGCCCCTACATGCAGTGTCTGGTGGGGCTGTCACATTCGCGCTTCTCCCCAGTGCTCCATCACGGCTGGCGGGCTCCTGCGTATGTTTCTGCGCTCCCGAAGGCTCAGTGGGGAATGGCGTGCCGCCTTATGCATATACAGCTGTTGGAGCGGACTGCGGCTTTGGTCACAGTGTCCCTACTTTACTCATTGAGGGATGCCCAGTTATGCTCTGTGCCCCTTGCCTAGAAAAGTGAGAGAGGGGTGCGCAATGCAGCAGCCTGCTTCCAGCCGGGTGACGTACATGAAAGGTAGGCGCGTCTCTCTTACCGGGCATATTACGCGCTCAATGCGTTTCTCCAGAGCCCCCTCTCACATAACGTAGCATTAGCCAGGCCGTCACTCTCACTCCACAGGAGGGCTGTAGGATGTTTGTGCTTCCCGCGGACATTTTTCACAGCTTCAGCAACTCCTGCTCGTCAGAGGTTCTCGTGGCCGTTACTCTGCGCCCACCATATTGATCATGGCGACTTGCCTGATTCTTCCCATTGCGTTGTCCGTGTATTCAGGCACGGTTTTGTCTCATTCCCTGCCACAGCATGCTCCAGTCTTTTAGCTCTTGTAATTTGCGGTCAGAGTTCATGTACTTCCATTTAGCCGGGGAGTTACACCATATTCCAATGCCTGGAGAGAGAGACGACGGCTCAGGCAGCCATCACATCTGCACCCCCTGGTGGTCTCCCGCGGCCGGGGTTTTTAACTTTTGTGAACTTTTAACAAATTTAACAACATAGGCAGTAGGAACAACGTTCCAATTAGGCCTGCCGACCAACAGGCTAGTGAGTGTATGTACACTCTAGGCTGGGGTATACCGTACAAGCTCCAAGATTTTCCTTGTTTCGCCTTGGGGAGCCAAAGCCGGTCTTACTGGGGTTATTGGTGGTAGGGTCTCTGCAGTTGAACCTGAGGAGATTGCTCATGACTTCAGTGGTGAATGTTTTGTTTCCCCATCGTGCCACTCTGGCCCAGGAGTTTTGTTGGGACTTTGGGGCCTCTCTTGGTCCTCCTAGGGGAGATGGGTTCATAAAGGCCTTCATCTGGAGTTGAGGGCCCTCCAGTCAAAATGCCTTCAGCCTACTCCAATGGGTTGTTATGCGTAACTGGCCTTGAAAGGTGAATTGGAGAGTTGCTTGGAAAAGCAAGCAGTATTTTATTTTACAGTCTTGGAGGAATGTTGCCAGGGGTCTAAGAGCTCCATGCCTTTCTACTATTACTGATGCCAGGTCTTGGTAGATCTGTATTGGAGCCCTTTGGTAGGTTAGATCTCCCTGTATACGGCTAGCGGTCATGATCCCTTGCTTTGTGGAGAAGAAATGCACCCGGGTGATTACGTCTGGGGGGCAGTCGAGGAGCGTCCTCTGCGGCTCCGCAGCCTGTGGGTGCGGTCTAGGAGCAACATGGCTTTTTCGCAGTCTGGAGTGGTGAGTTTGGAAGAAGTCGCACACGTAAGATTGTAGGGCCAGAACTGTGATTGCTGTTGGTATCCCTCGATTGCGTACGTTGTTTCTGCGGGCCCTGTCCTTTAGTTTGAGCTTTATGTCTTTGTTCATCTCCTCTAGTGCCTGGAATTTCCTCTATAGATCTGCCAGCTGAGCTGCATGATCTAGGGTTTGTTCTTCTGTTTCGCTGACCCTTTGCTCTATCTCCCCCATCCGGTTACCGAGGCCCTCCACCTTGGACGAGATTTTCATCATGCAATTTCAGAATTCTGATTTTATGTCTGCCAGGAGGAATTGTATGTCCTCTTTTGTAGCCCATTGCCCTGTTTGTCTTTTCGTTGAGTGGGCTAGGGATCGCCCAGATTCTTACTTTTTATTCTTGTTGTGGCGATATTCGTTGATTTATGTGGTTTTGTTGTTTAGACACTGTGGCAGAGGTTCTCCCAGTGCGTGGTAGAGTGGTAGAGTGCTCTAATTATGGCTTCGCCCCCTTTTACTTTGCTGAGGTTCTTCCAGTGCGTGGTAGAGTGGCAGAGTGCTCTGTTTGTGGCTTCGCCCCCTTTTTCCTTTGCTATTAGCCTGCCAGTGGGTGCCCCAGAAACCCCATGGTTAGAGGGGGTGACCGCACTGATGGTGGGGTGGGGCTCCGTTATACTGGCTCCAGTGTCCCAATTTGTTTTGCTGTGTGCATGGGCTTTGAGGTGTATGCTTCTTTAGGGTCCGTTGGGGGGAAGGAGGCTTTCTTTTACGCTCCGGTTGACCGTTCCAGGCTGGGGGAGGAAGAGGAGAGGGCTCCAGACTTACTTCTGTGCGAGTTGCTGGGTGGCCAGGGACTTCTGCTATACAGCCTTTCTGCCGCCTCTTCAGCATTGCTGTGTGCAGGCTCCTGTGTCCCTTCTCTTTCCTTATTGGGAAGCTCCATGCTGCCGGGACTCTGCTGCATTCAAATTTGCCGGCCTCCTCAGACTCCACCTCTACACCCAGCTCACTGCCAACACGAACTGGGGTGGGAGCGGAGGCTCTGCTTCATCCCCCATTCCCAGAGGGCCATTGGCAATGCTGTTGGCAGCTCCCAGGGAGGTATGCTTTTTATTTCTCGCTTCGTGTGGCGGCCGCCATCTTGTGAGTTGCTGGTGGGAGTGAGCCCCAGCTTCCTTCTGGCTTATCGGGATTCTTCCTATAAATTGTTCGGCTTATTCCTCAGGCATTCAGCTTCCCCGCTGCTGCATGTGATTAGATAGCAGGGCTGCAATAAGTGAAAATATCACTGGCAGCTCAGATCTAACACAGAGGCTCTTAGTGAAGCGTCCGCATTGCCGGTGCTCCAAGATACACCCCCCAAGCATACGCACTTTTAAGTAAAAGAATCTCCCTCTCTCGCTCTCTCTTTCTCCCTCCGCTTCCACCTCAATTTTTGTTTCCTCTACAGAATTTCACGAAATGGAACCCTCAACATCAAATGATTCATTGTATATTAAAAAAGTAGACAGATACACTGTTAATTCAAGATGGTTATATTCCTACACTCGTGGGCTACACTTTACTGCTATTTCATTCACTATAATGATGTTTATGCTAGGACTTTATTGGGGTACTTCTTTCATCTGGGCAAGCCATCTAAAAGAGGGGAAGGGGGGACATGAGGGGAAGTGCACTGCTAAACACAACCAGTATCGCTACCGTACATATGTATGATATTTCTCAGACTATTAATAACTGTCAATAATAACAGTGTTAGCACGCAAGGAAATACACCTGGCCGAATGAGTGTGTGCATGAGCAAACTAGAAACTTCATTTCCCACAGATAAAAACCTTTTTTGTAGCACAAATATTAGTAATGGAAACAATCATAGCACTAGTACACTAACAAAGAGATATATATCACGGCATGATAGAATGAAAAGGCAAGCGCGTAGGCCCAAATATGATGCATACCATGACCTGGGCCTGGATACTATTGAAGATATTAGACATCCCGAGCGCTCTAATAGCTGTTATACAAACATGAGTGTGATGGGCAGACAAACAACAAATGGTAGCTGTCAGGTTATGTTCATAGATACCGCACACATCGGGGGCACTCAGGATTTTAGTACCATAGGAAGTTCCAATTATAGAGGCACAATGCCTGGTTCATCTTGCGCTATGTAGAATAAAAGGCACCTTTCAGGCACACAGCATGCGACTAGTGCTCGTGGACCCAGACGCCCCCCAAAGCAACAACAACCTGAAAAACCTTAATTGCTTAAAACAACCATATTTAGTGATTGATGGGTTGGAGTACGTAAATAGCAAGTAGCAGGAAACAGTGCTCAGCTTCCTAGCTGAAGGCCTCCTAGTATACAAAGAGGAATTAGTGGCTATTGTGGGAAAAACATGTGCACAAATATGGACAGAGCATGTCACAAAACTGACATGGATTGCGGAAATGGAGAAGCTAGTGAAAGTGCACCAAGAAGAGAGCTACAAATTATGCTTCCACAACTGTCTTTTGACAGCTCCAATGAGCAATGCAACAGGACATTGTTTATTCCAGACTTAAAACAGGGCACGGCAGCGGTGATGGATACTACTATGTGTGTGGCCAACAAGTGAACTTGCACCTCCCACCATCATGGAGGGGCTACTGTTCGCTGGCCACGGTACACTCAGCACTACTAGTAGTCCCAGAAGAACACTTGAAAGGGGGGGCCAATACCTGACACAACCCCAACAGCTTCTTCAGCGTTTGAAAGAACAGCACCCAATGCCGCCACCAGAATTTTGCATCCTATCGGGAAGAGCCAATATGATAGACTATGAAGGAAGAAAAGAGCATCAGACTATCTATCAAAAGACTCAACAGCATTGCTCATGGAGATACTTGAAGAAACAGACTGTTCAGCTCTGCTGAAACATTTACCACCTCACTATTGCTACCCAGCGTGCAAGCAGCAGCTAATGCTAAATGGCTGCAGATAGTATGCTGGGAAATGGTCTAGTTGGCGAATGACACCATCAATGGGTTCAACATCTGAAAGTAGAGCTGCGTGCCCTAAGATTGATGCCGGTGCGGAACCGATACGTCCTGGATATGCTGACAGCAATGGAAGGAGGCATGTGCCAACAGATCAGGGATTCATATTGAGAACATTGATCATTGTGCCACATAATAGCGGCAGGACAGGGCCTGGGAGTGTGCATGAAAAAATAATCCTGTATCCAAGGAGAAGACTGGTTTGATAGTGCTTTTGATTTGGCCCCATCCCAGGTAGGTGCCCTTGTGAGGATGCTGTTACCTGTCGTCGTGTTTATCCTGGCTCTTTTTTGCACATGCCAAATGGGACTCCGGTGTTGTGCCAAAGCAGTGCCTTATAGCGCAATGATGATGATTTCAATTGGCGTTTCAATAGTACCTCGTAATACAAAAGACCAGAAATGCAAACTGACCATGCCATCCCCCAAATGCTCCCTATTTACTATAGAGATTAAGTAAATCGCTGTCATGGGTACTAGCTTAGGTAGCCCTACCAAGTCAACTTCATATTCAATTCATGATGGCAAGAAAGGAAAACAGGCAGGAGCACTGTGGGTGAGAGCTTGGCAAGCAAGGATAGGGTTAATATCCATTTCACCCATTGGTACTCCCTGCGCCCATAGAATAACATGAGACTTCCTGCTTCCATTAGTATGGATCCTTTAGTGCCAACCCGGAACTAAGTTGGGCGCTCTAGTCTTCGGGCGTGGCTCTCTATAAAAGCCACGCCCAATGAGCAAGCCATGCTTCGTGTGCATTCTGTAGCTTCAAGCACACGCTTACCTTGCTTCTGACTCCAGAGACTTCTACTGCATTCTACAGCTTTGACGACCGGCAGGTCAATCCTCTTTACTGCGGACTCCGCGCCTGAAAAGAGAAGAACAGAGACGTTAGCTGACCGGCGGTTTTCTACTCACCGTTTCCAGCAGCCGTCCAGAGGTTCCCGCGACCCCCTTTTCCACTCGCGGACCGACAAGTCATTCCCACTCGTCTTCTCTGCAAGCGCTTCCAGATTTTCCAACCCCTCTGGCAACCTGCAAAGAGAAAAAACAAAGGGAAGACAGGTTAGAACTTGAAAACACATTGTTGGTTAAATCCCCACAGACAATACGAACCTGAACATTTCACATGCACTAACCCAGTGAAGCAACTCTGATTCCAAGGACATATCGCACTTACCTGATCTGATATTGGGATCCAATTGTGCACATCTGCCATTCCAGCAGCACAAAGGGTCCAGTGAGGTAACTGGCCCTGGGACACTCTTCAGGAGCTTCCAAATAAACGGTGGTGTGTACATTGCAGTATCAGCACAGCAACCAGCAAAACCAGCACCAAGTCAACTCGACAGCCAACTGGTCCCACACCATAGCGCCCCTGCAGAGGCAGGATGGAGAGCCCACCATTCCAAACTAAGAGGTATAACTCCCATATTCCGGGTGAGGAGAGAGCAGGGCTGAGGTCGGCGGACTCCATCGCTCCTGCGGAGATTCAGGTGAGCGTGACACTCGCTTATACCACATCATTATTGTCCCACCCCCTGACCCTTAAAATTATAAAGAAGTTTGGGTAGATCTTGCTGGGGATGGGGGATGTATCTGCATGACATGCGCCCCCGGAGAATATGTGCAAGCAGGAGAAAGCCTGCGGGATGTATGTAAGGCATGGATGCCAATAAAGGGAAACCCACCACATGAAGTTGCAGTAAGAAGGGAAAATTAATGCAAATATGCAGAAGAATTTGTTACTGTGGAAGTAACGAAAGGGGGGAATGTTGGGAAGGAAATGTACCATTCCCACCCCCCTAGACCTTTAGAGTGACGTGAAACCCATAGGTACACGTGCGATGTACCAGGGATGAGGGGGGCGTGCTAAGAAATCCTACATGAATACAATGTTATATGAAACACAGATGTATAGACCTAGTGTGCGCATGTAAGTAAGTGCCATTTTTTGTAGTAAAAAAAAGAAACAGTCGGCCTGCATGGCTGCGCAGTAGAACACAAGCCCAACGAAGAAACCTGAACAGGCCCAAGCACTGATGGTAGAAAGACCTGCAATGCTAACTCCCATAGAAAATTATCTTTGTTCTATAACTGTTGTGAATACTTGTAAGGAATGCTCCCTGCAAGGCCGTGAGACAGCACCAGGTGCCTCATCATGCACATTTATTACAGCGAGGCCAAAAGCAGACATCCAACTCCCACCCAGCCCACCAGGAGTTATGACACCCACAACTGCCCCAGTACAAGACCCCTAAATTCCACGATAGTAGGTGACCCCAGACCACCAACCATAAACCCAGTGGTCATAAAAGATCTAAAAGAGCACACCCATTCCACCTTATTTCATAATGACACACTTTGTAATACGAGGTACAGGGAGGAATTCGGTATAGTCCAAAACGAGGGTGGAAACCTTGGGTGCGGATAGTACGATATGGAATGAGAGAAGAATGTGTGGGTCAGCATGATCTTAAGCCTCCCCCTGTGCTAGTCCTAGAGCTTTGAGAGCGCCTGCCGTAATGATAGAATAGCATTGTTTTACAATAGTAACTAATGAGGAATGTGACCTTCATTTCCTAGAGAAGATGAGCCCAGCTGACCCCACGTGATGGAATATAGACCGACAGGGCTGGGACCAATAGCAGCCTGGCATCACCTATGGAGCAGGCCGCCCATGTATGGTCTCGCCAACCAGCCACACAGGTTTTTACTGTATAATGTGGCATCATTCGTGATGATGTGGGTTCCCTTATAACCTTCTGCTGGTACTACTGTTCGGCAGAACGTTCTCAAGCAGCAGTTCTTTGCTGACCTAACTATTTTTGTGTGATTAAAATTGTTATCCTTGCAAAATCTCTTGGCCTTTTTACCCTAGTGGGTTGTATTTCTTCTGGCTTGAGCATTCAGGGACGAGCCTTTAGTTTACCCTGGAAGCCTGGGAGTCCCCAACCCATTTTGTCAATTATCAAAATTACATTGGTTCAATAATGAGGGGTTGGATCAAAGTCATTTTGTTTTACTCGATTTGTACTGGAACCCGATTGGTATCGCTACGGACTCCTTTTTGGAGGGGTTGTGAGTATGTTGTACCTGTCTGCTGATGATTCTACTACATCTGCAGTTATAGTTGCAGGGGATCTAAACATAACGTGTTTTCAGAGCCAGGATTGCCCCATAGATTTGAGAGAAAAGAGGTGGCTGGCTTTTATGAAGGAGATGGACTTTTGCATGCTGAACGGGTTTGTAAAGGGGGATATTCCCCCTCTACGAAGGGCTAGTCAAGCAGTAATAATTGATATTTTTTTTGTTTCAAGGAACTTATTTAGAGGGATGAAGGAGTTAAAAGTTGTGCCGCAAATCATAAGTGAGCATAATTTGTTGTTAGTTAAATGGGGATTCTCTTTATCTAATCGCAAGAGAGAATTATATTGCCCTACTGTGGAAGGTTCCGTGTGTTAATATCCCCGCAAAAATATCATCATACAAAAATATCAACATTTTTTTCCAGTGATATTAAGGCATGAACCTGCGGGGGAAACCCCTGCGTCCCCCGCATTATTTTTAAATGAGTGGGGGACACCCCTGCAACCCCCGCTCCCAAAAACCCCACAAATTATCCCCCCCAAAAATATTGCCTATGGCCGTTCCAGATGACCATTATACAGCAATATTTTTGGTGAGGACAATATGTAGTGATACCCTGTGGAAATGGCCTGCGGTATAAACAGATTTAAATGGAATGAACGGCCTTTAGCCAACTTCGATACTCATTTAATAGATCAACATCTTTTTACTACTTTTGATCCTGTTGAGGAGGGGGTGGATTATGCTGTTTGTTCAATAGATCACCCCCATTACCAAGGGTCTTTTAGGCATAAACATGTGTACGATGAAGCATTGGGAACCTCGAACTGGGCACTGAGATCTACCCAGGTGAAGCTCCTAAAGCAAATATATAGGAACTGGCGTAGAGTCCATCGGAGTTCCCTGGCTTGACGAGATGTGGAAACAATGTTAGGTACGTTGGCCTCTAAAAATAGCACAGAAATGTGGTCCCTGTTAAAAATCCACAATAGGCACCAACCATTGGCCCCTCAGGTTAACCCCATCCCAGAAGAAGCCTGGGTGAGTTATGTTTCCAATTTATTTGCCTTACCTCATAATGCCAAGAGTATATGTAGAGATACTGAAAAGCGCAAATGGAATGTGTCCTTTGACCAAGAGGACATTTTGAGTTGTATTACAAAGGCGAGTAACTCGATTGCGCAGGGGCCTGATGGTCTGTCAAAATTGATGTTTAAATCTCACCTGGAGGCTTGGGCTATGATTCTGGAGACTCTATTTAAGTGAATTCTTGAAGTAAAACCAATACCAGAGTCTTGGAAGAAGTCAATAGTGATACCTATATTTAAAACGGGGATAGAGAAGCTCAACAGAACTACCATCCAACAGCTCTCTTAGATGCCCCAGGAAAAATACTTGGTTGTTTAATTCTGAGGGACCTAGTTTGATGGGTCAAGGAGGCAAATTGTTTTGATCTCTATCAATTAGGGTTTGTGCCAGGTTTAGGCACCCCGGTTAATGTGCTGGCTCTGAGCCTAGTGAACGAAAAAGTCTTGCAGATGGGCCAACCAGCTCACATGGCATTTATAGATTTCAAATTAGCCTTCAATTGTGTGGTCCGAGGAAGGCCGTTTCAGAAACTACAGAATGAAGATTGCCCAGGGTTACAGCACAGGTCCGTCTTGATTCTATTAAAGACAAGGAGGCAAGCATTATGATTTCCATCTTTATTACTGCTACAGCAGCAATTCAAAATGTAATTTTTTTTTCACATCTCTAAAACTTGGTAACACATTTTTTGTTTCCTCCCATGACCTCTGGAGGTAAAACACAAACAGGGGTATCATAGTTTTAAGATTGAAGGAAAATGGCTCCGCAAACTACTAATCCCCATAATCCTCTGTGTTTGGGTAGTCCAGCCTTGTCCACTTTACCCAATCAGGTTCTCTCCATCCCTATAAGAGAGACCCTTTACGAGTCCAACTCCTCTTTCTTTGGCAGCTGACACCAATATCAGTAAAATCCCAACAGTCAACTTGAACCAACTGAAGAACTTGAGTAATCCATTGCGCCGGAAACTTGGCTTTACTATGATGAGAAGAACTCCTTCCCGAACTGAACCCTTCATTATTCCTCACGCTTACTTAGGTTGCTTTCTGCTCCTCTCCTGCAAGCAAAGGAGACGTTGTCGTCACGGTGGGTCTATTATTAACATACACATCAAACTTTAATCGTATGTGCATATGCCATCTGGGTGGGATATAATGCTCACCTCCTTGTCTTTAATAGAATCAAGACTGACCTGCGCTGTAAGCCTGGGCAATCTTCATTCTATGTCGAGACAGGAGGCGAGCATTATGCTTGTTCAAAGTTATCAATTACTCTATTAGCTATCTGCAAAACAGGCTTAAAATAAAAAGTCTTAAATGTGGTTTCATTAGACTAGTCAGCTGATTTCATAATATCTTGTAACGGTACGCCTGCTGCAAATGCTCTAGAAACCATTGCGCCCCTCGCTGAATGTGTGCCAAACAGTGACTAATCGATACCTGCTGAGTGCATAACTTCCCTAACCCATCTCGCAATGGAAGCTGTCGCGACTGCATGGAAAGGCTTCCTGCGTGCAATTTACAGTTGGGTGACTCCTCTCGGTCTCACATCTGCTGTAGCACTTTCATAGTCTTTAATACATTGCGCCACGCACAGTTTAGGATTATTTGGGAAATATGGATAAGAAATCATTGCTGAGTCGGATTTAGTTCTGTTTGCTACTTTGAAGGCTACTCCTTCTGGATAAAATACCTTCCTATCAATCTCTAGTGCTTTCACATCTGAAACTCTCCTACATGCTACAAGGCATAAAAGCATGGCTAGTTTTCCTGACAATTGAGATTGCGCCAGATCTTTGTTGTCAGGCCATGCCAAAAATAATTGCAATACCACCTGCACGTCCCAGAGCACCGATTACTTGGGCTCGGGGGGTTTACGCACCTTAACCCCTTTCAGAAGGTGTAACACTGCTGGGTGTTCCCCTAACGGCCTTCCTTCCACCTTGTCGTATCCCGCTGATATCGCAGATCTGTATACGCCTATTGTCCTGTAGGTGCAGCCCTTACTAAGCCTCTGAGTCAAAAAGTTTAGTATGTATACTAAAAGGGCCGAAACAGAATTAACACCGAAGTCTGTGCAGTAGGCGGTCCAGCGCCCCCAAGCGGCACCATAGCTCCTGATGGTGGAAGGCGCCCAGGAGTCCCTGATGCAGTCGGCAGCGAGCTGCGAAATGCCTGGCAGTTGCCATTGTTGCCTGAAACCCTGCAGGCCATCATGCGTAGGGTGCCCTCTGCTACCAGCGGGTGGAACTGACCGATCGGATTCCGAAGAATGTCCGCTCTGTGAGGGAACACTCTCTGGAAATCCATAGAAAGTTCCATCACTACTGGAAACCACGGCTGGGATTTCCACATCAGAAATATGAGCACTAGCTCTGCCCGCTCTCTCCGCACTTTTGCTAACACTGTCGTTAACATGACGAACGGCGGGAATGCATAGTTGACTGCTCCTGTCCACTCTTGCAGGAATGCATCCATCCCTGCTGCTTCTGGGTCTTTCCTCCAACTGAAGAACCTGGAGGTCTGAGTGTTGAGCCGGGAAGCAAATAGATTGGTATCCAAGACTCCCCACACTTGTTGAATCTGAACAAAGACACTCAGGAGTAGCCTCCAGTCGCTGGAGTCTACCAGATATCCCAAATTCCAGTCCACCACTAAGTTTTGAGCGCCTGGTAAATACTTTGCTGTCACTGATATCTGCTGCTGCAGACAATGATGCCAAAAATCTTTTGGCAATTCTGCCAACATCCTGGAAGATGTCCCTCCCAGTTTGTTTATGTACCGAACGGCTAAGATGTTGTTCATCTTGAGAAGGACGCAACAGTTTGCGCGTCTCTGGTGAATGCTCGGACCGCGAAGGACCCAGCCAGGAGTTGTAAACAGTTTATGTGGAGCTGTAACCTCTCTTCGGACCACTTCCCTCCTGTTTCTATGTTTCCACACCGAGCTCCCCAACCTGCTCTGCTGGCGTCGGACTCTATCACTAAATCTGGGGTGTCCCCAAATATCACTCTGCCGTTCCAGGCTTCCATATTGTGCAGCCACCACTGCTACTCTGTAACGGCCTCTTGGTCTAGTTTAATGAACTGGTGGTAGCCCAGTCCTCCCATGAGATGTCTGATCTTCAGTCTCTGAAGAGCTCTGTAGTGTAGTGGCCCCGGGAAAATCACTTGTATCGAGGCCGCCAGAAGGCCCACTATTCAGGCTAGATTGCGAAGCAAAATAACCTTCTTTGCTATCACAGCTCTCAGCTCCTTTTTTATTGCTCTGACTTTCTGACCCGGTAATTCCAGCAAAGCTTTCTTCGTATCTATAACGAACCCCAGGAACTCCATCCTCTGGGCGGGTCGAAGGTCTGACTTTTCTGTATTTATTACAGAACCGAGAGAGGATAAGGATACAAGTTTGTGTACCCATAAGGCCTGACTCTGTAGCTGATCTGCGCTCCGACCTAATATGAGGATATTGTCTAGATAAATTATCATCCTTATCCCTCTTTCACGAATGGCTGCCGCTACAGGGGGCATCATTTTTGTGAAGGCCCATGGCGCGGATGCTAGTCCGAAGGGGAGGCATGTGAATTTACAGACCTCCTTGCCCCACCTGAAACATAGATACTTTTGATGCTCTGCCGCTATTTGGATAGTCAAGTAAGCGTCTTTGAGATCTAGTCGGACGAGCCAATCGTTTGTCCTGAGTAGGTCTCAAAGAAGGTGTATGCCCTATATCTTGAAGTGCCTGTATACTACCGATTCATTCAGGCTCTTCAGATTTATCACTGGCCGAACTTTCTCCCCTCTTTGGACCAGAAACATGTTGCTGACGAAACCTGGACTGTGCTGATATTCTCGCTATATTGCCCCTTTGGCCGCTAGACTGTACAATTCTCTGAAGAGTAGCGTTTGTTCGCTTTGCGGCATGAACATTAAGGCTGGCGCTTGCGCTTGCGAGGGGGTACCTACAAATTCTAGCTGCATGCCTGCTACTGCCTGTAACACCCAAGCATCGCTGGATAATTCGCGCCAAGCTTGCAGAAACTGGCACATCCTGCCCCCTTCTCTGGAGGGTAACGGTACTGTACTCACCACATGGCACTGTCTGTTGCCTGTAGGCACCCCTCCCTCTCCTGTTTCTGGGGAAACAGGCTCTCGCTGGGAAGAAGTTATCTTGCTGGCAGTTCTCCCAGTACTGCGCTCTCGCCCCTTGGGGTCTTCTGCATGTATTAAAGCGACCAGACGCCCGACCCCTCTGTCGTCCGGTACCGGCGAAAACCCGGCTGGGGAATATTCTCCTTATTGAACTTTGGGATTTTTCTAGGGCGGAATATGTGCCGACAAATTCATTGTGTTTCGGCCTAGCAGGCCACTCACAGGGGACACATCTCTTTTGCAATGGCCTTCATCAGAGCAGATTACATGTTCAATTCAAATCATGAGAACACGTGTTATTTAATGAAATCGCTTATTCTATTCTTCTTATCATCCAATGATTCTTATGGGGGTGAAGCCAACATCTTGTGTGTATTTTGGGAATTACACCATCTCTAGGTTAAACATGTTCTCACCTATGCTTATCTGCGTTTTGCCTCACATCAGTGTTCGGCAACGTGTTGCCTTGTAGATGATGCAGCAAGATTTGAAGATGATACAGATAATAATCCTCTGAAATAAATGATGAGGACAGAGAGTCAAGAATTCCTTGCTCTTGTCCGATTCTCTGCCAGGAAGTTGGCATTCACGAAACTAGTCACAAACATTCTCTGCAAGCACACTCAGGGTGAGGACTAAAGTCAATTTTGTCCTAAGGCGTCCGCATCCTCAGCGTTGAAACACCCACACAGCAAACCGTTTCTCTGCTGGAATGACAACCAGCGGGGTTTCCCTGTTAGTTTGCTGGTGTGTGCTAGCGTTACTCATTTCAGAATATAATTTCTCCTGCGTAGTGCCGCTTATATCCTATAACAGATATGCAGAAAAAAGGTTAAGCATCTGCATCGCGCTATCCGTTTTCTCTTTCATAAACTAGGACACAAAAGAGGTACACAACGGTATTTAGCCAGACCGTTAAACGGATATGGACTAAAATTATGACTAAAGGGCCTAGCTATACACAAAAGAACCTTTATCATCCGTTCCCAGAGGGCTGCAAAGCAATGCTTTGCCACTTTCTCATTCCATTAGACGGCCGTTATGTCTCTGTCGAGTCTCTGGGGGACGCAGGCAAAGTGACTTTTTATAAACAGGACATCATGGCAATGCAGTCACTGCATTTCACCAGCCAATGGAAGCATGTCATTTCACAGATTGCATGTGCGTTGGCAATGTTTTTGTGTCTTGGTCAGAATTCACAGGCCACTTTAGCACCATTAAAGTATTATGGGTTTTCTCTGGCTGGTGATTTACGGTGCCAGGAGCATCCATGATTTCTTTGTACGTGAGGAAGAAAACGGTGTGCCTTTTGATCTCCCTTCACTTTTGCTCCCACTCCATGAAATTGTCCTCAAAGTTCACTAACAACCTCTCACGCCCTGCTTTCCGGAGCTGCAGCACAGATATGCCGCTGTTGCAAATTAAGGCAGTTAGAAATGTTTGCAGCGCCTTTCTACACCCGCTTGCATTCAGTAGCAATGTCAAAATGTCAAAGGTCATCACTGTATTCTGCCGTATCCACGCAACGCTACAAACAAGAAAAGACACGGCCAATAGATCTGGCTTTTATAGACGTAAAGAGTAGTGAAAGAATGAGAAAGAAGACCGAGTGGGTGACTCTCGTATCGTACATTGCTTGGGAACACAGGTTAAGGCAGGAAGAGTAGAAAGACACGCAGCCTGCTCACTTGGGAACTGTCTTTATTCATTGACGGTGCCCAACTGCCGTTTGCGCCTTTACCCCTTTACCCATGTCCAGCACTCATAGGCACTCATAGGCTGCCCGTACTGACACGTCAGTTAACCCTGTCGTGTCCTGGATATGAAATCCCCCACGGGCGAATAAACATGCCCATGTCCCCTCAGTGATCGGCAATCTCATATTTCTTCAATAAGCCGCACTGGCCGTCGGAAGCATCTTACCGCTCTAGAACCTAGTTCCATATGGTCAACCTCTTCTTGAGGGTTCTCACCACTTGCAGACTCTTCAATGCACCGCTCCTTGTCATCTTCGTTCGCTTCTCTCGCACAATAGCACTTGAAGTGAGACACATTCCTTGTTACCACTCGATCAGGTGGTTGAGCCGTTACCATTGATGCTTTGACATGCAACACTATAAGAGGTGTTGGATCAACTCTGGAGTCTGATTTTCTATCTTGACAACGACAGACGAGTACCCTGTCTACAGCTTGTATCAATGATTCCACAGCATGTCTCTGGCGATGGGTGTCTATCTTCCTGCTCTGCTTCCTTGCAAGACCCACCACTGTCACATCTTCATTAGATGCGGACCCTGATCCGGGGAGATGCGGAAGCGGCAGACTTACTTTCTGTCCAAACATCAGGTCTGCTGGACATCTACCTGTAGTACCATGTGGTGAGTTCCTATAGTCTCGATAGCATGGTGCAAAGAGCCTGATTGAGAGACATGGATTGTAGCTCGTTTTGCTGTAGTACCTTCTTGAGGCTATCCATGAACTTCTCAACCAGATCACTGGCCTAAGGCCACAGGAGTGTAATCTTCCTGTGATGAATCCCCATGTACTGCATAGAGCGAGCACAATCCAAACTACTGAATTAGGGTCAGCTAGCAGACTTGAGCACCCATGGAATTCCTCATGCCGAGAAGATATCCTCTGGTTCCGTTCTGGCGGCAGTGGAGAAAACTTACTTAACAATCGGGAATCGAGAATATTCATCCAAGACTACTAACCAGTATTTACCATCTTTGAATGGTCCTAAAACGTCAACTGCAGCATGACTCCAAACCGCATCTGGTAAATCAGACATTCAAAGAGGTTCAGGGTGGTCCATCCGTGTCATGCTCTGACATAGATGGCATGATCTGACAATGTTCTCTACACGTGCATCAATCCCAGGAAACCACATGGTGTTCCTGACCTGTTGTTTCATGGCTTCAACCCCTCTATGCCCATGAGCTAAATCAATGATCTGTTGTCGCAGCTTTGAAGCAATGACCGTTCTGATCCCTCGCATGACGCCTCCTCCTGTGGATACAGTTAGTTCATCTTTCAACTGTTTGAATGCACAAAGTTCCACCATTTAACAACCTCTATCTTGAGTTCCCCCTAGGAACACTGATCTCCATGGCCAGGATACTATCAGCTCTTATACCTTCTGCAACGCGTCATCAAGCTGAGTGCATTCTCCAATGAGAGCTGATGATATGGGAACACAAGGCATATTCTTCTGCCATTAAGATCTCCGCCTATGTGTCATAAAGGGGATGCTGTGACATGAAATCTTGTGGGTTGTATTCCTTGCATGGCGTTTCAATGATAGCGAAATCAAAGTCCTGCAGTCCTGCAGTCGCAAACCCTGTCCCTCTAATCTCGGTGGCATCTTGTATCTGGGGATCACCATAAATGGTGACCAAAGCTTGGTGGTCTGTGATTATTGTCAACAGCTTGCCAATCAAGAACATGTGGAAATGTTTGCAGGCCCATACAACAGCCAGCCCTTCTTTCTCGGGTTGCGAGGGCCATAGTTCTGCATCTGAGAGTCTTTTGCTTGCATAGGCTATTACCACTCTCAGTGACTCTCTCCCGGGATGGTGTTGAGCTCATCATGGCCGGCCTTAAGGGCAGCAGCACCCTGGGCGAATTGGCACCCCCCCCCTCTACCTCCGGCGCCCCTGGTTAACAGGGGGTGGGGTGGAAGGGGGTGGGGCCAGGAGGGGCCACTTTTTTTTTAAACCTCCTTGCTCTGCGAGGACGTAATGGTGTGAATAGGGCGTGTTAACACCCCATTGTCATTGAATGAGTCCGCCACCGCGGGTTCATTCAATGACAATGAGGCACTTGCCACGCCTTCTCCCACTACGCCAGCTCGGGGGAGCCCTTGAAAGACTCCCCTGAGCTGGCGTGGTGGGGGGGACTAATGGCGCATTTTGCTGTTAAAAGCACCCGCGGTGACGGGCGCTCTTAACAGCAAAAGGCTGCCTGCCGCGCCTTCTCCCACAACACCAGCTCGGGGGAGCCCTTGAAAGACTCCCCCGAGCTGGCGTGGTGGGGGCATATGGCGCCCTGGGGGGTGTGGCGCACCGGGCGGTCGCCCGGCGCGCCCCCCCTAAGGCCGGCTCTGGAGCTAGTACTGCCTCCAGTCCTACCGGACTCCCATCCGCAGTCACTTCTGTGCATAGCAATGGGTCAAAGTACGCCATGTGGGTGGTCAGTCATAATATCAACAAAAAAAATGGCGAATTACAATAAATGTAAAAACTTAATGTCGAAAAAAAAATCGAATTCTTTTTTTAAATTTATATATTTTTTGGGGGTTCCGCATGTAAAAAAAAAAGGTAAAAAAAAATAAATAAATAAAAAAAGGGAGTTGGGGAGAACCCCCCCATTTCGAATAAAAAACGTATTAAAAAAGTAATTCGAATATTTTTTTTGGCATTATTTTTTCGATTTTTTGACTTTCGACATTTTTACATTCGATTTTATGACTACAAACCCGGCATGTGGTGGGCTGAAGCGTTGTCCCTCGTTATCTGACAAAAAGCCTCCTGGAATACTTGAGCCTATGGAACATGAGTAAGGCCACAAGAAGAAGGCCATCTCCTGTCCGTGCCTCAGTCTTCACATCCCCAGCCAGGGCAGGAGCCCACTGCACCCTCCATAGCTGCAGGAGCAGCTTCACCCACAGAGCAGCATCCGAGCTGCAGGGGCAGCACTACGTGTGCTCCCCTCTTCAACCAGCGAAGACCAGAGATGTACGCCGTGCCTGTTGGCTTCACCCTGCAGATAATGCTCCTTTTCTGAGCTCATTACTCGGCTGCGGAGCCCCTTGCAGCACCCCACCCACACGTGGAGCTCATTCTCCGTGATCAGCTTACCAAAATGGCCGCCGCCAGCTGATCGCAACATTGTGTTCATTGGTTGCCTGGCAACTTGTGTTCGAGTGGCTATTAAACCAATCGAGTGCGACCGGAGGTGGAAGCCGGCCCCACAAGAAGAAGGCCATCTCCTGTCCGTGGCTGTCCAGTCTACCAGGAACTAGGGCACAGAACTCTGCCACCCGCAAATCTACCCAAGCAGTTCGAAATCTTTAATAATCACTCCCTGAGCGCCATATGTGAGCCTGACGCACCCATTATGGATGCAACCATCTGCCGCAGACCGTCCAAACTCATTCAAGGTAAGGAGTTTGATACAAATCCACTCCATATACATGTTTGCTTGGCTGCCAGACTAACGAGGCTACGTGCCCACACGACTAAGACCACTCATGACTCACTGACACCCTCTACTTATCATCGAAACGCCTGCCTTCAATCCAGACTCCTGATTCCTGTCCCTACTACTAAATTGCCCCTCATCAAGCCACGTATCTTGCCCCAAGCAGCAACTACTACCTGTTTCACACGTGACTTTAACCCACCAATACCTAACTTATTACTGTGGAGTGTCACCTGACTGGTGCCTACCACTCCCGAAAATGGGACCCCTGATGTAATTACTGTGATACCACATTCTTCTACCACTAATGTTAATTGCAGTGTGTTGAATGTCACCTCCCTGGTGCCTGCCACTCCCGAAAATGGGACCCCTGATGTAATTACTGTGATACCACATTCTTCCACCACTAATGTTAATTGCAATCGGTTGAATGCCACCTCCCTGGTGCCTACCACTCCCGAAAATGGGACCCCTGATGTAATTACTGTGATACTACATTCTTCTACCACTAATGTTATGTTAATTGCAATGTGTTGAATGCCACCCCCCTGGTGCCTACCACTCCCGAAAATGGGACCCCTGATGTAATTACTGTGATACCACATTCTTCTACCACTAATGTTATGTTAATTGCAATGTGTTGAATGCCACCCCCCTGGTGCCTACCACTCCCGAAAATGGGACCCCTGATGTAATTACTGTGATACCACATTCTTCTACCACTAATGTTAATTGCAATGTGTTGAATGCCACCTCACCAATGCCCACCACCCCAGTAGCTACCAAGAACACATGTACTGACAAGGCTATAACTACACATACACTCACCGCCCCCCACTCCAACTCCCCCCACCCACTCCCCATCCCTCAGTCACCACTGAACCGCATCTCAAATGTGCCATGATCAATGCCAGATCTATCAATGCTCATGCTCTAGACATACATGACCTCATCTCCACCCACAACCTTGACCTCCTCATGGTCACAGAAACTTGGCTACATGAAGTTTCAGGCCCTGCACTCTCTTGCACTCCCCCCGGCTACGCCATCATTAGACAAGATCGACCTTCCAAAGTGGAGGTCTAGCGCTAATAGCCAAAGACTGTCTAGCCATTACAAAAATTGAGAAATACATGAGCAAAAACAACGACTACCTCCAACTCAAACTCAGCCTCTCTCCCCAATGCACCATTGCCATACACCTTGTCTACCACCTCCCAGGTCCCCTAGGCAACTTCCAGTCCGCACTCACTCACCTCCTCTGAGACAACCTCAAGAAACCTTCCAAAGCTATCCTGCTCGGTGATGTAAACCTAGGTCTCCATGACACCAAGGATCCAGCTGCTAAATCCCTCAACTCAGCCCTTGAGACTCTAGGATTCAAAAACACTATCTCTGACCCCACCCACTCTCTAGGGAGAACCCTGGACTGGATCACCCAGCATAACTGCCCTATCCCCATCATGGGTAATACCCCCACACCATGGTCTGATCACCACATCATCGCTTTCAGCATACCCATAACGAACTCCTCTACACTATCTCCTCAACCCTTACCACCAGCCCTCGCAAGAAGCTCCCGCCAGCTAACTAAAGAGAGATTATTACCCTTCCTCCAAAGCCCAGCCTTCAGACCACCCTTCTCCACGGATCCAGAAACTCTCAGACTCTCATATGATGCCGCCATCAAATCAGCCGTCAACGCCATAGCCCCGCTCAAACCCCGCAAACAAAAACCTACGACTCACTCAACTCTTGGTTCACCCCAGACCTACTGATACTCCGCACTGAAAAACGGACAGCCCTCACACAGTGGCAAAAACTCCCACTCAGATAAAGACAAACTCACCTTCAAAGCACGCTCCAAAGAGTACAAGTAGGCCATCATCCTTGCCAAAGCTAAATCCTTCCAAGCAAGAATCACTGATGCCAACTCCAATACCAAAGAAATCTTCTCCATCTTCAGAGAACTAGAGACCCCCCATGCCCGCCCCCCTAAACATCACCAGAGATAAGATATGGTGTGACGAAATCCAAACAGCCATGCCCAACAAACTCACCACACTCCAAACCAAAATCCAGTCCACTAAGCACCTGCTCCCCACCACCACCACCCCCATCCCCCCATCTCCCCTGACTCTACCCCTATCTTCTCATTCAAAGCCATTCAGGAACAAGACATGATCAACCTCATGAGGACCCTAAAACCATCCAACTGTAAGGGTGACTCCTGCCCCGCCTCTATTATTAAAGACTGTGCCAAGACCCTCGCACCATTCTGGACTGCTTTTGTTAATGCCTCATTTGCCACTGGGAAAGTCCCCTCCTGCCTCAAGGAAGCCCCCTCCTCAAAAAGCCCTCTCTCGACCCTACCTCCCCCAATAATTACAGGCTCATCACCACCGTCCCCTTCCTGCTCAAGATACTGGACAAAGCAGCCTACCTTCAAGTGCAGTACTTCATTGAAGAAAACAAACTCCTAGGGCTACGCCAATCTGGTTTTCGCCCCAGACACGGGACAGAAACCACAATTCTTGATCGAAAGAATCAGATGGATGATGCCAGAGACCTAGGCAAACCAGCTCTACTCCTACTCCTCAACCTCTCTGCAGCATTCGACCTTGTTGACCACCATGTCCTTTGTCATTACCTTTCCACTACAGCCAGATTCTCCCTCGACGCCATGACCTGCATCACCTCTTTCCTAGAAGACAGAACCATGCAAGTATTCTCTGTCCTAGCCTCCGCCTCACCCACCATCATGCTCTGTGGAGCTCCTGCCTCTCCCCAACCCTATACAACGTCTTTACTCGCCCACTCTTTCTCATCCTCAACGCTATGGTTATCTCCTACACAAACTACGTGGACGATACCCAGATTCTCCTCACCCGCAACTATGACAAGGACTCTGCTATGCTCAACGACATTTATAACACTATCCAGGCCTGGATGGCAGCAAACGGACTGTGCCTTAACTCTGACAAGACGGAACTCCTCCTGGTAGGTTCGCCCGATACATTAAAAAACTTTGACTCACAATTCAGCCGCTTCACTATTGACTCCATCAAAATTCCTGTATCAGACTCAGTCAAAACCCTTGGAGTCTGCTTAGACTCCAATCTATCCATGTGTGAACAAGTTAGTGCTATTGCCTCTCCGGCAGCCTACCATGCCAAACTAATCAACACAGCTAGGCCATTTCTCTCCAAAGAGAATTGCACCAACATAGCCAGAGCCATCACGGGCTCAAGGCTAGACTACTGCAACGTCCTCTTCCTTGGAGCATCCACCAAAAACCCGGACAGACTGCAAGTCATCCAGAACAATACACTCTGCGCAGCTTAAGGCATCGCGAAAAGAGAACACATTACTGCCGCCAAGAATCCAGCCCACTGGCTCCCAAAAAAAAAAGAGAATCCTATTCCTGACACTGACCCACAAGTGCCTCTACCACTCTGCACCAGATTACCTCTCACAAAGGATTCACCCCTGCTCCTCCACAAGGCCAACTAGGACACCCTACACCAACATGCTCTGTGTGCCGATGGTAAGAAGAATTCGAGCAAGTGGCTCCAGCTTCCCCTACCTAGCACCATCAAATTGGAATGCCCTACCTCCCTCTATACGAGGCGAGGCCTCCCTCATGACCTTTCGCAAAGCCATGAAAACAGTGCTCTTCACCTGAAACCTGCCACCATCTACAGCCATAATCTACCCATTCACCACATAAATGTGATTCCACATAGATGTTACCCACCTATGTTCATATGTATATTATATGTATGTTATGTTATGTTATTTTGCACTTGTATAGCGCCTTATATACCATTGGTATGGTCTGAAGGCGCTGGTAGGTTGAACGCCCTTGGGAACCGAAGTTCAGGTCAGTAGAGAGAGTAGGGAGAGTCAACGGTGCGTGTGCGCACGGGTATGTGTGCAGCTGGTGCGGTATTGGTTAAATAGCTGCTTCTTAGCAGTAGGTGTGGTGGTTGAGATCAGTGGTATGTGTTCATTCTGTCAGGATTTATCCAGACCGACTGTGGCTGCGTTAGGCCTGAGGAGAACGCCTGGCTGGGGGGAGGGTGTAACCAGAAGTGTTTACTTAGAGTGATGGGGAGTGAGCGGGAGGTGTTGGTATGAGAACAGTTATACCGAATGGTGTCATAGTATCTCTGTGTTCTAGTTGAGTA
The DNA here is from genome assembly GCF_040938575.1 of Ambystoma mexicanum. Classification (NCBI taxonomy): domain Eukaryota; kingdom Metazoa; phylum Chordata; class Amphibia; order Caudata; family Ambystomatidae; genus Ambystoma; species Ambystoma mexicanum. The sequence goes on along the minus strand of NC_090927.1, from coordinate 465,825,666 downwards.
GTGGTGTAAAGAAGAGGGTAAGCGTGGGGTGTGATATGATGGGTTACATGCTCATTCATACGTTCTCTGCATTCCAGACTGTACTGTGTACGTCGCGCAGTTCTATGTGCTCCAGTCCGTTCTCTAGACTTTTATTCATTCCATGCGTCCCCGTCAGTGCTACATACTCCGGTCTGCTCGATGCATTCATGCATTCCAGTTCGCCCCGCACGCTCCTGACTGCCCCACGCATGCACTCATGTCTGCCCTTCGCATGCACCCTGTCTGCGCCTGTACTTCACATTCACCCACCGTGCGCAGTTACCCACTCCCCGCATTCATCCACTCCTGGCACTCACCAGCTCCCTGCAGTCACCAGCTCTGCACACTCATCCGCTCTATGCACTCATGCTTTCCCCGCATTCAACATTAGTATGCCCTCATCAGCCCCTTAGAGTCATTCGTTAGTACGCAGTAATCCTGTTCTATAAATTAATTTGCTCTCTAAGCTCCTCCGCACTCTACACGCTCCTCCACTCTACACGCTCCTCCACTCTGCACGCTCCTCCACTCTACACGCACCCCCACTCTACACGCTCCCCCACTCTACACGCTCCCCCACTTTACACGCTCCCCCACTCTACACACTCCCCCACTCTACACGCTTATACGTTCTGTGCAATCATCAGTTCTACATTCACTTCTCTGTATTTATGCCCTCGTCCGCCATACACGCTCGTCTGATCTACATACCCAACCACTCTACATGCTCATCCGCTTATCCTGTTCATCCATTCTATAACTTCATCCGATCTACATAGTCATTCGATTTACACACTCATTCGATCTATGTAGTCATCTGTTCCTCCACTCATGCATTCTTCCACTTAGTGCATTCAACTGTTTACACTCAATCACTCTACGCTTGCCATGTTCATCCATTCTATATACTTATCCGATATACTCACTCATTCGATTTACATATTTATTCAATCCACTCCTGCATTCTTTCATTCAGTGCATTCATTTGTTCACACGCTTCATCCATTCTAACTATTTCCCACCTATGTTCATATGTATATTATATGTATCCGAATGTATACTTGCTCTTTCTGCTCTATTTACAACTGCTTCTCCCTATCTGCCCTCTCCCTGTAACTAAGCTCCCCTCAAGTAACAGTGCCTCAATGCCCAAGGGCTGCTGTGCGCTATACAAATGTAATAAATAAAAATAAATAAATGATCTTGGGGCTCATTACGAGTCCAGCGGTAGCCGTGCCAGTAAAACTGGCAGGCTGCCTCCGGACCCGTAGTGATTTACCAGCACTGGATTTGCCAGAATTACCAGGGCATTACAGCCCCAGTGGTCCGGTAAATCCGGCACCGGCAATTCTGTTAATCCCCATTCCTGTGGAGTCCCATAATGGGGACCGCAGAATCACCGGCACCATTTCGTGAAGTGTGACCTGGCGCATGGGATGGCATCCGCCCACAGAACTCATAATTTGCCGGTCTGGAAAACGGTGCCGGTACGGTTCTACTGGCACTGTTGAGTCGAGACCGGCAAACTTGTAATGAAGGCCATTGTGTTGGGTCAGTTCCCTCAGAGGCATACTCGTGGTGGCAAGATCTTTAATGATCTGCTGCAATAGCTGGCCCTCCCTACAAATGATCCCATGCCACTGACGTCTTCTGGGGGAGACCTCTGAGACCACTTTCACTTTTTCTAGATCAGGGCTCATCCCTTCATGTGAGAAAATATGTCCAAAGAACTTGAGATGTGACTTGTGAAACGCACACTTGTTCAAGTTGAGAGTCAGGCCTGCATCCGTCAGTGCAGTGCACACCTGTGCTACCGCCTGATTATGTTGTTCAATAGTGGAGCCGAAAATCAGGATGTCATTGTTGTACTTGAAACAGTTTTGAACATGACTAATCATTCTGCGTATGCTCTCTTGGAAAATCTCAGCAGCCGTGGATATACCAAAACGTAATTGTTTATGATACAAACCAATGTGCATTGCAAATGTGGTAATAGACCTGGAGTGTACATCTAGTTCAATTTGGTGATATCCCTTATTGAGATCAAGCTTTGAAAAGAAGCATGCACCATATAACATGCTGATCGTATCCTCTAGCTGCTTGGCTGGATGTCTCTGTCTGCCAATTGCTTTGTTTGCCTGTCTCATGTCAACGTATATGCGCAGGCTGTCGTTCGCACCTCTCTTCAGTACTGCCACAATATGAGACGCCCATGGAGTTGGACCAATCGCCGGCATAGAGATGTCACTGTTCAGTACACACTTTATTTCCTTCTCAATTTGAGGCTGCAGGTGGATGGGTATTCTGTGAGGGTGTTGTGCAACTGGGGTAACTGATTCATCAATGGGAAGTGCAACAGGATCTCCTTTGAGGCGTCCTACACCTTGGAACTGACAAGGACTCTTTTGAACCATCGGAGGAGTGGTTTGATTGGTATACATAATTGCTATGGTGTTCATTGCTATACCAGTTACACAACCTAGCAAATTGCTCCCTGGTACTTCACCTTGGAGAACATGAATCTCAGACGACACACATCTTTCTTTGTATTGGGGCGTTATGTACAATTTCCTACAATTTATTACCGGACCCTTAGCTGCCCATTGAAATACTCTTAACTCAGACAGTATCAATCGCGAACATTTTGTTGAACTCTGACACACACATAATGTTCAGTGTGTCCCCCGGTGTTGATGACAAATTTTGCCTTGTGATCTCCCGCCAGTAAATCAACGTCACTCAAGGGAGACACAACCAGATCAGTCATCAGGCAGGCATAGTCATTCCTGTCCCCACTTTTGAGAGGCAGAGGTGATGGAGACCTTCCGGTTACCTGGCGAACATGAATCACCAGGTCCCTTCTCACATTCATGTCCCTTCTCGTGGGTGTAGATCCATTCAAACGTTTATGGTGCCTTATCGCCACAGTGCTGTTTCGGCCAGATCTCACAGGTATCGTGTCGCAGACAACCGCTAGATGATTTTCTCTATCACAGTTGCTGCATCTTTGACCCGGGGCTGGACACTTCACTCCTTCATCATGTGGGAAAGGTAAACACCTTCCCCTTGACGAGTAACTTCTCGGGGGAGCGTTGTTGGTATACTTGTATTTCACCCCTTGCGACACTTGGTAGACTTGCTCCCTAGTAGCTTCTTTGCCACTTTCCATTTGTGTTGCTTGGGCTTTCATTCTGGCCAGAAGTAGTATTGTGGCAAGAAGAAGAGATTCTCCCAATAATTATTTTCTAACCAATGATGATAAACATCCTCCCTCCATAGACTCACCCGACAGCTGACATGCAGTGTTGAAGGTCTGTCGCTCATGATTCACATTCCGCTGTTCATTGAGCACAGTGTTGGACTCCACTTGATCTGAGGGGAAAGTGGGAATGAGGTCTTCTACTTCATCCCCCACTAGATTGATCAGGAGCGCCTGGCAAACCTATTCAACGCCTTTTCACCATAAGTCGCAATATAGTTCTCAAAACTCCTCAGCCAATGCTTCGAATGTGGGCACCACGACTCTTGATCACACATGTCAAATTGCACAGGCTGTCGAAATGCAGCTGCATTCGAGGGGCCTTCTGTATTTTCAGTGTCTGACATCTTGCTGCACAGCACAGAAGTGGGTACACGGACTTCAACCAGAGCTTGGTGGGCAAATGTGACAAGCTGAGGGAACATATTATGTCAGAGAAAGTTTGGTCTCACTGTGCAGCCTGCTCTGCTTCCAGCCAGCTTTAATGTGTCTTCTGAGTACTTGTCTGCTTAGTAAGACTGATGCATTATTAAATCAAAGCAACTGATCCCATCTTCTGTTTCTTTGTTGATGATGTCAAGGTCATCAACAGAGAAAATGGATTTCAGGAACTAGGGTGTGGTGCTGAACAGCGCTGCAAGGTAGGAGTGTTTTTTCAAATTAAACAATGTTAGAACCTGCATGGTGCTAACGTGCTGTGCCTTACTTTAGGAAGACCATTTGTCTGTTGATGATGTCACGGTCATCAACAAAGAAAATGGATTTAAGGAACTAAGACGTGATGCCGAAGTGCACTGCAAAGTAAGTGTTTTTGTAAAAATGAAAGACACTTAGCTACCTCCATAGGAAACTACATGGGTGTTAATTGCGATCTAATTTGTGGTGACAGGCCGAGACTGCCAGTAATCACTGGCATAACGGAGGCCCCCACAGCTCCCGTGGTGCGGGGGACCCTGCTAGCACATGTCCTGGGAGGGGGCACCACTTGAAGACATTTTTAATTTTTAATCAATTTTTTTTTCAATTTAAAAAAAAAAATCTTTTTGAATGCAGTCTGCATTCATAAAGAATTTTTTTATGTTACAGAAATAATTTCTTTATGAAGGCAGAGTGACTACAAAAAGAAACATTATTTTTGAAGTCCGAGGGCTCTCCTTACCCCATGACATGGAAGACCCCAGGCTGGAGGCCTCCATGTAATGGGATTGGAGGAGCTCTATGACTTCAAAATGAAATAGTTTATTTTTGAAGTCACGCTGCCTTCATAAAGAAATTATTTCCGTTATGGTTCGGTCCTTAACAGAAATAATTTCTTTATGAAGTCAGAGTGACTTCAAAAAGAAACAATATCTTTTTGAAGTAATAGGGCTCCCCTCAACTCCCTCACGTGTGCGAGTGTGAGTGTATGGTGATGGGTGTACACTTAAATGTGTAGGTGGCTGCCTGTGTGAGTGCATGGTGAAAGGGTGAACACAAATGTATGGGTGGCTGGGTGTGCGTTTGTGCTTGTACAGCGAAAGGGTGCACCCTTAAATGTATGGGTGGGTGCCTCGGTGTGGGGGCCTCTATGGCGAAAGGGTGCACTCTTAAACGTATGGGTGGCTGCTTGGGTGTGCCTTTATGGTGAAAGAGTGCACACTTAAATGTATGGATGGCTGGGTGTGCGTGTGTGTATATGCTGAATGGTGTGTGTGCTCGTGTTCAGGGGCGCATCAAAACCTACATTTCAGGGGGGCTAATCCTTCAATTGTTGGGAGAGGCGCTAACTTCACGGGCGGTGGGGAAGGGACAAACATATTTGTTTGGGGGCCTCTAACTTCTTTACGCATTTTAATGAGACTATTCTAGTGCAGCTTCATTGTTACAATGGTACAAGCAGTTAACTCTCACATTTAAGTCTGAAAGCACCCACTTATGGACTGGTGTGAGAATGAGTGGTCTCCTGTTCCCTCTCTACCCTTCCAATCACTCCTCTGGCATGTAAGTACTAAACCCACATGATGATTTAAATTGCCTAAACAATTTGGCATTTGAATGCAGGTACTAACAGTTAGTAATTGCTGGGCCCTTGTTAACAGCGAAACCCAGGTGTCGTTTAACATCTGTGTGCTGTTCTGTCCAGCAACTGCTCTGAAGGTAAGCCAGGTTGAGTCAACATAGACCAGAATTTCAGGGGGGGAAGAGTGCTGATACGCCACTACTTGTGTTTAATGCCTTGATTACTTATTGGTAATCGTCATTATTCCTAGCCCTATTCTTCCTCGTCCCTGTACTTGTCTATGAGGCAGTACTTGTGTATGAGGCATCCTGCCTCATACACAATACTGGTATGAGGAAGAAGTACATGGAGGTAATACCTGACTTAGCTGCCTTCATTACTCCTAGTCCCACTCTTCGTCATCCCAGCACTTACCTATGAGGCAAGGAGCCTCAAACGTAAGCTCTGGAACAAGAAAGAGGGACGTGAAGGTATTTATGGGCCAAGGAGCTGATTTTGGAGGTTGGGGTGGGAAGGAGAGGGGATGTGTGGGGGGCGGGATTGCGTGATAAATCATACTGGTTGTCCATGTCCAGACTAAGCAGGCACGATATGTGGTTTTAGTGGCTAGAGAGGAATTTTGGTGCAGCCAGTCTAGTAATTCCTCAGTTTGGTATGACTTTTTTTTAACTGCGCATTTCTGATAAAGCAGTTATGAAAAGTGTAATTACCTGGCTAGACTGGCATTTGGGTGCTGCCAGTCTAGCTGTTTCTTACTGCAGCATTGTATATTTCTTTGGGCATCTGTGATAAAATTATATGATATATGATATATGTCATTTATAACAAGCCTCTACACAAGTGTTTCTAGGCGCGATAAGACAAGGAAGGAAAATAGAGGGAGGACAAGACAAACAATCTTACTAGGCCTTGTGTCATTTAGATCGTGCAAGTGTGAGAACGAGAAAGGGGAAAGGGAGGGGGAAGTGCAAGGAAGAGGGGAGGAGAAAACAGAGCAGTAATGGTCTGAGTAAGTGCAGCCAGGGCAGCACAGCTCTCCGTAGTGTAAGGAGAACAAGGGACTGTAGGGTTACAGTTACAGCCCCTAAGTGCGTGGTAGACCCAGAGGCAGTGCAAGGGTGACTGATCAAGAAAGAGCCTGGACTCAGTGAGACTCTGAGGCTAGCCAAGCAACCAGTTGGTACAGCCGACAGGTAGGTCAGGTAGGTCATCAGGGGAGGGTGAGAGAGAAAGCAGAGGAGAAGAGGAATGTTTTGAGCTGCTTTCGGAACTTCATGTGGTCCGCTAAAGTTTGAGAGGGGCATGGAGGCCATTACAGAGGGAGGTACCTGCAGAGGAGAAATATTTACCCCCCCCACTCTCTGCCTGGAGAAGCGTCTAACCCTTAGAGAGTTGGAGGCAGCTGGGGGAAGGGCTCGAGAAGGAAGGTGTCTTGGAAGAGAACGTTGAATACAGTGTGGGAACCGACCCCAGAAAGACTTTTGGACAATGCAAAGGGTCTTGAACTTGCTCCTTGCAGCCACCAGGAGCCGGTGGAGGGATTTCATGGCTGGATAGATATGATCCCTGGATCTGAGGCCAAGGATAAGTCTTGCAGTAATGTTCTGGATTAGTTGCAGAGGGCGGAGAGTAGAGGAAGGCAGATTGAGAAAGAGGCTGTTGCAGTAGTCTAGCCTACAGAGGAACAGTGCTCGGGAGACAGTGAGCTACTGGGGGAAAGAGAGAAAGGGAAGAGTCCCATTGAAGAGGAGCAGCTGGTAGTGGAACTTCTTGGCGACATCCGAGATGTGAGGAGAGAAAGAGAGAGTGGAGTCGTAGATGACACCGAGGTTTTTTGCCTCCCAGAAAGGCGAAGGAAGAGGGCCCAAGGTGAGAGAGGGAAAGCATGGGTAGGGGTATTAATGACAATAAGGCAGAGATCTTTGGAGGTGCACCAATCCTGAATCACAGATACACAGTCAGGAATGAGCAAGAGAGGAGAGCAGCCTGAAGGAAAGCTGAGTGGCATCCAGATAACACTGAGAGTTAGAGGAGAAGGTAGAGATCAAGTGGGCCAAAGGGGCCAAGTAAAGGTTGAAAAACCATGGTGAGAGGATAGAGCCATGGGGAACGCCACAGGTAGAGAGAGAGGTGACAGAAAGGGTTCCATGTCATTTCATTACGGGATGTTTTTTCACTGGGTTTTCTACCGCGATTATTTTCTAAAAAAAAACCATCCATTTTTTTTGTGGGGGGGTCCCCCCCAAACCTCCCATTTAAAAAAAAATTGATGGGTAAAAAACCCCACGAAAACCATCCTGCAACGAAAGGACGTCGTACCAGCAGAAATAAGGGGACCAAGTTGGACATGGTAGGGGCAGTCCAAGAGGAAGGAGGTCAGCCTCTCCAGGGCCTGAACCATGATGCCCAGGTTCTCACGTAGTCAATTGATCAGGATGCCTTGGTTGGCTGTGTCGAAAGTAGAGGAAAGATCAGGGAGGATTAGGACAGAAGGATTGTTGGAATCAAGGTTAGAGAGCAGATATTCACAAGTGTTCAGGATAGTAGTTTTCGTGCCTCTGGCAGCTCTGAAGCCAGACTGATGGACATGGAGACAACCAACACATTCAGTGTGGAGAGTAAGCTGGGAGATGGGCAGCTTTTCCAAGAGTTTGCCCAGGAAAGGGGTGATGGAGATTGGGTGATAGTTTGCCAGGCAGGTAAGATCGGCAGATGGCTTCTTGAAGAGAGGGTGCACAAGGGAGTGTTCATGGGGAGAGGGGAACCCTCCAGTGGCAAAAGAGTGATTACAGAAATCGGCCAAGGCTGGAGCGAGGGTGTCAATATGGTCCTTGATGGTTCTGGAGGAGCAGTGGAGCACCTGTTTGGACAACACTTTCATAGATCGAACTTGTCTAGAAACCTCATCAGGTGTTGTCAGAGAGAAAGTGGAAAAAGGAGGAGAGGTAGAGATGACCAAAGGGGGACCGAGAGAGGAAGAGGGAGAGGAAGAGGAGATAGAGGACAGGATGTCCTGAGTTTTAGCAAAGAAGTGAGATGCCAGAGCCATACAGAGGGCCTGGGAGGGAACAGGAGGGGTACAGACCACAACAGGACTGACCAGTTCTTTGCAGATTTTAACAAGTTTGGCCATGTTGTTAGATGCCGCGAAGACCCGGTCTTGAATGTGTGCTCTCTTCTTGATGAGTGTTATTGCTTTTACTGGCATTTTGGTGCAACCACTCGAGGTATGTGTAAATGTGGCCTGGCATGCTTTACTGAAATGTTATTACGTGTCTACACTGGTCTACTTTGTGCATTCAGTGGGACATGTTTTCAATGTGGCATGGCATTTTTAATAGCAAAGCATTAATGTTCCTGTGCACTGCATTGGATTGGTGTTACCCTACAAAACAATTGAAAACACTCTGGCATTTACCCAGTTTTTCTCAGAAAGTGTGCTGTATATTGCATTAAAACACAGATTTATATCTTTCTCCTATTACAGTGTGCGGCATACCCCTTCAGCAGCACGTTCGTGCGTATTGTGCAAGCGTGATAATCTAGGCCGGCCCAGAATGTGGCACGACCTGTGATTTGTTGTCCAGTTGGGGGAGGGGGGTTCAGCATGGCTCGCAGGGGGGCCACCACATTTTGTGTTACATCACTGCCAGTAATGGTACTGCTGCCTGCATTAAGGGACCCTTTATCATTTGGGCCTTTAACTTGGGCGGCGGGTGGTTAGACTGTTGCTGTGGTGCTTAATGTTACACTCAGCCCCCTGCCCCAGTTTAGGTCTTTTAAAAAACGTTTTAGGTGGTTCCGAAAAGAACCATTCTGGGGTAAAGGAGGGCATGGGAGGGGGAGGGAGTGGATGTAGGAAAGATAAGTGGAAAGTAGATACATTTTCTTTTACAAGTTTTATATTTTTATGTTTTTATTTAATTAACAGTAAGATAAAACCAAACCTGAAAAAGGAGTAAAAAAAGAAATAGCTACTGTCAATTTCGCCAATGCTCCACCCAGGCACCTTAAATTGTCTCAAAAGTTGTTGCATTAAGTGCTATTGGCACATAGCACATCCTGCATGTAAAAACACCAGCCACGGGAGGCCTGCTTGCCGTGGAGGGTCCGACTCTGGGGCGGCTGAGGCAACACTGCCATCATTGGCACCAGATGAAGTTGATGGGAGAGGTGCAGATGATGACGCAGCTGATGATGATGTTGGTCCTACTTCCTCTGCGTCCTGTGGCATTGCAAGTCCAACGATGGGTTGTAGGGCATTACAACCAAGACAGATTGCCTATTGTCGGGACCTGTTCCTGAAACGTTCCTCCACTTGCCACCAATGGTAACATATCAGGTGATTCACAAACGCTGTGGGGCCCAGGCTTTGTGCAGATACCGTCGAGAATCCTCTCTTTCGCACCTCGCTACAAAATGTTCACTGTCCCGTTCCCACGTCTGACAGGGGTGTGTCTTTAGGCACCTTGAAGTACCACCAGCACAGGGAGCATGTGAAGCTCCTGCGTCTGTACTTCTTGAGTGGAGCTGGCTGCACTACCCACTGTGCATCTTACGGATCTTCCAGGACTGTGATGAGGTCAATCTTGTCATTGCTGGAGAGTTGAGTCGCAATCTCCAGCAAATGTTCCCCCAAACATTTTACAAAAATGATTATAAAATAAGACAACAAAGGATAAAAAAAATCCTTAAAAAGGATTTTAAAAAATCCTTAAAAAGACAACAAAAATGGGGGGGAGAGTTGGAGGGAATCCTAACTAGTCCTATCTGCAGCATGGTTTCCCTGCCTCAACAAACTAGCTAATGAAACTGTCGCTGTCAGAATGTCCAAAGTCAAGTTCGTCATCAGGTGTCCAAATCCTAACCTATCCCTTACAAGCTAAACTTAATATAATGTGACAAGGGGACTATCTTTTGATTGCTGACCTGCAGCCCTGCTGTGCAGCTCAAAACCAAAAGTTCCAAAAAGGTGTAGAAAAGCAAAAACATTTTTCACAAGACTCTAGGGGTTACTTCCCTTTCCCCAGAGTCTTTCTCTATGTTTGACAGGCTTGTCTCCACCAGGCCCTTTGTGAACAGAGCCGGCACCCAGGGTACTGCGATGAGGAAGAAAAGCCTGGTTCTCTCTGCCAGACTGTGCTGAGGATCCGGGGCCCTGTTTTTCCGGTATCCCCCTCTTAGTTCACTCTCCTGTCAATTGGGGTATTCAATGACCTTGGTCTCAATGCCCTTCTCTCTGGTTTCACTACCACCCACAGACTTGATTTACTCTCCTGCCAAGGTCCCTGAATGTCATTGGTGCATGTAAGCTGCATGTAAGCTCTGTACTTCCCTTTGTCATTGGTAGGGGTGCACCTCCCAAACGTGGGTCATAGACCCCCTTTGATAGGTCACACTCACTGTTCTCTGTATCTGATGTTTCTTGATGTCACAGCCTTGGCTTGCTCCCCTGCCAATGTTTGCGAATGTCAATTGTAAATTTGTATTTCCTCTTAATGCTCTTTGGGATGTGTTTTCCCAATATGGGTCCCAGACCCCCTTTACTGTGCTGCTATGAATCAGCAAATTATTGCATATGTTAGTCCTCATTTCATTTAGCGTTTCCCGCTTTCTCTGGGTCACCCCAACCCCTGCCTCAGCTACCCTGGTACCTGCTGGGTTCTGGCTGCCACTCTCCAGTTGTTTTCGGGTCTCCCATGGTCTGCTGTAGCTTCTCCAGCTACCCTGAGCCTTCTCCGGTGTTCATTAGCCTCTCCTGCAGCCTGCCGGTGGGTTTCCTGCACTCCAGCAATCCCCGCTCTCAGCAACCGTACTTTCCCCGCTGCACGAAGCTCCAAGATTCATGGGGCTCTTGCGGACGCGCTGTTTTCCCCCCAACTTTATCTGCTTCTCTGGTCTGAACTCGTTCGCGTAGCCTGCCGAGCTCCCAGTCTGTGCCGAGAGGTAGAAGATGACATTGCTCCATTCCATTTCCTGCTTTGAATGACAGCGGACCAATCGGTAGATTCAGACGACTAGCGCGTGTGTCTTGGTTCTTAGCATTGATCTTCATCAATTGCTTTTATCCTCTGTCTCATCTCAGGACTGCCATTCAATACCTTATGGATGTTTTCCTTATCAGAGGTTTTCGTTTGAGTACTGCCATTGGATACCTTATGGATGTTTTCCTACTCAAGGGTTTCTGTCTCAGTACTGCCACTGGTCCCAGAGGTTTCCACCTGAGATGTATAGCAAAAGTACATTGGGACACCTGGTGGGGGTGCAAGAGAAGGATTTTTAGGGATGGTGCGAGGGTTAAAGGGATACCTCCCACCCCATGAGATCCTCCCACTGATTAACACGCACAGGGGATCTATCGGAGAGCGGCCTCACCTCCCTGGCCTCATAGAAAGGGGCTTCCTCATCTAAAGCAGCGCCAACACCTCAGGATTCGTCACATACTGTGTAGAGTCAGAAACTAAACCAGGACAAAAGTTTGCCATGTTTTTGGTTAAAAACTTTTATTAAATAAAAGGGAGGTTGGGGAAATCCCTCTCTGACACTTCTCTAAGAGGAATTTCCCTCCAAAAACTAAAACTAACGATCTGTCTGTGTCAGGATGTCAAAATCAAAACTGTCCTTGGGTCCAAAAGTTCCAATCTGACCCTCACACTATGAACTAAACTATAAGGTGAAAAGGAACATGTCCTTGTTCCAGATGATGCTTCCTTTCCCCAGGATTCTTGTTTAACACAAACGTTCCTTAAGGATAACCAATCCTTGTTCCAGAGGATGATCTCTTTCCCCTGGATTTCTTTTTCTACACAAAAGTTCCTCAGGAATAAACGGTTCACAAGTTTACTTTAATACACACAGTTATTTGTTTTTATAAGACTATGGGGGTCATTACAAGTGAGGTGGTAAGGGGTTAACGGTGCCGGTAAAGTTGCCGGTGCCGTCAACCCCTTACTGCCTCATTACGAGTTCTACTCGCCAGGACCAGCTAAGGCCGCCTGGTTTACCAGGCGGCCTTAGCGGGTTCCGCAAGCAGATCAGGGTGCTAACAATGGGCCCGTTATTAACGGGCCCGTTGTTAGCACCCTCCCCATTCCCATTTAGCCCTATGGGGGCTCAAAGGGGAATGGGGAAGTACTGGGTCTGGGTTCCTTGAATGAGGAATTACCGGGCCCTCCAAGGTTGGAATAGCCCAGTAATTCCTCATTCGAGGAACCCAGACCCGGTAAGGGGGTAACCATGCCGCTAATAGCGGCATGGTTTCCTCCTAACTCGTAATGACCCCCTATGTCTTTCAGTATTCCTGGTATTTCTTCCTAACAGAATGTTACTCTTTGTATTCTTATCAACACAGTTCTGACCTTTCTTCTCAGGACTTCTGATATGCACACTCTTACAATTGCCTAGTATTCTCTCATGCCAGGATTTCTTATACTCTTGTTCTTGTAATGGCCTGGTATACTCTCCTGCCAGGACTTCTTGCATTCTTGTACTTGTAATTGCCTGGTATACTCTCCAGCGAGGGCTTCTTATATGCATGCACTTGTAATTGCCTGGCATACTCTCTTACCAGGACTTCTTGTATTCATGCAATGTTTCTCGTCACTTCCATAGTTGCACTTTCTCTTCTTCACATAATATAGCCTCTTGATATATTATCTGATTCGGGTTCCCCATGTCATTCCATACAAACACATATTGATTGTGGTCTTGATTGCAATTCACTTTCTTGCTTCAGAATGAATGTCATTGCTTTCTCTATTTTTTCTGTTGTTTTCGCTATTTTTCTTGGTTTGTGTACTTGTTGATATGCCTGGGGTCCCAACTAGCCTTGGGTTGACTCACTGGTCCTTGCTGGCATTTTAGGGCTTGTTTGTGGTCAACCGGCAAAGGTGTACCACCTGCTTTCCTCTCGTGACTTCTTTCTCTTTGTTCTGGTGTCTCTCGTGGCTTCACTTCAGCACGTCTGCTCACCTCGCTTCAGGCTCCAGTAGGTAAGGTAAAGCTTTCCATGGTCGGCGAACATCCAGGAGTCTTTCCCCAGCTCCTGGCGTTTCTGCAGCACATCCTGGCCTTACAGCATCTCCATTCTTCCTGACTGGTGAGCCACGTGGCTCCAACACACCAGTCCGTGCTTCTCCAGCTCTCAAGCCTCACAGAGAGGTGAACCATTCTCTTGACAACAGCAGCAGCCTCTATCACTTTGCCTCCATCCTTGAAATTTCCTGGGCACAGGTGATTTCTGAAAATAACTAGAGCGTTCATTGGACCTGTGGCTCCTTCTGCCCTGCACTGCTCTTTCCTTCTTCCTCGTCACAGTATTCGGGTGATTCTGGGAAAAGAACTCCATTGTTGATGGTTGGTGAAAAAGGCTTGGATAATTAGTTTCAATAGTTCCAAGTTGCAAATCATTTCTAGATGATGTACAATTAGAACTGAAGAAGTCGGTCTTGTAATTTCCACAAAGTAGACCACATTTGGAAGTCTGGTTTTGTAAAAGGTTTTTCTTGCTCTCCTTAGGGTGAGGTGTATACATGTGACAATAGGCCATGAGTGCATTGGGTATGAGAGGATTGTCTTCAAGGGCAAATGAGGGATGTCATGTCTCATCCAATGAAGCTATGATATCTCCCCAGAGGTTGTCTCCTCCCATGGGATCCTCCTTCATATAGCTGCCCCCAAGGTCCAGATCAGGTAGATGCTGTCGTCCCCTGGCCACATGGGAGGAGGTCATCGCCGGGAGATCAGTGATGACTCCATTGGATTCATCACAATACCCTTTCCCTTAGGTTTTTAGTTGCTTCCTCTCATATTTTACAGTTGGGGTAAATAGGAGTACTCCAGTCCTGTATGTACGCACTTGGTGAGAATTCTTCTTCATCCAAAGTCTCTAAGGGAGAATACCCTGTAGTAGGTTTATTGATTTTGCTTATAATCTCCCCAAATTTCAGGAAATCTGTTCCAATGATCGTTTCCTCTGATAGGCCAGGAATGGCTGCTGACTCTATCCATTTATTTCAGCCTCTAATGTTAATGACTGTGGGGGCCCTCTGGTAAATTTCCTGATCACCATGAACACAGGTAACTTTAATAGGTCTACCTTGATTAAGGTTGTTTATGTCAATCATGTCACTTCTTACAGCTGTCTGCTTGCTCCCTGAATATACCAGAGCCGATACTGTGAATCTGTTAACTATAACCGGTTCATGCGTTTTAAAGGGGGCTGTTTGGCGGACATAGCTACTGGTGGCTTCAATTTCAGGGTCTGAGTAATATTCTGGCTCACCCCATTATTCACCCTTCATACACCCTATTTCCATGGGTTCTTCTTTTCTATTAGCGGGACACTGTCTGGGCAAATGCCCTTTCTCTCCACGAGAGAAACAAACAGTGGGAAAAGGTTGATATGTTTTAATTTCTCCAAATTTCAAAGGTCCCTTATCTCGTATTATTGGGATAATTTTCTCCTCTTTGTCTGACTCTTGGGTTCCCATGTGATTGGGCTTTGGTAATTCTTTGTTAGTCTTTCCTCTTCCTGGAATCTATAGCTCAGGGAAAAAGAGCTTCGGGTCCTGATTTTATATCTCTGTTCCCATCCTCTGCTTTGTGCAGAAGCCTAAGATATTTATTGGCTTCAGCATGATTCTGAGCTACTTCTACTGCTAAAGTCATGGTAGGTTTGCTCATCTGAAGGATGGGCCTTTGAAGATACAGGGGTAAGCTATTCACAAATTGTTCCAGGGCCAGAGTCTCTAGCACTTCTGGGAGAGTCTTATTTTGTATCCAGAGGTATAAAGTATTCTGGATTCTAGCTCCCAACTCTACAGGAGTTCCCCCTGGGTTCAACCTAATCTCCCATAGTTTGTTCCGATAGATGTTTTCGATTTGCCCCGCTCTAATTAGCAGACCCTGATTAATCTTGTTACAGGCTGTAACCCCTGGTGGGTTAAGGGTTTGATAGGCTGTTTCTAGATCCCCCTTTAACAATGGTGCTAAATAAAAGCCTTTTAATTCCTCTCCCCAGTGTGCCAGCCGTTCAAAGTTTACAAAAAAAAATCCCAATTCCTCTGCTTCCCTGTAGAGTTGTAGGATTCTGTGAGGAAGTATTGGTTGTTGCTGGGCTGCCACTAACCTAGCAATCCTGTCCTGGAATCGGGCCTCTACTTCTACGTGGTGGGACATGAGGCATTCTAGCAGAGCCTCCAAGGTACTCATGTTGGAGACCGACGAGGTACAGACTTCTAAATATTGTACATTAATCTAGATTTTATATCAGCACATCCCTCTTCCTCTCAATCTGAGTATTATTTTTGATTTGATTTTCTCCATATTTATAGGTAGCCCTTACAAGGAGTTCTGTGTTTATAATTTTTAAGGTATACTTGTGCACCAACTCAGTTTTCCTCATCACTGTTGCCCACTAACCACGCCTCGCTATTCCTCGTCACAGTCCCCAACCACCCCACCTCACTCTTCCTTCTCACAGTTTCTAACTACCCACTTCACTCTTCTTTGACACAGTCCCCTACTACTCAACTTTAGTCTTCCTCATTACTGTCTCCCAGTAACCCCACCCTGCTCTTCCTTATCACAGTACACCATTACTAATCCCTTCTTATCTCGCACACACAAAAAAGAAGAATACTTGATAAACCTGATGCTGTGTAGCTCAAGACTAGACATTGATAACAAATTATATGGTATCAGCTATGTTCTCACAAAAAAAAATAGAATTACATGTGGTGGGAGGTATAGCATAACAAAACCCCTGGTATTCAGTGAAAAACCTTTAGTTAAGAGACAGTTAAGGTAAATAGGTTCAGTGCAACAAAACTCTTGAAATTCAGTGATAAAACTTTAGTTGAGGCAACGTTAAGGTGAAACAATCTGATGCAACGAAACCCAGGGATGTAATTGGGGAGTCGCCAGGGGTCGCAACTGCAACCTTGGGGCCACAGTTGTAACCCCTGGGACTCCCTTGCGACCCCAACTCAAAGGTTTTGAAAAAAGTTGTTTTTTTTTGCCAAAATAAACCGGATGATCCTTGTGTAGCGGCCCTCCAGCAGCGTTGGGGGACCCACCACACTAGGTCTGGTGGGTCCCCGTCCCAGTCCTCACCCATCAGGGTGAAGGCTGGGCCAGGGAGGCAGTCAGTAGGGATTGGAGCTGACTGTGACATGTGGCACATGTCACAATCCACATTCAGCCCCAACCCCTTCTGCCTCGGCTTCCTTGCAGCTCACATACAGGAACCCCGGAAGCTCTTGTGGCTTCCTGGTTCCTGTTTGTGAGCAGCACGGAGGAGCCGAGGGGGCCTGGAAGGACAGAACAGAGCTGCAAGAAAAATGTAAGAAGGCTTTTTTTTAATACGAGTGTTTTGCATGTGTGAAGTGCGTGTCAGATGTATGTATGTGACTGGTGGGTGAATGAGAAGTGATGTGATGTGTGTTTTTGAATGTTCTGGGTCGGTGGGTGTGTGTCTGTGTAGAGAATTCAAAGAGTGGATGTAAGAGAAGGTGTGAGTGACTGGTGGATGAATGAAAAGTGATGTAATGTGTGTTTTTTAATGTTCTGGGTGGGTGTGTGCCTGTGTAGACCAATCAAAAATGGGTGCTCCTGGTGTAGCAGGCCCCCCTCACCCAGTTCTCACCCATCAGGGTAAAGGTTGGGCCGGGGAGGAACATAGTAGGGGTTGGAGCTGACCGTGACATGTGGCATATGTCACATGCCACGTTCAGCTCTCACCCCTTCTCCCTCGGCTTCCTTGCAGCTCACATACAGGAACCAGGAAGCTCTCGCAGCTTCCTGGTTCCTGTTTGTGAGCAGCACGGAGGAGCCGAGGGGCCCTGGAAGGATGGAACGAAGCTGCAAGAAAAACGTAAGGCGGCTTTTTTGTAATATGATGTGTGTTTTGCATGTGTGAAGTGCGTATCAGATGTATGTATGTGGATGGTGGGTGAATGAGAAGTGATGTGATGTGTGTTTTTGAATGTTCTGGGTGGGTGGGTGTGTGCCTGTGTAGAGAATGCAATGAGTGGTTGTAAGCGAAGGTATGAGTGACTGGTGGGTGAATGAGAAGTGATTTGATGTGAGTTTTTGAATGTTCTGGGTGGTTGGGTGTGTGCCTGTGTAGAGAATGTAATCAGTGGATGTAAGAGAAAGTGTGAGTGACTGGTGGGTTAATTAGAAGTGATGTGATGTTTGTTTTTGCATGTTCTGGGTGGGCGGTGTGTGCCTGTGTAGACAATGTAATGAGTGGATGTAAGAGAAAGTGTGAGTGACTTGTGGGTTAATGAGAAGGGATGTGATGTGTGTTTTCAGATCTTCTGGCTGGGTGGGTGTGTGCATGGGTAGAGAATGCAATGAGTGGATGTAAGAGAAGTTGTGAGTGATTGGTGGTGAATGAGAAATTATGTGATGTGATGTATATTTTTGAATGTTCTGGGTGGGTGGATATGTCCCTGTGTAGCGAATGCAATGAGTGGATGTAAGAGAATGTGTGTGTGAGTGACTGGTGGGGGAATGAGTATGAATTTGATGGTGTGTTTTTGAAAGTTCTGGTGGGTGGGTGTGTGCCTGTGTAGAGAATGCAATGAGTGCATGGAAGAGATGGTGTGAGTGACTGAGTGGTGGGTGAATGAGCATACATGTGGTAGTGTGTTTTTGAATGTTCTGGGTGGGGTTAGGTGTGTGCCTGTGTGGTGATTCCAGTGTCAGCGAGCGTGAGAGGAGATGTATGGGTGAGTGACCGTTGGGTGAAAGGGGATGCATGTGTGTGTGTAAGGCCCTTGGAGACTGGGGATCACTGGAGCATTTTTGCCATATCCTTAATTGACTTTGCATGTTTTACTGGTATTTTTGGGCAGCAAAGGCAAGTTCATGCGTGCGATTCCTTGGCTAGACTGGCATTTTGGTGCAGTCAGTCTAACCATTGCTTACTGTGGCATGACATTTATTACTCAGCATCTTTAAAAAAGCAAGCATGATAAGCAGGGTTACCTCGCTAGACTGATGTTTTGGCATAGCGGCCTGTATATTCTTCACTGTAGCATGACTTTTTATTAACTGAGCATCTATGATGAATCAAGCAAGTTAAGTGTTCTTATGGGTCTAGACTGACTTACATTGGAACCAGTTTGGACAGGATTTCCTATTGTGACATGTCACCTTTAATGACCAAACCAACGGGAGTATGAACTTACATATGAGTACTGGCAACTGGCATATATTGACAGAGGCAGTTTTGTGCCCAGTGCCAGTAATTATACTATAGAAAAACGTCTTAAAGTGAGCCTAATTATGGTCTTATGTGGGAATACTAGCATATGTTGGTGGAGCCAGTATGGAAATGTATAGGCACAGCCAGCATACAAATGTTTTTTTATACTGGCATATATTGCAGGGACCGGCATGATAATGCATTGGGAAATGCCCTGTGTACTTTTGATGACTTGCATCTAGTACTTTTTTTCATGATTTACCCTGCAAAACTGATTGTTAGCCTTTTAACCACATTGTTGGCCTTTTACCCACATTTTCCCAGAAGGTGTGCTGTGTAATGCACCATTTTAACCCATTATTCAAAAAATTTACTCTGGGGAGGGAGAAGAATCCTCCCGGACCCTCCCAACCCATTTTCGTCAATTTGGGCTCCCTCTCTATGCTCAATCGCAATCACATACTTGTGGCAAATATTTACACCCTCCAAAAAAAAACAACTCACCAGCCACCAGTGGTGGCTGGTATATTTGTGGACCAGACATCGCCCCCTTCTCTCTATGTTACGTTAAAGATTAAGCTTTGATTGAAAAATATATTTACTTCTTTCACTTGCGGTAGTGCATGCCCCTGTAGCAGTATAATCATCATGGACATTCTGCAAACGTGGTGGTCTGGACTAGTCCGGGGTGTGGCGTGCCATGTGTTTTGTTAAGGAGTTGGGGGTCCCCACAGCATGGCTCGCAGGGGAGCTGTCAAATGTTCAACACCATTGGGCACCACTGGGTCTGACAAAGGGGAAGTCTGTCAGTCCTTGAAGTCTGCCAGTGAGTCCCCGGGTGAGAAGCAACTTGTAGGTGTTTTCAATTTTAAATAACTGTGTGTTGCTTTGAATTTATGTGTGCAGCAATGATATTACATTAAATGTTTGTTTTTTAAGTCCTCTGGCACTCAGTATTATGGTTAGATAATAAAAACTATGGGGGGGTGGGGTGGGATCTTGGGTATATTGAAAGAAACTTTCCCAGGTATTATACTCCAGCAAAAAGAACATTATCAGGTGCACTCCCCTCTGTGCACGCAAACCAGTCTAATAGGTTTCTTCTATCGTAGTGGTAGCTGAATCATATATACATTTAGAACCAGGGAATTTTGTTGATACTAAATCCTGGTCAATTATTACATTTTCAGGCCTTGCTTGTGCAGCATTTTTCTACTTAAACAGCAGTGCACGGCTCACCAGGTCAGTGCTTTTTTGGCTTGTTTAACACAGCAACGCCACAGATAACACGTACTTCTCTGTCCATTGATCTATAGATGTTCCATACACTAGCAGTAGCCTGCATTACAGATTTTGGTTACCCTGTTAGGAATACTGCATTATGTATGTTTTAGATATAGACCCCTCTTCGAGTCTGGAAAATGACATTCCCCAAATGTGTAATTGTGGACAAATCATGCCACCCTCTGTGCCTCGGTTCTTATATCTGGCTGAAATGAGAACACCTGGAAACACGGATGCTAGATGCATCTAAACAATCTGAAGGTGGTTTGCCATCACTTGCTTTGATGTCACTAGGGGGCGGGTCACATCACATCACTTTTGGTGTTGTCATCGGGGTCAAAGGTCATGTGATGTCACTTCCGCTACCCCTGGCATTTGGGTGAAATGACGTCCCAGACGAAACCCTTGAAATTCAGTGAAAAATCTTTTGTTGACGTGACGTTAAGGTGCTTTATTAATGCAACAAATCTGCTGAAATTCAGCAACTACTGAAGCTGCACCACCTTAGCTATGATGTCCTAATTGTACTTCCCCTTAACATACTGATGATATCACAAATGACATCACTCATGGCATCATGGCTGGCATCCCTGGTACAGCAGATCCTGTGTGCAAGAAAGAGAGATGCAACATCTAAATAGTGTGTTTCTACATATAAGGGTGGATTCAGCTTGGTTGGAGTTTGCACTTAAAAATGCTATCCATTTTCAACCATGGTATTCTTACACATCAGAGTTACTCTGGATTAGATGAGCATTCGCCATTATGAGATACGCTCTGTTCTAAAAATACAGCCCCAATTCAAAGAAGACATTTGAGTACTCCAATTATGACTTTACACCTGTCCACCAAAGAATACAACATGCATAACAAGGGGCAGTTTCTGAAGTCAATGTATCAACATATGGCAGTTTATCTGTAGGGTACTTCCACTTCTTTATTTTTTATCGGGGCACCAGACACAAATGTGCAAGAGTTTTAACAAATATCTATATGTGGGAGAATGGTTATCGCTCCCTTAGTTTAAGATAAGCACAAATGCTCACACTATCTGAATTGCAAAACTATTAGCTATCACTAGTGCCTCCAGCTCAAGAGAAAATGTGAAACCAGCTAGGCTCATATCATTCATTTGTTCTTAGACACATTTTTATTTATTTTGCAGGGTGCGTTGAAAGCCTTGAAAAAAACAGCTTGACTAACCAACATTAAACATTAATTAACAATACTAAAAAACAGATGATTGTTACACTTCGCTGCTAACACACAAATGTTTTTTCAAACACAAGACATTTGTGACTGGGGGTTAGTATAATGTGGTTTACATCATGTTTGTAGACACACAAGACTTGTCTCCTCTCTTTATTGTTTTTACGAGCAGAGGGCAAAGAAGAACCTCATATTCAACTTTCTTTTCCAAGTTATCTACTCTTGTTCAGTGTCTATTTCGTTTTTAGGAGCACAAAACAAAGGGAATTCTCATATTCAGCTCTCTTTTCCAAATTGTCGACACGTGTTTTGGCTCTTAACTCGAGATACACTGTGCCCATGTGTTCACGATGTATGATTTATTGAGCCATTTTCAGGACATATAACTACTTGTAGTGAAGTATAAGTCAGATGACAACCCCACTGTTCACATCACCTACAAAACAGAATAAATGGTACAAGAATTGGTTTTATGTAATGGTTTCATGTTTCTCTTGTGACTTTAATTGGTATCTATTGGTCTTTAAGCGATCCAATAAAAAGTGTACTACCTTTAGTTAAGGCAGCTAACATAGGGAACTTTTTGGGGTGATTGTTTCCAGTCAGATATACATGGTTGCGCCCAATTTCTTCTTACCAGAGCTAAAAAGATTTTTGCTTCTGTGCCGGGTCAAACAAAACAACTCATTTGGTATTTGTACTCCTGTAGCAACATAAATTAAGCAGCATTGATTGCTAAAGCATCAAGTATTTGTGAAATTACTTTGCCTACCTAGAGCTTTTTCCTGGTATTTGTTCAAGTATCTGGGAGTATAGGTCCACCGTACTGGTGTGCTTTCTTAAGTGCAGCCCACAGTCAGGATTGGTTCTGTGAGAAAACAAAATCAGTCCAGGCGTATTGCCTGGTAGTGCCATGTATACAGCCTGTGTTTAACACACTAGAATGTATATTTATCTGATCTGCGAGACAGTTTCACATATCTACTTCCTCGATGGCTGTGTTTAAGGATCAGGCTCCTCAGCCACCGTGCGCTGTGCACTATACTTGCACTTGCTTAGTAACACACGTGGACATCATCATATCCATACACGCATACATGCCAACATTTCAACCCACCTGTGCGGGAGATGACGTCCGAAAAATCGGGAAACAGATTTTCCCATAGGAATGTATTGGGCAAAGATTCATTTTAGGCGGGAGAACGTGAAAAATAGCAATATGTTTCACTCAAAAGTCGGGAGTCTCCCGCCTAAATCGGGAGGGTTGGCATGTATGATACACGGTGTGGGTGAAGGCGTTAATCGGACTGCCCTTGAGATGAGCCACATCGGTATCTTTAAAAACACGGGTGCGTTGAGTACAGCTTGTATCTTATCTAAACAGCTTTTTCAGAGAATCTGAACGTTCACCCGAGTGAAAAAGATGTACTAGTTTGCGTTGAAGCCGTGAAAGTATATTGCGTCTCCTTGTTTATATTACCAATGAGATGGGGAAACCAGGCCTCGTTGTGAAACCGAGGCTTGGAAATGGGTTTATGCCTGCCAGAACAAAGCTGCTTTGGGTCAGTTGCTATGGTGATCGATGTAGTGGTTTCATTGGCATTCACTCATCCCTTACTAAGGGCAATGCTAAGTATAAGGCAGACAACTTACTGTCATTATAAAAAATCAAATGCATCTCATTGATGGAAAGAAATATGGTGGGTTAAGGCAGAAATGGGAAAACGCCAGACAATTTAAAAGTCTTACCCATCCCCACTGCAACTGTCCATGTGCCCCCTCCTTTTTTCTAGGTGTCACCCCTTCTGTAAATCCCACCTGACCCTTTCCTATTACCTCCTTTCTCCCACTGGTTCAGGAACAACATGGCTCCCCAGCCCACCCGTAACTCTCCCACTACACATGTGGTCCTCTTTCCACTCCCCACTTCTATCCTTATATGAACCTTTCCCTCCTACAAATATAATCGGGAACATTTTTTTTGGCATCTCTCTAGATTACAGAGTGAAGCGCTCACATCAAGGAAAAAAAATTGCAAATTTTCATTTCTGAAAAGTCCCACTGATATAATGGGCACCATGGGAGATATAGACACGTTTTTGGGGTTGTGGGCACCCCCATCTCCAGTCAATTATTTCAAAACAACTGCATGGTTTTACCCCAAACCAACAAAAGGTACATCTTCAGCGCTTTGTGCCCAAGTTGTTACTTATTTGTTGCAACTCCGTCTACCAGTTTTCCCATTACGTGTGTTCAATCGAAGCATCTTTTTTTCTCTACGGGGAAAATGAATGGTAGTTTACAGAAAAAAGGCTTTTTTTGTTTCCTTAATAACTTTTGAACCATGGGGCTCCGGTTTGTTGGATACTATACCTGTCACCGCTGTCTCTCCGCTCATGTCAGGACATGAACACATTATGGATCTCTGACCAACATGGACCCGATCCATCCAATCCAATGAACCACCTTGTGACTCTTTCACACTAATTGCTAAGTTTACGCAAATCAAACATTTACTGCCAAGAAAATGGCTGCAATTTTGTCAAGAAAATGCATTTAACTTAAAATGTCCTGTGACAGAGTGCCAGAACTAAGAGACAGAGTCAAAGGTGCCATTTCAACAGTTTGTTTATTTCAATTAGAGAACATTTCTATCTATAACTACCTCTAATGGGGCTTGTCCCTGAAAAGAAAACAAAACTAAGATGCCCATTCTAAGTCCTTTTCAAGGCTGGGCCTATATGTTGCTTGATTATGTTTATTCAATTTTGTATGTCTTGTACTACTTGTACCAAAACATTTTTTGTCTTTTTTCAATGTTTATTGATCCAATTTATTTTGTGGCATCGTCACCAATGTGTTTTAAATTTGACTCTGAACATCCCCTCTTCATTTACTCCTATGTTCTTTGAACATATGGGGCTCCACATGCATTATTATTATTATTTTTACTTTTTTTTGGTATCATGTATGTGTATATGTTTGCATCATTTTGTACAGTAATGTAGGCCCAGCCTTGTAAATGACCTAGAGCGGTCGAAACACGTGTTGGCTTTTTTATGGGCCATTTTGTTCATTAAACATCGGAGATTGGCTTTTGAAAGGCCTGTCTTTTAATCAAATATTGTAGTGTTACAACTGTGGTTATTACTGTGTTGAACAGGATTCAAATAGGGCAGCGCACCATCTGTAGACTCATCCAGGTTTCTACTATAAATGGTATCATTAACATTTCTTGTTCAAATTAGTTATCTATGTCTGGGGAAAGCCTGCAGATCTAGCAGAGGGAACGAGTGAATGGTTATCTAACCCTTTCAGCCATTGGTTTTACCTGCACAAATAAAACAATACATGTAATCAAAAACCTATAAACAATAATAACATTTTAAAACATGCACTAAAAAGGGAGCATAAAACCAAGAATTGTGCAAAACCTTCAAAACCTCTATAAAAGGATAATTGGAGACAAGGGTATTCCAATGCATCAAGCATGGCAGACCAGAACAAGACCATGGCCATAGCACTGAAAAAAGCAGTACATGAATAATCCCCGTTTAAGTTAAAAATGTGCACTATGGAAGTGTTCAAAATACTAGGCTCGCGCATGTCTGGGAGGAAAGCCACACATAGTATCATAGTGTGTAATACTTTATAAAAAGAAATCATGTATTAGTCTACCAGAAGGATTACCTTATAGAAACAAAATGTAGGAGGTTCCGCTCAGGCAAGTCTGTTTATTGGATTAACGCTCTCTGATTTTTTAAAAACTAATTTACACTGTAATTATTACGGCTTCACAAATCAAAAACTCCCAGATTCACACTTCCAGTGTCCATGTTGGGCATTATAGGAACAATGATCGTTCAGGCAGTCGTCCCGGGTCCTGGAACAGCGTCTTTCGGATCTATGTTAGAACACTGATTTGTTTTGGTTGAAAGTAAAATTGTTGAATGTTTTTTTTAGCCAAATTGTTTACAGCAAAATTCAGGGGGGAACACTCTGCATCCCCTTCACCTAACCCTCACCCCCAGTTTCTATATACCTAATCCTAAACCATCATCGACCTTCTTTTGTGGTAAAAAAGTGGTAATAAATGTGGTAGAAAAGAATTCGACCAATTTACTTTCAACCAAATTGGTGAGTAGCCATTTTCTCTCCAAAAATTAAATGTGCCCTCATTGTGGTGATTAGTCATTCTTCGCTTCGCATCCACTGGGCAAACATTGGCATGCTGACGGGTGAGGCACAGGGTGTGAGAGGGCATTGGAAGGGGGAAAGTTGAGCAGAGCAGGGGCACCTTTTACTGCCGAAAGAGAAGGTGTGATTAAAAGGAAGGTTCTGTACCACAAGTGGAGTTTCATATTTTCTTGAATGTTTATGTACACCTTTGTCAAACATCACAGACCTCTGGTGGTGAATAAAAACATTCTTCTTTTACCCACGCAAAGTACCAAATGCCGCGATATCATGCAGAATGTCCCCTCTCCACCACCATTTTTACAGAATCCAGAAAAATGGGCTATTCCGTTGTGACAATGGCATTAACTACTTGTAAATTACATTGAAGCAATGGAAGGTAGAGAAATGAAATCAACAGAAAAAGCTATGGTGCTGAAGGCCACTGAATATTGCGAGCCGCCTGCTCTAGGAGACGATTCTGATTACTACAAGGAAGCTTAGAATACTAGACTACCGCTTTGGAGGAACAGAAAATGTAATGAACCAGAGTTCTATAACTGTGCTCAAGCTGCCAATGAATCAATAAAAGACTTTGTTAAAGGTCTTAGAGCACTTTCAAACATGCTCCCGTCTTTCTTCTCCACTCTTTTTGACTGCTTACTCTCTGTTCTCTCCTCCTCTCCCTTTCTCCCTTTTCCTTTCTCCTCCTCTCCTCCCCTTACTTTCTTCTGTGCACTTACTCTATCAGAATTGTCCCTGGACTTAGTATGATAGCAACCTCGTCTGTCTCCTTCCTTCCCCTCCCCTGAGTTGTCCCCCCCCTTCAGCACTATCTGAAATGTCATCAGGCCCAGTACGACAGTCGCTTGTTTTGTTCCTCTCCTCCCTTTCTGCACCCCTCTCCCTCACCTTTTGTTTTTCTCTGGCTGTACCAGAAATGTCGTCAGGCCTGGTACCTTTAGTCGCCTGTCTGTTTCCATTTCCTTCCCACTCTCCCCTGCCTTCCTTTCCTATGTCTTCGGTCTTGCACGATCTGAAATGTCTTCAGGCCGAGTACGATAATTAATTTCACATCCTTACTGTTCATGGCCTGTAAGAATGTCATTGTATTTTCCCTTGTTCCCTCCCTTGCCTTGAAGCGCTTTGAAACACATTGTGTATAGGCGCTTTATAAATAGACTATCACATCATATCATATGCTGATTACACGTTGTAAAGACATAAAAATCCAAGAGAAAGTGTTGCCTGCTAAGAAGCCAATGCTGAAGAAGCATTAGCAATCGATCAGACAGCATAAGAAACATCGGCCAGACACACGGAAAGCGAGATGAGACTAAAAGCTGCTGAAATCCACAATATAACTGACAAAAGCAAAGACTGGTTGAATGATAGGAGGACTTGTGTCTTGCCAGGGAGAAAATCTGAGAGAAATATAAGAAAAGAGGCCACAGCACCAAATACTGCAAAAAGTAACAATACAAAGAAGTAAGGACAGTGGACGCTTCCTCTCAAAGTGAAGCTTCGGAACACGATGATGAACACTTTGTTCTAGCAGTACATCAGAGGTAAAGTCAGATGAAAAGCCGCCTCTGCCTGTTGCCACTTTGTGTCCGGCTGTTGTCAAGAATGTGCATATTACCTTTGAACCTACACTGTGCCACTGCCCGCCTGGTGCATAGGGTGTCAGTAAATTCTCAGCAAAGGCACATTTTTGCACTATCATTTTGGCATGGACCATTTTTGAAAGGGAGGACTGATTAACAGAACTCCGTTCAGAAGCAGAATTACCTGTATCATTTTATTTAATACAAATCAAAAAAGCTTGGGATATCCCACCCTCACCAGATGGCGCTCTGTCACACTGGGTCCCAACCAGTCAGATTTTACCACAAAGCCCCAGGGTCACAAGCCCGCTATCCAACAATTGTCCCAGGAATAACCACAGATCTATGTATAAGATTAGGTACAGGTTGTTTATTATGGCCCCTAGAGCCTCCACATCTGCAATGATATGATAGGTTATTTATAACGCGTTTAATACCCAGAGGTTTCTAAGCACGGACCCAGGTTTCGAACCTGGGTTGCTCCGTGTCGTCTTGCTTCCAAGGCGAGCACGTTGCCGCTGAGCTATCCTCCCGAGACTTTGCCTTACCTAGCATGTTACATAGAGATCCATTGATGCTTGTAGGAAATAGGATATGCTAGAAGGGATTGACCGTAGCTATCATCCTAGAAGGTGTTGAACTGTTCAGAATGGACAGCAATTGCATTTGTATGACAAAGAAACCATCAGTGAATATAGACTTTTGGCTCAGAACTAGTATTAAAATACACAATATCTTCTGTCTAGTGAAAAGGTCCGAAAGGGTAAGTCTCAAAATCATTATGTTTGAAAGCTGGACACGGTTACACTCAGGTTTGAAAACCTCTTGGAAATCTTGATCCAGATGTAGAAAATTTGATGAAGTGAAAACACAACTCCATGTCTTAGAAGTAGTATTTGATGTAGAAAAACAAGCTCTTCAGATCGCACACATTATGCCACCCCATGCACTTTTGCTGCTGTTATATTAGTGAAGTATGCAAAATAAAAGGGGTGATAGCTGAAAGGTTTGGAGTGAATCCTTACCTCTGGCATTGCTCTGGGCACACTCCAGACCATCGTTCTTCAACCTGCCAAGCCATTTAGTCTCGGGAGGATAGCTCAGGGGCAACGTGCGTGCCTTGGAAGCAAGACGCCACGGAGCACCACAAGTTCGATCCCCGGGTCCGCGTTTAGAAACCTTTAGGTATTAAGCGCGTTATAAATAACCTATCATTACAGAAGGGTAAAGACCATATACAAATCATGCTTAGTATCCCCTCAAAAGGGTCAGTCCAGCTTGAACTGCTAGGTCACATCCATTCTCCACAAGACCACAACCATCCCCAGACTGTACCTGCTGGGCCTAGAGACCAAAGCTTCTCCTCACTGATGAGGCCCAACAAGAACAAAACATGTCTGGGGATGCTTGTGGTCTCGTGCAGAAGGGATGTGACCAAGCAGTTTGGGCTGGATTGCCACTTTTGGGGTAGGACCAAGCCTGATGTGCATATGGTCTTTCCCCTTTTCTAATGGCTTCGCAGGCAAAGAATGATGGTCTGGAAGGTTGCCCAGAGCAATGTCATAGGAAAGGATTCATTCCAAACCTTCCAACAGTCACCTCTTTTGTTTAGCATATTTATGAAGCAAAGAATGAAAACATTTTACTATAACAAGAAGCAAGAAGACTATTTCATTTTCGCTCGACTAAATATAGGCTCAACAATGACCACGAATTTAATTCCTTTACCATAATCAGAATTGACACTAGGCAAAAATAAATATGGAAACTATCAAAAAAACAATGACAAAAGAAGAATAAGGTATCTCACTGTGGCTATCAACAGAATACACTTATAAAACATTAAAATTGTATAGTGATCAACATATTCAAGCATTTATATTGTGATGCCAATACATCAATGTATCAATGTATGTCAGAGAAGCAGGCAGAAAATACTGCCCTATAAATAAAAATACAAGGTTTAACGCTTAATTTTTCTGGTCATATATTAACTGATTTGTAAAAAATAATTATGCAACTTTGAACAGAACACCACATATGTTTAGAAGGTATAAATTAAGAGGCAGATAGGGTGGTCGATGGATGATCATATATTAACTGATTCGTAAAAAATAATTATGCAACTTTGAACAGAACACCACATATGTTTAGAAGGTATAAATTAAGAGGCAGATAGGGTGGTCGATGGATGACAATAGTGCCAGACTTTCACCAAAGGTAAGAACAATAGTGCAACATTATATATTGACCAGCTAGCAACTTAGCAATTGAGTCATTTTACATATATGTATACATGACATTTACAAATACATATATGAGTTTCAACATTTGTCTTTCTAAATTAAAGGTTTTTAATTACAAGGTAGAATTTAGGTTTTTTAATTGTAGCCCGACAGAAACAAAGAAATTGATGATCGTATGTATCAAATAAAAGTACAATAGTTGTAACCGATTGTTATTGGATACAAACATAAAAGACATTGTACAACTTCCAAGACAGCCCTTCACAACTGACCTCAACTAATAATACCGCCATTCATGACTAGAGTCCTTTGTCGATATCTAGTAGTATACTCAGAAATATTCAACCTTAAGTTTCTTGTTCTAGAAAATTCGTAAACACTAAGGGGCTCATATTCATTGCGGTGTAACATACGCTGTGATGAACATTTACTCCTATGCCAGCGTAAAGTCAGGGCGAATGTGCCCCATTCTCTACAAATTACGACATCTGCAGGGTTTCATGGCAGAATGTCAGATAGCCCTTGCCCGCAGGATCCCAGAGAGCCCATGCTCCAGGATCCCCTGAAAGGTCTTGATGCCAAATACCTCAATACACCCAACCTTCTTCTGCTAGCACCACCATCCATGCACTGCCACAAACAATGTGCCTTGGGCCTTCTTCTGCTGGCACCACCATCCACGCACTGCCACAAACAATGTGCCTGGCTTGCTCCCAGTGTTTGCACATCCTCAGTCCCCCAAACCCCAGACCATAGATCAATTATCTGCTCCTGAGTCGACCAACCCTTCTCAACTCCCTACCAGACCAGAATGACACCCTCTCTGCCCAACAACACCGGGACAACACCATGACCATGCTGCAGCAATCTGCACTAAGTTCACTGACAATGAGATGAAGGTCCTGGAGAAGGGTGTCACAAAGGCTGCTGACCACCTTGTGGGTCCAGCACGATTCAAGATTACAGTCCGCCAGTGCAATAAGATGTGGAAGGCCATCATGGTCCATGTCACCATGCAGGATGGGCCAGATCCAGAAGCGCTGGCAGGACCTCAAGAGGCATGTCCGCAAGCTGTTTGCCAAACACCACAGGGAGTGCATAGCCACAGGAGGAGGATCACTGCCACCACCCCTGGACCTACGACCATGAGAGGAGCAGGCGCTGGCCTGCATCGACATCCGCGGCTTTGAGGGAATAGGAGAAGTAGAGATTAGGACAGAGGATTAGTGAACAGCATGCAAGTGGGATGTCATAATACTAAAGCACTTGGGTAAAGTGGGTGTGAGCGCAGTACCAATTGATGATCCTGAATGACCACACATATTTGGACAAAATCCCACCCAACACATTGCCCTCATGGTGCATGTGTCCACATCCCACAATCACCATGTATGCATGGGATGTTTGGGGAGATGGTGACTGCTTGGGACAGAACACATGCATGTGCACACCTGAACACACTACCAAATACAAGCATATCCTGCTGTGCAACACTGGCAAAGTGGCCCCTCCAATCACCTGCCCTCTCCTCCCCCCGCTCTCTTGTTAAAGTCTGGCATTACCCCAATTGCCTTCAGGCGTAGCCGCCTTTCTTTCTCATCCACCTGCCCTCTCCACCTCCCCTGCCTCCCCCTGTCTTGTTAAAGCCTGGCACTACCTCAATTTCCAGCAGGCATAGTAATCGTAGCCGCCTTTCTTTCGCAGCCACCTTACCCTCTTCCTCCCCCTCTCTAATTCCCCTCTCCCCCTGTCTTTTCAGCCACCTTCCCCTCTCCTCCTCCTCCCCCCTTTTTATGTCCATTTAGCACTTACTCATCATTTGTCCCATGACCTCTGCTAGCAGCTTGTCTGTCCCCCCTTCCCTGCTTGTCTTCTCCGCCCACTCCCCCCAGCACTGTTCTGAATCGTCGTCTGACCTATTATGAAAGTCACTTGTTTGTTCCCCCCTCCTCCCTCTCTCCGCCCCTGTCCCTCTCCCCCTCCTCTTGTTACTCATGCAATACATCAATTGTCGTCAGGCATAGTAATGTTACTGCTAGTTTGTCTCTTTCTTCCTCCCCCTTTTCTCCTTAATTGTTCTTTGCATTTGCACTATCTGAAATGTCGCCAGGCTGTGTATGATAGTTATTTTTGACATTCTGAATTGTTTCAAGGACTTGTAAGAATGTAAATATGTTTTCCCATGTTCTCTCCCTCCTTGAAGCGCTTTGAAACACATTGTGTATAGGCGCTATACAAATAATCAATCAAATCAAATAAGTGTAACTACATGCACACATAGTTGACCCATGACCCACATGCCCCATAATGCTTCATCAAAGGCGGTGAGAAGGCCTGCAGCTGTCGCATCAGATGGCATAGGACCAATGTGCATCCTATCACATGACACGCAGGCACTGACACCATAGGTAAGATGGAGGGCCACCAGACGCAACACATCCACATACCTCAGTCAATGCCACTTGCATGTGAATACACCAAGGGAATATTCCCACATAGACAGTATAACTAATAGAACATGAGGAACCATGTGCCGTACCCAGTCATGTAACCCAGTCACCTTGCCCACGTGCCACACACAATCCAATGAACCCAGCATGCACTGCTGGATGTGAATTGAAATGTGACTAGAGGGGAAGACCATGCAGCCATACCAGGGAAACACTTACCAGCATCATCCTCACCTGTCCACAAACCAGCGACCGAAAGGTGACAATTAAACACAGCTGTACATTGCACCCCCTCACACTAGGCCTGTGGTAAATGCTCGCACTACCCACTCAACTCCATGTCCACAAACACATGAAGAGACAGCTTGATGACACGGAGGGTAGAGGGGGAAAGGGGAGATGGTAGGGGGAGGGGAGTCTGACATCTTTTCTGGTATCCATGCCTGCAAGACAAAGGAAATAGGCATTAGACACCACATACCCTGAATGCACTCCAGAGAATACAAATATGGGGATTACTACCATTTGCCGGGAGCAGCAGTAAAATCATCCATCCCACTCCTGCCAGCCCTCAACCATAGACAAATGTAACAGCAAGGAATCCCATCGGCATGGACAACAGCCAGAGATATTGAGCAGATACAGGAATATGATGCATATCTCCACTCATGTAGCATATGGTATGCATATGCATGTTGCAACAATGGGCAAGGACAGGGTGTCAGGGACATTATTGTGCACCGTGAAGTTGCACATGGACAACTCACACCATTTGGCATACCTGACACTGTGTGTAGGCAGCATTTTTGATGGACTTGTGTATGGTGCCCATACTGCAACATGTGCTTGCAACACTGGCATTGCCTTCTCATTCACAGGGGAAGGAGAAGACACAGAGGACAAGGAGGGGGGTGTGAAGGATGATGATGGCGAGGACACAATGGCGTGGGCAAGCCAATATGGCCAACATTAGAGTGAGGAGAGTGAGCCTCCACAAGGCACCTGGTCATGCCCACCTGACACCTTCGAGCCCGGGCCCTCAACCAGAGGAACACCTCTCATGCATGGCCATGGGGACCAGGACACTGTCATCACCCATGACAGTGTCACATGGTGTGGGATGGGCCCATGTGACATCCTGCTACTGAGGCCTGAGGACACACTGGTGGTGGAGGACATCACTGCCCCTCCTCTGGAGCCATCTCTCCCAAGACTGGGTAGGGTGAGTGTTAAACTTCAGTAAAAATATAAGTACAGTCCATGCATCCATCATTTCAAGCCAACTTCCTGTTCACATGGCACCTACCCTTGTGGCTATCGGCCTATTCAGACATCGAGAGACTGACAGCCATGGAGGCAGCCCAGGCACGGGTAGATGCCAATGGGAAGGCAGAGCTGGAGGCCTCTCTGTCACTTGGGCCAATGTTGGGGGATGTCCAACAGTCCCTGGAGGATGTGCACCATGAGATGTTGGCTGCCAACAAGATGATGGAAGAGCAGCTGGCACAGGCACTAACAGGAAGAGGAGAGGCCAGAGAGGATGCTCAGCTTGCGAGGGAGAAGCCAGCTAAGCTGGCATCAGAGGCCTACGCTGGGGCCAGGGAGGATGCCCGGCTTGCAAGGAAGCAGGCTGCTGAACTGGCTATTGAGTGCTCGGTTGGGGCCAGAACAGATGCCCAATTGGGCCGAGAGCAGGCCTCCAGACACAGCCAGGACACATGCAATGCTGCAAGTTACTCATCAGTGGCAGTGCGCCATTTGTCCTGCTGTAACTGTTCCCTCTTCTGCCGGATGGTGGAGGCAAGCCGGCAACAACCACAGTCCCAGGCTGCCATCAAAGACTTGCTGTCCCGCAAGCAGCACTTGCTTGCCCTGATGCATGAATAGGTGAGCAGGGATTCAACTACCTCTTCATCCCTTTCCATCTCGGCCCCACCCTCCGCATAGCAGTCGCCTGCAAGGGCCACCCCTACTCGGCAGTTGGCAGCCACCTACTCCTACCAGACAGGGTATGCAGGCAAAGCGGCCACGCTAGGGTAAGTAACACACACCCACATATGCTGCCTTATCCTGATTTCCCCTTCCAAATTGGAATTGTATTTGTGTTGTTTCTGATGCCCATCTTTACTTTCCCATGTTGTGTTATCATTGTTGGACCTGACATGCAGAACTCCATGGACTTTTCCAGGGACTTTGTTTTTCAGTACTTTGTACTCTTTTATGAAGTGCCTTGGAATTTCTGTTAAGTTTTCTTTTAGCAAAAAAACACAGTAGGGCCTGTTGGGTAAGTAAATCTGTCTGAAACCCAAAATTTGCAACGATAACACCAGGAGAAAGGATAAAGAATTCCTTAGACATACTGGAAAACCTAGTCACTACATGTCTCTGTAAAGGAACTAGTCTATTCCTATAGTTTGCAAAAAAAAACGCTAGATACCGGTAGTGAGCTGCCTATCTAGGAAAAGACAACTGACCCTATTTTGGTATGTTTATTGACTAAATCCAATACAATTCTTCTAAATGTCACCTCTAATAGGACAAATTATAAAATGTTTCTGAAATGCAGTCTTTGCAACTTTAATTATGACTGTTCATATGCCGTTAATTAAAAAAACCTTTTGTACGTTGTTTCAGAACAGAGCACAAGATAATTGATCCAACACACAACTTCTACCCCAAATCCATGTCACTATTTCAAGGACAACAGAACGTGAAATATACCGCATTAGAAATTAAAAGGCAATTTAATGCTAAATTATCTGTTGGCTAAAATAAATTAGGGTGTATCCTTATTTTAATACAATCCTCAAAGAAAGTCAATCGGTTTCAGTTGATTCAGTGACTAAGCCACCTTCATCAGGACGGGCGATACTTGTCCAAATTCAGAGAACCCCTTCATTTTTCAGCCATATCAAACAAAGCACAGGTTCTTAGCTTCATTTTGCCATATTATCTGTCTTAACTATAAGTTCTGTGCTGTACTCATGGCACACTGCACGGAGTTACTATGCATAATATTCATGAGTGCCCATACGGATGCGTAGCACGGTCTGCATCCACTTCACAACACAACCACTGAGGGCAATTCTGACCATTCAAGTCCACTCTCTCCTTTCACTGGGGAAATCTGTGGTTGTGTTTTTGTTAACCTCATCAAAAAACATGGCCTCTCCTTCTACAACTACGCAGATGACACTCAAATCATCTTCAAAATCAATGCCAGTGAAGAACAAAACCCGACACTCACCAACTGCCTCACTGAACTAAATCAGTGGATGAGCACCAACAACCTTAAACTCAACACAGACAAAACGGAAAACATGATGGCACCCAACGACCCGTTAAAAAACCACCACATCCCATGGTCCATCAAACTGAGAAACCCACCAGAACCATTCAAAGTGGTCAGAAATCTCAGCATTCTAATGGACAACGAACTAACACTAGAGTCACAAGTCAACACCGTAGTTAGGAAATGTGTTGTGTTCTATACGGTATGTTTCAGAACCATGTTGGTTCTGGAACATAAGGCAGTTGGTGGGAGAGCTTTGGCTGGGTGCCTGCTGCTCTTCGCAGTGAGTTAATAAACCTGCTTAAACCTTCCTGCTGTGTGCTGGCTCCATCCTTAACAGTGGCGACGAGGATGCAGAACTGCATGGAACTGCTTGCACAAAGCGAACGGATGAGGAAAAGGAACCCACAAGCAGTAGGCACCGCAGCGGAACCGGCGAAAAAGAGAAGAGGAATGTGAATGTGGATCGCACAGCTGTGTTGGGATTGGTGGAGGAAGCTCGGTGTAAATGCAAAAGGTCGTTTCATGAGTCTTCCAAGGTTAAGGAACGGGATTGGGTGGTTGGTGATTGGGTGTTTATAAAGAATCCCAGTTATGGTCTCAAGTGTTTGGAAAGCAAATGTTTGGCTCCAAAAAGGATTGTGGCTGTGAGGGAGAGTGTGGTGATTGTGAATGGTGGAAAAGTGTGATCGAAAGGTAGGCTGGAGGTAAGCAAGGATCATGGTCAGGAGGGGAGAGTGGTGGTGTGGAATTGGAGGATGATGTTGTTAGTGGTTAGTGCAATGGTGGAAGTGATACTGTGATGGATGGTGGACGTAGTTGTGGAAGAATCAGAAAATTTCCTGTCAAATTTAACGATTTTCTTTGCACTTTAGTCTGCTTCTTAGGAGCTGCCATTTCATGCTTTAATGTTGGGGCTTGGGGTTTGTCTAGTGGGATGAACCGGGGGGTATGTTGTTTGTTCACTGTTAAGGGGGAAGATTTGTTGAGTTCTACTTGGTGTGTTCCAGAACCATGTTGGTTCTGGAACATAAGGGAGTTGGTGGGAAAGCTTGGGCTGGGTGCCTGCTGCTCTTCACAGTGAGTTAATAAACCTGCTTAAACCTTACCACTGTGTGCTGGCGCCACCCTTAACAAAATGCTTCTTCCACCTACACACAATCAAGAAGATACTTTCCTTCTTCACCTTCACACACAGAAAATTCACTGTCATCTCCCTCGTCATGTCAAGAATATACTACGCCAACAACATCTATCTTGGAATACCTTATGTGGAAAATACAATTAATTTAGAACTCAGCAGCAAGACTACTCGTCAGACGCAATAAGAGAGAACACATCACCCCAGCCCTGAGAACACTACATTGGTAACCAGTCAGACGACAAATCTCCTTCAAAACACTCTGTTCAACACACAGAGCAATCGACGGCCAAGGAGCGGAATTCATACAGGAAACATCTCCATCTACAAACCAACACGAGCACTAAGGTCCAGCAACAACATTCACCTTGAACCGAAACAATACGCAAAGCTATAATTCGGGGGATCAGCATTCTCCTGCATAGCGGCAAGACTTTGCAACTTGCTCCCAAAAGAAATACGAATAACAGAAGATCACCTAAAATTCAGTAAACTGTTAAAAACATGGCTATTTAATGCACAGAGATAAAGAAAGCGCACAGAAGAGATAAAAAATACCAACGCAACATAAAAAGAATCTATGAAACTGGATCGGCCAAAGAAAACTCAACCCCAAGCTCAATAGAATAAGCTTAACCCAATGGATCAACCCAACACACAGAAAAAGACCCAAGCAACCCTGATTAATCCTACTAAAAACTCTCTAATACTCTGCATACACACCACCCAACACTGAAGAAACAAGAAACATACCTTTGCAACAAAAGAAAAACACCCCAAACTAAAGGCAATCTACCAACTTTCCACAACACCCAAGACGCACATAAAACAGCCACAAACAACCACCCGCTAAACAGAGGAGAAATGCATAGCACTTCGGTTCTGGGCTGCCCTTGTGGGTGGAACCGGGCTGATATGCAAATGGATATATTTCCTTTGTGAACGTTGCAGTGAGCTAAAACGTGGTTGTAGACCCTCCTGAGTGGGACAAATTCCATAGAACAGGGTATTTGACCCTTATATGACAAAGAAGGGTAGGATTGCACTTAACACCATTACAATACTACAACCAGCAATCGAAACACGTGTCGGCTATTTCTCAATCTACCTTATTAAAATACTGTTCCTTGACACTCGGTCCGTTTTCAAGGCTAGATCACATACATCAGAAGCATCACATAGTCAACATGTTCAGTAAATAACAATTATAAAAAGAGTGTAAGTAAAAAACATACCAAGAATCAGGTAAGGATGGTAGTACAGCAGTGGCAGGTCAATGTAGATAAACAAAAAAGAACAAAAGACCACAAAAGAAATAAACAAAAATCGAGAAAAAGTATATGTAAAATCATCAGCTTAAAATTTGGTTAAAGCCTTTTTATCTTCTCTAGGTTAATTGTGAACAGCACCCCGCGGCACAGCCCCCATGCAAGTCCAAGTACCAGCCAAAAGATCCGGTGGTGACCAGAGTTTCGATTAGCGTCATCAAAATTAATGATGTTCAGAAGACAGAACGAAAATGGTCACAATAACCAGTGATTGGTGACAGGAAAGAAACCACAACTCAAGCAAATCTATATAAATCCATAGTGGGAAGGTACTAAGTCAGTCAGAAAATTACGAGGAAAAAAGGAGGGGTTGCTTACCCTTCAGAATAGTAAATAACAGCTCAATAGCGGTATCCTATTCAAGAGAAAACTCGGATTGAAATAAGTTGTAAACTTCAGTATATTAAGAACCAGAAAACTGAAGATAAGGCCACTCACCTATTAAGTATTATTTAATAGTTCCCATCAGTCAGCGTATATTGTGAATAAGTGAAACAATGTCAAAGGCCACAAATGGCCGGCGTGGAAATATTGCCTAAAAGGGAAACCATAACCAATCAGGGACTAAGACATGAACTTATACAAAAAAGAAAAGCCAAGGTCAAAGGGAAAGACTACTTACTCGACTAATCGAGAGAGAATACTAGTATATCTGGACAATTCCATTCAACGCTTACCAGAAATGCTCCGTGTTAATGGATACCGTCAGGCGCGTCACAGGAGTGACGCCGACGGGTACGTTGGCACGTTACGTCGCTGCGGTGACGTATGATGTCAACAGAGTGACGATCAAGAAGGAGATTGGTGAATACAGTCGCTAGCAATGACGTACAATGTAAACACGGCACCAAACAGAAATCACTGTTACGGCAAGTGCCGGGAACAAACCAGTATCATATTAAGATGCAAATGTGATCAGAATACTTGGCCAAGAAAAAAATGGTGAATAAATAGTCGTTGGAAGCACAAAACATTATCAGTAGTACAGGGGAGCCAGCCCCTAAAGCCTGTATTAAAGATACATGGTGTACGAGTGGTCACGTTTGATAGAAAATATGGAAAAATATGTGCTGGCAATTGAACGCGGCATCAGGGGTGCGCCACAGTGATTACTGGC
Organism: Ambystoma mexicanum; assembly: GCF_040938575.1. Classification (NCBI taxonomy): domain Eukaryota; kingdom Metazoa; phylum Chordata; class Amphibia; order Caudata; family Ambystomatidae; genus Ambystoma; species Ambystoma mexicanum. The sequence goes on along the minus strand of NC_090927.1, from coordinate 465,787,321 downwards.
CACAAAACCATAACTAGCTAAAATTCATAATATGAAGACATCAAAATATAAACTAGACATAAAACCGTTTTGCAAATTAATATGTCTGCTGCGATGTACTACACGTGGACTAAACTCTGATCACGAAATGCATGTTTTTTTGTGAATGTTAGCCCATTTAATCTTTATGTTTTACTGCAAAACCGTTGAACGGTTTTATGTCTAGTTTTTACTTTGATGTCTTCATATTATGAATTTTTGCTATTTATGGTTTTGTGGCCAGTTATCACTGTGGCGCACCCCTGATGCGCGTTCAATTGCCAGTACCTATTTTTCCATATTTTCTATCAAACGTGACCACTCGTACACCATTTTTCTTTAATACAGGCTTTAGGGGCTGGCTCCCCTGTACTACTGATAACGTTTTGTGCTTCCAACGACTATTTATTCACCATTTTTTTCTTGGTCAAGTATTCTGATCACATTTGCATCTTAATATGATACTGGTTTGTTCCCGGCACTTGCCGTAACAGTGATTTCAGTTTGGTGCCGTGTTTACATTGTACGTCATTGCTAGCGACTGTATTCACCAATCTCCTTCTTGATCGTCACTCTGTTGACATCATACGTCACCGCAGCGACGTAACGTGCCAACGTACCCGTCGGCGTCACTCCTGTGACGCGCCTTACGGTATCCATTAACTTGGAGCATTTCTGGTAAGCGTTGAATGGAATTGTCCAGATATACTAGTATTCTCTCTCGATTAGTCGAGTAAGTAGTCTTTCCCTTTGACCTTGGCTTTTCTTTTTTGTATAAGTTCATGTCTTAGTCCCTGATTTGTTATGGTTTCCCTTTTAGGCAATATTTCCATGCCGGCCATTTGTGGCCTTTGACATTGTTTCACTTATTCACAATATACCCTGACTAATGGGAACTATTAAATAATACTTAATAGGTGAGTGGCCTTATCTTCAGTTTTCTGGTTCTTAATATATTGAAGTTTACAATTTATTTCAATCCGAGTTTTCTCTTGAATAGGATACCGCTATTGAGCTGTTATTTACTATTCTGAAGGGTAAGCAACCCCTCCTTTTTTCCTCGTAATTTTCTGACTGACTTAGTACCTTCCCACTATGGATTTATATAGATTTGCTTGAGTTGTGGTTTCTTTCCTGTCACCAATCACTGGTTATTGTGACTATTTTCGTTCTGTCTTCTGAACATCATTAATTTTGATGACGCTAATCGAAACTCTGGTCACCACCGGATCTTTTGGCTGGTACTTGGACTTGCATGGGGGCTGTGCCGTGGGGTGCTGTTCACAATTAACCTAGAGAAGATAAAAAGGCTTTAACCAAATTTTAAGCTGATGATCTTACATATACTTTTTCTCGATTTTTGTTTATTTCTTTTGTGGTCTTTTGTTCTTTTTTGTTTATCTACATTGACCTGCCACTGCTGTACTACCATCCTTACCTGATTCTTGGTATGTTTTTTACTTACACTCTTTTTATAATTGTTATTTACTGAACATGTTGACTATGTTATGCTTCTGATGTATGTGATCTAGCCTTGAAAACGGCCCGAGTGTCGAAACACGTGTCGGCTATTTCTCAATCTACCTTATTAAAATACTGTACCTTGATTGCTGGTTGTAGTATTGTAATGGTGTTAAGCGCAATCCTACCCTTCTTTGTCATATAACTGTTAATTTAATACCGGCCTGTGTGGATTGGTTGGTGGGAATTGGATTGCTGCTAACACTTCTTCCTTTCTTATTTTGATGATATGTCTTATAAACTTAGTAGTGATAATTAGCGCACAGGTACTCTGATCGTGACTCCACACTCTTTGTTCCAGGGTATTTGACCCATTTTCCTTCTCATTGGAGGGGGCTCCCACACCCTTGTTTAACGATCTAAACACCACACAAATATCAATCAACTAAAAACATACCAGCACACAGTGACCGTTTTCTCCAAAAGCTACCAACAGTACATCAAAGCTCTCTTGCGCTTTTGCATCAAATCCAAACCCCCTTCCTTTTCAGATCCGCCTGGGCGCCTGGAGACCATGAAAATGGCAGCCGTGTATGGTATAAATCACAATAGCATAACAAGCAAGAGACAGTATGGGCCTCATTACACGGAAGGCGGTAATGGTTAACGGCCACCGTTAATGGTAACGGTGACCGTTAACCATTACTGCCTTACTACGAGGTCCCTTAGCGGGTAGGTGCTTTAACGCCTGCTTTTTGCAGGCGTTAAAAACCAACCCGCTAAGGGACCTCGGAGCTAATTACGGCACCGCAAAATTGCGGTGCCGTAATTAGCGCCTTCCCCATTCCCATAGAGCCCTATGGGGCAGAAATGGGAATGGGGAAGGGCAATGGCGGAAGTGGGATTTACCGCCCCACCAACCTTGGAATGGGGCGGTAAATCCCCTTTCCGCCAAGGCGGTGCCGGTAATTTACCGGCATGGTCCAGGGTGCTAATAGCCCCCTGGATCACCGCCTTCCGTGTAATGAGGCCCTATGTCTTTAATGAGAAGACCTCTCTCATGGTTTAACCACATAATAGAATGCACTCAGCTAGAGCCATCACTCCCAGATCAGCGTTAAATAAAATTTAGTCAAAGACTGTCCGTTTAACAGACTCGATATCGCCCACAGGCGGAGAAGACAAGGCGGGAAAACAAGCAACCTCCCACTTAGTTATTTTGCAATGGAGGCTGGAGTATTTTTACAGGAGATGTTTACAGGTTTTATTTTCTAATCAGTGTGGCTGGCGAGGAAACACCATCAGCGTCAAAGTCATGTAGATGATCTGCACTGTTAATAATAGTGATTTTGGCCGCTATCCGGGACCCACATCTCAGGTTGAATTCTTTGAAAGTAAAGTGACATGTTCTAAAGTAGAAAGAAAGTAAGGTAGCTCAGCAGATTGAGTGAATGTTGCCGAGAATGTGTTAGTTTAAAGCTACCTGCTATTGCTTCTAAAGAAATATGTGCCATAAAATGCACTGTTTGAGCAAGGGAAGGAATGCCTTGCCACTTGCTCATATTCAAAGTGGGGGAGAGGGAATGTCGACCGCCATTGTGAAAAACAGAAGATGGCACCCATGAATTCCCCAGCTCAATGTCTTGCTGTCATCACAATAGATGCGTTTAATTGTAACAATCTACTAACATCTTAAGTATCCATAACTAGATAGAGGTTTGGGGCAGAGCAGCAATTAGAGGGGACGCCTGTGAGTAGTAGACTACTTCTCCAAGTTAGAACTACACTTTGTGGGCAATATATGGACGACCACAGCAGGGGTGGACTGGGAACCAAAAGAGGCCCTGGAAACACTTTTCAAAGTGGCTCCATATTGCACATTTTCAGCAAGCCCAATCCTTTTGCTATGAGAAAATGTGGACATACCGCACAAAAGAGGCCAAGGGTGCAGAGGCCTAGCGGGAAATCTCCGTGGTTCCCTGTAAGCCAGTCCAGCCCTGGAACATAGAAACACTGAAGAACCTCTTCCAAAGGGAGGGAAGGATACCTGTCAGAACTCGTAATTGGTAACTGAGTTCAGCACGACTCATCACAAGACGTGTTAAAATGCATGAAAGCGGATCCAAGATGGCCGCCGGGGTGAGGAGACGCAGTTAATCAGCGCTCCGCCCGGGCCGCCAAAAGAAAGCACATTTAATGCAGTGAGGGCCCGATTCTCGGCCCCCCCCGACAGCTGAAGATCCCCCCCCCGGTGTGGAAGAGGCGACGCCGCAGGAGAATCGAGCGCGGAGCGCGGACTGTGGGGGAAAAGGACCGGCCCCTCCCCCATCGGAGCCGTTCGGGACTTCCCCGCGCACACGAGCGCAATAGAAGAAGGCGGTGCGGCGGGGGTAACCCAGCGTGGGAGCAGGATCGGGAGCTCCGCTGGACCAACAAACCCCCCCACGGCAAAGCCCTGACAGGCGGTCCCGAGGATCAGGGACCCGCGATCCAGTCAGCGGCAGGGAGGAGGAGCGGCACGGAGGAGGGAACGGGGCGGACCGCGGAAGAGGGGAAGCAGAACACCGGCAGCATAAAAGGTGAGCCAGCCGGTGGGGGGCGACCGGCGAGCCATCCGCCGGGGCAGCAAAAGTTGACCCAACACCCACCTCCATAATACTGAGGCCGCTGCGAAGGAGGAAGACAGAGGTCAGGAGAAATAGGGAGAATTGGGAATTGGCGCGCCAGTGGCGATTAAGGGGAGGCATCCCGGGAAGACGCGCGGAAGAGGGACTTCCATAGAAGAACCCCGGCAAGGAACAGCACTCAGGCATCGGATCGGCTGGGGAACCCTCCCCTCGCACGGCCCGACCAGGGAACAAGGGAGTCCACTGCTGGAATCGCTTCCCCCATAGGCTGGAGGGAACGCTGTGAAGGGGAATACAAAAAAAAGGAGAGACTTATAGCCACAGGTGTGAGGACAAGTCGAGTCGACGAGGAAAGAAGAGGAATAGGGGACGCCACGTCTGGTAAAACAGGATCTTCCCCCCCCCCCACTCACAGGAGCACGCCGGAGGAGCACGCCGGAGGAGCCGAACGGGGGGAAACACAACTGGAAGGCTACAAGAGGGTACAGAAGCCCATAGACCCTCCAATAAAACACCCCGCCATGTCAAGAGCAAAAGGGAAGGGCAACCCCTCCCAACAGACACCCCAATCGATAAAACAAGGCGCAGATATATTACAAATGTGGACAACGGAGGGAGCATCACAATTGAAAGGGAGAACCCAGGGAGAAACCGATGGTGAGGCAGAAACACTCTCCCAGAAACAACATCCATTGACCAGGGAAGATATGCAATCCTGGTTCATGGATTTTCAAGAGAAGTTCATGTCTACAGTTCAAGAGCAATTTGCAACCATGAAGAATGAAATGAAACAAGCGGTCCAAGACATAAGACTGGATATAAACAACCTCGAAGAGAGAACAGATATGGTGGAAAAATCAGTGCAAAGTCTTGAAGAAGATACGAGCCAAATAGGCGAAGCACAAGAACGGTTGGTGTCTCTCACTCAAAACTTGGAAATACAATGTGAGGATTTGGAGAATCGCTCCAGACGCTCGAACATTAGAATCAAGAACATGGTGGAATCAGTCCTAGATAAAGATCTGAAAGAAGCGGTAAAAGAGGTGTTTAGAGACATATTGGGGACGCAAGATGCTGAAGATATAGGAGTCGACAGAATACATAGGGTAGGACCCAAAAGGTCTGGAGCCCCAGGGGAAAGACCACGCGATGTCCTGGTGGCCCTCTCTTCTTATCCGCAGAAAGAACAGATCCTAAGAAGGGCAAGGGAAATGGAGCATATCAAAATGAATGGGCAAGACATCCAATTGTATCAAGACTTGGCTATGGTCACCCTCCAAAAAAGAAGAGCAATGGCCCCACTGGTGAAAGTATTAATAGAAAAACAGATCCGCTACAAATGGACCTTCCCATTTGGGCTACTATTTACTTGGGAAGGAAAACAGAGAAGGGTGAACACACTGGAAGAAGGTCTCAGCACTCTGGGACTCCAAGAGGAAGAGGTGGAACGAAGGGAAGCCTCATACAGGAGAGATCGTACAAGAAACCTAATGGGCTGGGAATCCAGCAAGAAGAAAAAGACAAGTACAGGGAGGGAAACCCGAAAGAAAGTATCATGAGAAAATAAGGAAGAACCTATAACTGGGGGACAACATGGAAACCTGATGCTGAGATTTGGTCGGGGGTGGCGTGGGAGCGGAGCCCAATGGACAATTCACGGTTGGCGGTTCGGTCGAGACCCGACAGGGTGGTAATCGGAAAGAACAAATGGATCACTGGGGTTTAGGACTCCCCATAACATACCCCCCGAGGGTATGGAGGGCAGAGAGCGAAGGGCGCAACGCCTTAGCATCAATAGGAACCCTTGCCCCACTCGGGGGACAGTTTGTTAGGTTTAAAGTTACAAGTTGGGGGAGGGGGGAAGTTGGTGGGAGGGGAGAGGGTCGGAGAAATCTAAGAGGCAGGAAACGCAAAGAAGAAGACAGGATGCACCGACACACTAATACAACAGAATGGGGATGATACGCATATTGACCTACAATATTAGAGGCATGAATCACCCAACAAAAAGAGCGAAATTGGAGAAGCAATTCAAAAGAGGAAATGCTGATATACTGCTTCTCCAAGAAACCCATATAAGAACAAGGGATAAGCAGAAAACAAGGTTAAAAGGATACAAAATTTGGGTACAAGCAACGGCAGTGGAAAAAAAAGCGGGGGTACTGATAGCGGTAAAAGAAGGAAAGGACTATAAAATGCGGGACACAAAAGTAGATAAAGATGGAAGATACGCCTTCGCCAATGTAGAAGTGGAAGGCTATAGCATTACACTTGCCTCAATCTACGCCCCTAATGAAGGACAGGATGGGTTTATTAAAGATATGCTATCAAAGTTGGAAGAATTTGCAAAAGGAGAAGTGATCATGGGAGGGGACTTTAATTTGGCATGGAACCCACATTTGGATAGGAGTACGGGGAATATTCAGGGTCAAGGGGCGCCATCGAAGAACCTGAGACAAAGAATGGACCACTTGGCCCTGAATGACATTTGGAGGGAATTGAAGGGCGAACAGAGGGGGTACACTTATTTCTCACATGTTCATAACACCATGTCTAGGATAGACTATTTATGGGTATCAGTGAGACTACTGGGAAAAATACAAGGGGTGGAAAAGGGTGCAATTGCCCTATCGGATCACGCCCCACTGTGGCTGGATGTGACATTCCCAGGGAAAAAGAACGGGCTCTGGAGGTGGAAGCTCCCGCAGGAGTTGATCCCGGATCCAGCTACAGGGGAGACAATAAGGGAAATGATAGAGGAATACTTTACACAAAATGACACCGGGGAGGTGGCAGTGAGTACAGTCTGGGATGCATTTAAAGCAGTGCTGCGGGGGAAGATGATAGCGTTGAAAATCACAAGAGATAAACAAAAGTTTCTATGGGAAAAGGAATTGGAAAAAACAATAGAAGATATTCAAGAAAAAGTACTGACACACCCCACCAGGTTTTTGAAAAAATCACTGAAACATACACAAGGGCAATTAGAGATGCTACGCACAAAGGGCGCAGAACGGAATCTACTATATCTGAAACAGAGATATTACATTAAGGCGAACAAGGCAGATAGACTTCTGGCGAGACAGCTAAGGGCTAAAAAGAAAGAAACGACGATTAAGGCCATGTGTGATGCGAAGGGGGACGTCCAAACTCACACACACGAAATGGGGGAAGCACTGAGGCAATACTACCAAGAACTCTACTCCACTGAAAGCCCTAACATAAACGCCCAAGAAGCATACCTAAAGGCCCTACAGATACCGAAAATAACAGAAGAGGATAAACAAACATTAGAAGCCCCCATTAGGGAAGAAGAAGTCAGTAAAGCAATAAATGGACTCCCAAGTAACAAAGCCCCAGGCCCAGATGGATTTACGGCCCCATTTTATAAAAAATACTCAGATATACTGACCCCGATACTAACCAGACTCTTGAACTCATTTAAAGATAGCGGTAATGTGACCCCCACAATGAATGAAGCAAAAGTTCTGGTGTTCCACAAATCAGGTAACGACCCAACTAACCCTGCATCATATAGACCAATATCCCTGATTAATCTAGACGCAAAAATGTATACGAAAATTCTGGCAACTAGGCTATCCCCACTACTTCCAAACCTAATTAGTAAGGATCAATCGGGATTTATCCCTGGCAGGCAAACCCACGACAACACTAGGAGGCTCGCCCATCTAGTAGAGAAAATAGGTATCTCCCACACCCCAGCGATACTATTATCGGTAGACGCCGAGAAGGCGTTCGATCGGGTGGAGTGGTCCATGTTATTTAAAGTGCTGCAGCACATGGGATTTGGGGAACAATATATTGCGCGCATTAAAGCAAACTACAACTCCCCATCCAGCAGAATAGTCATTAATGGCGAGGTTACGGACAAGATTATAATCTCAAGAGGAACGAAACAGGGATGCCCCCTTTCACCATTGCTGTACGCCCTATTCCTGGAACCTCTTCTTATAAAAATACGAGAATCAATAAATATTAAAGGGATTGACATGGCTGGACAGGAACATAAAGTTATAGCATATGCGGATGACATGCTAATTACCTTAGAAAACCCCGAATCCACCCTTTCAGCCGCGGTGCGGAAACTAGAAACCTATGGGACCATATCCGGTCTAAAGATTAATAGGAAAAAATCAGAGATCCTAATATTGGCAGGGGACAGAGCTAATATAGAAAGGGAAGCAAAGAAACTAGACCTTACGATTGTAGAGGGGGGCATAAGGTATCTGGGAATAGTGATCCCTCAGAAAATAGAACAATTTTATGGGGAAAACTACCCGTCGCTACTCACAAACATCCGTAAGGAATTGAGCAGATGGAATCCTTTGCAGATATCATGGTGGGGTAGAATACAATCAGTAAAGATGACTATTCTCCCAAGGGTATTATACTATTTTCAGGCTCTCCCGGTGGGTGTCCCCAGTTCGTTCTTCAAAATCCTAGCAAAATTAGTATCGTCTTATGTGTGGAAAGGGAAATCGCCTAGGATAGCGAGAATGGTCCTCACGGCTCCAATCAGGGAAGGGGGGATGGCGCTCCCCCATTTCAAAAAATACTTTCAGGCGGCACAGCTTAGAGTCCTGAGGGAATGGGTTGGGGAGAATCCACAGCAGATTTGGGCCAAACAGGATAGAGCAGTGGCAAGGACCCCGCTGGTAGAACTTCTCTGGAAGCAAAAGCAGCATAGGCATAAGAATGTAGGGATCAGTGAAATAATGAGGACCACATTGAAAGCATGGGATATCCAAACACGAAAAGGAATAATGACCACTACGCTGGGACCCTTTACTCCCATATGCAGAAATCCACAGTTCCCCCCGGGGATGGAACAAGGGGCCTACGATAGCTGGGAGGAGGGGGGCATAACCAAAATAGGCGAGATGTTCATGTCCAGGAAAGGAAATTAGATCACTGGAATCCTGCATTATAGACGAAAAAATCCCCAAAAGTGATAGATATAGATATGAACAGCTAAAACACTGGCTGAACTCCCCGGAAATCACCGAAGCAGCAACCAGGGATCTCACAGGGTTCGAGACATATATCATATCCAACACGGGGGAGAAAAAGTGGGTATCTATACTATATAAATTCATAAACACACAAGGAGAAGACATTAAGTGGTCATATAGAATAAAATGGGGTAGAACGCTGGGGGTAGAACCAACGGATAAGCAGTGGGAGGACCTTTGGAAGCAGATCCCCAGGATGACCCGCTCGGCACAAACAAGGGAAATGTGGGTAAAAATTATGACGCAATGGCACTATACCCCAGAGAGGCTCCATTCGATGTATCCAAACTCATCTTATCAATGCTGGAGGGGGTGTGATGAAGTGGGAACATGGAGACACATTTGGTGGGACTGCAAAGGTGTTAAACCCTTTTGGGAAGAAGTGAAAAGTGAAATGGGTAAAATATTCCCGGATGTGGGGCTGCTGGGGGAGGGAGTGTGGCTCTGTGGAATCAGAGACGATACAGCAAAGCAATACAGCAAATCACAATGGAGAAGCTGTATGGGTCTACTTATAGCGGCATGGACCACTATAGCGCAGAATTGGAAGAATACAAATACTCCACTGACCTGCACTTGGCTAAGGAAAGTGTGGGCCCACATAACTATGGAGAAAATTACACACAAGATCCAAGGAACTGGAGACACATTCGGAAAGGAATGGGAAGGGATATTCCACTTCCAGGTCTCAGCACTCTGGGACTCCAAGAGGAAGAGGTGGAACGAAGGGAAGCCTCATACAGGAGAGATCATACAAGAAACCTAATGGGCTGGGAATCCAGCAAGAAGAAAAAGACAAGTACAGGGTGGGAAACCCGAAAGAAAGTATCATGAGAAAATAAGGAAGAACGTATAACTGGGGGACAACATGGAAACCTGATGCTGAGATTTGGTCGGGGGGTGGCGTGGGAGCGGAGCCCAATGGACAATTCACGGTTGGCGGTCCGGTCGAGACCCGACAGGGTGGTAATCGGAAAGAACAAATGGATCACTGGGGTTTAGGACTCCCCATAACATACCCCCCCGAGGGTATGGAGGGCAGAGAGCGAAGGGCGCAACGCCTTAGCATCAATAGGAACCCTTGCCCCACTCGGGGGACAGTTTGTTAGGTTTAAAGTTACAAGTTGGGGGAGGGGGGAAGTTGGTGGGAGGGGAGAGGGTCGGAGAAATCTAAGAGGCAGGAAACGCAAAGAAGAAGACAGGATGCACCGACACACTAATACAACAGAATGGGGATGATACGCATATTGACCTACAATATTAGAGGCATGAATCACCCAACAAAAAGAGCGAAATTGGAGAAGCAATTCAAAAGAGGAAATGCTGATATACTGCTTCTCCAAGAAACCCATATAAGAACAAGGGATAAGCAGAAAACAAGGTTAAAAGGATACAAAATTTGGGTACAAGCAACGGCAGTGGAAAAAAAAGCGGGGGTACTGATAGCGGTAAAAGAAGGAAAGGACTATAAAATGCGGGACACAAAAGTAGATAAAGATGGAAGATACGCCTTCGCCAATGTAGAAGTGGAAGGCTATAGCATTACACTTGCCTCAATCTACGCCCCTAATGAAGGACAGGATGGGTTTATTAAAGATATGCTATCAAAGTTGGAAGAATTTGCAAAAGGAGAAGTGATCATGGGAGGGGACTTTAATTTGGCATGGAACCCACATTTGGATAGGAGTACGGGGAATATTCAGGGTCAAGGGGCGCCATCGAAGAACCTGAGACAAAGAATGGACCACTTGGCCCTGAATGACATTTGGAGGGAATTGAAGGGCGAACAGAGGGGGTACACTTATTTCTCACATGTTCATAACACCATGTCTAGGATAGACTATTTATGGGTATCAGTGAGACTACTGGGAAAAATACAAGGGGTGGAAAAGGGTGCAATTGCCCTATCGGATCACGCCCCACTGTGGCTGGATGTGACATTCCCAGGGAAAAAGAACGGGCTCTGGAGGTGGAAGCTCCCGCAGGAGTTGATCCCGGATCCAGCTACAGGGGAGACAATAAGGGAAATGATAGAGGAATACTTTACACAAAATGACACCGGGGAGGTGGCAGTGAGTACAGTCTGGGATGCATTTAAAGCAGTGCTGCGGGGGAAGATGATAGCGTTGAAAATCACAAGAGATAAACAAAAGTTTCTATGGGAAAAGGAATTGGAAAAAACAATAGAAGATATTCAAGAAAAAGTACTGACACACCCCACCAGGTTTTTGAAAAAATCACTGAAACATACACAAGGGCAATTAGAGATGCTACGCACAAAGGGCGCAGAACGGAATCTACTATATCTGAAACAGAGATATTACATTAAGGCGAACAAGGCAGATAGACTTCTGGCGAGACAGCTAAGGGCTAAAAAGAAAGAAACGACGATTAAGGCCATGTGTGATGCGAAGGGGGACGTCCAAACTCACACACACGAAATGGGGGAAGCACTGAGGCAATACTACCAAGAACTCTACTCCACTGAAAGCCCTAACATAAACGCCCAAGAAGCATACCTAAAGGCCCTACAGATACCGAAAATAACAGAAGAGGATAAACAAACATTAGAAGCCCCCATTAGGGAAGAAGAAGTCAGTAAAGCAATAAATGGACTCCCAAGTAACAAAGCCCCAGGCCCAGATGGATTTACGGCCCCATTTTATAAAAAATACTCAGATATACTGACCCCGATACTAACCAGACTCTTGAACTCATTTAAAGATAGCGGTAATGTGACCCCCACAATGAATGAAGCAAAAGTTCTGGTGTTCCACAAATCAGGTAACGACCCAACTAACCCTGCATCATATAGACCAATATCCCTGATTAATCTAGACGCAAAAATGTATACGAAAATTCTGGCAACTAGGCTATCCCCACTACTTCCAAACCTAATTAGTAAGGATCAATCGGGATTTATCCCTGGCAGGCAAACCCACGACAACACTAGGAGGCTCGCCCATCTAGTAGAGAAAATAGGTATCTCCCACACCCCAGCGATACTATTATCGGTAGACGCCGAGAAGGCGTTCGATCGGGTGGAGTGGTCCATGTTATTTAAAGTGCTGCAGCACATGGGATTTGGGGAACAATATATTGCGCGCATTAAAGCAAACTACAACTCCCCATCCAGCAGAATAGTCATTAATGGCGAGGTTACGGACAAGATTATAATCTCAAGAGGAACGAAACAGGGATGCCCCCTTTCACCATTGCTGTACGCCCTATTCCTGGAACCTCTTCTTATAAAAATACGAGAATCAATAAATATTAAAGGGATTGACATGGCTGGACAGGAACATAAAGTTATAGCATATGCGGATGACATGCTAATTACCTTAGAAAACCCCGAATCCACCCTTTCAGCCGCGGTGCGGAAACTAGAAACCTATGGGACCATATCCGGTCTAAAGATTAATAGGAAAAAATCAGAGATCCTAATATTGGCAGGGGACAGAGCTAATATAGAAAGGGAAGCAAAGAAACTAGACCTTACGATTGTAGAGGGGGGCATAAGGTATCTGGGAATAGTGATCCCTCAGAAAATAGAACAATTTTATGGGGAAAACTACCCGTCGCTACTCACCAACATCCGTAAGGAATTGAGCAGATGGAATCCTTTGCAGATATCATGGTGGGGTAGAATACATTCAGTAAAGATGACTATTCTCCCAAGGGTATTATACTATTTTCAGGCTCTCCCGGTGGGTGTCCCCAGTTCGTTCTTCAAAATCCTAGCAAAATTAGTATCGTCTTATGTGTGGAAAGGGAAATCGCCTAGGATAGCGAGAATGGTCCTCACGGCTCCAATCAGGGAAGGGGGGATGGCGCTCCCCCATTTCAAAAAATACTTTCAGGCGGCACAGCTTAGAGTCCTGAGGGAATGGGTTGGGGAGAATCCACAGCAGATTTGGGCCAAACAGGATAGAGCAGTGGCAAGGACCCCGCTGGTAGAACTTCTCTGGAAGCAAAAGCAGCATAGGCATAAGAATGTAGGGATCAGTGAAATAATGAGGACCACATTGAAAGCATGGGATATCCAAACACGAAAAGGAATAATGACCACTACGCTGGGACCCTTTACTCCCATATGCAGAAATCCACAGTTCCCCCCGGGGATGGAACAAGGGGCCTACGATAGCTGGGAGGAGGGGGGCATAACCAAAATAGGCGAGATGTTCATGTCCAGGAAAGGAAATTAGATCACTGGAATCCTGCATTATAGACGAAAAAATCCCCAAAAGTGATAGATATAGATATGAACAGCTAAAACACTGGCTGAACTCCCCGGAAATCACCGAAGCAGCAACCAGGGATCTCACAGGGTTCGAGACATATATCATATCCAACACGGGGGAGAAAAAGTGGGTATCTATACTATATAAATTCATAAACACACAAGGAGAAGACATTAAGTGGTCATATAGAATAAAATGGGGTAGAACGCTGGGGGTAGAACCAACGGATAAGCAGTGGGAGGACCTATGGAAGCAGATCCCCAGGATGACCCGCTCGGCACAAACAAGGGAAATGTGGGTAAAAATTATGACGCAATGGCACTATACCCCAGAGAGGCTCCATTCGATGTATCCAAACTCATCTTATCAATGCTGGAGGGGGTGTGATGAAGTGGGAACATGGAGACACATTTGGTGGGACTGCAAAGGTGTTAAACCCTTTTGGGAAGAAGTGAAAAGTGAAATGGGTAAAATATTCCCGGATGTGGGGCTGCTGGGGGAGGGAGTGTGGCTCTGTGGAATCAGAGACGATACAGCAAAGCAATACAGCAAATCACAATGGAGAAGCTGTATGGGTCTACTTATAGCGGCATGGACCACTATAGCGCAGAATTGGAAGAATACAAATACTCCACTGACCTGCACTTGGCTAAGGAAAGTGTGGGCCCACATAACTATGGAGAAAATTACACACAAGATCCAAGGAACTGGAGACACATTCGGAAAGGAATGGGAAGGGATATTCCACTTCCAGGTCTCAGCACTCTGGGACTCCAAGAGGAAGAGGTGGAACGAAGGGAAGCCTCATACAGGAGAGATCATACAAGAAACCTAATGGGCTGGGAATCCAGCAAGAAGAAAAAGACAAGTACAGGGTGGGAAACCCGAAAGAAAGTATCATGAGAAAATAAGGAAGAACGTATAACTGGGGGACAACATGGAAACCTGATGCTGAGATTTGGTCGGGGGGTGGCGTGGGAGCGGAGCCCAATGGACAATTCACGGTTGGCGGTCCGGTCGAGACCCGACAGGGTGGTAATCGGAAAGAACAAATGGATCACTGGGGTTTAGGACTCCCCATAACATACCCCCCGAGGGTATGGAGGGCAGGGAGCGAAGGGCGCAACGCCTTAGCATCAATAGGAACCCTTGCCCCACTCGGGGGACAGTTTGTTAGGTTTAAAGTTACAAGTTGGGGGAGGGGGGAAGTTGGTGGGAGGGGAGAGGGTCGGAGAAATCTAAGAGGCAGGAAACGCAAAGAAGAAGACAGGATGCACCGACACACTAATACAACAGAATGGGGATGATACGCATATTGACCTACAATATTAGAGGCATGAATCACCCAACAAAAAGAGCGAAATTGGAGAAGCAATTCAAAAGAGGAAATGCTGATATACTGCTTCTCCAAGAAACCCATATAAGAACAAGGGATAAGCAGAAAACAAGGTTAAAAGGATACAAAATTTGGGTACAAGCAACGGCAGTGGAAAAAAAAGCGGGGGTACTGATAGCGGTAAAAGAAGGAAAGGACTATAAAATGCGGGACACAAAAGTAGATAAAGATGGAAGATACGCCTTCGCCAATGTAGAAGTGGAAGGCTATAGCATTACACTTGCCTCAATCTACGCCCCTAATCAAGGACAGGATGGGTTTATTAAAGATATGCTATCAAAGTTGGAAGAATTTGCAAAAGGAGAAGTGATCATGGGAGGGGACTTTAATTTGGCATGGAACCCACATTTGGATAGGAGTACGGGGAATATTCAGGGTCAAGGGGCGCCATCGAAGAACCTGAGACAAAGAATGGACCACTTGGCCCTGAATGACATTTGGAGGGAATTGAAGGGCGAACAGAGGGGGTACACTTATTTCTCACATGTTCATAACACCATGTCTAGGATAGACTATTTATGGGTATCAGTGAGACTACTGGGAAAAATACAAGGGGTGGAAAAGGGTGCAATTGCCCTATCGGATCACGCCCCACTGTGGCTGGATGTGACATTCCCAGGGAAAAAGAACGGGCTCTGGAGGTGGAAGCTCCCGCAGGAGTTGATCCCGGATCCAGCTACAGGGGAGACAATAAGGGAAATGATAGAGGAATACTTTACACAAAATGACACCGGGGAGGTGGCAGTGAGTACAGTCTGGGATGCATTTAAAGCAGTGCTGCGGGGGAAGATGATAGCGTTGAAAATCACAAGAGATAAACAAAAGTTTCTATGGGAAAAGGAATTGGAAAAAACAATAGAAGATATTCAAGAAAAAGTACTGACACACCCCACCAGGTTTTTGAAAAAATCACTGAAACATACACAAGGGCAATTAGAGATGCTACGCACAAAGGGCGCAGAACGGAATCTACTATATCTGAAACAGAGATATTACATTAAGGCGAACAAGGCAGATAGACTTCTGGCGAGACAGCTAAGGGCTAAAAAGAAAGAAACGACGATTAAGGCCATGTGTGATGCGAAGGGGGACGTCCAAACTCGCACACACGAAATGGGGGAAGCACTGAGGCAATACTACCAAGAACTCTACTCCACTGAAAGCCCTAACATAAACGCCCAAGAAGCATACCTAAAGGCCCTACAGATACCGAAAATAACAGAAGAGGATAAACAAACATTAGAAGCCCCCATTAGGGAAGAAGAAGTCAGTAAAGCAATAAATGGACTCCCAAGTAACAAAGCCCCAGGCCCAGATGGATTTACGGCCCCATTTTATAAAAAATACTCAGATATACTGACCCCGATACTAACCAGACTCTTGAACTCATTTAAAGATAGCGGTAATGTGACCCCCACAATGAATGAAGCAAAAGTTCTGGTGTTCCACAAATCAGGTAACGACCCAACTAACCCTGCATCATATAGACCAATATCCCTGATTAATCTAGACGCAAAAATGTATACGAAAATTCTGGCAACTAGGCTATCCCCACTACTTCCAAACCTAATTAGTAAGGATCAATCGGGATTTATCCCTGGCAGGCAAAACCACGACAACACTAGGAGGCTCGCCCATCTAGTAGAGAAAATAGGTATCTCCCACACCCCAGCGATACTATTATCGGTAGACGCCGAGAAGGCGTTCGATCGGGTGGAGTGGTCCATGTTATTTAAAGTGCTGCAGCACATGGGATTTGGGGAACAATATATTGCGCGCATTAAAGCAAACTACAACTCCCCATCCAGCAGAATAGTCATTAATGGCGAGGTTACGGACAAGATTATAATCTCAAGAGGAACGAAACAGGGATGCCCCCTTTCACCATTGCTGTACGCCCTATTCCTGGAACCTCTTCTTATAAAAATACGAGAATCAATAAATATTAAAGGGATTGACATGGCTGGACAGGAACATAAAGTTATAGCATATGCGGATGACATGCTAATTACCTTAGAAAACCCCGAATCCACCCTTTCAGCCGCGGTGCGGGAACTAGAAACCTATGGGACCATATCCGGTCTAAAGATTAATAGGAAAAAATCAGAGATCCTAATATTGGCAGGGGACAGAGCTAATATAGAAAGGGAAGCAAAGAAACTAGACCTTACGATTGTAGAGGGGGGCATAAGGTATCTGGGAATAGTGATCCCTCAGAAAATAGAACAATTTTATGGGGAAAACTACCCGTCGCTACTCACAAACATCCGTAAGGAATTGAGCAGATGGAATCCTTTGCAGATATCATGGTGGGGTAGAATACAATCAGTAAAGATGACTATTCTCCCAAGGGTATTATACTATTTTCAGGCTCTCCCGGTGGGTGTCCCCAGTTCGTTCTTCAAAATCCTAGCAAAATTAGTATCGTCTTATGTGTGGAAAGGGAAATCGCCTAGGATAGCGAGAATGGTCCTCACGGCTCCAATCAGGGAAGGGGGGATGGCGCTCCCCCATTTCAAAAAATACTTTCAGGCGGCACAGCTTAGAGTCCTGAGGGAATGGGTTGGGGAGAATCCACAGCAGATTTGGGCCAAACAGGATAGAGCAGTGGCAAGGACCCCGCTGGTAGAACTTCTCTGGAAGCAAAAGCAGCATAGGCATAAGAATGTAGGGATCAGTGAAATAATGAGGACCACATTGAAAGCATGGGATATCCAAACACGAAAAGGAATAATGACCACTACGCTGGGACCCTTTACTCCCATATGCAGAAATCCACAGTTCCCCCCGGGGATGGAACAAGGGGCCTACGATAGCTGGGAGGAGGGGGGCATAACCAAAATAGGCGAGATGTTCATAGGAAAGGAAATTAGATCACTGGAATCCTGCATTATAGACGAAAAAATCCCCAAAAGTGATAGATATAGATATGAACAGCTAAAACACTGGCTGAACTCCCCGGAAATCACCGAAGCAGCAACCAGGGATCTCACAGGGTTCGAGACATATATCATATCCAACACGGGGGAGAAAAAGTGGGTATCTATACTATATAAATTCATAAACACACAAGGAGAAGACATTAAGTGGTCATATAGAATAAAATGGGGTAGAACGCTGGGGGTAGAACCAACGGATAAGCAGTGGGAGGACCTATGGAAGCAGATCCCCAGGATGACCCGCTCGGCACAAACAAGGGAAATGTGGGTAAAAATTATGACGCAATGGCACTATACCCCAGAGAGGCTCCATTCGATGTATCCAAACTCATCTTATCAATGCTGGAGGGGGTGTGATGAAGTGGGAACATGGAGACACATTTGGTGGGACTGCAAAGGTGTTAAACCCTTTTGGGAAGAAGTGAAAAGTGAAATGGGTAAAATATTCCCGGATGTGGGGCTGCTGGGGGAGGGAGTGTGGCTCTGTGGAATCAGAGACGATACAGCAAAGCAATACTGCAAATCACAATGGAGAAGCTGTATGGGTCTACTTATAGCGGCATGGACCACTATAGCGCAGAATTGGAAGAATACAAATACTCCACTGACCTGCACTTGGCTAAGGAAAGTGTGGGCCCACATAACTATGGAGAAAATTACACACAAGATCCAAGGAACTGGAGACACATTCGGAAAGGAATGGGAAGGGATATTGCAATACCTGCAGTCAGACTTTATGGGTCAGTGGTGCCCTCATAATATTAAGGTTTCAGACATCTTCAATGCATAGGTGGAACAATGGACTTTAAGATTTCATCCGACCAGAGGGGAGGGAGGGGGGTGGGAGGAGGGAAAGGTTTAATGTTAAATGTAATTGTACCTGCTTTATTTCAGTAAAACCAATAAACACAGTTTAAAAAAAAAAAATGCATGAAAGCGAAAGGTGTAAAGAACAGTCACATTGCACATTACCCCCACCCACCCCCCAACCCTCCCGACCACCCCTCCCCCGGCAAAGAGCCAAGAGAAGCCAGCCAATAGGTTCATCAATGAAAATCTATAATTGACAGCTGCATCAGAAATGGAAGGAAAGGGTGCAGCCTTGAAGGCCCTCTCAGTGCACCTGATGGCTGAAATCACCCCCTTTGAACTGATGAGAGGGAGAAGAGGCCTATTAGAATTGTTTCCACATTGGATGCCACCCACCACATTATCAGATGACATTGACATACAAAAAATAAAGTTCCAACCTCAACACTCACTTCAATTATTAGGCAGGTTACATAAATACCATAGTTGAAATGAGTGTCATGGCTGTATTTGTAGTGGTATGGAGTTAGTGTTCATACTTTGAGTTTCATGGATGCATTTGTAGTAGGATATAGTGAGGTTTTGTAGCAGGGTTGTGGTTTTGATTGTAGTTAAAGCGGTTTGAAGGTATAGTTAAAATGATATTTAACTACCTATAACCACTCATCAGCTACTGCCAGAGGTGACTTCCCTCAGCTCCCTCACAAGTGCCATATGAGCAGCTGCTCCCTCTCCACATCCTTCAGCTTTACACTCCTTGTAACTATTTCAGCCCTAATGACTTCGGCCAACCTTAGTCAACATTTACTGCTAAGTCACTACTACAGGACAGGCAGAAGACAAGTGGAGGAGCTGTAGTGATTTTAAATATCCCTTTTATTGTGATTTTGAAACCAATGCCTTCTGAGCAACCCAATTCCGCAGAACAGCTATATTAATCAGGTTCCCTCCGATTGGTATCTTCAGACTGAGGATTCACAAAATGGAAAAACACAATCTTTCTTCACAAAACGGGTTCACACGAGAGAGAGCTTGACACATGCACTGTCACGAACAAAGAAGCTGGACAAGGGTGGGTGGGGAAGATGAGGTTTGGGGTTGTGTGGGACTACCCTGATGGAAGGAAACTGATGCAGCTGAGGGAATGTCGAGGGAGCCGTGGAGCAACAGGGCAGAAATCAGGCAATGATGGATGCAAGACAGCATTGGTATCAAGTAAGGGTAAGGGTAAGAGGGATTGGGCCTGGAAGGGAGGAGACTCAGGAACATAAAAAGTGCTGTTACCAGAAATTAAAACATCTGAAGGAAGTTCCACTCAGTTTAGATTATTCTTCAAACATCACTTGCAACAATAGCCAGTCCTCCTGTCTGTTCACCTGTTTGTTTTCAACTGTCTGCACCCACGCAACTCAAGTTCCATGTTCTCTTTTGAGAACATGGAACTTTACCTGTATGTAGAGTCGTTGTGAGGTGAAGCTCCATGTTCTAGAAAGAGAACATGGACCTTCACCTCACAACAACTCCACAAATAACAAAGAGTTGGGTGATACGAAGTATTACAGTCTCTTGGCCTTCCACACAGAGCCCCAAGGACCACACGTCAGTCAGGTTAACAGTCTGGAAAATCCCATGCCTGTGCCTGTGAGGGCCTCCATTTATTTGCTGCACGCACGTGGGTCGTCACAACATCCCAGCAAACCTCCCCCCAAAACAACCTGTAAACATCAACAACAGCAAAGTATACATCACAACATCTGTCCTGTGGTAGTCACTCACACTTATAGTCGCGGAGCCTATCTGGCAGTCGTTGGTCGATCCGCTGGGAGTATCTCTGCTCAGGGACCCCTGAGTCATCTTTGCCACAGCCAGGTCCTGGCGGGTCCCCTGCGCGGACATCAGGTCGGACGGATGATCCTTCACCTTCTTCCCCAGCTGGAGTTTCTAGTTATCGACTCTCGTCCTCGTTGAGCCATCACCATGGTCCCTTTCTTAATTCTCACTGTCCAAGGCATGTGGGAGACATAACTTGTGGATGGGATTCCTCGTTCTCACCAACACAGTGTCATGGACAACCATTGGGCCACCGCTCAGTCGTCGCCGGACAGTCTCTTGCTCATTGGCTTGTTCCTGGCGCCCTTTTGACCTTGCCGGGTCAGGCTCTGCCAGCCATCTGGAGTGGTGCTCCAGGATGAGCGACGCGACCTTGCGGCCCAGTAATGCCTCCACCGGCGACGTCCCCGTGGAGGCTTGCAGTGTTGTACGGTATACCATGAGAAATGATGTGAGGGTGAGATCCAGCGGCTGTTCCTTGTCCACCACAATGCAGAATGCCTTGTTCAGTGTCCTCATGAATCGTTCTACATCCCGTCCAAAGTTGGCCCCTTAGAAAAGTGGTATATTGTCTGATCTGAGGGAGTCAGGGATCCCATGGGCAGCGAACAGCCCTTCGAGCACCAGGATCACCACGTCTGCCACCGTGGATTCCACAAACTGGACGAGCGGGTACCTGGAAAATTCATCCAGCACCACTGTGAAGTGCTCAGACCGTAGCACTGTCCCAAAGTCCACGCCGAGTACCTTCCACGGTGCTGTGGCCCTCACAGGGGTCTCGATGGGTGGCTCCTTCACTGTTGGCCTCGCCGCTTGGCACCACATGCACCTAGCCACGGCATCGTCCAACTTTCGGTCCAAGTCAGGGAACCACACCTTCTCCCGTAGGCGAGCCTTGGTCTTGCTTGCTTCCCTGGCGCTCGACGTGTTCCAACGCCAGAATGTTCTCTTGTAACGCCAATGGTATGAACAGCTGCACCTCTTTCAGCAGAACACCTTCGTGTCCGATTGAAAGTTCTGATTGGACCCTCCACAGGCCCTGAGGAAATGCCTGGGCCTCTGGCATGCAATGCTGTGTCGTCGACAAAAAGGACTTCCATCGGCCAGCCTGCATCTTGGCCATTAGATCCTGCAGACTTGAGTCTCCCCTGGTGCTTCATCAATGTCGCTCAGCGACATGGAGTTGGGGACTGACGCCCTTGTTATCATGGCGAGGAAGGACACTGTGTTGCTCCCTTGATTGTCGCTGGCTCCCAGGTCACCCACCCCCATGGGGTGACATGAGAGGTAGTCTGCGGGGTTGTCAGCTGAACAGCAGGGTTACACCATACTCCTGTAGCTGGAGAAGCCACCATTGCAGATGAATTGGTGGCCGTGGAGCCGACCCTGTCATGATCGGGATGAGGGGCTTGTGGTATGTATATACCATCACCGGGTGACCGAAGATATAGAGGTGAAAATGTTTACAGCACCACAAGACCACAAGATAGCTGCATTCCGTTTAGGATAGGGCCTTGGTGGCATATGCCACAGGTCATCTCACTCCTTGACCGTTGACTTGCAGAAGCACTGCACCAAGCCCTACAAGGCTAGTGTCCACCACAATCTCCGTGGTGCAAGCGGTGTCAAAGTAAGCCATGGCAGTGTCGGTGACCAAAGCCACCTTCACCTCCTGAAACGCCTTACTTTCCGCCTGCCCCCACCGCCAGTCCTGATCCTTTTTGGTGAGAACACAGAGGGGTTCTGTGATGGTTGCCAAATTTGGGATAAAACAACCGCTAATGTTCACCATCCACAGGAAGCTGTACACTGCAGAGGGTGACTCTGGGGCGATGCTATCTTGATGTCAGCCACTTTCTTGGGATCGGGGGACAACCTCCCATCAATGGAATACGAAACCAAAAAAATCTACTTTGAGTTTCATGAACATACATTTGCTTCTGTTGAGCGTCAGACCATGTTGCTTAGGCGGGTAAGGACTGCCTCCAGTGGAGGAAAGTGATCTTTATGCGATTTGGAGAAGATGAGCACATTGCTGCTTATATTGAGAACTCCAGGGAGCCCCGCGAACACACCCCTGGTGGTGTGCTAAAAGACTTCTGCTGCCAAAGACACCCCAAAGCTCAGTCTTTGTACCTGAAGAGGCCAACATGGGAATACAATTTGGTGATGGGTCTTGAGTACACGTGTAGGGGCACTTGATGGTACCCCGCCTTAAGGTCCAGGGTGGAAAAGACCTTGGCTCCCTGTAGATCGCACAATCAAGAACAACAGACCGACTACCACTCTCTTTTGTCCCTTTAGTGAAAACCTTGCAATAAAATCGTATTTGAAAAATCATTTAGTCCTGAAGATGGCCGTAACACTAAGTAGACCGGCAGCGCACAAGATTGTGCAGTATGTATTTGAGTGGCCGAAACATATGTCGACTTGAAAGGAAAACACCTATCTATCTGTTTTTCTCTATCTTTATTTGCAACACTGAATTATAGGTTGCTCAAAATGAACTGTATTGTTGACCATAACCATTGATTAGATCAGAAAGCTAAGAGAAAACTAAAAAATATCAAACATTAACTACAAAAACTTCCTCGCAGTATATGTATATATAAACAAGTGCTAGACTGTATGATCTACTGGTCCATATCCCCAACTTTTTACAATTCTATCCACAGGTGTTTCAAAGTATTTGTTTGAAAATGATTGTTGTATGTTAAAAAATAAGCTACAAAAACTAAAATGTCTGTTGTGATGTGATAATCCACAAATGTTTCCAGTGGAATGTGTGTTCTTTATGATTTATGGTCTTTGATATGTGACCACATATTTTTTAGCTGTGTTTTCCAAAAAGAAAAAAGAAAGATGAAATAAATATGCATGTTTTTTTGGATACTAAGAAATGATGTATCTTTACAATGTGCTGACATCTGTTTAGCATATAAACAGATAAATATGATTTACTGAAAGGTTTTCACTAAAGGGACAAAAGAGAGGGGTAGTTGGTCTGTTGTTCTTGATTGTGCTAAAATAGTCTCCCAATAGTACAGATCTGACCCCCGATAACAATAAATGGGGAGTACCCAATCTGTAAATCCCTGTAGATCGGCAAGAATATCATCCAGGGTGGGCATGGGGTGACGCTCCCTACAGATGACCCTGTTGGGTAGCTGCATGTTCACGCATATTCGAACCTCCTCAGGGGACGTGGGTTTGGCAGCCACCACGATGGGAGACACCCACAGCATAGGGCCTACCACCCTCTCAATGATGTCCACCTTCTCGAGCTTCCTCAGCTCCTCATGCACTTTTTGCCTCAGAGGAAGCGGTATGCAGTGGTATCACAGGGCCACCGGTTGCACAGAGGTATCGATGTGACGCCTCACCTCTTGGCCCTTAAGGCATCCCACACCATTAAACAGGTGAGCAAACCTTTCCATCAGACTCTCAGAGTCACTCACGTACACCTGAAAGGCGAATTTCACCAGTCCAAGATCTTCCACCGTGGTGCAGCTCAGCAGCGTGTCCTTTACGATAGGGGTGACATAGACCTTGGTTTCCACAGACCCGTTGAAATGCTGTAGTGAGGTGCGGAAAGCACCATTCAGAGGTAGGGGAGACGAGCCCCCATAGGTAAAAATCCTGGGGCAGTGCTGCACTAGTGGTGGTGACAGCTTCCTGAACTGAGCCTCTGGCATCATGTTGGCCAAGGCCCCCGTGTCAATGAGCACCGGCACGTCCTTTCCCAGCACTGACACTAGGCACCGTGGCTTGCGTCAAGTGTCCACATCACCCAAGCAGATCACAGACATGAAAAAGGCATCCTCAAGGTCCACTGCACCCGTCAAACATGAGAGAGAAGGCGCTGTTTCCGCCCCCAGAACGGTGACTCTCCGCTGGCGTAGCCTGGGAGGGGTAGGTGGTGGGCTTGCTGCTTGCGGGCCAGGCCACGGTGCCCT
This sequence comes from Ambystoma mexicanum, assembly GCF_040938575.1. NCBI lineage: Eukaryota > Metazoa > Chordata > Amphibia > Caudata > Ambystomatidae > Ambystoma > Ambystoma mexicanum. Next base: position 465,763,010 of record NC_090927.1, on the reverse strand, counting down.
GCAAATCCGTGTCACTTGATTTTGTTTACCACATCGCCCGCAGCTCCGTCCAGCTACTGGGCACTCACGTCTTGTGGGGTAGGGCCACCACAGTTATCAAATGGCTTCTGCTTGCCACCTTCAGCTGGCCCACCAGACCTTCTTGCATCTTTTGAGGGTCGCCAACTTGGCTTAGGCACGCCACTTGCCATCACTGTGTGCACTGTCTCAACCCACCCTGCCTTAGAGGCCTCTTCCATCTACGCCACACAAGACGATGAGAGCTCTTGTGCACGACCCAGCTCCAGGATCCGCTGTAAAGGAGCATCAGGCACTTTCAGGATCTACCACCTTAGTGCAGTCGATGTGAAGTGCTGAATTATCTGGGCGTGGATCTCATCTGTCTCATCATTGAGACGGCATGACATCGCCAGGTGCCGAAGTCGCGCATGGTATGCGTCTAGGCAATCAGTTGGGTCCTAATGCGCATGCCACAGCCTGAATTTCCCATAATTCTGGTTGACCATGGGCCAAGAGTAGGCCTGGAGCGCCGTCTTTGCCTCCCCATACGTGTTGTCACGTGGTTGCAGGCACTTGAATATCTGGTGCACTTCACCCCCTGCACAAAATAGGGGCACTGCTTTCATCTTCTGTTCATCATCCTCCCTGGAGGTGGCAAAGAACATTTCCAACCTCTCAACCCATCTGGATCCTAGGGTCGCTGGTGCTCCCATTTCATCAAACTCGGGTACAGGGGCGCGCGCGAAACCTCTCTACGACCCCATCGTCTTTCCTGCGTGCCTGGCAGCATCCCTGCATGCACTCACACTGGGGTAGACTGGGAAGTGGACACCCCATCATCCTCCCAGTCGGTCTCCATGTTTTAGGTGGCCTGTGGGGTGTTATCCTGCTCTGGGTGTCCTTTCAATGTGCCCAACACCCTTTTGAAAAGCCGCACAAGCAGCCAGAGAGGGCCGCAAACTTTGGATGGGTCTGTCGGCCTCCCTTTTGGGTCCTACCCAGCCTTATCAGGGTGTGTGCCAAATCACCATAGGATGGGGGCTGCTAGTGAGGGCCAAGAAGCCTTTGTACACTGTTTAAAGCAGCCTGTTGCACGTTGAAGAGGCAGAGGGCACCGAGTGTCATTAACGGGGTGGAACGTGTGTTTCTCTTACTTGTTTTAATTTATTTTTGCAGGTCGCCCCCAGCATCCTGCAGAGAGCGCTGTGATCCTCTTCACCAGTGCACCACACGCGGCGCAGCGAGCTTCAACAGCGGCACTGTGTGGTGCGCGCCAATCAATTGGCAGCCTCCCAGCCACTGCAAGAGCGGATCCACCAGCAGCCTCGGAGGGCTCAGACGCCCTGCTGGTAGAGGCCTGCAGGCCCCCCACAGCCGGGAAGCGAAGTGTAGCGTCAGGTGGGCTTACGAACACCGGTCCATCTCGTCGCCAGTTGTTAAGGTCTCCGGGCCTCCCGCCCGGAGCCCCAAGGACCACGCATCAGTCAGGTTAACGCTCTGGAGAGTCCCCTTCCCATGCATGGGCAGGGCCTCCATTTATTTGCCCCACAGACATGGGTCCTCACCTGACACGGGTGATGGCCCACGTCACAACACAAAGGACCAGAGAAAGGGGAGTCACAAAACAGAAGTATCAGGATGTATGTCGGGCGGAAGGGGGGAGAAGTGGACAACCAGGAAAAGTTAACAGGATAGGCCACAGGGCAAGGGGAGTGACAAATAGAAGTGTGTGGATGTATGTTAGGAAAAGGGGTCATCAGGCAGGGAACTTGTTACGATGACAAAGTGCCATAAATAAGAGAGACAGATTAATCACACAGCTTTTGTGCCTTTTTACTTTCTGGATGCCTTCTTATGGCATGCAGTGAAAAAGAAACCTTGTGCCATCCTATCACTATAGATATAAGCTGTAATAGGCATCTCCCACACTGCCAGCCCCCTGCATGATGCCACTCCTTTGCTCATCCACTGCAGAGTCAGTTCCTGTTCTGGATCCCCACTCAAGCCCACTCGGGCCAGCTCAGTGGCATTCAGCACCTGGCATAACATCAACTAGCAGGCATCCGCACACTCCAGCTGCCACTCCCAGGTAATCAGTAACAAGTCACACCCTCAAGCTTCAGTCCAACCGTGTTTCATGTGCTTGGCAGAGAACTACTAGGACATGCAGTGACTGATCTCTGCAGACATGCCTTTCACCTATATGGCTATTAACCTGGGAAAGCTATAATTTCCAATGTGCCCTGACCAACCACCTGGCCTCGTTTCTTTTACAGTAGATAATAGTGGGTCAATGTTGACTCCCTACACAGCCATACATTTTAAAAAGTTATGGGCAGGCTATTCTGCCATCTATAATTTCCATTTGTAATGCTTTATTACAATCAAATTTGTAATACATTAAATGATCAAGTGATCCGATACCTGTCCTCTGTTAAACAAATCTATGCCGAATTTGGTTGAGTCTGTCAGCTTAGTATGCATTAGGTCTGTCACCTGATAACTATATGTAATCTACTTCCTAAAAACCCATCAGGTTGTGAGGTTACCTGCAAGAAGTATGGAGTCACTGTGGGTTTTTTGTGCAGGATGCCTGCTTTGGTTAGATAATGGTGTCATCGACTTGATTTGGGTCAAACTATCAGTGACTTTTAACACCAATGAAAATGCTTTTCTCCTCACAGGCCTGTCACTTTTCTAAAGCCAGCCACTGCTCATTACAATACTCTCCCACAGCCAAGGATGTTAGATGACCTGTATGTATACAGGAACATGTGGCACTCATTCCGGTAGTAACCAATCGCCATGGTATCCTGCCCAACTGATGCCAAGGCCGGGAAGTGGACAGATCCCAGGCCATTCAATTGTGTGCACAGCAGGTTCTGTGCGGAAATTTTCCATGAATACGCAGAGCACGCATATTTTCTTCTGCGCGACGGGCCGCGTTAATTGTTTTTGGCACGCAGCATTTCCAGAATCAATGCGCCCTTTTCCATGAATCGGGCCCTAAGTGTTCATTATTGAGAATCAAGTTAGAAGCCTTTGTGCATGTGTATTAAGTGTGGGGCATCTATATACAGTACTGTATATTGTCTTACTGTATATGGTACATGTTATGATAAGGAGCGGGTTAACAGAAGGTTGAACAGTATACCCTCAATAAATTACATGACATTAGTAAATGAGTCATGTGCAGATGAGTGGGGGTGGTGAGCTAACCTACTGCAGGGGTTTATTGCCACCTCTCTTTATTGATGCATAGTGACAAGTTCGTCTCGGGAGAATAGCTCAGGGGCAATGTGCTTGCCTTGGAAGCAAGATGACATGGAGCAACACGGGTTCAATCCCCGGGTCCACGCTTAGGAACCTCTGAGTATTAAGCACATTATAAATAACCTATCATATCATATGCCTTTCTCTACCTCTATACCTACCACAGCCCCTGCAAGGGGGGCTAACACACTCTCCTTGGAGTGAAGGAAAGGCTCTGTGAGGTAGAGTTGATAAGAATCTTGTCACTTCAGCCATTTTGTTGCCTGCTCTGGCCAATGCCCTAAAAGACTTCAAAAGGGCTTTGGGATTCTCTAGGCCTCATCACGAGTTGGGCGGTAACGCCGGCGCTATTAGCCCTACCGCCAAACCCCCGGCGCTATTAGCGCCGGATCACGGGTTTGGCGGAACGGTTAGTGCCCATTCCCCATTGGGCCCAATGGGGAAAATTCGCGCTATTACCGCTGACGGATTTCCTGCGGGTGGTAATAGCGCCGAAAATCGGCAAATTTGACGCAGATTTCCCCCCAGCTTGGAGCTGGGGGGAAATCCGTCAAAGCCATGATCTGACGGACCCTTAAATGCGGCGGTAATAGCGCTACCGCCGCATTTAAGGGTTACTGCCAGACTCGTGATGAGGCCCTCTGGCAAATCCAAAGGTTAAACATCTCAGAATCACCAGCGACAATGTCCCGGCTAAGAAGGAATTTTCCTTTTTAGTGGGATGACTCATTTAGATAATACATAGGGGTCTGCCTCACACCATACCCCAAGGGTCTCTTCCAAGCTAAAATCCCAGCATTGTTTCGTGAACTCAAACGTGACCTCAGCAGATGGATGAATAGAAAGGTTTCCTGACTAGGGAGAATTGCTGCTGCAACAATTAATATAATTCCTAGGACATTGTATGAATTTTGCTGCCTCCCAATTAAGGTTCCAGAAAACCACCCACACACACTAGAGCAAAGGATTCTTTAGTTTATCTGGGCTGGTAAATCACCTTCAGTCCCAAGAAGGATCCTTCTCAGATCCATTGTGTTGGGCAGGCTGCGTGCTCTAGTAGGTACCTATTTGGGACGTAAATGTTTCATATTCCTGGCTGGATTCCTCTTTCTCAGTACCAGATGAGTTGGGTGCAGGGGGAACAGCAGGTCGTGAATGCACATGTTTCTGGTCTCCTGTACAAGAACGGGCAACAAAGTTTTTGGTGTCTGACTCTTTTGTGCTCCAAGCAAACATCTTTTTTCTACGAGGTGACCAGTATGTGGGGAATTGAACATCGGTTCCCGGGATGGAAAGGGTATAGTTTTAGAGCTTGGCCAAAGGGTAGTCTTAAAGTTCTCTAAAATCTTTGTATGTCAGGCTCTATGTATCCTTCAAAGAAACAACATCGTGGGGGCTGAATGATTCCAGTATATGCAACTACACATTGGCTCTATGACCCCAGAGTGCCTTTAGCAGAGACTTGGCAACCCACATTACTGGAAGTGACTCCTGGGTGGGGGCGGGGGGCTAGCAAGAGGTAGGGAGTTTAAACTCTATTGTCTTCTAGAGAGTTGGGATCCAAGTGAGGGGCAAATACGCATAGCCTCTTTAGGGGTGACCCAATAGAGCAGACCAGCAGCTGTAGCATAGCTGTGACTTATGCCCCTCGCATCCATTCCATCCATCCTGCCCCTGCCAGGGTTATAATTTTCCCACAATGGGACTGTTGCTGAAATGCTTGCATTACATTCCTTCATTTCTGGCCTTGTGTCTGGTTCAGTGTCAGAGCCTTTGACCGAGTTTTGGTGTATCCCACGAGTCCTTAGGTTTCCCAGAGCAAGCGTGGGGTATCCCAGGAGTCCTTAGGTTTCCCAGGGTAAGAGTTGACTTTGAAATGACTTTGTTGTCACTGGGTCTTCACAATTTGAGGAAAGGATTTGCAAAGCGAGATAACTTCGGAGAGTTGCGCGCGAGGTGTCGAGATGTACTGCAATTAAGTAATGCGCTCATAAGTTTCTGCTTTAGATGGAATTTTTACTGCTACACTCTGAAGTTATTCCTCAGACTCTCCCTTATTTTGGAGGGTTTGGGAGACTGCAGCATATATGGTGGCTTTGTGGTAAAGCACAGGTATATTACTAGGAAATATGTGGCTTGCAACTAACTCTGGACCCTCTGATAATAATTTTGGTTGCTAGTGGGTAGGAGAACACATACCCATTTTCTGACCCTACAGCGTTCCTTGTCATGCCCCCTCTTAATGCTGCCAGGTTACCCCTCACTCAGTAATGGAAGGACCTGGGAGGGCCCTCAAATTAAATTCTTGTGGGGGAGGTTTGGGAAATGAGGAAAATAGGAGATATTTGCCTTGATCACTCATTACTCAAGCTCCTTAATAAGTGGGTCCTTTACATAGGTTCTGATGCTGAAAATGACTTTCGAATGCCAAAATCCTCCTTGATAGATCATAGTGTTATACTTTGAAGCTTGAGATTATGAAGGTGCTAAATGGGGGCGACGCGGGGTATACGTTGCTATTCTGCCAATGTGATGAAGACTTTGCCTGCTCTAAACATGCATATTGTAAATGAGTTGACTATGCATGCTCTTTTTAACCTGGGTGTTGGCAGACCCCATGCATGTGTCACTTCTTCGTGTGTTTATTTTCCAATGGTTTCCAATAAAATAAAGTTGGCAAGAAAAGAAAGCCTTGTGGGACAGCAAGCGTGGGGTATATCCAGCGCCATGCAAGGGTCTCCTTCTTTTCCACGGATAAAGCCGGTAAGAGACCTTAGGTGCACTCTGCTGAATCCACCATGCTTTGAGGATTAGAAAGGGGACGTTGGCTTACTGAATTCGGAAGGGCCCCGGAGCCAATCAGAGAGATGGGCTTTATATTTGAGAAAAGTATTGTTTGAAAGGTGGGTGCTGATTGCAGAATCCCAGACGTCATTTAACGCAGGGAAACCTTCTGGAAATAAGGAGAAGCCCGGACTCATTGGAGACGTTAAAATGGCGCAGCCATTCAAAGGTTTAATCGCTTGCATATTCTGTTTGAAAGGGTTCCTTGAAAGACTGAATAACAAAATAAATTGTTACAAGAAGTGGGTTAGGGGAAAATAAGATTAAAAAAAGAGCTGGGAGTAGATCGTCCCAGTTAGTATACCCCATAGACAGAGTGTAAAATAGGAGGCTATGGTACGGCTTACAAATAGGCAACATTTTGAAAATGCATACTCCCTATCTAGCGATGGGAGAGACTCTAGAAAGGTGTGTAGGAACAGCACTCGTGTGTTGCCATGGTTTTAACACCAGCTATCTGCGATACACGTTACATATACATCTCTGTGCATAGTGACGCATTCTCCCTCGGGGCCTTCTCTGCTTGTCCAGTGATGCATTCTCCCTCAGGGCCGTCTCTGCTTGTCCAGTGATGCATTCTCCCTCAGGGCCGTCTCTGCTTGTCCAGTGATGCATTCTCCCTCAGGGCCTTCTCTGCTTGTCCACTGATGCATTCTCCCTCAGGGCCTTCTCTGCTTGTCCGGCGATGCATTCTCCCTCAGGGCCCTCTCTGCCTGTCCGGTGATGCATTCTCCCTCAGGGCCTTCTCTGCTTGTCCAGTGATGTATTCTCCCCCAGGGCCTTCTCTGCTTGTCGGGTGATGCATTCTCCCTCAGGGCCCTCTCTGCTTGTCCAGTGATACATTCTCCCTCAGGGCCTTCTCTGCTTGTCCAGTGATGCATTCTCCATCAGGGCCTTCTCTGCTTGTTTACTGATGCATTCTCCCTCAGGGCCTTCTCTGCTTGTCCAGTGATTCATTCTCCCTTAGGGCCTTCGCTGCTTGTCCAGTGATGCATTCTCCATCAGGGCCTTCTCTGCTTGTCCACTGATGCATTCTCCCTCAGGGCCTTCTCTGCTTGTCCACTGATGCATTCTCCCTCAGGGCATTCTCTGCTTGTCCACTGATGCATTCTCCCTCAGGGCCTTCTCTGCTTGTCCTGCTGTCCAAGTCTCTTGTACATGCCAACGTCGGGCTAGTGTCAAATGTCCTCCTTCCCTTGTTAGCGTCAACTTGGGATGCGAGTTTGCATCAAGGCTTAGGAATGCATTTTTCAGTCTAAAGCATTATGTCTGTGTTGTTTGGGACCCATGCTTTGAACGGGTGAAATAGTCGCGTGAACAGTGTCTGCCACTGTTCCTGGTAAATGTGCATTGAAAGAGAACATGTACTGCCGTGTGAGGGACGGTGGGGGCCATGTGGCTCTGCCTGGGTGTTTATTGTGTCTACATCCCCTCCCCCATGGTTAGTCGGAGTAAGCCTTTGGGTGTCCTTCCTGGTGCATTTCTAAGTATTGCATCCCATGTGTCCACCACAGCTTTCTCCTGCCTTACATGCAGAATGTTCCTGATCCGCACCTTGTCCCCCACAATGTCCTCCCACCATCCTGGCCAGAGACTGGTATCCGGTAATTAGCATGTTACAAACGATTAATTCATTCATGAATTGCTTTGTACTTTTGCAGATGTATTTTGAGTTCTGTGTTCTGGCAGTATTCTGCTAATGTGTCAATGAGTCTGGCGAGAGCCTCTTCTATCCTGGCTACGGGATCCTATGTAGTGAAGGAATTAGCCCTTCTTTTTAGGCATGTCCGTCCTCCCTCTCCATACTGGAGCGTTACATTGAAGCCAATTGTGTGATGGGTTCAAAGCTTTAGGCTAGTGCCCATCCTTGGGGTGTGCTCTTGTCACCAGGAAGATAAATGCAGTCTCAACTTCTGGACAGAATCCCACGTTTGCTTTCCACTGAGTATCGTTCTACCTAAAGCTTGAATGAACCTTCGAGAAGAGGTTATTGTCATTCATCGATTATTGGAGTCACATGCTTAAAATTGTCTCAAGAATTTGAAGGCAGGGCCAATATGCTTGATTGAAGCAAGGTACAAGTAGCTTTCTTGTTGCCTTTTTAAAAAATATATCAGTAACATTTTTCCCAGCATCCAGTTTTTGGGAGTACAGCTGGATGCCACTATGCTGATCAGTGCCTCTGTTGCCGGGGGATCAGAGTGTTCTGGATGGACCTTATAGATGTCTGTTTGGGCAATATCCGGTTTCAAGGCTTTGACCGAATCCCTGGAAGTACAGAATAGAGAATGGATGAGGCCATGACAGTCGGGGGGTTCGGAGGGGGGCACTACTGCATCAGTCCATTCTAGAGGCAAAGGCCTCATGCCTGTTCCTGTGAACCACAATCCCGGTGGGGGTGACTCAGACTTTAATTTTTCCGGGGTAGATACAATGGGTACGCATTGTTATTGCATATTAATAATTACACTTGATACATTTCTATGCAAAATGTTTTACATAAAATTGCTTTTCAAATGAACATTATTTTGTTCCAGAGAACCTGCATGCTCTTCTGATGGATTTCATGTGTGAGGTCTCTCTAGTGTTGTTAGCACTCAAGTCTTTCTTTTGGTCTGGGGTCTGTAATGTAATCTTGCTGCAGCTTCTCTCCTTATGGAAAATGCTGGTCTTTATACTTTGCAGGTGGTTTCTTGCAATCTCTTCTTTGCAGCCTTTGCATTGATTGTTCAATCATCTGGTTTTAATGGATGGTTGTACAAACCGGACTTGGTTTGCTTAGGATTCCCGTGAATGTTTGCGTTGGTTTTTAAGCTTGTTGTTATTCGTTCTTTTTGTCCAAGAGGTTTCTTCTTACCAAGCTGTACACTCCTCCAGGACCTGGGCGTGGGTTTTGGGGTTATCACCCACTTTCAGAGTCAGATTTCTTGCTTCCTCCGTCATGTAACCTAAGATGGTCTCAATCCTTTCTAGGTGACATGATTAAATAAGGAGCCCCCCTCAGCCCCATTTCTTTGGAGATGGACCCTTTATTAGACTGGAAATCCCATTCCGCTTGACCGCTTCGTTCTACACAACCCTTAACTACTTGTCCTATGAGATACAGATTTATGTGGAGTTTACTCTTTGCATGCTAGAAAACATTTTGGCCTTGTGAGTCTTGCTTTTCTGCGGAAGGAATGATTGTGGGGGAGAAAGAAACCTCTCATTTGGATTTTGGCAAGCTTGCCCATGTTTTCCTAATGGTGACGATGCATGTCCTGCTGTTCCAGCTCCTGACTGTGTTTATTTGCTTCCTTGGTGACTTTTCCTATTGTGCGTTAGTAATTATTTAATGCTATTGTGCCCATGCATTGTTTTACACGTTGTTCATCTTGCTTGGCATGGTTTGGGAAGTGCATTTTCCTCTTCCTTGCCGTCTCACTTCTTTTCTCATTCACTTCCTTTCACCAGATCGTGTGTTCTCAGGCTTCTCAATCAGTTTGCATGTAGATGCCTAAGGATCAGTCTGTCTGTGCGCCATCACTAAGCGTTCGGGGGTCCATCTAGATCCAGTGTGGCCAGGTTGGGTTTGCCTCTCACTGCCTAATCTGTGGATGCACCTCTGGAGCACATCATGGAATGTGGAGAACTAAGCTGTTTCAAGCTTGCTGGCACTTACACTGCTCTGGCCCGTTTGGTGAGCTCTGGAGCTTTGACTCAGCTGTGGTTCCTTTCCTCAGTGAGAGTGCCTCTGCCTCGTCCTTTGTTTGTACAGTCCTTGTCTGTTGTTTTATCTATTGGATCCCACAGAGTGATTACACTGCTCATAGGCTCTTCTGGCAGGGAATGTGTTTGCTTATTGGTTGCAGGGGTCTCTGGCCACGCCATAGTGTGTGTACAGCAGAGAGAACCTCAAGGGTAGGTGGAGGTCCAATTGTATTTGGGTAACTGTTTGGTTGGTGTGAAGATTTCTGACTATATATATATAAGAAAAGCAATAAACAGGCTTATTGAAAAAGAAAGAATGTTCTGGGTGAGAGACCTGGTTTCGAAAGAAGTAGAATCCTGCTGAGTTTTAAATTAGAAATAATACTAAAGTTCATGTTTACGTCATTAAAAGCTGGGCGGTTTGCTGTGTCTCTGATAGTATCCCAGTAGGCTACTTGCATTTATAATTTGTTAAGAATGACACAGGTTAAAGACATCGTAAGATCTGACTCAAGTCTTCGATTCTCTTTCCATATGCTTCTCACTAGTTATTCAGCCTTGGTCATATATGTGTACATGAAACTGTGGACTGAGGTCCAAGCAGCCTGTAACCATAGGCTGCCTGCTGATGCAGTGGCAGAGAAGCATGGTAGAAGGGAGTCTTTTTTATCTACTTACCTCCTTGCACCATTCCCAAGACTGCTTCTCCTTTTGTAATGTCCTCTCTCACTACTAATTCCCATCTACCACCTCCCACAGTGCAGATGGGTATGTAGGATGTTTTAATTGGGTGACATCTAATTCAAGGGAGCTTTCCACCCACCCCAAACCAGGCACACAGTATTTTCCTTTATTTAATCAAGTTCTTTTTATGAATCTGGGACCCCCAATTAAATAACGTTGATTCCTTAGAGCTTCCCCCCCCCCCCTTCGGGACAGGAAACACACAAGATTACACAGAAGGTATATTTATTAACAAAATAGAAATAATGGAATCAGATTAAAGATAAACAAATTGATTCTTCATGAAAGGCCAATGATAAGAAATAATCAACACACTAGTCACTTCAATTTCCAATGCTACAGTTATGGAAATAGAGACTTTTGTAACACACCCATCACCATAGTTATTCATGCATTTAATTCACCCTGAGAATTGTAAGGAACTCATGGTGTCAACAGTAAAGACAGACACAAGTGATCACAGTTCAGGGGTCTTTATTTAAGCAATAGGCGTGAACTGGGTGACCTCCAGCCCTTTAAGATGAGTAGCAATACCCTTGAGATGGATGAGGATGCAGACTTTATTCATACATCAATAATCGTAAAGGTAGTTGGCAGAAAAGATAACTGTTTTAAAATCAATTATCTAAAACAGGGAGTACAACGGACATCAACGGACGCCTCAGCGCAAATTCTCTCAATGCATCTTAGAAAGAAGCATTCTTTTATAGCAAAAAAACATCATAGGTGACGTCAACCTACGTATTACTAACCTCATCCTACGTGGCAAACTGCAAAAACCTTTTGAAGAAAGTGATAGGGTCTAAAGGGATATCTAAGTATATGTTATATACTAGTGTGGGACAGTGAAAGAAAGTAATTGGCTTCTTAACATTAGGTGGGGCAACTAAGCCCTCCCCATAAAACAGGTCACTATGAACGTCACTAAATACACAACGTCCCATTGGTTATACAACTATAGGATTTTTAATTATGTGGTCGCCTACAATTGGTTAGCACTCTAACCACCATGAGTACTTTTCCACCTACGATAGCAGCACGCAGGCTGGGCTTCCAGGTGCTGGTGAGGGTGTCCAGTTATAATGTCGACTGTAAAAAGTCGAATGCAAAAATGTCGAAATTGTTTTTTGTTCGAAAACAAAATTCAAATGTGTTTTTTTTTATTTGTATGTTTTTTTGGGGTCTAGCTTAAATAAAAAATAAAACACATTCAAATTTTCTTTTTCTACGTTTTTTTTCTACATTTTTGCAGTCGACATTTTCACTATAAACCGCTGGTGAGCTTGTCTTAACCATAGCTTCCACCAATTAGCATATGCATCTATCATCAACTCAGTGGTCTGCTGTCAATTAGGACTTTGAATGTGTCCTTGGGAGTGTTCTTAGCTCTGGAGAATTCAGGGGAGTGAAGGCACGCTCTGCCCTCATGCGTAGGTGACCATCATATTCGTCCAACTTCATCCTTTCACGTGACTGAAAATCACAAAATCGAGCCTCTCATGTATTCAAAAAAATACTATTTTCTAATAACCCTCTGACGTCTTCCTTGTTTTGTTCATGCCTTCTGAACAGGAGTTTTGTTCTTTCACACGATTTCTATCCAATGTCAGCCCACCCCAGCCTGATTAGACCGTGGCTTCTTGGCTTGGATTCATGGCTTATCCAGCCTTGCCTTTCTGAGATTCACTTTGTAATTCATTTGTTTTCTTACTGCAACACACTGGAAAAGAGGCCTTCCTTTTCAAGTCCAGCTCTGCTCTAATACGTAGTGGAAACATCCAATCTTTACTCACTTATGCATATATGTATATGTTGGCACATGCGGCAATCTATTCAAGATAAGGCTACCCTCAAGAATACTTTGTATGCTTGCGTTTCTTTGCATCTGTACACATGTAAACTGGCTTGATATCTTCATCAGTTCTGTGGCATAAGCTTCTTCACCTTGGTCCCAAGATGTCACTTATCCCTGATACTTTCTTGATGCCTTATAGAATATCTACATTCTCTTGTCGCTGCATCTTTTCTATGCACGTCAGCTCGACTCTTCATGACGTCACCATTCGTCTTGGCTATTCACTTGCTTTGCTTCTTCCGGGATTTCATTCAAATGTATTTTCTCGTATGCAAGTATGGTTTTCTCAATGGGAACCCTGCTTCCAGGATTCTCTTTGGTATCGGCATTCTTAGTGGTACCGCACGTATCTCACACTTTGGTTCCCAACATATAGGTAATATGGGTGATGTGATTGCGGTGGGGGTATTTGGCTCCTTCTCTACAGGCCCCTCACAGGGGGGGCATTACTACTTCAGGTAATGCCCCGGGCCCATAGTTCGCTTGGGCCTTAACGAAGGCCCCAGGGCATTACCTTAACTGATAATGCGCCCCCCCCTGCGAGGAGCCTATTGCTATTATTACCCTGGCCCATAAAACCAGGATACTAAGAGCATTTTCTGTCTATGTGCTGTCCCTTCTTCTTTTCCATGACGGCCTGTCACAGATTGGGAGCGGACGCGCTGGGGACAGAAGTGTTCCCAGCGCATCCACTCCCGAAATGGACAAAAAAGAAGGTAAGTGGGGTTGGGGGGTGGGGGGGATTCTTTGGATTGGGGGTTTAGGGGAGGGAACAACGCTTACCTCGATCCCCGGCGAGGGAAGATGGTAGCCTCCATCTGTGTGGTGGCTCGGGCGGGGATTCCCCCGTTACGAACCTCCTCATTGGCTGAGTGGCTGCTACCCCCACCCGCCGCACCGGGGACAGAAAAGAAGGAACGTGATGGGGAGAGGGATTCCCGGTCGGGTAACGGCCAGGCGAGTGCCAATGAGATTGCATGTTACAATCTCATTGTCCCTCGCCGGGTACTAATAAACTGTTTGCACGGGTGAGAAAAACACCTAATCTAAACCTAAAGCTAACATGAGAGCAAACTACAATCATCAAATAATATTAAGGCAGTCCTAGTAGCATCTTGTCAAATTAAAAAGGGCCATACTAAAAAACCTATTGCCAATCCTTACCACTAAGTTACAAAAAAGAGTGTGGAATTATGTTCACCAGAAAAGAAAGAAGTGTTCTCAAAATGATAAGTCAGAATGGTATAGCTGGGTCTCTCTTCCCCATGTTTTAAGCACGGGACAAGGCGGGACTTCTGAGCACTGCACACTCCTAGGCCTCGTTAGCATGAAGTTCACAGTTCCAGTTCCACGATATCAAAAACCTTCAGAGGCTAAGTGTCTTTCCTGATAAAGTCTCTTGCCTTAGAAGGCCTGCTGATTCATAACGACAAACAAGCAAAGCTTCTGTCAGTGGTTTTGCACCCTGGAGATTGCTCTTCAACCCTAGGATCTCCCTCTGCCCTGCTCGGATCCTCCTTGTAACTTGGGCCTCCCTCCATCGGATTCACTAAGGCCTTTCTTTAACATAGTTCATGTACCTTTTCAACGCAGTTCACGATTTGCTTATTCTCATCATAAAGCAGGGTTCCCTTCCCCTAGCTTTCTCTTTGCCATGGGTCAGAGACTTTCGATTGTACCAAGGATTTGATGTGACCTTTGTAGGACCACTCTGACATCTCATGTTGCCCTTTCCTAGGGCCTTCTGGTACTTGCAGTTTTCAGCCCAAAAGGACCAGCGAGAGTCTATATCTGAGCACTCCTACGGTGCCTGTCCATTCTGCAGCTGGCCCCTCTCTGGGCTTTTACAAAAAGTTCAAACACACACAAGTTCTTGGTTTCAGGTTCCTGCATTCATCTAATGTTGCCACTTGCATCCTTGGGCTCAACACACGTCGGTTTGCTATCAGCTTCCTTCGACTCACCGGCTGTGTTAAACCCGTTGGCTGGTCTTGCCTCTAAAGTCAAGGACGGTATCACAGTATTCAGAATGTCTCCCGGCCTCTGCTATGAATGCGGAAGGCCCCAGTGCACCATTGACATCTGTTCCTCCACACGCCAGCTGTAACTCCCGGTCTTATGATTTTTCTCTCTGTGGCTTCACGGTTCTCATTTGAAAAGGGCAAGGGCAGACCCCCCTCCATTGTCTTTCCAGGTCATACCGCCTTTCTCTGCTGTTTGAACTGCCAGTTTGGTGAAGCTGTTTCCTCGTGCGTTTGGCCTTGCTCGAAGAGTGCTTTCGTGCTCTGCCTTTTATCCCTGTGGGGAAGGTAAAGGGCCGCCAGGTGTGCATGGTTAGTGTCAATTGCCTGACTCTGCCTGACCTGTGTGTTGGGACATGTCAGGTAAACAGCTCTGGTGTCAGTCTGTTGTCTGTTACAGTGTAAGAAAGTGTTCATGTTGGAAAAGGGGGTGGAGGGTTCAGCTTCTGAATATCCTACAGGGTAGAATGGGGAAAAGGTTGTACAAGGAAGTGGATACTGCATCTCAACCCTTGGTGTCCCACTTCCACTACCCAAAAACCCCTCGCCCAGGTAATCCTCCCCCACAGGTCCACCCCCAGGAACTGGACACAATAGCGATGGCTCTGTCCTGGCCACCTGGATGACAGATCTCCGGGGACTAGCGAGTGAGACACCTTCAGGTTTCTCACAGGATGCAGGTACCATGGATTGAATGCATGAGAGTCCAGGGGGAATCTTTGATTTATGAAAAACAACAAATTAGTTTAAAATATCCCTGCCTATCCAGTTTTTGCTACTTCCCCTTTATTCGTAATACCAACCCCCTTGCTCGATAGACATGTCAGAATTTCTACAGCATTTTAAACTCAATTACAAACAACCTTCAAGTATGTAAATGGCTTGTAAGAAAATGTATGTTCAACATGTATGGAGGCTAGATCCCTTCAGTATTGATTCTTTTTATTTATCATCTAAAAGCGTACCTTTTCCACTTTTAATGGGAAACTATAAACAGTGAGAGAATGGGTAGCAAATAATCACCCTCTCACTTTGTTTGGAACACTTTGCTTTAACAACAGTGCTCGATGGTGTATCCAGGAAGTTACTTTACTTTATTTTTCTAGTTATGCACAATATGAGAGGTCTTTTGCTCTTCTGTGCTTGCGCAATGCACAGAGAAGGAGTCAGGGGATCTCACTATATACAGGTACTGTTTCATTGATCTTTAATTCCAGAAGCACATACGCTTATGAAATATGTACTTATTTCCCCGGCTGTACTGTCGATTTCTAGACCCCCACCCATCAGTACTTACAAATACCAGGGCCAGGATTTACTCCAATCCCCTTTATAGTACTACTCCCATTAGAATTGTTTCCCTTTTAGATCATATTCACAAATTGATTTCTTTTTGTCTGGATCACAGACAGGTGGGCACCCTCTTAAGGACTCGTTGAATTTTCCCGCTCTGGGGACAGGTGGGCATCAGTCAGCAAGATGGAATCAGTTTTTCCCCACAGCCTGTCTGCTATTTTTCCCCCGAAGAAGGCCTGGGGATTTAACTCATGCTAGGCCTCACTTTCAGGGTGCTACTAATCCATCAATGTGTCCACAAGGAGAGTAATATATTCCTTCTCCATCCTGTTGTTATCAATTCTTCTTTTTCTTTTTCTCTATGAGCCAGTGAGTCTGTCAGTGTCGCTCCTGAGTGTGCGCTGAGTGTTATAGAGAACTGTAACCCCACCTTTTTAAGGTGTGCATACTTTCCCCAATCTAATAGGTCAATGCATGTGATTGGACAGTGTTCCAAAAGTGACATCACAATAGACATACTCCTCCGCAGTCATTGGGTATATTAATGAAGGCGGCAGTCTGATGGTAGTAACTTCTACACCCAGTTTCCCTCCAATTTAATGGGATGTCATCTCAGGGATTTCTGGCATTAAATACTGCCACATTCTAAGATAATGAATTCCACACATATGACCACGTTACTAATTTGCTCACCAGATTCCTCTCTCTGGTACAAATGAATTGATGCAATTCTCTTCATAATAGCACAAATAATTGCTGAGTTATAGATGTTTCCATTTAACTTATTTCTACATTTATATTCAAATTATTTTACCATCTCAAAGCAACAGGCCCTTCCCGCCAGACAGTATGACCTACACTAGCGTATACCATTACTTAGCGACAAAATGCAAAATTATTTATTTATTTATTTATTCGCGTAGCGGCAAGTTGAAATCTAAATCGAATTAGCTAGCTAACCCTACCCTGTTGAGCACAATATTGTTTGTTAGCTGGAATTCTAGGGGTTACAAGCACCTTTTAAATAATGATGAGTGTGAATTAAGCAGATTTGACATCATCCTTTTACAGGAAACTTGGCTATTAACACCACTGATATGGGCTAACCATGAAATTTATCTGAACCCCGCGAAGAAATCCTTTATGCGCAGTCCTTCTTCAGGCCTCATTGTTGCTATAAAAGAGGGGTTAGGCACATCTTCAAGCACTTGGGCAACCCCGAATGAATATATGTTGTTGGTTAGAGCTGTAATTCAAGGTGGAGTCTATGCAA
This sequence comes from Ambystoma mexicanum, assembly GCF_040938575.1. Lineage (NCBI taxonomy): Eukaryota > Metazoa > Chordata > Amphibia > Caudata > Ambystomatidae > Ambystoma > Ambystoma mexicanum. The sequence goes on along the minus strand of NC_090927.1, from coordinate 465,746,014 downwards.
TCCTCAGCATTTATTGGAATCCGGTGGGCATCTCGATCAAGTGTTTCTTCAGGGATCTTAAAGGAATGGTTCGCCCAAATTTTTTATTTCAAAAATAAATAGGCAATATAAAAAAAAACGATTGCCATTTTTTTTTCGAAGTCCCTATGTAAAATTTTGAGCAATTCAAGCTCAAAAATGTGAAAAGCAAGCACATGGGTGCATCCATTTTTAGAAATGGATGCCCACCTGTGCTGGCTTTTGCTTTTGCGGCACTAATGAAGGAAAAGCCAGCCAGCTGTAGTAAACAAAAGCTACCACTGGGTGGCTTTTCCTTCATTGGTGCCGGGACTCGGAGGACGCGGACCGGAGACTACAGGCAGATAAGCTGCAGCTGCATCTCGGTAAGTGCTATTTATTTATTTTTTTAAATAAGCACTAGCTGCGTTTTTTTTTCTAAGTTTTCCGAGCCCGGAAAACTTAGAAATAAAACCGCAGCTTTAAAAACATTGTATTTATGTTTGCGGTCGCTTTTGAAGCGACCGCAAACATAAATACAACGTTATTGTGTTTGAAAATGCTGCGGTTTTTCTTTCTAAGTTTCTCAGGCTCCTCTGAGCCTGAGAAACTTAGAAAGAAAAACCGCAGCGTTTTCAAACACAACCGCGTTGTGTTTCTGCCTAAATCTGCTTTCCCATTTGGGGCTCTAGGGCTCCCCGTGGGGAGCCCTAAAGCCCCAAATGGGAAAGCAGATTTAGGCAGAAACACTGCGGCATGTAAACACAACCGTGTTGTGTTTCTGCCTGCCTTTGCTTTCACTTTGGGTCTCCGGTGCTCCACTGGGGGAGCACCGGAGACCCAAAGTGATAGCCACGGCAGGCAGAAACACAACGCGGTTGTGTTTGAAAACGCTGCGTTGTTTCTTTCTGAGTTTCTCAGGCTCCTCCGAGCCGGAGGAGCCTGAGAAACTTAGAAAGAAAAACTGCAGTGTTTTCAAACACAATAACGTTGTATTTATGTTTGCGGTCGCTTCAAAAGCTACCGCAAACATAAATACAACGTTTTTAAAGCTGCGGTTTTATTTCTAAGTTTTCCAGGCTCCTCCAGCCCGGAAAACTAAGAAAAAAAAACGCAGCTAGTGTTTATTTTTATTAAAAAAATAGCACTTACCGAGATGCAGCTGCAGCTTTTCTGCCTGTAGTCTCTGGTCCCAGTCCTCCGCGTACAGCACCAATGAAGGAAAAGCCACCCAGTGGTAGCTTTTGTTTACTACAGCTGGCTGGCTTTTCCTTCATTAGTGCCGCAAAAACCAAAGCGAGCACAGCGGCAGGCATCCATTTCACAAAATAGATGCCCCCATGTGCTATCTTTGAGCTTGAATTGCTCAAAATGTTACATAGGGACTTCGAGAAAAAAAATGGCAATCGTTTTTTTTATATTGCCTATCTATTTTTGAAATAAAAATTTTTGGGCGAACCATTCCTTTAATAGGCTACTTGACATGGTTGTGGAAGACAAAAGTATTTCATATTTTATTTTGGCAGGGGATCTGAATATAAATTGTCTAGAAAAAAATAACAAGCGACACAATGAAAGGCTAATCCAATGGAACTCCCTGGTGGCCTCTAGAAAATTATATATTCTTAATGGTGCCTTTAAATCTGACATACCTCTTGCCTGCACATGGCATAGAGGAACAACTTCCTCAACAATTGATTTTGTTTATGTAAATAATGCCTTATGGTCCACAATGGAATCTTTTTTTGTTCTCCCCACCAAGATAAGTGATCATAACATGCTGTGTGTCAAATGGCAAATGAAGAGCACCAATAGTTGTGTATTAAAATCATCGAAGAATGGTTGTTTGGTTGTAAATGGAAGTGGTAACCGACTATGATGGACAGAGAAGACCTTGACATATTTCAACCAATTACTCTGTAACTCTAGCCAGGATTCAAATGCTGGCTTGATTTATAGCAAGCTAATGCAAACTTTCACCCAACAAAGATTGCTTACTGGCAATAATAAGAAACATTTACATGTATTTGATAGAGTTGTTTACATTAAGAAAATTGCATATCGAGCAGAGCTAAGAAGGTTGTCAGGGCTTCCCTTTCCATCTAGAATGGTCCTTTCCACAAAAGCACGCCTGGTCTATAAAAATTGGTTAAAGGGGCATACAGCATCACTCTATCAACGAGATGGTGCCAATATGCTATCTATAATGGCGGAGAAAAACATCTCGAAAATGTGGGCACTATTGAACCAAACAAATAACACACATCAAATAGATCGGCAGACATCGGTTGTTGAAGCACATCAGTGGGTAGCACATTTTGAAAATCTGTATGCCTTGCCATCGTCAGGGTCACCTTATACCCCATTGGATTGGGATTCTAGTTTCTATCTTCACTTTGAGGAAAGCGATATCAAACAATTAATAATGACATCTAGTAATTCTAGTGCTATGGGCCTAGATGGGATCTCGAATCGTGTAATGAAAGAACACCCGGAAACTTGGGCCGTTCTCCTTTTCAATATATTTTCGGCCATCAATTGTCTTCAGAGGCTGCCAACATCTTGGACTGATGCAATCACAGTCCCAATATTTAAGAAGGGCGATCGACAACACCCAGAGAGTTACCGCCGATCTCATTGTTAGATGCCCTGGGTAAGATATTTTGCAGAATTATTCTACAAGAACTCAATACCTTGGCTGAGGAAAAACATATGAGGGACCCCCTGCAGTCTGGCTTTGTGAAAGGCATGGGAACAATGCCAAATATCCTTGCACTATCTATGATTCAATCACATCAGGTAGAGAAAGGCCAGCCTCTGTATCTGGGTTTTATCGATTTCAAGGCCGCCTTCGATTCGATAGTTAGATCAATGTTATTTAAAAAACTTGTCTGCCATCAATGCCCCTCATCTTTAATAAACTTAATTATGTTATTGCACACAAAAACATCCATGCGTGTTAAAATGAATCTTAATGGTAAATTGTCCCCCGCAATAAACACCTACAGAGGGGTAAAGCAAGGCTGTGCCCTTGCTTCTTTTTTATTTAACTTCTTCATTCTAGATTTAAGCCCTGTATTATGAAGTTGTATAGGTGACCCCCCACCCATAGGATCACAAAAACTCTCATATCTGCTTTATGCAGATGACTTAGTTCTTTTGTCCCAAACTCCTATGGGCCTTCAGAACATGTTAAATCAATTGGGAGACTATGCGCTAGCAAACAATTTGATTATTAACACTGTTAAATCGCAAATATTGGTGTGCAATAACAACGTCTCTAAAAAGTATCATTCTATATGGTCACTTCAACATTGTGTACTTTCATCAATCCTTCAATATAAGTACCTGGGGGTACTGATTCAACATAAGAAAACACTAAGTACTCTGACCTGTGAAGTCAAAACTAAATTACAATCATTGACATCACAGTCCAGAATTCTGATGAGGAAGTTCGGGAAGTTTTCAGTGAAGCACATTGTATCATTTTATAAATCCAAGGTAATACCAATCCTTTTGTATGGAGTTCAGGCTGCCGCCCCGCAAAATCGCAAATTTTGGGACAGCATGGAAGCAAAATATTGGAAATCAGTTTTACAGTTACCATTAAGTACACCAATGGCTTTAGTGCTTTTTTCGAATTGGGATTGGTTTCCCTATATTCATTTGTCATTTGGAAACATTGTGCCTTTTTGCGGAAGTGCTTAGATGGTCTGGCAAAAACCTTCATTTGTAAATGTCTTAACCCTGAACTTGCTCAAATCTAAGAATACCTTCCCTAGTAAATGGCGCGATCACATTTTAAACATGACAGCCGATGCTTCTGTGTCAATTGATTTACTTTTAAGTAATCCTGACTGTGCAAAAACAAAAATATTTCAACAAGACTGGGCCAGAAACATGTTGATGTGTTCGAAACTCAGAGATTACAATGTTAATCTGTTTGGTACCAAAAAATATTTAGTGATGTCCAATTATTTGCTGAAATGTCCATCCCAGTCCTTTCGTCAAAAGTTTATGAGATTTAGACTGAATCGATATGAAACAAAGGACATCCTACATAGAATTAATTCCTGAAGAACTGAATTACTGCCGGTTTTGTTTGAATATTGGTCAAAGAGAAACACTGCAACATCTCATGGTGGAATGTATGGCATTGTGTGACAAAAGACAAAAATGTTTTGGGAAAAAACTAATAGTGAATTATTTTTTAACCCAGGATCAAATATGGTATTTATTATTTTCAAATCCAAGAATCTCGATACAGATTGCGATTGTACAATTTCTGGACTTGATATTGCCATATACAGGATGTTTTAATGAACAGAGTTCTGAATAAATTAAGTCACTCATGTTGAATTAAGCAAAGGTCAAATGTCAATTTTACAGCACTAATCTCTAATTCTTAATAAGTATGTATTTATTTGTAATTATCTTTTATAAGTATTATTTGAAAAGTTGATTTAACAACTATAACAAATAAATAAAAAAAATGCAAATGTACTTGCCATTTTTCTACCACCTAATGGCTCATTTCTAGCTGAACATTGCAAAAGAAAAATTAACTTTCTACGAGTTTCTGTTCTAGAATTCTGGCAAAATAGTGAATCCTGCTGTAAAAAAATGCATTTTTCCAATACCAGATATTAAATAGCATGGTATACTGTACTTTGATCGCTGGACTTTTCATTGCAGGGTTTTTTACCGCAAATTTATTTTCGAAAAAAAACTCTTTTTTTGGGGGGGGGTTAAACATTTTAAAAAATTGTGTAAGGGATCAAAAAAATAAATAAAGTGAACGGGGGGTTTGGGTGGGCAACCGGGTGGGCAACCCTCCCCCTGGGTGGGCAACCCCCCCAAAAAAAAAAAAATAATTCGATGGGTTTTTAAAAAAAAAAATTTGCGCTAAAAAACCCTGCGATGAAAAGTCCTGCGATTAAATAACGTAGAACCAAATAGCATATGCAGTTGGGTCCATCACCAACAGAGAATCTGGAGTCTTTAGTTCTACAGCTTCTAGTTCAGGGCTCATCTTTACAATTCAGAGGCCTGGCAGTGATAATGGCTTCAAAGTTTGAAATCCTCGAGTCTGTAGAACTTCAGATAACCTTTGCTTTTCCAGAGATCAAATTAGGCACCACAGATCTGCTGAACCCCCATTAGTTAATTATCTTAAACCCACCAGACACAGATGCAACCCATAAAAACTCCGGGTCAGGATGGATTTCCATTTCGGTCTCTCTGCGACTACGTTGTAAGCCAGTCATTATCATAATGGATCAACCCCCATTAATTGTTCCTTATCTGCGAAAACGCAATGCAACCTAATTTCACATCGCATTTTAGGGGAGGTGGCATGAGCAAAATACAGATATTTAGTTCTGTTTACCTTTAATGTGGTCCCATTCACACTTTTCATGTTTACAAAGGTACATTTTCATGTTGCCCTTGATTTTACATTTTCCCCAACAATACAGCAGTATTAATTGCAAATTTGTTTTTTCTTTTTGGAACCGCTACTCTCTTTCTCCTCAGGTTAAGCAGTTCACCATTTTAACAAAAGGTGCAGGTTATTTTCTAATATCTGAAATGTTCATCTTAGTCTTTGGCAGTTTGAGTATTAATTGGATGAATGCAAATTATTGTGCCTGTGTTTTCCAACTGCTGTGCGCAGGCAGCAGCTTATGTGTTGTTTTTTAAAATGACTCCTTACTCTGCATCCTTTCTTATGAATTAGACTTCCCTACAGGTATAGCTAAGGTTGTTCAGAGCTGTGAGTAGTGTGTAGAGCATACACAGGTGTGTGCCCAGCCTATTCATGGTCAAGGATGTACAGAGCCTGGCAGAGGCACTGGCAAAATATATTGTACGGTGCAAAGTGTGTCTCAAGTGTGCAGGGCCTGGCTGAGGGTGTTTAGAATATGTCTCTGGGTGCACAGAGTGAGCAGAGTATGGCATATGTTGGAAGAGGTGTGCAGGAATGGCCAAACGTGTGGTTGTGGGTGTGCAGCGATTGACAAAGAGCACAGCTGAGGCTTGTAAGGTGTATAGGGCATGCCTGTTCGTTTTTAGAGTGTGAATGAGTGTTTGCACTGGGACTGATCATCAGGAAATGGAAGGCACAGATCAGAAATTGAAACAGAATCAAAGTTCCTCTTCAGTACCATAATGTTGTGCCCAAAGTTGCAGGATTTACTAGGAACCAGAATTCAATTTGTAATACTACACTGCAAAGGATATGTATAAGGCTATAAAAAGGCGAGGTTCTTCGAGGGGGGCCTAAAGGGATACTCAGGCTGAATCTCAGGGCTAGGGGCCTGCTTACCACTGGCAAGCCAAGGGCTGGACCACAAAAATCCCTGCTTGAGTGTGGTTTATAATGGTGCCACTTGTGTGTCTCCGTGCTGATTCAGGTTTCACTGGTTCGGCGTTGGTGAGACTCCTTGCAGCTATTTAAATCCATGATGTGGATGTATCAACTCAGTACACATGCTCAGCTCCATAGAGTCATTGCCTCTTTCCATTTTCATGAATTTTACTCCTGCATTTTGATCATTCAGTATCACCACTTGACACCTAGGGCCTGATTCACAGAAGTGTTTTATAATGGTGCAATCCCAAACGAAAATGCTGTGAATCAGGCACCTAATGAAATGCAATGTTTCAGGATATCCTCAGTTTCTTCATCAGTTAGTCTGCAGACAATGCCAAGCACAACAATATGTTAATAAAGTTGCTTTGCGAATGATGTTAAACATTTTTTTTGTTTTAATTAGTTTAATTTTGAGGGTGGTGCTTTATTTGTTAAAAAGACTCCTGTCCAGCTCTCAAAGATGGTACACAGCAGGAACGTTTACACATCTCTTTGCCATCTCAGAATTTGCTGGACCTGCCCTCAGGATGCAAAATCACCTTCAGGGGTTACCCTTGTCCCCTTGTATGCTCATAGGCTGCCAGGAGGATGCTCGCATGACTCCCTGGTCGCTCTTGGAGAAGAACTGTCAGAAGCCTGCTACAGTACTGGAGGGCTGGTCGACGCTTGTAGGAAAAGAGTGGGGACCCAAACACATAATATAAAGGAGCTAAGCTTACCACAACAGAGCAAACATAGCATGCCATTAAGCAAGGTATGCAGGCCAGAAAGAGGAGCCAGCTGTCTGAAAGCAGTCATTTAGGTGAAGGTTCCACCACTGGTTACTGTGTTCCATACGCGAAGAGGAGGCAGTTTGGGAGCGGGGGCTAAAACCCCTCTTTCACAGGCAAAATGACAATAAATGAGAAAGGAAGAGTAGGACTGAAAAAGTCACACTTCAAAAAAGCTTGGGAGGAAAACAATTGTGGAGAGCAAGAGCAACGTGGAAGGATGTTTCCTGACATACCCTCCTACACTTATTATAGGTCTGAACAGCTGACTCAGAGGAGAAAGAATTAGAGCATTAATAGTACATAGAAAGAGAGAACTATAGCCCAAGCAGCAAGCAGACTGCCAAATCTCCAAGGGCAGAGTGCAGAAATGGAAAATCCAGACAGAAATAACTGAAACTGTGTACATTTTAAGACAATGGGCCTCATTCCGAGTATGGCGGTAAGGGATACCGGTCACCGTTAACGAGACCGGTGCCGGTAATCCCTTACCGCCACATTCCGAGTTCCCTTTGCGCCCTTGTCCTTAACGCCTGCTTTTAGCAGGCGTTAGGGACGAGGGCGCAAAGGGGCTTTTTAGCCAATAACGGTGACCGTAAAGTACGGTCACCGTTATTTGCAATTTCCCCATTCCCATTGAGTCCTATGGGGGCTCATTTGGGAATGGGGAAGAGCCCTGGGGAATGGGAAATTACCACCCTGGTCAACTCGGAATAGGGCGGTAATTTCCCATTCCACCAGGGCGGTGCCGGTACGGATCCGGTGCCGACCAAGGCGCTACTACCGCCATTGGTTAGCGCCGGACTCGGAATGAGGCCCAATAGGTCTTGAGGCAGATTGAGGAGTGCCTCAGTTTAGGCTGGTTAGTGAAATCCCAAAATACACTGTGCCTAGCCGTCTTTGCATTCGCTAAAGTTTAGATTAAATCCACTCTAAGTGGTATTCACCAGGCAGAGATAGCTTTATGTCACTTGGGGCTGATGTAACTTTGTCTGGAATTAAATGCATGCTATAAAATTACTTTTTCATGGAATACAAAATGAATGAGATGAAGCAGGTGAAGTCAAACGGTGATTGGATACATTTTCCAAATGTTGTAGAATATAATCTTTCATCTGTTTGTTCTCTGCTTCGGTTAAGGTGTATTGTAAACTAATCATTAAACACATTTTCCTTTTAAAATTTGGAGTCCTACAAAAAATGGATTCAAAACCAAGCAGGAGAGCTAGCGAATTAGAATTGCATCGGGCGCAATCAAGGCTAATTATGAGAATGAATTCCATTTTCCAAAGGTCAAAATATTTCTGATTGACAGCATCCCTATGTATAATAGTACACTCATTACTGAGATTTGACATGTATCTGGTTGTATATACTGGATTATTAGAATATTTGAAATTCATTGTACTAGGAGATGAATAGATATTTTTGCATTTTTTGTATGCTTTTACATTTTTAAACACTTAGGATGGATAATGATTTGAGCATGGATGTCAGAATCCGCCTTCTACTTGCCCTCGTTGTGTAGCCGACAAATTATTTCTAACAATATAACCTACTGCCTGTAGAATGAACAAGACGGTAGGATCTATTCCTAGAAAGAATAGACCCATCTCGAGCACCCCGATTCCTAAGGTACAAAAAAGGAATCAATTAATAGGGACTCATCAGAAAGACAATACTACAATGCTCTTGACTATAAAGGAACTAACCTCAGAATATTGACAGCAGACAGAGTAAATCACGGAATATTAGCCAAGGTACCAGATCAGAATGTATCTGCAGGAATCTCAGAGTCCAGGATCCCTAAAACACAGGTAGTGTAATGTAATTAGCAGTGAGGGAAATTGTGGGTTTAGAGTTAGTGTAAGGACAGAAAAAGGTCTTACCATGGATGTAAAGTAGTGCTAGATGATCCAGAGAGGTGTGAGCCAGGAAAACAATGGAGCAACCCCAGTAAGCCTAAACCCGTCGGAAGGCGGACGCCTAGTGATACGGAAGTCTCTAGTTCACTTTGCCTAACCGGACGAAAGAACGCAACGCCTGGCGGGAAACCCGCTGCACAGAAGGAAGTCTCTAGTCCAGGTGCAGCGGGGCGTTTTAGGAAGCTGGAGAGGCTCCGACGATATCCTGGCTAGGTTTCCAGTTAACAGGCGCTATGGCAACAAGGGAGGCAGGACAATGACATGGGGCAAGGCAAAATCAGATTCAATATAACGTTCTGGGTCAGTAAGGAGCACGGGTGGACGATGCCCAGTGGAGTAACCAAAGCAGTTCCAAGAAGCGTTCCGAGTCGATAACAGGATAATACTTGATCCAAGACAAGGCAGACAAGGATGAGACAAAAGAGGGTCCAATAGACAGGCAGGTTGTTCGATACACAAGAAGTTAGGCACAACAAAATCCAAAACAAGAACAAAGTGCACTTCTGCAAATCAGAAGCACTGGGGAAAGGAAAACTGAAGCTTTAAGAGCCACGGCTCGTATCACGTGATCGCGTCATATATAAAACATCATGATTTATAACAGGTATTATAGGTTGCTACCTTTTTTTCATTTTATTCCGTGATATTTTTGCCTATTGTATGAGTTCATTTATTCATTATGTCATTAAATGAATTATCATTAGGATACTTTGAAGTGCTGCCTTTGTTTTCAAATAATTGCTATTCAAATGGTGCTGTGACTTTAAGAATTTAAATTATGGTAGAACATATTACCATCCTAAATGCATCACCTTCAAAATGCCACTTAGGTGTGACGTACATTGGTGTCCTGCCCATGTCTCATGCAGTGCTGATTTTTTATATATACATTTTTTCTATAATAAATATTTTTAATAAGAGCCTCGTGAGTGTGTCTATATGTCTCACGTTGAGACAATCTCTTTGAAACAATAAAGGTATTCAAATGTAATTCAGCACTGGAATGGATGTGGGAGCAATGTTTAAAGCCACCTGCTTATTAAGATAGCATGGACATCCTCCTATATCAAAACTAATTCTGGCAAACCAGCAAAACATGTGATTTGGCATGCAGACTCTATTAGATGTTTTGCGGAGTTCACTAGGTTTTTGTTGCTTCTGTTCTATTGGCCCACTTTGTATTCGGATTAGGTATTTTCATCCAGGGCATACTACGTATTTTACCAAATTGACGTGGTGCTTTAAAATCAGAAGTTAAGACTTTGGTATACAGTATTTAGCAAAACATCATAACTGCACAGCACATGTCTGTAGTTTAATAGGCCACAAAATCAACCCGCAGTCAACAACTGATCTAAAGTGCTTTGCATGTCTTTTTAGTATCTAAGAACATGCCTGTTTCTGCATAATCGATTAGATTTGAAACTGTAGCGTTTTTTCTTTTTGTAATTTAGGATTTCAGCTATCAAAAAATGGGTGACACAATGGCAGCCTGAAACATATTGGCCATACCATGTGAAGCCACCAAGATGCTGTCGCACAGCAGAATGGCTTCTTATCGAGTCTCAATTTGAGGTTTAGCAGGGCTTTTACAAAATGGGCACCTCACAGTAAAAGCATAGCTCCTTTCTGTTCTATTCTCTTTTACATATGTAGTTTCCACCATTTATTCTGAATCAGGTATTCTCAAGAATATCATTTTAGTTTGGTCTTCTCGAAATGAACAAAGGCGGGCTTATTTTTCCATCAACATATTTCAACTTTTCTTTCATTAAGGTGATACTCCAACTATCAAATCAACCTTGACTAAACAAGTTTCCAGTTGAGCTCAGTTGAAGCCAATGTTTTCTTAAATTCTATCTTAGAGGTTAATAGAACAAAGCCAGATGTATTTCCAATGGTGAAACTGAAATATAAAGTGATTGAAATGCCTTATAAAGGTTTCCACCATTTTGAAGGGGCGACAGTTCCTTCTGTGATGATAATGTACACATTCTCTCAAAACATATCCCTTTCATAGAGGTTTTGGACAATATTTTAGACTAAAGGAGTAGGGTAGGCAGTGGCACCCTCATGTAGATGAAAATATATCTATATATAAAATCAAGAAAACGACCCAGGCCTGTACAACCACGAACTGTAAACATATTGAAATAAAGACTATTTTATGTGGACGTTTCCACATTTTTGATGACATTGATGATGCTACCTTGAGGGCAAAAACCTTAATACTTCAATGCCATTGCAAAAGAAAATGGAATAACAAATGTATTTACAAAGCCCGAACATGCATTATAAATCACACCAGAATTATAGTCATCTATTGATAGATTTAAATATTTTTTTTATTTTGCGGGTAAAGATGGTATAGGTTAAACATTTTCTCCTTTACATGTGACAGAATGCGTATCATGTAGCATTGAAATCCTGCGAACTTAAATTACACAAAAATGTACTTGTGCATACAAAAATATTGATTAATCAGCTCTCAATAAAGAAATACTTTGCAGTCTTCTATTAGCATATTACTTAAATCAGTGCATGGAACATAAGCGGAACAACTGTGTTTATGTTATGACATTCCTAGAATTAACTTTTGGGCTCAAATAGGTGAAAATTGATATTAATGAGCTGCTCCAGAAGGGGTTTACATTGTGATTTAAGAATAATTTGCATAAATGGCCGAAAGTAAGCATACAGTCTGAATACAACTGCTAAGCGATGCAAATTATGGGCTGAAGGAATTGCAAAATGTGGGCAGCTCACGCAAGGCAAGATAACAGTTGTATTGTTCTCAAAACCCCACAAGGAATCTGATCAAAAGAACTGAAAGAAATTGAAAGGTGTATCAATATCAAACACTATGCATTCGTAGACTGGGTTTTTGTGAGCAGAATGCCTTTGGAAAATTGAGGATACACTGTGGAGCAACAGGTGTGGGCAAGTGCACACCCCTTTTGTAATGTAAGCCTTACAGTTAGCAGAAACCAATGTAATGATATTGCTACCAGTTACCAGAATATAAATGCAAACTCCTATTCAAAGTACAGCAGAAAACAACAAACATTTGTAATGTTTCAGTATTGCACTCAAAATAACTGATACATTTCATATTTCTTAGATTGCATAACAGCTAATAGTTTTGCACTACAGTACAAATATGCTCAAACCACTAGTCTAATTAAAGTTGAAAGGGGCCTATATATACATTTGTAATGTTCGGTGTTTTCAGAACAGCTGAAATGTGTAAATCAGTGAGCACAGGGAAATGACAAATTCAATAAAGAAGCACACCTCAAAAATGTTTCATTAGAGCTATCAGAGTTCCACATGTCATGAGTAAGCAGGTCATCCAGTCAGGGACATGAGTTGCATTGTGAAAAATGTTCCTTTTTCCATTTTAAAATCAGACTACAAAATCCCAGAACTCAAACAAGAAATCTAGGACTGCATGAAATGTGGGAACTTGATAGATATGGTTTCAGCCATGTAAGAGTGTCACAAGATGCTCATATATTGAATTGGGGTTGTTTTACCGTGACTAAAACGGTTGCGATGGAAATGACTGCATGGGAAATGTACGCAATACAAAACCCCAAATCCATACAAGCACACACCCACACCCACACCCCCACCCCCAACACACACCCAGACGCCTACTCACCTTTCATTCAGACGCGCTGTATCCCTGCGGCGCCGGTTCCCTTTCACTTCTGTGATCAGGAACCGGCGCCGCAGGGTCCTTTTCTTTTCTTTTTAAAAATGTCTTTTTTTTTACTTTTAGTCAGGTCAGCTGCAGGGGTGTCCCCTGCAACCCCCGCTCACTGTACTGTATAGTATAGTGAGCGGGGTGTTGCAGGGGACACCCCCGCAGCCCCCAGCTTTTTTTTCCGGTCGGGTGAGCTGCGGGGGTGTCCCCTGCAACCCCCGCTCACTATACTTTATAGTATAGTGAGCGGGTGTTGCAGGGGACACCCCTGCAGACCCCAGCTTTTTTATTTTTTATCGGTCGGGTCAGCTGCAGGGGAGTCCCCTCTAACCCCCGCTCACTATACTGTAAAGTATAGTGAGCGGGGTTTGCGAAGGACACCCCCACACCCCTCAGACCACCCCCCCCCCCCCGCAGTCTTACTTTTTTTTTTCTCTTTGACTGCCCTCACCAAAAGATCTAAACACATACCACAAAAAGTTTGAATTTATGGTAGCTCGTGGTATGTGTTTTAGGTCTTTTGGTGGGGTCGGTCATTTGGGTTCGGTCACTTTGGCCTATTCTGACATATTCATTTTATTCACAATATTTCGAACAGCTGAACCTTTGTGAGTAAGAAAAATGTCTCTAGAAATCATCCATTCTCAAATGGGGAAAAGTCTACTTGTCCAGGAGGGTCACATGTGCAGACAAGAAAAGCCACCGAAAGATCAAATGTATTGGATATGTGTGGAGTATAAAAGTAAGAAATGCAAAGATAGAGCAGAAACAAAAGAAGATGAGATCATCAAAACAGAGCATTCTCACATCCCGTCAACAGAAGCAATTCTTGTAAAAGCAAAGGCTAAGAGCAAAAGCCAGCAGAGCAACACTAGACATACCTAAGGAGGTAACCTCTAATGTGCAATTTCACATACCTGGCAAGTTGTCTAGTGCTTCTTTGGTGAATAGAACACTATTACATGTCAGAGAAAATAATTAAAACATGCCCAAAATACCAATGTAGTACAGTGATATAGAAATCCCAGAGAGTTTAAAAGTGGTACCAGGAGGAAAAATACATACTTTCATTGGTATCCTGTTGTTTCGACAAAGTAAATTACTTTGTTGTAATTTACTTTGTGGGTATTACTTAAAAATACTTCGAAAATGTTTGTATGTATTTGTTGGGTAAGGCATACAAGGGGGGTGGGTAGGGGTTTAGGGTGGGGATATGTAGGGTGGGCTTCCACAAGCCACATCTCAGAGTTCCGTGCAGCCCATGCCCGTGCAGCCCTGTAGGAGTGGCTGTGCCTCCTGAATGGAACGGGGGCAGAGCGATGGTTGCAGGGAGGCAGCAGGGCCGTACGAGCAGGGTTCCCTTTACTATCTTCAATAAAATATAAGATAATCTTTCACTTACCGTGTTTCGACTATCACTACGAAATTGGCAATGAGGATGGGATGGTTGTGGTGATGAAAAGCTCAGGGAAGATATGGATTTGTGTAGAGATGAGGGCATTGTACCCGAAAGACATCCACTGCCTAACATTCAAAAAACATCATGGCTATGGGGCCAGAAGGTTTTTTCTCCAATTTAGACCTCACTTCGGCCTATCATCAAGTGACATTTTTTAAATTTTTTTATTTGTTTATTGTAAACTTTTTTTTTAAAATGGTTGTCAGTAAAACAGTAACTTACTTGTTTGCAAATAGGGCAATTGAGTCACAAATTGTCCTTTTTCTAAAATGATGGCTTGCGTGGCAAAACATGCAACACATAGGACAAAAAACAATCAAGAGGAGCAAGAAAAGCAAAGGAGAAAGAAATGGAGGGAGGGAGAAGGAACTAGCAGAAGCCACTGTTGATCGATAGGCTGAAAACAATCTCTTTGCATTAGTTAACCTATCGTGGCTAAGTCATTTCTTATTTTTCGGGGAGTTCGATATTTATCAGGAACACGATTTACTTGGTTGGTGCACCATTAAGCTTCTTAAATTGTCATTCTCTTATTCAGTTCCTCAAGGAAAAAAGACAAAGCAAAGACCAGCTTGTTATTTTCTTCCTTTTGCATTCTTATCCACTACTCCTCTCCTGTTAGCGATGGGTTTTTAGCGATTTCAATCCCCATGTGTTTGGTTCTCAGGTCTTTCAATTTTAGATAAACAAGACAAGATGTTTCAATGACTCTTCTGTATTTTTGCAGAATCTGCACGAGAGATCTTCATCTGAGCTTTCTTTTCTCATGTTTTCTATTTCTTTGGTTCGGAATAAGTGTAATCTGAATTTTAGAAATGTTGTTCTTAGTCTCTTACAAGGAAATTGTTCCATGTATTTGGGTAAATTGTTCAGTGCTCTCGCTTCCCATGCAGAATTCCTCATGCATTTATATTGTAGTCTCTGGTCAGTTGTTTCGATCCAGTCTTGTTGCCATATTTTATTTTTTGACAGCATCTGGTTTTGCAAAAGGGTTTCTTTATCGGGGTTCAGTTGTGTGAGGAGTATCACACAGCTTTGTCTCCACTTGTACAAGAGTGTGTGTTTCCCATGCTCTGTCAGAGTATTCAAGATCTTAAATTGCGGAAGATTGTCTGCTCCTGCCACCTTTCTATACAGCGACAGCGAGTTCCACATGACTCTTGCATTAATAGAAGTCAAGCCGATCTCGTACAGGCTGTGGGGAAGCCTTGAGGTAGTTGGAGAATTCACTTGAAGAATATGTGTTCACACTGAGCCCAGAGTGTATAAGGGCATCCAAACATAGCTTCAGCACCATGTATGAGCGCTGGAATGACTTTATTTCTGTAAAAGTTTACCACTGGCTTTAAGCAGTATTTGACAAACTTTTTGTGTATCATTGCCCCTTGGGCAGCCAGTTGTTTACACTTTGTTACGATTTTTCTGGTCATCGGCTCATCAGTGATATTTGATTTCATTGTTATTCCTAGATATTGTGTTTGAGATACACATTTTAATATGTCTTTCCCCAACTTCCATTGACATTTTGTTTTACTTCTTTTTTTGGATCCTTGTAAGTTTTTAGGGATAGGATCTCCGTCTTTTCAACGTTGATTTCAAGGCCGTTGGTGTCAATGTATTTTTTCAGACCTGATAGCTTCCTTTGTAAGCCGATTGGAGTCAAGTCCAGGAGCACAATATCGTCCTCATATATCATCCAATTGATTTGGTTTCCGTTGATATACGGCGGAAACAATTGTGGCTCTTTGAGGGCAATGCCCACATCCGCTATAAATAAATTGAAGAGTGTTGAGCCCAGTGGACATCCCTGTTTTAATCCTCAGAATGTGTGTATAGGAGATGTCACGTGTCCGTTTTGATCTAGGCGAATTTGAATTTGTTTATTAGAATACAGTTCTTTCATGGCCATGATTAAACTTGCTGGACAGCCTCTTCTCACCATTTTCGTCCATAGCATCTCCTGGTCTACTCCGTCGAAGGCGTGTACCTAATCTACAAAGGTGAGGTAGATGGGTGTGCCCTTACTAAAAGCCTTTTAAGTGAAATTACATGAGAAGTCCAGAAATGTAACTGCTTTAATAATGCCAGAGGCTCTATTTTAGTACAAACGTGTTGCCTTTGGGCTCATCTCTGCTGCCTCTGTTTTCCAGAAGATTTTGTGTCAAATATTTGATTGAGAACCGGGTGTTCTTTTCTTTCAAGATGGCATACTGGTTTATGTAGACAGCCTAGAAGAACACGACAATAGACTTGAGGGTGTGTTCAAAAAATTATATGAAGCAGGTATTACACTTAGTAAGGAAAAGTGCAGAATTAACAGGAGCAAAATTGAATACCTAGGTCATGTCATTTCAAAGGGAGGCATTCGACCAAAGAAGAACTTATCAGATGTGATTGAGGGTATGTCTGCAACTAGTGGCCGACATCTACTGCGGACATTCTTGGGACTTGGGACAGAGCAACGGTTGCAGGGAGGAAGCAGGGCCGTACGTGCAGGGCTCCCTTCACATTTATTTATATTTCCTCAATGAAATATAAGATAATCTTTCACTTACCATGTTACGACTATCAGTACAGAGTGGTAGTGAACGGGAAGGGCTACCTGGAAGGGACCCACCCAAAAATATTTGAAGTAACATTTCAAAGTAATATGATGAAGTAAATTACAACAAAGTAATGTAATTCATATTTATTTTATGAAAGCCAGGACCAAGTGAATGAAATGCTAATTTTTGCAACACAGCATTGCATGTAGTATTTGCAGAGGAGTAAAACGTGGCATGTAGACAGCACTTTTAAATCATCCCCAAGCCTTTCACCCAAATTAACAATCTGCATGGTACTGTAAATGGGAATTCTGTGCCGCTTCTGCATTCACTTTTGCCTAACAAAACAACATAAATGTACAAAAAGGTTTTTGAAGTGGTGAAGAGTAAGTCAGAGAATACGATCACAGAGTTGTGTGTTACGGACTATGAAATGGGCCCTATGCAGTTATTCCCTGACATAGGGCTTCAAGGGAGCTATTTCAACTTTACACAGAGCTTATGTACAGTGATGTGGCCTGCAAAGGCAACATGTTGAAGACACCAATGTACAAATTCTCACGCTGGCCTGGCTTTTGTATCTCCAGAATTGCACATGGAAAAACAGGGTTCTCCAGCTATAACTGTGATTTGCTTGATGATTTTTGAGATTAGTTTGAAGATGTATGGGTGGGAAAATCTTCACGGAACAGAACATGGGAAACACATTTCCCAAACCTACATTGAAAAGGCTACAATTCTGTTCTTGAGAAATCTTTTTAAGGAACTCATGGTGGCAACAGTAAAGACAGACAAAGTGATCACAGTTCAAGGGTGTTTATTAAACTGTATGCAGGTTGGAAAAATGCCTAATCTAAATCTAAGATGCGAGCGAGCATCGACTATCAAATGAAAATAAGGCAGTCCTAGTGGCGTTGTGCGGGATAGTTTTCAAGAAAAGAAAGATGTGTTCACAAATATTATGTCAGGATTTGGTAGGATGTGGTAGCCTGGGTCATCCTTCCCCACGTTTTGAGCACAGGGCAAGGTGGGATCTTGAGACACAGCACTCACTCGTGTTTTCCCAGCACAAGTCGACAGTTTTGTTTGCAGCTATCAGGTCTATCGATGGCCAAGTCTCGTTTCTCTTGAAAGTCTATTGCTTTCGAGGGCCTAACGTTTTCAAATAACATAACAAACGTTCCTTCTACAAAATGAAAGTTTGTTTCCTAGTTTTCCTTTAGGTGAGGATTTTTCACCTCTGGGTCCCCCTCTTCCGGGTGCTGATCCTTGTTCCTTGTGGTGTTGGGTGATAGCTTTTCACCCCCTGCATCTCCCTCTCCCGGCTTGGATCCTAAAACAGTTCCCATCGTTATAAAGGCCTCTGGGGGTTATGGTGGTGTCCTGGTTCCGAGGGCCCGATAGGTTTACCAAACCAACTAACAAACACAAAGTTCTGTTCTACGTAATTCTCGGGGTGATGGCTTCACCCCTGAGCCCCCCTATTCCGGGCGCAGACCCCTCTTTGCTTTCATCTTCCCTCAACCGGGTTCACTATGGCTTTTCCAGCATTCACCAATTGCAATGTCTTTTAAACATTTCCAGTGGACAGCCCTCAGCGGGGTTCACCTTTGTCAACACACTGGGCCTCATTCTAAGTTTGTCGGTCCGGAAACACCAGTGCTGGTAAGCTTACCGGCACCGTTGTTTCCGGACCGGCAAACTATGGCTTTGCCTGACAGAGCTGCTGTGCCCAACAGGTCTGACTCTGCCGGGCACAGCGGTCATGGCAGGCAAAGTGGTCACGGAAGCCCTGGCACCGTTAATAACGGTGCCGGTGCTTCCATGTACCCACTCCCATAGAGTCATATAGGACTCTATGGGAATGGTTAGTAACGAAATTGCCGGTGCCTGACTTTCCGGCCTCCAGACTTGGAATAGCCTGATGGGACCGGGAAGTCAGGCAACAGTAATATATTACAGGTCCGGCGGCAACCCGCCGGTAGCACTGGCACGATTACCGCCGGACCCTTAATGAGGCCCACTGTTTCTTAGGACTTTTTTTTTAATGTTTATTGTTTGTGTTCATAGTTGTACTAGGACGACATTACACAGTGTTAAAACAATCAATGGTTCAATACATTCATGAAATAGATTCAATTAAAACAATACTTCATGTAACAATAAAACAATAAAAAGTTCAAGGGACGACATATATAATAGGTTCTCTGATCTCATGCATTCACTTCATATTTAGACTTCTACTATTTGGGTTTAATACAGTTGCTTCTTGTAAAAAATTTAAAATTGCAATTGTGCATAAACTTTCCTCTCCACTCGAGATTCTGGCAAAGAAATTTTCAATGTCCACAGCTGCTGAATGATATATAAACCGAGATAAATAGAGAGATCTAACTCGTGTAAGTGCCGTGCAAAATAGTATAATGTGTTTCCTGGTTTGTGCTGCCAGTGGATCTTGTCATAAATTAAATGCTTTGAATACTTCATTTTTTGCTCTGACCTGGCAGATCTCTCCGGTCGGGAGGAGATTAAGATGATATTGCAGAAACTGGTCTGCGTAATATGAGTTTGAAAATTTTGTTAGATAATTCGGGAGTCGCCCCAGTGACTTATCAAGCAGAGACAGACTGTAATATAGTTTATATTGTCGCATAGTGGCCTAGTGGAGTCTAGTCAAATAAAAAAAAGGGCCTATACTAAAAAGTTCATTTAATCGTGCATATTCTGCAATGACGTCTAACTGTTTCTGTAAACCAAGTTGGGTGCGGTCCATCAACACAGCATAAGCCAAGTATGGGATTTTATCATATTAAGAATTCTCAGTGGAGCAAATAAATATTTTGCTAAAAATGGGACAAGATCTGACAAATACAAGTTAAACAGAAAAGCAGCTAGTACGCAGCATTGTCGGAGACCTTTATGTGCAATAAAGGCCCTTGAAGTATTTCCTAATCCATTAAGCCGGACACTTAGGATAGTCTGATGATGGACATTAACCAGTATCATGAGTAGATGAGCCCATATACACCATGTTTTTAACTTCTGCCATAATAGATTTCGGTTAACGCAGTCGAATGCTTGCGTAATATCAACTGTGGCAAAGTAGAGAGGAAGACTATCTGGGGTGAGTGCTTCATCTCTAAGCCAAGTCACTACTAAACCATTCAGATCGGTAACCAGCCCACAACGCAAGCCCGTTTGAAATTTCTGTAGGCGCCCAGTCTCGGCTGCCCATTGCTTCAATTCCTTCAGAACCAAACCCGAGAATATTTTGCAATCAGAATCAATCAGAGATATTGGGCAATAGTTTTTAGGACTTAGTCTATCACCCCTCTTATAGATTGGAATAATGATAGCAGACAAGCAAGAAGATGGTATTGCTTTGGTTGCTATCACTGAATTGAATAGTTTAAACAAAATATTTGGCCCCATTTCCGGTACTAATTTAAAAAGGGCAGTTGATAGTCCATCCGGTCCTGCCGCTCTGGATTTAGATGCTCTTTTTCTCAATACTTCAATAACTTCCACTGACATCACTACATTGCAAGTTGCTGTGCACTTAGTATTATGTATTTTAGTATCTGAAAGTCTGTATACTCTTTCACAATGTTTAATCCATTCTTTCTCTGCGATGGGGTTAGATTGTACAAAGCACTGTGTTTTCCTCAAAGAATTTATTAGATCCCAGAAGTTCATAGTGTCTTTTTTGGTGATTATTTCCTGCATTTTCCAACATTCTTTCTGGAATCTATACCCTGGCAAATCTCCTGGGTAGAGACCTCCTGAGCAAGTTGCGGATGTCGATTGCTTTCCTGGAGGAAGTCTAAATCCAGTAAGAGAAGCAGCGGATTTGCATGCATATTGTAGTGACAGTACGATCAGGGGGGTGTCTGTACATTCAACTTTGTTTCTTTATGGGGTTATGGTTTTGTAGAGTTGGGTCCCGGAGATCAGAAATCAGACATTGTGGGTACTGATTGAGTTTTTGTTTCAGCCTGTTGTGCCACAGGTAGTGACACCAGGCACCATTGTTATGATTCTTTTAGAGGGAGTAGTTATCCAGAAAAACAGGGTGATTCTCTCATGCACAGATGAGGAAGGCAGAGAGTGGCAAACATTTCTGTGCATCGATCCAACCTTATTGTTAAGGGAAGTGTCGGATGAGCAATTGTTTGAAGACACAGGAAAGATGGTCTTTGAGATTGGGGTGCCTTGTCAAGCAATAGAGCAAAGGGAAGTACCACAGACCATGCTCATCGTTAGAAATACATAGCCAGATTGAAAGGAGGATTTGGAAAAGGTGCTGGACCATTTATGGACAAGCAATCCTCATGAGGTGGGGCTGCTAAAGAGTGTTAGAGCAGTGCAAATAGAATTGAAATCTGGTGCGATATTACATGGGTTAAGCAGTACCCCATATCTAGAGAAGTAGATGAAGGGATTTACAAGACTATTATGTCCCCATGTAACACAGCCATCTACACTGTGAAGAAAGCAAAGAGGTCCAGTTAGAGGATGGTCCAGTATTTGCACCCCATCAATAATATTGCTGAGCTGGAATTTCTGGTGGTACCAGATCCTGCCACCATCCCCTGTAATATCCCTACTGGGTCGACCCACTTCGCAGTGATTGAATGCATTTTTCTCGGTCGCCTTAGACCCCGATTCTCAGTACCTCATGGTATTCACGTATTGCGGACAGAGATTTGAGCACATGAGGTTGCCACAGGGGTACTGTGCATCTCTGAGTGTCTGTAACAGGATGGTTCAAATGGATTTGAGGAATTTACAAGTGGCCAGTACAGTAATCCAGTATGTGGACAATTTGCTAGTCTGTAGCACTTCAGAGGAGCAGTGTCGAGGAGACACAATAACGCTCCTCACCCTGCTTGCGGAGAAAGGGTACAAAGTGGACAAAGAAACAATTCCATGCTGCCAGACCAAGATATTATGTTTGGGGCAAGTGATATCGCCTGCAGGAAGGAAGCTAATGCCAGAGAGAGCCACCGCTATTCAGTATACGTCTCAGCCAGTCACAGTGAAACAGATGCAGAAGCTTGTAGGCCTCTGTAACTGTTGTAGATCATGGATCTTTGAGTACTCTAGTTATGTGAGGCCCTTACTGCAGGGATTTAAGGAAGTACAGAAGGTGAAGGGTCCGATAAAATGGTCTGAAGAAATGGTGACTTGATTACGGGAACTCAAGGCTGCGATCAGCAATAGTCTGGTCTTGGCGACCCCGAATTACAAGAAACCATTTTATTTGTTTTCTCATTCGAAAGGGCAGGTGATGACAGCGGTCCTGACGCAGCAAACATTGCTGGGCCACAAACCTTTAGCATACTATTGCGGACTCCTAGACCCAGTGATGGAGGGGCAGTACCCTTGTGAATAAGCTTTGCGGGCAGTAGCTTTTGCAATTCAAAAGACTACAACTATTACCATGGGTTTCTGGTTGACACTGTATGTAGAGCATGCGGTCTTTGCGATCTTAGAAAAATCCAATTCAACTTTGACGACCCAAAGATTATCGGAAGTAATTCTGTCAAATGTATTGACACATCCCATGAGGTATCACCTAGACAATCCTGCAGCATTTGTATCCGAGCCAGTACAACATTATGACATTGTTCAAGACTGCACTACTTACGAGGGGCAAGAGGAAGAGAGGATGAATGTTAAAGAGGATGCCTTGGAGGAATATGAGGTAGTTTTAGTTGATGGGTCTTCAATAATTAATCAGGACACTGGTGAAAGGCATACGGGTGCAGCCATTGTGGGCTTTGTGGATGGCGAATACCAGGTCAGGGTGAAGAGATGGTTGCCCTCACATTACTCAGCGCAGGTGGAGGAACTAGTGGCACTTATAGAGGTGCTAGAAATGAGTAAGGGGAAGTCAGTCACTATTTATTCTGACTCTGCGTATGTCACATCCACTGTGCATTCCGGGTTATCAAAATGGCAGAAAAGAGGTATTAGAAAATCTGACTAGACCCCTGTCCGGCATGCTGTGCTGCTATCCTGACTAATTAAAGCATTAACCTTGTCCACAGAGGTAGGCATAGTTAAATAAGCTGCGCATACTAATCGTACTAATCCAATAGCCTTCAGGAATGATGCCACAGACAAGGCAGTAAAGGAAGTGGTGTACTTAAAATGTACAGATTCCCAGAAAACGGAAACTGTGTCCAGCAGGTACAGTTGCTAGCCCCATACACCACAGTTCAGGTGCTTCAAATCATAGAGATGCAAGGAAAAGCCCCTATAGAAGAACAGGAGATCAGGAAAAAGAGGGAATGTGCCCTCTCGCCCATGGATTTGCTGTGCAGAGAGGAATTGATGTGGAAGGTAAAAATACTCACAGAGCTGCTCCTTCTGGCTCTAGAGCAACTACATTACCCATTGAACACTTCTCAGTGACAAATTGCAGCAGAGCTCCAGGAAGGAGGAACAGGAAAGTACGTTAGTAGGAAACGGTGTAGTTTGCAAATAATTAAATCCTGGAAACACCATAAGCTCAGTAAGGGGACTCTTGCCTAGGTCCTCTGGGTCATACAGGGAGGTCCATCTAGATTTCGTGGATATGCTCACGAGATATAATAACTACTGGTATTTGATAGTAATTTTTTGTCCATTCTCCCGGTGGCTTGAGGTTGGTCCCTGCATAGATTCTGATGCTAAGTCTGCACCACAATTACGGGTGAGGGAGGTATTTCCACAGTGGGGAATTTGTGAGGTCTTAAAGTCTGACAATGGAGCCCACTATTGTAATGCTTTTTTCGCAAAAATGACTTTGCTTTTGAGAATCAAGCACAGGATGTGCTCGGTATACCAACCGCAGGACAACGGAATCGTGGAAAGATTAATGCCTGGTTGGTGAAGATATTTAATGATTTTAAAAAGTCATGGTACTATTGCCTGCCCGTAGCACTGTTTTATTTGAGAAACCAGCCAGGAAAAGAGCATGAGCTCAGTCCGCACGAGATCATGATGGGGCATAGGCTACATACACCTCTCTCACCAACATGCATTACATCAGATGCACACAAGACCGCAGAGGTCATAGGAAAGGAGTTTAGGGAGTAACTTAGTGCTTTAACCACATTTTCAAGATTATATCTTCACAGGTTGTGTCTTTTCACCAACAGACTACAATAGGAAGTGGCAAGGAAACCGGCGTCAACGCAAGCAACAGTTACTACCAGGAGACCAGATTTTAGTCCCGATCTTCGTACGCTGTTGGAATGAGCAGCATTTCCATGGGCCGCACAGAGTTATTTATGCAACCCTGACTGCTGTGAAGGTGGAGGGCAACAAGAATTGGATCCACATCAGTCATGCACAAAGGGATACCGGTACCCCTCCACCGGCAAAGGAGCTGGAGCAGGCACAAAGTTAAGAATGCCCTAAAGATCCACAGTTCATTCCAGTGGAAAAGGGGGGTTCAAACAGAAACCTGGGACTTGAATCTTTTTGTTTATAAAAGAAAAGAAGATATTTGAAATCATGATGTGTGTTAGATTGAGGGTTTATATGTTCATTGTGTTTCTTTTGTCATTATGTTCAAAGATGACAACAAGTGTAAAGGTAGACAGTTTAAATGTATCTAGTTTTAAAGAATCTGAAGATGTATTGTCAAGAATAAGATGAAGTATTGATGTTGAATTCTTGGATAATGGGGATGATGAAATAGATCCAAAACAAATGCATATGGTTTCACAATAGATAATGTATGGTACAGCCATATGAGGAAGGTTGTGTTACGCTGACCTGGTCTCTGCGGGGGCGTTGGGGCATGGTTGGAGCCCTCCCTCGGCTTGGCTCAACTGGATCGCCTCCCTCTCCCGGTTGCTGCAGGGCCTGCTGTTCTGGATGCTGGTATTGCCCCTGAGAGAAGATGAGAGCTAATGAGAATGGCATGGGGGTGCCGTGACTTCCCTCGACCCTCTTGTGCCAAAATGAAGTTTGCAAGCGTTTTCCCATGCAAGCTCACCTCTTATGTTGTAATGTTAAGTTATCCGTCCTGCTTATCGTAGCAGGGGCGCGTAGAGCTGACTGAGTTGCTTCATTGATCCATGGAAGTGTTGATCCAGACCGGCTGCCACCAATCCACTTAGAAGGTAAGTCTTTTGGTTGTGATTATAGTTTTTTTATTATAATGTCTTTGTCTTGTTCAATAATAATTCTTGCAAGGTCTAATCTCATCCCAATAGGTATGAAGAAGCAGATCGGAGTGTGGAGCGAATCCGGGGAGTTCCTTGAGCCTGACGGAACTGGCAAATTGGCCTTTATAATGGAACTCTAGTCACTGGTATTGGGGCCAAGCGTTTGTTATTGTTATGAATACTAACCTGTTGTGTTCTCTCTTTTCTCTTGCAGGAGAAGGCCGACGGTAAAGAACGAAGTCCGGATGCTCGATGCAGCTCTGCAGTTGCAGGGTGAAGATGCCACGAAGAAAAGGAACGAAGTGGAGCTCCATGTAGCTGGACGACCGGATCAGGTGAGAAGAAGGCTCCGACTCCGGTAGTGATGGATGCAGGCAAGAGGCGCGCACAGCGATGGAGTGGCTGGGAGCAGGTAGGAGCGCCATCGGTGATGGAGTAGCTGGTTTCAGGTAAGAGGCACGCACTGCAATGGAGTAGCTGGATTCAGGTAAGATGTCTTCAGAAGCAGCTGGAATCAAGTGGATGCACAGGTAAGGACAGCGGTAAGCGTTATGCTGCAAAAGCAGAACAATGCAAAGCAGAGGCATGTGGATGGGTTGGCCTTATATAGGCTGGCCCTGGCCCATCCCTTTAGCCCCGCCTAGTGGCTCCACCTTGCCCCACCCAGGGACTCCTGCATCTGCCTTCCAATGTTGTTCTATGGCCACGCCCGGCCCAGCTGCACGTGCCTTAAGCACAGAATGTGCTAGGCACCCTTTTGCATGGACCCTCGGGATGAGGGAGGACTGGCCCTTAGTTCTGTGGCCATGACAGCACTCCCTCGCAAGGCCCCTCTCACGGGCGTTCCTCTCCCTGGTCCAGGTTTGGTGGGGTTGTTAAGATGAAACCGCCTGATTAGTCGAGGTGCATGGATAAATTCCACTGGTTCCCAAGTGCGATCTTGAGTTCCATAACCCTTCCAATCAATTAAGTAGTACAATTTTGATCATACCATTTTAGAATCTAGAATGTCCTTAACCTCGTACTAAGGTTCTCCTCCGATAATTTTAGGCTCTGGTGGTTTTTTGATCCTAGTCTCAGGCTTCACCGGCTTCAAGATGGAAACGTGAAATACTGGATGAATTCACATATTGTCGGGTAGATCTAGTTTTACTGCGGCCGGGTTGATGATGGCCTTGATGGGATAAGGTCCTAGATATCTGGGACGGAAGACCCGAGGTCCTTTGAGTGGTATATTTCGGGCAGTCAACCATACTTTATCCCCAATTTGGTAATGTGGAGCTTCCCTTCTATGCCTGTCAGCGAACTTCTTTTGCTGTTCCTTGGCTTTAGTTAAATTCTTGGTTGCTTCCTTCAGGGTTTGAGTAATAGTCTTATGTAGTGAGGTGATTGCCGGCATTTCTAGCTCATCAAGTGGGTCAAAGGAGGATGCCGACCATTCATGATATAGAATGGGGTCTGACCTGCACTTGTGTGGATAGAGTTATTGTAAGCAAACTCAGTTAACCAAAGAACGTCCTTCCAGGATCCTTCTGTCTGCTGCAGCATATATCTTAGGTATTGTTCTAACGTCTGATTAGTTCTCTCAGTTTGACCATCGGTCTGGGGATGGTGACTGGTGGATAGGCAAAGGTCAATCTGCGCAATCTTGCAACGACTCCTCCAGAAGGCTGAGACAAATTGTGTTCCTCGATAAGAAATCAATACTGAAGGGAAACCATGTAATCTGATCACTTGTTCTAGGAACACGGTGGCCAGAGTTCCAGCAGTAGGAAGTCCTTTTAGTAGAATAAAGTGTGCCATCTTGGAGAACAGATCCACCACCACTAAAATTATGTTGAGGCTGTTGCAAGGAGGTAAATCTGTAATGAAGTCCATGGATAACGTATGCCAAGGGACGGGTGGTATACTTAGTGGACGCAATAATCCTGCGGGACTGGACTTTTGGGATGTTTGCTGTGCGCAAACTCCACAGGTTGCAATAAAGTGGGCCACATCCTTTCTCCAGGTTGGCCACCAGTAATTCTTCCTGATTTTGGCTCATGTTTTAGTAATCCTGGGGTGTCCCTCCACTAATGATTTGTGGTAATTGGCTATAATCTTGTTTTGGGTTTCTTTATCTCTAATGTATAGTCTCCCTTGGAAATAGGGTAAATTGTCCATGATGGTTTAATAGTCTCCTTTGTTCAACCATTCTTGTTGGGTGGTTTGATCCATTTAAGACTGGAGGTCGACCTTTAAATCTTCCAAGCAGGCGGTGACTGCGATCTGGTTCTGAATTCGTTCTTCCGGAATGATGGGTACTGGTTCTGATGGTATAAATGTGTCTTTGTCTTCTCCCATTCATGACAGAGCGTCTGCTTTTCCATTACGCACTCCTGGTCAGTATGTGATTACAAAATCATACTCCACGAAAAAGAGAGCCCAGCGAAGCTGACGAGAAGACTGGACCTTGGCTGTTTTCAGATATTGCAAATTATGGTGATCCGTGATAACGGTGACAGTATGTCTAGCCCCCAGGAGGTAGTGTCTCCAGTTTTTAAGGGCTCCCTTGATCGCCAATAATTCTTTGTCGGTTATGGCATAGTTCTTTTCAGGGGCTGTAAACTTACGGGACCAAAATGCTATGGGATGTAACTGCCCGGTGTCTGGATCCCTTTGTGATAACACCGTCCCCATGACCACACTGGAGGCATCGGTCTCTACGATGTAGGCTAGATCGGGTCGAGGGTGCCGGAGAACAGGTGCTGAAGTGAAAGCCGACTTCAATTCCTGCAAGGCTTTTTCAGCGTCGGGAGTCCAAGAAAACTTGTTATTCTTTCTTAGTAAAGAAGTAATGGGATGAACGTTTTGAGAAAATCCTGGGATGAATCGCTGGTAGTAATTGGCAAACCTGAGCACGCTCTGCACCCCCTTGGTCGATGTTGTGGATGGCCATTGAAGAGTAGCTTCCACTTTACGAGTGTCCATGTGTACCCCTCGTGGGGTAAGCATAAAGTCCGAGAATTCGAGTTCAGTGACATGGAAAAAACACTTTTCTAGTTTGGCTAATAGCCGATTCTTACGGAGTTTCTCCAGAACGGCCCTTACATGGCCCACAAGCTCTTCCTTGGAGGCTCAATAGATGAGGATATCGTCGATGTAAACAAGGACACAGACGTCCAGCAGTTTGTGGAGTACATCGTTCATAACAAACTGGAATGCGGCTGCCGCGTTGCATAACCCAAAGGGCATGACCTGGTACTCGAAAAGCCCGTATTTGGTTCGGAATGCTGTCTTCCATTCGTTGCCCTTCTTTACTCTAACCTGAAAGTAAGCTCTCTGGAGGTCTAACTTTGTATAGATTTGAGCATTCTTTACTTGGTCAAGTAGTTCGGAAATGAGTGGCAGGGGATACCTATTCTTCACGGTAATTTGGTTTAATGCCCTATAATCTATACACGTTCTGAGGTCCTCTTCCTTCTTTGGCACGAAGAAGAGAGCTGAGGAGGCTGGGGACTTGGACGGGCGGATGAACCCATTAGCTAGGTACTGTTCTAGATATGTTCTTAGAGGCTGATTTTCTTGCTCAGTCAGAGCATAGACCCCTGCTGCAGGGAATTTGTGCCCCAGGTACCAGGTCGATTTGGCAATCTTAAGTTCCATGTGGAGGCAGGGTATTAGCTTGTTCCTTTTGGAACACGTCCAAAAAATCTTGATATTCGGAAGGTAATGAACCCGAAATTTCTGGGATGGGTTTCCCCTTGAGTTGTAGTTTCCTCACGTCCCTAAGGTAGCAGCTCTTTGCACATTCCAGGGGGAAGGTCAGCTTTCTTGTGTTCCAGTCAATCCTTATTGGTTATGGGTTTCAAGCCACGGCATTCCTAGGATCATTTGGAACTGGGGGGCCCCAATAAGATCAAACAAAATGCTTTCCCGATGACCATCCTGACATGTCAGCATTACCTTATCGGTGTGTTGAGTTACTGGGCCTGAAGACAGCTGAGAGCCATCCACGGCAGTAACGTTTTCTGAGTGTGGTTTTTGCTGAAGTGGGAGGCCTATCCGTGCGGCCAAATCCTGATCGATGTAGTATCCCACCGCACCACTATCAATGTAGGCTTCTAGAGCATGTACCCTTGATGGTTGTTGGTGATGGGTTATTAACACCGGAATGACCAGGTGTGAGGTCGGTACAACTTTCTTTATTCCTCTCGACAACTTGCCGGGCGTCCGAGTTTTCCGACTTCTGTTCTTGGGGGGGTTTAATGGGCCAATCTCGCAAGAAATGTCCAGCCTTTCCGCAATATAAACAAAGTTTTGTTGTTTCCTTTTTTCCCTCTCAGCCTTAGAAATGGGAGCTCATAATCCCCCTATTTGCATAGGTTCAGTGGTTTCATGAGCCCTGGTTTGAAAATCCCGAGGCCTTATGTAAACTGATCTCCTTTCCGCCCTCGTGCGGTCCATTTTTTCGGTCTTGTAATCGGTGGTCTAATTGCACATTTAGGTTATATAATCTGCACAACATTCGGGTGGATTGACAACTTGAGCTAGTATGTCTTTTAACTCACCACCTAGCCCCCGGTAAAAAAGTGTAGTCTGTTTCTCTTCTGGCCAATTAGTCTGTGCTATGAGGTGGTTGAAGGTGGCAATATAAGTCAATAAGTCATGGTTTCCTTGTCTAAGAGATAGTAATTCGTTGTCTAACGCTTATCCTTGGGTGTGTCCGGCGAACAATTTTTCCAATTCCCGTTGGAATTCCACAAAGTTCCGAAGTATCGGATCGTCCTGAGTCACTAAAGGTATGGACCAATCAGCTGCACAGCCTCCCAAATAGGAAAGTACAAAGGCCACCCTTCCGCTGTCATTAGGGAAGGCTCCTGGTCAGCACACAAAATGGAGGCGGCACTGGTTCATGAACGCAGCATATTTGTTCGGGTCACCAAAGAAGCATTCTGGTGGGGCCAGTGGGACTGCCCCTGCACTGGTGGTGATGGCTGTGGCAAAGGAGTTGGTGTAATTCTGGGTAACAGAACTTGTCCTGCGTGTGCCTGGAGCATTTGCCTTGCCAGATCTTCCGTTCGTTCTCGGGTTACAATAAGGTCTCTCCTCAAGGAATTAGTCTCTTGTCTTGAGGCATGCACTTCAGCCCGTAGCTCCCCCAGTAATTGGGCTAACTGGTCGGTTTCAGAGGTTTCCAGAACGCCCAGGCAGAGATTTGGAGAGGCTTCGCATTCTATTACGCTGACCTGGTCTCTCCGGGGGCATTGGGCACGGTTGTAGCCCTCCCTCGGCTTGGCTCCTCTGTATTGCCTACCTCTCCCGGTTGCTGCAGGGCCTGCTGTTCTGGATGCTGGTACTGCCCCTGAGAGAAGATGAGAGCTAATGAAAATGGCGTGGGGGTGTTGTGACTTCCCTCCACCCTCTCGTGCCAAAATGAAGTGTGCAAGCGTTTTCCCACGCAAGCTCACCTGTTGTGTTGTAATGTTGAGCTCTCCGTCCTGCTTATCGTAGCAGGGGCGCGTAGAGCGGACCGAGTTGCTTCACTGGTCCGTGGAAGTGTTGATCAAAACCGGCCGCGACCAATCCACTTAGAAGGTAAGTCTTTTGGTTGAGATTATAGTTCATATTATAATGTCTTTGTCTTGTTCAATAATTCCCAATAGGTATGAAGAAGCAGATCGGAGTGTGGAGCGAATCCGGGGAGTTCCTTGAGCCTGATGGAACTGGTAAGTTGGCCTTTATAATGGAACTCTAGTCACTGGTATGGGAGCCAAGCGTTCGTTATTGTTATGAATTCTAACCTGTTGTGTTCTCCCTTTTCTCTTGCAGGAGAAGGCCGACGGTGAAGAACGAAGTCCGGATGCTCGATGCAGCTTTGCGGTTGCAGGGTGAAGATGCTGCGAAGAAAAGGAACAAAGTGGAGCGCCGGGTAGCTGGACGCCCCGGATCAGGTGAGAAGAAGGCTCCGACTCCGTAGTGATGGATGCAGGTAAGAGGCACACAGAACGATGGAGCGGCTGGGAACAGGTAGGAGCGCCGTCGGCGATGGATTAGCTGGATTCAGGTAAGAGGCGCGCACTGCGATGGAGTAGCTGGATTCAGGTAAGAGGCGCGCACTGCGATGGAGTAGCTGGATTCAGGTAAGAGGCGCTCACAGCGATGGAGTAGCTGGATTCAGGTAAGATGTCTTCAGAAGCTGCTGGAATCAAGTGGATGCACAGGTAAGGACAGCGGTAAGCGTTACGCTGCAAAAGCAGAACAACGCGAAGCAGAGGCATGTGGATGGGTTGGCATTATATAGGCTGGCCCTGGCCCCTCCCTTTAGCCTCGCCTAGTGGCTCCACCTTGCCCCACCCAGGGACTCCTGCACGTGCCTTCCAATGTTGTTCTATGGCTTCGCCCGGCCCTGCTGCACGTGCCTTAGGCACAGAGTGTGCTAGGCACACTTTTACATGAGCCTGGCGCCTGAGGCACCAGGACTGGGTCCATTCGGACTCTGGGGATGAGGGAGGACTGGCCCTTAGTTCTGTGGCCATGACAGGTTGGGAGAGAGAGATCAGTAGGATATTGCTACATTTATTCTCTCATCCCCATGCTTCTGGTGTCACTAGGGTGTGTATCCCAAATAAAGTAGAGGTAGCATGCACACTGTGTCTAGTGCACCTAGCATTGTGCAGGGCCCAAGGACAGTTTAAAGGGCAATCAGTTACAGCATCCATTTTGCCTATTGATTTTGATTTTGCACACACCCAAACATGTACACAGAACACACACATAAACATGCCCGTTCTCCCTTGTGGTTGCTTCTGGGTCCTGGTGTGCCTCTCAGCCCCTGCGCGCACTCGTGTGCGGTCACAGAGCGGTCTTTCTAAAAGAATGTTTCATCCGTTTTTTGGAAAATGGTCTATTGACCTAATACCCACACAAAACATGCATTTGCTTCTTAGGTGATTAGGGCACCGCCCCTACACATTAAACGTGCAATACTTTGGCCTAAAAAAGGGAATGGGGAGATGTGACGGCTGCAGGATGGTAAAGAGCAGTGTGTTGGCAGTGACAGACACAGGTTTTGGGGCTGGGACATATGATGGACGGTCCAATAATATTTATATGAGCCTGTTTAATAGAAGTTATTGCCAAGTCCACTGGTTTCATAATCAGTATATATCTATATTACTCAAAACACATTTTATGGTGCACACCATGTATATACTAATGTATTGGTAATGCATACTCATATATATATATATATATATATATATATATATATATATATATATATATATATATATATATATATATATATATATATTTAAAAAAATCTGGAATCTATATTAAATATATATATATATGTTTAAAAAAATCTGGAATCTAAATTAAATACAATATTGTCCACATGGAATTCATCAAAGACCCTTCTTACTCTTTACATCTCCAGAATAGTCTTTTCATAAGTGACATTCTTCGGAGGATGCTACTGAAGAGTTGATAATCATAGTGGCTGGCATGTACATGAATTCCAATTGTGTAAAAAGTGCTTGGAGCAAATACATTCAATGACTGAATAATTTAATATATACAAATATATACGTTACATCATACGAAAGCTCAACGTGTTTCAGCTCCTAAACATAAGGATCATGAAACCAGTGGACTCCACAATACCGTTTATTGGACACGCTTATGTAAAAATTAGTTGGTATTAGAGTTTGCGACTACCTGTCCATAATTTCCCAGGATTCTCTTTTTTGTATCTCAGGACTTTCCAATGAGACTGCAATCTCTAGTTTGCAGTTTCTCTGGCCCCTTTCTAGGTAAGGGTCTTGTGGGATTTCCTTACTTGTGCCACTGCTAAATTATGGGACTTGGCCAAAAAACAGCCATTCTTTATTCATCCAGATTTTAAGAGCTGTCCTTCCAATCATAAGGAGGGACTGTCATGGATTATCATATGCACAATGTGTAAGCTGTTCCTCACATGGGGTTTCCTGGTCTCACCCATTAGCAGCTATTTACACTACAGAAGAGAGAAAGGAAGAGAGAGGCTGTCTGGCTTTCTGAAGTACATGGGGTGTTGACTGAATTGTGCTCTTAGATTTACAAATTGTCCACAAATTGGTAAGATGTCTAGGAAAATGTCAAGGAAAGCAACAGAGTAGTCCACACTGGCTCCTAAACTGGGCAGCTGCTGTGTGCGCCCTCTTTGACCACAAAAGCAATAGATCATTGCCCTCACCTGGGTCTCTTGCTAAACCAGCTAATCAACACAAAGGAGAAGCTTGCAGGTCCCTGAAAATTGAGCTAAAACAGTAGGATAGGTCCTTGGCCAACATAAGGAACGAAGAATACGCAAAAGGTGGGTGGACAGTGTACCCTTAAAATCTGCATGGCCGTCACATCCACCCATGTGGTTACAGAATTCTCGAAATGATGCTAAAGTCAGAAGGAAAGAATCAAAGCAGGCGCTTTAACACCTCCAGGTGGAAAAAGCAAGAGCCTCCAAATGCACCTATCTGAGTGACGAGTCAGAAAGCACTATCCAATATTAAGTGAAGATTACAGACTGTAGTCACAGTCGTCAGCAAAGAAGCCATGCTAACTGGCTGACATGGTAGCTTCCTGCACTTCCAAGCATTATTCACCACCAGCACCTCAGTTTTGATCAGAGTTCATTTTAGTCAGTTATCCCCACCCTAGTTCATATGGGCGCCATACAGACACTATACTGAGAAATTTAGTTTCCCAGCTCCTGATCAAATGCAAGCAGACTCTGGGTATCATCGGCATAGGAAAAAACAAAAGACGGGACCCCGATCTAATACACACGCATTGTCATGTTCCTGAAAACATGGCTCACAAAACTATTCGAGAAGGAGTGTTTATTCTGAGGAAGGGACCTTCTTCAGAGATTTCTCCTGCAGAGTTGGTAATCACAGTGAATTGGTAGACCTGGCACATTTCTTGACAACTGTGTTAAAAGTAGAAATGTTTGACAACCCCCCACAGCTCGGCCCGGGTCTCAGAGGATTGGAAGGGGAAATCATGGAGGTTCATCGTCCTCTTGCCTCTTCTTTCATATCTAGTGATTAATGCCAGCTTTGAGGAGAACACGTATAATGGGAGAAATTTCAAATCGATAAATTAATAATATCCTAGCAAACACAATTTCGATCATGCACTATTCAAATGGACAATTTTCTGAAACTCTCATGCGCTCTTGTGAACCACTATACCTCACAGAGTGTTTGCCTTCTTGTTTGTGGGACAGCTGCTAAAGCAGAAAAGGAGGAAGCTAGGGAAGTCAACACACATTTTATATTTATGTGGAAACATATTGGTGAAGTGAACCATTAGAATTGGGCTTTGGCTATGCCTACAGGGTCATATACCTGCTTGAGATACTTAGGTAACACATTCCTGGGTTCAGAAGGGTATGTGCAGCACTATAGGCTATGCCTTCTAGTCTATAGGTCAAACCTGGGTCCTTTCTCTCTACCACCTCCCTCTCCACATGTGATGTCCCCCAGGGCTCTAACCTCTCTCGGTAGCTCTTTAATGCCTACTCCTCTCTCGCTCATTCCTGACTGTCTATCCGTGATTCAGGATTGGAGCGCTTCCAACGATCTCTGCCTCAATGCCAGTAAGAAGGAGATCCTTCTCAATGGGACCCCTGCACCCACTTTCCCCCTCTCACTCTGGCCGGCCTCCTTGGGCACTCTTCCTTCGCATTCCTCTGAGGCAAATAACCTTGGTGTCATCTTCGCCTCCACTATCTCCTTCACCTCTCACATCTCGGACCTCGCCAAGAAGTCCCACTACAACTGCACCTCCTCAGAGGTATTCAAGATGCGGAAGCAGTTCAAGACCTTCCTATTCTGCTCTGATTTCGCTCTCTCCCTCCCCTGCTGACCTACGTGTCTGCTGCACCGACTGGTTGCCTGGCTACCCTCTGAGTACAACAGGTACCAGGCTCATCCATGATCAGTCTCCCCTGCACTGCCTCCGGGCCACCACGCACTTAGGGGCTGTACCTGTATCCTCTACACTCCCCTGCCTCCCTGCACTTACCCAGAGCATCGCTGGCCTGGTTGCACTTGCTCAGACCATTGCTGTCTGTTCGCACTTCCCCTCCCTCTCCCTGGCACTTCCCTCTCTCCGTAACCCCTGCACTTTGGAGCTATCGCCAGTGCTTTAAGTGGGGTAAGAAATTGAGGGGGGGCCCTCGTTTGGAGGCGTGGCCTCCATTGTGGGCATGGCCTAAAAGTGCACAAATCATAGTAAGGTGCGCAAACAAATATATAAATGTATTTGAGCATTTATATATTTGTTTGCGTACTACTATGGTTTGTGTATTTTTCAAGCCTTCTTTTATATTCATAGCAATGTTACATATTTCTATGTTTATAAAAGGTGGCTTGTGTGCTTACCTTACTATGGTTTGTGTACTATTCAAGCTGCCTTTTATAAACAGACATTTGTAACATATGTCTATGTTTATAAAAGACGGCTTGAAACGTAGGCATCTTTTATAAAGCGTTGAGGACGGACAAAACCCAAGGTGGCTTTGTCCGTCGACAAAGCTTTATAAAAGTTGCTTTGAATTGTGTACGATTCAAGCCATCTGTTATAAACATAGAAATATTTCTACGTGTATAAAAGATGGCTTAAACGTACACAGTTGAAGGCATCTTTTATAAAGCCTTGCCAAAGGAGAAAGGCGCCTCGGGCTCAATGATCTCTGCTCAGAGCACTGACCCCGAGGCGTCTTTCACTCTCTGCGAACCCGCGGGCTCGCTGAGGGTCAGTGACCTGGCGAGGGGAACTAAGGGACTGTAGCTTCCTCTGATGGCCCCTCAGATGAGGGGTCATCAGAGAAAGTTACAGAGACTGACGGAAGTGCCAGCCAGTCACAGCGACGCTGTGGCTGGCTGGCACTTCTGTCAGCTTGTCTGACGTTAAACTGGCGGGCGCATCTCTCGTTGCGGCTGCGGCCGCGGCGGGATAATGCATCCTGCCATGGCGTGGCGGGGCTGGGGGGCCCCGGCAGGGCCCCGGCTCAGCCTCACTTTTAGGAGACTGCCGGGGCCCGGCCCCGGCAGGCCCCGGCCCACTTAAAGCACTGGCTATCGCACTTGCACGATCTGAATGTCACAAGGCCTAGTAAGATCGTTTGTATTGTCCTCTGTCTGTCTTCCCTCCCTTGCCTTGTCACGCCTAGAAACACTTGTGCACAGACGCGTTACAAATGACATCATATCATATCACCCATTTGCTTTACTGCGTGCAGGATAGTCTACCACGGGAGAAGAGTAATGTGGCCTTTACAAAAGAGTTTCTAAAAGCACATTTAGAGTGGGAGTGCTAGAACTAAGGTTGCTAGGGGTGCTGCATCACCCCCGGACATTGGGCGGCATCACGAGTTGTACTGTAGCCCTTAAATGCGGTGGTAACAGCATTACTACCGCATTTAAGGGCTGGCCCTATCACGAGTTGGGCGATAAATCGGCTGTTTTACCTCCAGCTTTTTTCTGGAGGTGAAAATCCCCGTTTTAGGCGGTATTACAGCTGACTTTATTAGCCCGCAGTATGAGCACTGAAAATTCCCCATTGGATCCAATGGACCCAATCAGGAATGGGGATTTACTGTTAAGGCCCAACCCGTGATCCGGTGGTAATACCACCGGGCCGGTCGGTGCTAGGGCTATTACAGTCGGCGGTATTACAGCCGGTAATACAGCCCAACTCGTGATGAGGCCCATTGTCTGGTGCCAGCATGACTCATTTATGAGCCATCCTTTTCTCCTATCCATACTGAAGAGAGGGAATGAGTGGAGTCCTGGCCTGGATCAGCTGGAAAGGGCTCGGGTTCTGTGTACATCCAGAGAAATCTTGGGTTTGTTCTTGTTGACCAGAGGAGCAATACTTTGTCTACAGTCTGTCACTGCACGCTCGTGTCATTGTGCTGTTTGCTTTCATTTGAAGTGATTGGATGACTAAAACAGAAGCACAATGGGTTGTATAATATTGGGAACTTATTTCAGACTCTGGGCTTAGCTGTACATTCGCGTGGACAATTCCTGCGGTGCTTTCCCAGTTTCAGAAGTAAGCAACAACAATTAAAGACATGAACGTTTTGATGTGTGTGAGTCTCTGATCAGCAAGACACTCTCCATAGATTTTTGTTGGTGAAGTTTGAATGCTTTCAAAGTTTGAATATTTTGAAAACCAAGAGGTGTTGTGTATAGTTTTACAAAACATTGGAGATGTGCTTTGCTGGTTTCTAAAGGGGAGATGTCACGCTCCATGGCCTGGCAGAATGAGGCTTTTTCCAGCCCATCCTCCACTTTGGTTCTCAGTTCCTCTGATTGGATGCAGACTTGCTAATGGGCCTCATGGTGCTGCATTAGGTAAACTAGCTGTAGTATCGCTAATACATGGAACGCTGCTGGCTCAATTTCACAGATAAGGCCAGGTAGTGCAGAGTCCTCTGCAGTTATCCCAGTTCTGGGATGTCTCCCATGGGCAGGATTATTGTAAACAGTAATTGCTTTACAGATGTATTACCGATCCGGCAATTGTTATAGAGGCAGCTACTGAGGAGGTATGCTTTAGGTGACAATCCCCTGCTTCAGACCTGGCGAGAGGTGAAGTGGTCCAGGGTATACCAAATGTATTTCTTCCATGCCCAGAGGGTGACAACCAACCTCTGTAAATATCCTACCTACTACCCCCAGGCCAAGGCAGGGGACTTCATCACATCCCCCTCAAGAGGGAATGTCACAGTCTGGAAACAGGATGGCACAAGTCCAGAGAACCCATCTCCAAGGTTACTTTCAGCCTATCTCTTCGCTTCTTTATCACAATAAGTTGATGGAAGCTTGTGTTAAATCGCAGCTAAAGACTTTTGTCAAAGACATGCTCATATTGGTTGACCATCTTGGTTCTGACCAAATCAGAGTGTGTAGGCAGTCATAATAGCACCAATAAATGACCTTAGGGGACTTTGTGGTCTCTCATCCGCATTCGACACAGTCGACCACCCCCACTCTCCTGGCCGACTTAACGGCCTAGGCATTTGCAATCAAACTACGGCACAGATAACATCCTTTCTCAAAAATGTAACACAGAAAGGGCCTGGGTTGCAGCCAAATGGAGTAGCTGCAGCCCGGGTGTGCTCTGTGACTACCTCCTGAGATCTGACAAATTATTCCTGTTTTATAAAACTGAAACCTGCCAGCTGTGCCGGGGAACGATCCTTATTAAGATGGATTTTTAGAACCAGCCCTATAGGAGGGTTCTGAGCGGCAACCCTATACAAAGTGAGCAGGGAAAAGACACTTAAGATTAGCCAAGCTCAATTAAGATAGTGTAGCTGAGCAGTAAGGCTTTGGCTTCAGGCGATATGGGGTTGAGGTATTGGTGCAATGAGACACACAGAGAGCACTCAAAGTTAGTCAGGAATTATAAAAATATTCTACTTATTAGGCCTTAATGCACTCTTTGTAATGAAAATAACAGTTAAGTAGTGCTACCCAATCAAATCTATAAACATATACACTCACCATGGGTGACCTCCGAGAGGGCACCATCACTTTAAGACGGCTATTAGACACTAACTTAAACCCACCAGTAAAAACTGTACCTAGAAAAGCGATTGAATATAAAAAGCAAGTAATATTAGAAACAAACCAACAGTTGTTGAAAGTCAGGTTTTAGAACAATGTAGCACACTGTAAGACCATGGAAAACAGTTATAGCGTGCCTTAAAATAGGGCCCCTATTTTTTACAAAGTCCGTCCCCGCAAATGTGTACAGGCCTAGAGGCTGAGTAAGTCC
Organism: Ambystoma mexicanum; assembly: GCF_040938575.1. Taxonomy (NCBI): domain Eukaryota; kingdom Metazoa; phylum Chordata; class Amphibia; order Caudata; family Ambystomatidae; genus Ambystoma; species Ambystoma mexicanum. The sequence continues at coordinate 465,707,252 of NC_090927.1, read as the reverse complement.
CACGTCCCAAGCAGATACTTACGTTAAGGGGTCAGTAGCTCTTTAATGGGGGAAAGCAAGTTTTGGCAAAGACAACAGGTAAGTCAACTGTTCCAGAGATGTGAAAACAAAGGTGCGTTCCAAAGATTAGGGGTCCTCTCCCAACCCTAGAAGAAGCCCAGGCGGGTACTTTGGCCAGAACTCCACTGATCACAAAAAGGCAAGGGAAAGGAAGGGTCAGGACTTTGAGACCATACAATCCTATGGCAGGAAGTGGGTGGAAACAGGTATGCAAGCTCACCCCGGAGAGGGTGCTAGAGAGCCGTCCAAGTTCGCTGCCTCCCTGTGAGCTCCTTGAAGCTCCCCCGAGATCCTGATCAATTGCAGCCATCGTGATGGTGATATGAAGCCCTAACGCCAGCAACATTTAGGCAAAGGCTTTACGAACCCGAATCTGCGCTTTAATCTGCTTGCTATCTAACGCTTCGTCTCTAAACACATGGCGGAAAAGACCCCCCCCTCTTGCAGGCCTGAAGACGCGGCCTCCGCTTGGGCGCGGAAGGCCGGGGGAGCGGGAAGGCGGCCAGCTGGGAGGAACCTGCCTCCCGATTGCAACATCCGAGCGGCGCCAACTTCAGGATATAAGATCTGGGACCAATGGATGGACCTCGCGGTCACCGCTGCATCCGGGTGCGGCCTGAGAAGAGCGAGCGGCAAAACACCGACATCAGGAAGAACATAGAGGCAACCGGCCATGACCCGCGGGAGCCCAGGTACGAGCGTCCTGCGCACCTCTAAGCCGCATGCACACGCACGGCAGACAGGCTGAAAATCCCATTCCCCCGTGCGACAAGCAAGCAAGCGACACAAGTCTCGTGGCCGCATTGCCCTAAGAACCGGAGACCTGCGGAGGGGGACCGGAGGCGTGACACCGGTGCGCATGTCGGAGCGGACAGCGAGGAACACTTGACACCCCCGGACTCAAGCAACGAAATATAGCGGGGAGCTCTGGTCGCCCTGGGGTTCTGAATATCCTACTGAGGCACCATATACAGCCTTGAGTCCCGAAAACCTGCCACATCGCCTCCGAGGACACAGTCGGCCCTGTCCACGACAAGAATGGGGAAAACCGATAGGTCACAGAGAAATCTGACCTTCGAAAGCTGCTCTTCCACCAAAACGGGGCCCCCCGACAGTAGATCGCAATCCCCCACCCATGACCCACCGCATAACGGAGAGGCAACGCAGGACTTCGACATCAGGGAAATACTACTTGATCTTAAAGCCGGCATGGGTGGCCTATGAAGCAAACTGGATACACTCTCCTCCAAAGTAGACCAGCTCCAACACCGGTTGGACAAGCACGCTGACCGGCTAATGCAGTCGAGCAGAGGGTCTCTGACCTCGACGACGGGGCGTCAGCCCTGACGACCAGAGTGTCCTCACTCGAGACGCAAATGAGAGCGGTAATGGCCAAAAATGAGGACTTGGAAGGTCGCTCCCGGCGCAATAACATAAGGATTGTCGGAGTCAGAGAGCACCAACTGACTTCCAAGATGGAGGACCACGTGGAGAATATCTGCACTGACTTGTTTGGCCCAAAGATCCTGTCCAAGCTTTTTGTAGTTGAAAGAGCCCACAGAATCCCTAACTCAAGACCTATCCCGGGAGCGAACCTCCGTCCCATCATAGCGAAGCTACTAAACTATAAGGATCGAGACGCAATCCTCAGGGCCGCAAGGGACACAGGGGACCTACTGTATGAGGGAAACAAGATACAGTTCTTCCCTGACTTCTCGCAAGCAGTCCAGACACAGAGATGGTCATTTACAGATGTGAAACGCAGGCTGCAAGAAAACCAAATCCAATACTCAATGCTATACCCAGCGAAGCTTCACATCCAATTCGAGGGAAAAACTCCATTTTTTAGCACGCCTGAAGAAACAAGCGACTACCTGGATCGCACTGGTTGCAGACCAGCCCAAAATAATGGTCTCCCACAAAGGGGACACCCTCCAAGAAGAGACCCGCCATAACGTTGCCTCCGGATGCAAAAAACTGATCAAAGGCGTCCATTTTCCATCGACGCAATAACTTCATCATCACGAAATAAGAGCGTAACAGTGGGAGGGAGCAAACCTCCTCTTGGAGGGCTACCAGCGCCCCTTGCACAGCAATGTTGACAGTTTGTTTTATTAGGGACTGTTTGTTGTGGGCCAGCTGGGGGTTGCCCACCCAGGGATACGAGTTCAGTACGGCCGCCTTATACCCCGCACTCCCATTCCACAACAATCACGCTACACGAAGCAGTCCGATCAGAAGCCAAGTCCTCCAGTCACTCATACGGATCAAGCCATCAGTCGCAATATCCGGACCTGTCAAACTTGAACTCACCAGATCACTCTGATGGCAGTGCCAACACTTAAAGTCGCCACCTGGAACATCTGTGGGGGCAACAAGCCAGCGAAAGCGAGGAGAATCTTCCAGTACCTCCACAGACACAAAATCAACATTGCCATACTGCAGGAAACCCACCTCTTGCCACAGTCGGAACTGCACTGGGCCAAATCCTGGGGCTGTCACAGGTATTTCTCATCGTACTCTTCCTATGCCAGGGGAGTCGCAATCTTAATAGACAGGAGAACGAACTTTAGTGTAATTGACTCGCAGAAAGACTCTGAGGGGAGAGCTCTGCTGGTGAGGGGGATAATCGCAGGAAAGGAAGTAATAATTGTGAACTCACCTAATACTGACAGCCCTAACAACTTTAACTGGGTGATGTCCCAACTAGGAAAGACCAACGCAGCAACCATTATATCGGGAGCGGACCTTAACACACCAATTGATCCCAGACTTGATAAATCCCACAACACAACGGGTAATCCGTCCAAAGCCAGCGCTCAAGTTCGGGAGATCTGCCAGACTTTTTGGCCTTTCCGACACCTGGAGGCACCACAACCGAGACGTGAAGGTCTACATATTTTACTCCACTGTCCATAACACTAGCTCCCGGATTGATTACATCTTGGCGTCCACCCTCAGCCCATTCGAATGGGGGATGAGTCAAATTCTGCCACGCACCTTGTCTGACCACTCAATGGTCACTCTCGAGGTCTCCCTAGCGAACACAGCAGTCCCCGGCCTTAACTGGAGATTCAAACCAGGCACACTTGCCGATGCAGTTTTCGCAGACGAACTGCGCAAAGAAATAATGGCCTTCATCGAGTCAAACGAAGGCTCTGTTGACTCGCCCGGTACCCTCTGGGAAGCTCTAAAGTGCTTTGTCCGTGGCATATGCCTAGCTAAAGAAAATGGCATATTAAAACGGATCCGCAAAGAGTTATCGGACAGTGAACAACGTCTGAAGACACTAGAGCTCCAGGTCCTCACGACCCCAAGCCCGCACACCCAAGTCAAACTGAAAGAAGAACTTCTGAAGTTCAAGGAAACGGCCGAACGAGAGATAAACTTCTTGGGCCGCGGTCGCCAGGTCCGACAATATGGGGAAGGACAGAAACCAGGCCCTTTGTTAGCCCAGCTGCTGTCGATGGACAGAACCCCGAACCGTGTTGAATGCGTTAAAGACGATCAAGGGCAGCGAGTGTACACGGAGGAGGACATTGCTCTCACATTTCGGAACTTCTACCAGAAACTGTACAGCTCCACAGGTATCTCAGATCCCAAAGCTATACAAGAGTATCTCGACGACACCCAGTTGTACTGGGTGGAGGCAGACCTACGAGAACCTCTGAACGCAACGCTGACTGAGGAGGAAATTCTGGAAGTAATAAAATCCCTCCCAAACTCGAAAGCACCAGGCCCAGATGGGCTCATTGGACAGTTCTACAAAGCCCACGCGTCCATCCTCGCCCCACTCCTGCTTCACGTTTGTGGAGAAGCAATCGAGCGTGGAAGCCCCCCCCCACACTGTGTGAAGCTAACGTTATGGTGCTGCACAAAGCCGGCAAACCCGCAGATGACTGTGCATCCTACAGGCCGATCTCCTTAATCAACCTGGACAATAAAATCCTAGCCAAAATACTTGCCTCAAGGCTCCTCCCTCTCATGACGGCTCGGTTGATTGGAGACCAAGCCGGATTCATCCCAGGACGCAGCACCACATACGGCATCAGGAGACTGTTTGGAGTCATCAAGGCCATAGATCCAACGCTACAAGCAATTGCGGTAATGCTCGACGCCGAGAAGGCGTTTGACTCTGTAGAATGGCCATTCATGATGGCGACGCTTAGGCAAATGGGCTTCGGCAGTTTCTTTATCAAGTTAATATCACTGCTGTACAACGACCCACGGTCATATGTCACTCTAGGAAACACTAGTTCCACGAGCATATCATTAGAGCGGGGAACACGACAGGGTTGCCCGCTTTCGGCCCTGATATTCGCCCTTGTATTGGAACCCCTGGCATCGAGATTACGAAAAAACCACCTGCTCCGTGGTATTAAACTGGGCCCCCACAGGTTGATTCTCTCTCTTTATGCTGATGACGTCGTATTGTTCGTCAGTGACCCCCAAGTGAATCTTAATCCTGTAATGCGCGAAGTGCTAAGATTTTGCCAAATGTCAGGTCTCAAAATTAATCATTCCAAATCGGTAGTATTCCCCTTGACTCCCAATACAACTGAATTTATTGATGATCATGGTTTCAAATGGGAGCACTCAAAGGTGCGCTATTTGGGTATTTACATGTCACGTAACCATCAGGAGATCTATAAGGATAACTATTTTGCCACGTTAAACTCCCTGCAGGAAACCATACACAGGTGGAAATCGCTACCACTAACCCTTTGGGGTAACACGTCCTTGACTAAAATGGTCATTCTTCCTAAGCTTCTGTACCTATTTATTAACATCCCATTACTCCTCCCAAAATCCTTTCTCCAGAAGGTCAAGTCGGCAGTCCTAGAGCTAATATGGGCGGGTAAACGGCTTGTGTCGCGTACAACACACTAGTTCAACCGACGTCGAAAGGAGGTCTAGCGCTCCCAGACATAGAAAAATACTATTGGGCTGCCCAGGCTCACTTCCTGAGCTTCTGGTATATGACTCACTTTGTTCGCCCACACGTGCAGGTGGAACGAGCCCTGGCCTCGCCCGACTTGCTAAGCGTTGTCATCATAAGTCAGATCCCAGTTCCATACAGCACGCTCAACACAGTCTTGTCTACATACGCAATCTGGAAGAAGATGGCGGCCACATACGGTGTAGACATAAGATTCTCCCCGCTTTTGCCTATCAGATTTATTCCTGGCATCCCCCTCACGAATGAAAAAGTATTCCTGATATGGGCTGACAAGGTTGATGTCCACTCCTTCGGAGACCTGTTCCCAGAGGGCACTTTTTTAACCCCACAAATGGCCAAAGGCAGGGGCGGAGACACTTCCCTGGATGTATTCCTTTACTTTAGACTAGGTCACACCTTACACAAAATATTCCCCTCATTCCCAAACAACCCCCTACTTGGGAGTTATTGCACAACACGATTCAGGCGCAGGGGGAGGGAAGGTTAGTCTCGTTGCTATATAAATCCCTGGTGGTCAATATTGGGAAACCCAACCCTAAAACACAGCTAAAATGGGAAACTGCCATTCACGAAACGATACCCACGGAAGACTGGTCCTATATCCTATGTCAAACTCAAAAGGTCGCACTAAACACCCGCTATAAACTGATACACTTCAATTTTGTGCACCAAACATACTATACCTTGGTTAAGAAACACAAGCTTGACCCGGAAACGTCGCCCCAATGCGATAGATGTACAGCGGCCCAGGCGGACTTCCTCCACCTAGCATGGGACTGTCCTGGAGTAAAGCGTTTCTGGAACTCGGTTTTGCAAACAATTGCCGACATCATAGGCGAACAGGTGACCCCACTACCACTGGGGCCCCTTCTGGGTCTCACCAAATACCTTCAACCAACAGCACGTAAATTAGCATCCCTTCTTCTGGTGTTGGCCCGAATGAGGATCACCATGTCATGGAGCCGAGGCCCACTACCCAAAATCGAAGACTGGAAAAAAGACATAGCATACTGCCAGGACGTGGAAAGCGAATTTATAAGAACCCTTCCAGTGCATGCACGCCCCCCCGACATCTGGGGACCATATATTGCATACCTGTTAAATTGTAATGAATCTTCAGACTCCGATTCAACTAGCACCTGAAAGGAGAGTATGGACCTAAGATCCTCAACACTACACTGAATTTTTTAATGATCAGACTCTGATGAAAGACTGTTTCGGACATTTTCTCGTTCTGTGGGGGTGGGAGGGGAGGCGGCCTTGAAAGGGAACTCGAGATTGGCTAATGTTATGTTATTTCTCTTCCTTCTATCTTCCCTACATTTCCTCTCTTGCCCCCCTCTTTTCCCCTCTTCCCTTTTTGCACTTTCCAAAGGTTTCGACAGAGCACCATGTTGGTGCGTTTGTATGCAAAATTCAAAAATAAAGTTTTAAAAAAAGAAAAAGTAAAAAAGACTTTTAACAAAAAACAAAATAAAAAAAGGTATGCAAGCTCACCCCCTGAGTCAGATTACACTAGAAACCACCCCAGATTTTCTAGATCCACAGGGCCCACTTACTTTGATCGTTGGTGAAGTTGGAGGGGGTCAAGGGGCTGTGGGTGGAGAGGTCGTTTGCAGGATCGGGATTGGGTTCGGCTAGAAGACGGTTCCGAACTCCAGCAAGATGATTCTTGTGACTTGGAATCTGTAGAACCCAGGCACCCTGAGATGTAGACCAACAAGAGTCCCACGATGTTAGGAGCCCCCAAGTAAATGATGGAAGCAGTCCATAGCGAAGAGCACCGCACTCAAGTGGCAGCAAGTAACTTGCGTGGCAGGCCCACAGAACTTGCTCCAGTAAGGCTCCTTTTCAAATTGGAGTGTAGCAGCAGATGGAGAGAGGTTCTTGGACCACAAGTTGGCTGCCTGTAGAGGTCCATGTCCGAATTCGTAACGGTGCACAATAGAGGCCCTGGATGGAGCTGTTCCACCCACAATGTGATCCCGGGATACTTCCAAAGGCTGCAGAGGGCAGGAGCACCGTGCAGAGGTCCATATTAGTTGTTCCCACCAGTCCAAGGGTTGAAGCACCAACAAATGTCTTTAGGAGATCAGTCCAGAGAGGCAGGGCTCAGTGACGCCAAGTGAATATTTCAACTGGAGGGGCGTGTAAATATTTCTCACAAATATGACAGAGCTGATGAGCGAAGTTAGCATGCATCAACCCAACAAGGGGGTTTTGAGTGGGTTTTCTCACCAAGAAATGTTTTGAAAAATGGGTTAAAATGGTGCATTATAAAGCACACTGTCTGTGAAAATTGGGTAAAAAGTTAGACAGCTAAATTCAAAAAAGATTTTTCTTGGTATGTAATTGTGCCTGTCCTGACAAATACATTTCAACATCCTTAGTTTTGTTCACAATAATATACACATCATTTGTTCTTGACTCGGTTCAATTTGTAATGCTTTGATTTATTTACATTAAGGTCTTATTTTAAAGTGGTCTTTGAGCCTACACATTTCAAGCCAGTAGCGGAGGCAGCTTTTGGTACCAGTGGGGGTGGGAGGCTGGGGGCGCCCTGCGCACCAAGAGCGAGCAAGGGGGGGCAGCCACTCTCCCGCTCTGCTGCCACCCTGGCTCCGCCACTGTTTCAAGCGTTTGCTCTTTGTGATGAATGAGAGAGGATTCCCCCAGAAAACCTGGCCTGGGACCCTTCTCATGTGGCCAGGGAAAGGCAGACGCTTCCTGATCCTGACCCTGAGGGTGGTGTTCTGTGGGAGGCTCACACTGGGGGGAAGCAGGTCATGAAGAATGGGAAACCTCCTTCAATAACTTTTCCAGAGATCCCACTATCCTAATGGCTTATTGTAAAGTTGCAACTGTGAAATTGAGTGAATATTACATTGGGGACTTCAAATCCCACAATGCCAAAAGTACTGGGATGAAGAAGAGGGACACAGAGGCTCTGAACTGCAGATTACAGACCATTAAGGTTAATGAGCCACACCTGAAGGAGACTGAGAAGCATAAAAGGCCCCCTCAGGTGCAGGCCATAGAGAGTAGCAGCAGTAGTGGAAGGTGGAGTGCTTGCCATGCAGTGGTCGAAGTGTATGAAAAGAAGTAGTGCAACTATGTTCCCTACTGGCCTGCCTCGCTCCCCACAGATCCCATCACCAAGCCCCCTCCCATGCACAATACAAACCCCCAAAAACATGCACCTGCTGTTTAAGGAATCGTTCAGTGCAGTGCACTGAAAGGGCACATTTCAACTGCTTCCTACATTTTAATTTTAAAACGAAACCATTTTGGAACCGTTTCTTCTGTAGAATAAAAGTACAGGAACAGTAAAACCTAATTTTAAAAAGTATAGGAGCACCACTCTCAATCGCTCCCGCCCACTTCGACCACTGTTGCTATGACTCCACAGCAAGACTGCAGCTGAAGGAAAGCAGAGATGCTGGAACTGCTGACTTTTGCTTTACGGATGCAGGTTCTCCGAGGGTCTCTTCCTTCATGAACTCTGTTTGCAGAGGTCACGCAGCGAGAAGTGTTCTATGTAAGAGCTTTCCCCCTGAGAATCATGTTTACAGATATCGTGCAGCGGGAAGCATGAAGAGAGAAAGAGAGGCCTGCCGGCATCGTTGTAGTATGGCATTACAGAAAGGGTGCCGTTACGTTGCTACCCTTATTTCTAACGTATTGAACCCTTATTTCCGGCCCACTGACTCGCTTCCCAGATCCACACCCAAACTTCTTTGATACTGAACCCCTTAAATTCTGATCCTTCTCGACAGTCTTAGGGCCTCATTACGAGATGGGCGGTAGCCATGGTGCTAATAGCACCATGGCTGCCTCCCATACCGTGTCCGAGTCCGGTGTTGTTCAATGGGGACTTAGCGGTGCAGTCCGACCCTGGCGGGACCGGTAAGTCCCCATTGAACAAACCATTCCCCATTCCCATTTGAGCTCCCATAGGGCTCAATGTGAATGGGGAGGGCGCTAATAACGGGCTTGCGACTTGCAAGCTCGTTATTAGCGCCCTGGTCCCTTAGCGGGACCCCTAAGGGACGTGTGGTCAGACCACATGTTCCTTGCGGTCCCCGCCAAGGGGCCTCGGAATAGGGCGGTAAGGGATTACGGGCATTGGTCTCCTTACCGGTGCTCGGTAGCCCTTACCGCCCGACTCGTAATGACCCCCTTAGTCTTCAAACCTTCTACCAGTTTCTTTAAAATCTCTGGGTGAGCTGAGACCTTCTCAAAAACATTTTCATAGAGTATCACAAATTCAGTTAATACACCATTAAGCTCCACGAAGGCGAATGTATTTTGATCACCCCACTGTAAGGTACATAACATGGTGGCGAAACCTCTCTGTTGGAGGCAGGCTGGCGAGGACATGGAGGAGCCGTCACGTCCACTATCACCATCACTTTCCTCTATGAACTGCTCCTTAAAAATAGGTGGAGTGTCAATGTAACGATCGCTTACATGACCAGAGATCTGTCTTTCATTTAAATCCAGTATATCCGCATCCACCATTGAGCCCTCACCTTTTTGCGATTGGATCAAAAAAAGCAATGATTTTTTTTAGATAGAATCTTTTTTCTGTGAGGTCATTAATTTGGCAGTCCCCACAATAGTGGCAGGAATACATTCCTCCCCCGGTGAGGCTGGGAGGGCCCTTGCAATCTCCCATTACTGTATTAAGTCGGCCCCGTATTATGTGCCATAGCTGCTTGCTTCTTTTGTTACTCCTCAAGTTGTACATAAAAGAAGTATAACATCAGCCAGCATCAATCTAAATAATTACAACTATGGAGAGGTAATTCCAAAAAGAACTGACCACCTATTTGCTTCCAAGTACTGCCAGTGGGAATTAATATTACCCGAGGAAAGTATGTAGCTTTAAGTTCAACAGAATGTAGCCAAAATCTGAATCATTTGCTTAAGTGATGTGATGTGAGCAATAATATGCTTGCCACTCGCCAACAAGCATTTCCTTCTGCTTTGGCTTTACCAGGGCCTCACGCACCCCCACCTTAAAATAATATATAAAGCCTCATTTTTCCCCTCTGGATTGTGCCTTTCAAAAGCAAAGCATCATGATTTTAAATCCGTCCATGTTTCTTTTTAAAAAGCCTCTAAATCGCCAGCAAGCAATGCATGTTGGGAAATATGTAAATGCTTTTGGTGCCTGGGGAACCCCACTGCCAGCCTCATTTTTAAGTTACAACTGGATGGATCTCCCCCAAACCAACAATGAAATGCATTCCCACACTTTGTGCCACTCCTAATTCAAGTCTGGCAAAAATTGATCCAGTGATTGGGCTATGCGGCTGTCTAAAAACGGTACATTTTCCCATGCTAAAACCTTTGCAAAAACGTTTTTAAAAAACACCTATTTTTATGCTTTATAACTTTGAACTGTTTGACAGATTTGCACCAAACATTAAAAATTGTTGTCCCATATGCTAAACAATTTGTCTAGAAAGTGTCATTCTGATGCTTCCAGCAGGTTAAAAGTTATCAGCCATAGAATTTTGACAAATGAACGACTCATAAATTTCACCTAAACTATAGGGTTATGATATATAAAGATGAATGGCAATCCACAAAGTGGTGGCCAAGGTCACCTGATCCCAATGCAAGGTCTGATAGGCATGACTACGCAGCTTGCATTTTGCTACCGGCTCCCTATCCTTCCCAGGACATCATCGAAGTTTTGGAGCACTTCTGGTCACTAATTGAGTAATGTTAGGGTATTAGATGAGAGGGTGATCAGGAGATCAGTCAGTGCTGCCAGTAAGTGTCCCCATCTTCGATAGCTATGAGCCACACCCCTATAAAGGCATATATTGTGGGTTTTAGTAGATTTTATATCAACAAAACCGATTCATACTAAGCAAAACTTATTGTGCATTGCTTTTCATATCTGTAATGGACCATCCAATTGTAAATTTGTTCTAAAGCAGTAGGTTTACCAAATGCACCATAATATATTTACATAATACAGCAGTTCATATAATCAGTTTTTAATGTCTGTGAATTAAAGTGAGTGCAGTAAATAATTTATGTTACAGTTGGAGGATGTCTGTAACACAACAGTCAATTTAAATAATGTTTCCCTCTACAACCATAATGTACTGTGTAATTTTTCTATATAAATGCTATCTCATAGACATTGGGCCTCATTACAAATTTGGAGGCAGCCATGGAGCTATTAGCTCCATAGTTAGAAAAAAAGAGCAATTCAGAGTACAACCACATCATTCTAGTGTGCAGAGAAGGAGTTTACATGTTCCATTCCCAGAGCATGTTGCCAATTTAAATGACTAGTGGAATATTCCCGATAACATAACAATGAAAAGAAAGGACCCTGTATTAAGTGTATTGTAACGGCCAAGTAGGATTGGGGTTAGTTTCTATCCTTTCAGAGATTTATATTTTCATGTTGGTGTGATGTTTAATAGAACCAATATTTTGTGCTCTCCAAAAATGAAAACATAGCTCCCTAAACCCAAACCAATATATTCTTAGTGTACCACACCACTGCACAATCTGGAAAGCCTGTACATCACGTTGTTACAATACAGCATGGTTACACCCACCAATTAACGTTTATGCCAGTTGGAGCATAACGGGAAAGTGGTGACGAGGTTATGAGCGGAGGACTCACTCCCAGAATTCCAAAGGCTGCACTGATGTCATCACACCAACGCTGGAGCATTCAGCATTGATGGTGCCGAGACCACCAAAGAACAAACACAGCAATAAAGCAGAGCAAGGCCTGCCGCCTCTTGCTTCTCAAGAAGAACGTTTCGCTGAGAGCAGCGTTCTTCAAATATTGGATTATGGATATCCTGGCTTTTGGACCCCAGTTCCCTGACTGGACTGGCTTCCGTTTAGTGATTTGTACATTTGGTGGTAACAGATTCCTTTGATTTTAGCATCTATGTGCAACGCACCTCTGCACAGATTTTGAATACAAGTGAGACAGCTTTCCATCTTGCACAACTGGTCTTTTGTTCTCTCCTGCTGGCAACAAGCTTTTATTTTTGTCCTCCAGCTATCCTTAGTCCATCCTTGTGTCATCGAGATAGCTTCAGTGAGAACATTGTTGGACTTGTAGCACTGTTCTGACTGCATACTGTTCCCCTGTTGAACCAAGTGGTGACCTGGTTTATGAACTCGGGAGGATAGCTCAGGGGTAACACGCTCACCTTGGAAGCAAGACGACGCGAGCAACACAGGTTTGATCCCTGGTCCCCGATTAGAAACCTCTGGGTATTAAGCGGGTTATAAATAACCAATTATAATATAATAACTAATAAACAAAAAACACTCTTGGTCTTGTGAAGAATCAGCAAGACACACCCTGAATATACAGGTGGGTTAACATACTGAATGATTATTTGCTTTAATTCCTGCTAACAATATAGAGGTGTTTTCTTAAAATTGGTTGTTTCCCTTCTCTTTCAGCTGGGAGAGAAAGTTGGTTGGCCTTCCTCCGGTCCTTTTGACCGATTACGTGGCTGGGGAGTATTCATATCGGTCCAGGAGGGGCATCGGGAAGAACGAGTTATGGTTCACCTGGGAACCACCCTGCAGACCTGCCAACCACAGTTGGTATTTGATATGCATATTTACACTAGAAACTAACAGAAATATATAGAAACATTTGATTATCCTATAAATTAGAATTTTGCATTGAATTTAAAGCATATGTTGTAGATTTTCCCTGATGCCAGTACTTGTCAATAGCATAAGAGAAGCTCCAGCTATATGTTCATTTCTAACTTTAGTTTGATACCAACACTTGTTGATGTTAGAGAAAAGAAAGTATTAAATTGCCAGTTATTCATGAAAGTTTTTTTTAAGACATATTGGGCCTCATTACGACCCAGGTGGTAAGTTACCGCCTGGGTCGTACCTTTACCACCATGGCGTAAACTAAGTTTACGCCATGGTGGTTGGCGGACTTACCGCCCCATTCCGAGGTTGGCGGGGCGGTAAGTCCCCATTAACCCATTTACCCTTCCCCATTCCCATAGGGCATAATGGGAGTGGGGAAGGCGTTAATTACGCCACCGTAAATTACGGTGGCGTAATTAACAACATGGTCCCTTAGTGCAATGGATTTTAACACCTGCAGGTGTTAAATCCTCCATGGCGCTAAGGGACCTCGGAATCAGGCGGTAAGGGTCGGCGCTGTTTACGCCGCCGTAAACCCCTTACCGCCTGGGTCCTAATGAGGCCCATTGTTTTCTAGCATACGCTACAGAGATTTGCCTATGCAAATGGAGGTTTGTGTGCATTGGCATACAGCGAGAAAAAACGGGCAGGTTATGATTTTCTCACTTTTGTAGACAAGCTGCCTGTAATTGTATAATATAGTGGGTGGCTTGCCCAGCATAAAGTTAGGGGACCACCTGGGGTTTTGGTGGTTTTGATTTACTATTTAAATAAAACCATACTTAGCTCAAATACAGCCTGTGTCTTGTCCACATATTTTGGGTTGGGATTGTTATAATAGGGGTGTTAGCTTTAAAATGGTTCTCACGAATCTAGCAACTCCTGATCTAAGTTATATGTTGCAAATCAATGAATTCGCCTTACAGTATGCAGCCTCAAAGAGATTTACAGTGACGAGGTTGGTGGACACAGGGATCATGAAATAGTTGTTAAAAGTTCCTGTGTACTGTTGGTAATCTGGCAACTATTGGATGTATTAATTACTCCTGGCTGCAATACAGCTAGATCTGTTAGGACATTCTTGGCGGCTTGGGGCTGGTGCAATTTAAAAGCATTGAAAAGACACACAGGCCTATTGGCTTGACTACAAGAAGTTAGTTGTAGCAGAGTAAAGAGGAGAAGATGTAATTGCACATGGTACAGTACACAACACACATAATTTACTTGAACAATGTTTAAACCCCCTGCACATCAGAAATGACATTTAAATGCAGTTTGCAGAAGTGGCAGCAATTTTAGAGCTAATGGAATGCCACTGTGATAATTTATGGGGGAACAGTTGCAGGAGGTATACCCAGTATAATGAATGGGAACCATCCAGTATATTGAATGTGACTGATTGCTTTCCATTCAAAACAAAATCAGTTAAAATAAAGGAATGTAAACAATACATACAGACTACATTTTAAGGGTGAATTATCTGTCATGGTACCATGATTTTAAGTGAGTTGTTGCAATTTTTAAATTACCACCTTAATGTTTTTTTTTTACTGGCGGTTCCCACAGGGCACTAAAAAGAACCAGGGCAGTTTTTGTATTCACATTTGTATTGAACGAAAATTATCAGAAAACAAGACATGACAAGTTTTAGTATGTAAACATAACTCAGCAACCTCAAAACTCTGCCACACAAGAACGTTGAACATAAAGTATAGCATTGACAATGTTAACATAAGTCTTTACATCACATTTTGATCTAAATAAACCACTTATAACTCCATAAACCTCTCCCATGCCATTGTTTTTGTCCGCGCCACTAGTGCACTAGAAGCAGCCAAACCCCTGCAATATATTATCTACTGGGAGAGACAGCAGACAAACAGATTACAACAATTTTAGGCTTTGACCTCGGAGCCACCAAAGGAGGTGCCTCGCTGTCTCCCAGACCTCCTCCCAGGCTGCCCGGGACCCAGGCATGCAGCAGTGCACACTGCAAATCCACCAGGTCTACAGGTGTTTTCTATGCTTCCTTAGGCACAAAGGTAAGATTTTCATCTCCAAATAGCGCTGTACTAAAATGTTTGTGAAAGTGTCATTGATTAATGGTTGATTAAGTCCTGGGTCTGATGATTGGGGAGAAGCAATAGAGAAAGTGAAAGTTGTATTGCAGGTAGAGTTGTGGCCAGGGGTGGACTGGCAAACAAAAGAGGACCTGGAAATAATTTTGAAAGTGGCCCCATATGGGACATTTTCAGCAAGCCCAACCCTTTCCCTATGGGAAAATGTGGACATATCACCCAACCGAGGCCCAGGGTGCAGATGCCTACTGGGAAATCTCCGGTGTCCCTATAGGTCAGTCCACCCGTGGTTGTGGCACATGCCTTCTGTCAGTTCTGGGCCACCGATTCTGAGTGCTCGTGGCTCGGGCAAGGTTAAGATTGCAATGTATCTATCTACTTTTTGAGTGCAGGTTAAGATCCTGGTAAATGTGAAATGCATTTGTTTTCTGGTCGTGAATGCTTTCTAATCAGCAAAGTGGTCACTGTTTTAAGAAAATCTTCGTTTGGTTTGCTGTGCTATAGTTACGTTGAATTTGATTAATTCTCTTGGAAAGCACGCGCCCCATTAAATTAGTGGTGGTTCTGCTGTACTGTTTTCATTGCTGCTTCTGAACTGTGCTCACTTATTTCATACAAGTAGATATAGTTTCAGTGGCTGAGTCCTATTTTACTGCCACCTTCCCTATGTTGGGGGTAATCCATGTTTTTTGAGTGAAGGTAAAACCTTTAAAAGTACTTCCTGTATACCATTACTGCTGCACTTTGCACACAGCTCTCCTTTCCTTTGCAGCCTAAACTGCATTCACATCCCTCCCTGCCTGTGCTCAGTCTTTAATGCTTTCACAGCATTAAATATGCAAAGTGCTAGTGCTGTAACATTACTGAAAGGTGTAATGCAATATTACATAGACCTCTATGTACATTTGAATTCCGGGAATGTAACGTTAATGCGATCAAGGAGAATGCGTATATGGTTTAAAATGCCTTTCTTTATGGTTCATAATGGGTCATGAATTAAGAGGGGGTGTTTTCTGTAGTGATTAGGACTTGGTATTCAATTGTGTTGTGTGTTACACACTCACACAAACTCCACTGGCACTGCTAAAGTCGAGTGTTCTGTCCTGCTGTTGCATTGCTGGTTGCTGGATTCTCCTCCCCAGGTGGCTGTGTAAGTCTGCTTTCGCTTTCCATTGTAAACCGGATCACGTGTATCTCTTCCAAAAAAAGCTCCTTTCAAAGCGGAGTAAAGCAGTTTGCAGTCGAGTGTTCTGTTGTTACATTTCTGATTGCTGGATTTGTTTCCCACGGTAGCTTTGCAAGTCTGTTTTCTCTTTCCATTTTCAGTGTCTCTTCAAAAGATCCTTTCAAAGCGGAGCGAAAGAGTGCAGTCAAGTGTTTTGTGTTCCCGTGGGCGCGGGGGGCCAGATTCAGCTATCACTGATCTATTATTGACTCAGGCAAATCTACCTCTTTTTTTCAACCCAATGGAAAACAATGTAAATAAAGAAATTGTGCGCGAAATAGAGGCGGTCACAGAAGACCTTGATGCAGACCGTTTGGACCTTAATACAAGCCTAATAGTGGGAAGTAATAGTGATAGATACGTCAATACCCCCCTTTCTTTAAAGAGCTAGTTACTGAGGAGAGCTGCGGTGACAGTGATACAGAAAGTTCCTCTAATGAATCTCTGATGAATCTGAATAGGAGAGGACTGTCTACCTTACTGCATCCCTCCCGGAGCTGTGATCAGAAGGCCTCCGCCCTTGTATCATTGAATGGGGTCCTTTCAGAGGTTGTGATTTTGCACAAAAAAATCTTTGAAAAGGTTTGGGTACACAGTACCCTGCTACAGGCTTTGACAAATAGTGTGGGAAAGCTTCTACTAGAAAATATGAATGGGCCAGTTGAGAGTGATGCTGTTAGTGTTCGGAATTATGGAAAAGAATGTGCTAATGGTGGTAGCAGTTTATCCCTTTGTTCTCCATCACGGCCCAATCACCGATGTGTGGATAATCCTACACTCACAGGCCTGATGAATGTCTCTGTACAGATTTCAGAATCTATTGTGCCGGTGGTATGCAATGTGGTTTGTATAACCCAGGAGGACTGTGTGGGAGTATTAATGAGAATGTGGGGATGGGTGGGCCTTCCCCGATTGTGATTGATATAACTAAGTTGCAGCATGACATTGGTGCGATAACTGACGCTATAGTGGAGAGTTCAAGGGCGCTTTTGTTATCTGATACGCATGAAGAAGTTGGGAAACAGCCTAAGAGAACTAAGAACCTAAAAACTAAGAAAGGTAATTCTAGCTCCCCCAGACAATTTATTTTAAATGTGACTGTGCCTAAATCTATTTGTTTTGAGGAGGGGGCTGGTCCCAGTGGGATTAAGACTCCAGAGAAGACCAGAATGAATAATCCAGCAGCAGAAGAGGTTGATGGTTCTAGTGGGGTTGTTGTCTCTGGGCCAGCAATGGCCGATAAATCTGTAGAATAATGCAGTTGGCTAAAAGAACTCTTATAAATTACAGTCTGACTTGGTGATTAAACTAGAGAGTCAGTTTAAGGAGCACAAAAATTGTTATCAATTAATAAATTGGAGTTGTGCTTCAAAGCATCATGTACTGCTTCTGTTATGTGTGGTCTGGAAATGCAGAGTGCGGTCCTCATAATGGTATGGTAGGTAGGGTTGATG
Source organism: Ambystoma mexicanum (assembly GCF_040938575.1). Lineage (NCBI taxonomy): Eukaryota > Metazoa > Chordata > Amphibia > Caudata > Ambystomatidae > Ambystoma > Ambystoma mexicanum. Next base: position 465,689,801 of record NC_090927.1, on the reverse strand, counting down.
AAGATTTTTATGTTACGCCACCTCAGAACCTGACACATGGTAAGCTGTCTTCAGGTAATGCTGATGGGGATAGGAATGGCGTGGGTGATCCTGGATCTTTAGGAATAGTAGACTTTCGGTTAGGTAGTAAGATCGCTAAAGAATCAGGTACCCCGCGTCCTCATAAATTGTGTTGTATGCCCTTGTTGAATGATGAATGCGGTCCGAACAGGATGAACGTGCATTGGCATTCTAGGAAGGTGGTGTTCTCTTCAGGTGATATTAATGTTGATACCTTAAGAATGTCTTCTGCTGAAATTGTAACCCACTCGGGTGACCATGACATGAATAACGTTGATTTTCCATCCAAAAGAATCTTGAGTGGGTCTTGATCTATGGATAGAGAGAGCTGTGTGTTACATCATGGAAGTGGAAGTTGTTGTGAGTAGGGATGGTCTTGTTACTAAGAGTGATCAATGTAGATTGATGTGTAAATATAATGGACCGCGTCGTGGTTCTTTTCCGATGAATCACAGTACTATTCTGTCACTCTTTTCTGAGATTCCACGCCTTAGACCTATTCATTCCAGGCACATTAAATATATAGAATTTATGTTCAATGATAGATTAGATAGCGTTGCATTGGAAATGGTAACAGGGAGAACCCATGATCTCACATTGAGCGAATTAGATTTGCTTAAGTGTTTTGGGTTGAAGGTCTCATCATGTAGGAGTAAGGTATTGGAGTGGGTAAAACAGATGCCAAAAGTAAGGATAGCAACATCAAGTTCTCAAAGGGACACAGTCTGGGAGAACAAGGCGGTATCTACCAGTTGACATGCAGCAGGAAAGGGATACGTTAGACTGGTCTTGGGTTAATACAGCCATGAATTCAAGGTCAGGGAATCCCTCTCTTTGATGTATGTCCTGAGCACGGGGTGTTGTCTCTTATTTCATGGAATTCGAGAGGAAAGTTGTGCCTATTAACAGATACTGAACTGGGTAGTCTCCTTAGGAGCTTCAGTATTATTCTGATCCAGGAGACGTGGTTGTTTAGTTGTCCTCTGATCGATGGATATGTTGTTCATTTTCAACCTGCTCAAACAGGACTGTTAGGGCACCAGGCTGGGGGCTCCTGGCTGCTATAAGATCCGATATTATTTGTGCTCCGACTAAAAAGGTGGTAATACAGAAGGGTGGCCTGGCCATCTCTGTGCCTGTATTAGTAAATAATCTCAAGTGAAATTGTCTGATAACTAATATATATTGGAATGAGGGTGTTTGTCCCCTGACTATATTGGACAGTCAGATTCTAAAGGGGTTGGATGAGAAAGGAAATTAGCACATTATATTAGCTGGGGATTTGAAGTCAGACTGCTTGTGTTCCTCTGCGAGGACAGTGATGGGAAGTTCCCAAGGGGAACAGTGTTCTAAAAAGTGCAATAGCGGAAAAATGTGGGAGCATATGCTAACCTCTTTGGGATTAGTTATGCTCAATGGACATACGTCAGGAGATTGTCCTTCTAGTCATACGTGGAAGAAGGGTATCCTGCACTCAATAATTGATTATGTGTTTGTAGATCAGGCGATGTATGCCCTTTGTCATAATTTCCATGTAAGGATGGCTGACGCGAGTGATCATAATATGCTTGTATTCTCCTCTGTTGCTCTTATAAAGCCTAATGAAGTTATGATAGCTGTCCCTTTGAAGGGAGGCCAGGGTAAAAATGGTGCATTCAGTGTTCTTGATGTAAATTTGGAACAGGCTTCGAATGTTAGTATGTTGGAATGGAAGTTCAGTACTATTCATGTAGAAACATTCCATGATTCCCTAAAAGAAACAATGACGAATGCCCAAAATAGACCGGGTGTCACTAGGTGTAGGAAAACCACTGTTAGTTATCATACCTATAAATATGACAACATTGCAGTGCAGCGTAAGAAGTTGCTAGGGCAAACAATTTGATTCATACTTAATAGTAAAGAACCCTTAGAGCTGAAGATGGGTTTAATACAAATTGCTAAAAACAGCTCCATAAGAACTGGCTTAGGAGTGACAGAGGTGTTATGCTGCAGAATGACGGTGAGACAATGCTTCGATTGATTAAGAATAATAGTTATTTGGCCTTCTGCCAGGTTATTAATGCTTTGGAAAATACTCAGACCCCCCTCCAACTTAATCCCATAGTAGAGGAAGCCTGGATCAGACATTTTAAGACAATCTACTGGAAGGATCCTGTGGGGTCTGAAACAGGTTACTCCATGGAGGAAGCCCTGTCTGGCACTTATATTATTAATTCGGATATGGTGATAGAGGCTATAAGTAGGACTAGTTCTTCCAGGGCAGGCAGACCGAATGGGCTAAATAATTATAGGTTCAAGACCGCTTGTGATGTATGGGCATCCTTACTGGCTTGGTTTTTTCAATGGATACTCGTCAAAGGAGTCCTGTCGGAATCTGCATGCATCCTACGTATTGCTGATATTTTAAAAAGAGGATCGCCTTAATCCATTTAATTACAGGCCATTGATGATTATGCACTCATCCTCTTAAAACATCTTGAGGAATGGGCATATAACACGGACAGAATGAAGAAATTCCAGGTTGGTTCCACAAGAATCAGGGCTCCTCGTTGAATGGTTTCTTTGTTAGATTTCTACAGGATGCTACCTGGAATAAAAACAAGAAACATGAACATGTCTATGTGGCCTCCATGGACCTCAATTCCATGTTTGACTCTGTGAATAGAAATGTATTATGGAAAAAGTTGGCTGGGTGAGGGATTCCTTGGGGTCTGTTGAAACGGCGAATACTGTTGCTTAGTGATTCTTGCATTCAGGTCAGATTGCGTCATGAGGAGCTATTGTCTCGGAAAATGGCCACTAATAATGGCCTACGTCAAGGATGTATCTTGGCACCATGTCTTTTTAATCTATATTTATCTGATCTGGGTGAGGTTTTAGCACCGGTTAGTTTCGCTGTCACTAGATTTGCACCGCTCAGCTTCTGATGATATTAAGTTGTTTGATTCTACACCTATTGGCCCACAAAGATTGATTACCGCCTTTGCTTCCTACGACCAAAACAACTTTCTATCCACGACTCAAGTTAAAACTGAAATGTTGGACTTCAAGTCTATGAAAAAACCTTATCACTTTTGTTGATGGCTGGGCTTGCAGAAGCGAACTGCTGTGGAAAACATTTTGTATCTGAGGTTCCCCATTTTTAACAAACCTTCTAAAGGGAAAATGTATGAAATATTAAAAGCCAAGGCAGAACGCTTGGGCGCACATATGTGGGTTATCAAATGGAAATACTGGAAGTTCTCAATCAAGCCTCCGGTGTTATTTTACCTGGAAAAAGTCCTACCTAAATTAAAGTATGGAATGGAGATAATGGTCATGTGGGTGAATGAGAAAGTGGAGACGCTTGAGGCGTTGATTAGGAGCAAAGCGTTAAATCTACCCAATTGTGTTCCCATTGCGTTTATATGATATAAGCTGGGGCTGAACTCACTAATGGCTAGACTATGTTGGTACGGTAATATGTTTGGTGTGGACCTTTTTCGATCCACCTAAAGTGTCGATGTAAGAGTACATGCAAACATTACTCGACAGAGACACTAATGAAACTATTCGACTTCCACTTGCTGCATGCACAAATATTATTGACAAGTTGGGACTTACTATTCAGATGATACCTACAGATATTATGGGGATTAAGAAGGTTGATTAATGTGAAACTATCGATACTATTCATGTAGTTGTTAAAATCACCTGAAATTTGAGGACAAGTGCACTGGTTACTTACCCAAATATCTCAGTCTTTCTCGTAATTGTAACATTTGTGATATGTGTATGCGATTCAGACTTAACATTTTACCTACAATGGAGATCAAAGTTAGATGGGGTTTGCTTAACCCGTCCTTTGGAACCTGTCACTATTGGAGGGGTGTGGACTGCATGGGGACTCTGGAGCATGCTGTGATTAATTGCCCCGTGCTGCTTTTTAAAAGGATGAAATATTTTAGACATTTGATTTTTAGGACTGCTTTTATTGACTGTGATGCTTTGTGGTCTTATTTCTTTCATGGTCCCTCTTATCAAGCACTACTTGCACTTTATCAGCTCATGAATGGTATTCAATTGAATCTGGGTGATGGTTTTAAATGATAGTTGTATTTTATTAATTTTTCTTTTCGATTAAATCTTCTTATGCAATTGTTTTTTATCTTATTGTATTTTTTGTATTGCTTTGATCTGAATGACAGCTGGCCTAGTAGGATCGTTGTCCGTCCTCCCTTGTTCCCCTCCCTTGCCTCGTCGCACCTTGAATCACTTATAGGTGCGTTATAAATATCATATATATGATATGTGAAAAGTTCACTTGTTGAACTGTAACACAATTGAAAAACTGCTAAAGCGGTCACTCAACTAAGTGGGGAGAGCAATTGCATTAGCAGCTTTTCAAAAGTAAGTCAAAACTTACTCTGCCCTCTTGCTCTGTCTCTGCCTCTCAAGTCGCCACATGGTCTGCTGAGCTAAGCTACTCACTGGCTGCAAATGCTAAGAGGATAGCTCAGCGGCAACGTGCTAGCCTTGGAAACAAGACGACATGAAGCAACACAGGTTCGATCCCCGGGTCCGTGCTTAAAAAACCTCTGGGTATTAAGCGCATTATAAATACGCAACTAAGTGACATATTCCTGTAACAGCGCTCTGGGCTGTGTGGGCGCTTTAAAAATGCTAAAATAAATAAACTGGGACACATTTCTTGTGCGTACAAAAGGCAAACATTAGGGACACATCGGTGATGTCACCTGGTGCCTACATAGTCAGATTTCAGAAGGTGAAATCATGCCAAGATCTATAAATGCTAATATATAAATACATAGGAGACCACCAGCAGACCAATGCCCTCTGCAGAGAATCCGAATGGCGTGATGCTCTGCCTACCTCCTGCCCCTCCCTCTCTGACTGCTGTTTGCTGATATTTGGGGGGGGGGAGGGGGCAGTCTGCAAATTGTCCTTGGTATCTGGGGCCCATGCAGACTCTTCATACTCCTGCCTGTATTGTGTAGGCTCAGAAGTGTGCTTGTGCTCATCTCTAGGCATGCTAGGTCATGCTGTGTGCAGGCCCTGCTTTGGCTCAGGAATGTCTCTACATCCTTGGGATTCTTCACAAGATGCAACCTGATGCCAGCCACGTGATCTGCAGGTAAAAGCCGACACCTGGGGGATGCAGTGTTCTCAAATATCGAGAAGGAGGGTGGTGGGGGGTGAGGGGGTGGCCGATGGACAGAATTCCCAGCTGACACAGAGAAAATACGATAGCATGGCCAATTTCCAAAGGGGCTCGGAGGAAGTACCTGGGTTTGGTGGGGGTGAAGGGCGAGTGGAAGTATGTAGATAGGGTGAGCAGCTTAGTTAGGCAGTCATTGCTCAGTATTTGCCGTGTCTCAGGTTGTCCACCTGTGATCAGAAACACTTGTGTACAGGTGCGTTATAAATGCCATATCATGTCATATCATAACACTGACATTCAAATTACAGAGGGCAACTTAGTCTAGGAATGCAGGTCAGGGGACCAGGCCCAGTGATGAGGGAATGGGAATGGGAATGAATTGATGGATATTGAATGGGGCAGAGTGACCAGGGAATGAGAAATAGGTAGAGTGGCCAAGGAATGGGGCAGAGTGACCAGGGAATGAGAAATAGGTAGAGTGGCCAAGGAATGGGGCAGAGTGACCAGGGAATGAGAAATAGGTAGAGTGGCCAAGGAATGGGGCAGAGTGACCAGGGAATGAGAAATAGGTAGAGTGGCCAAGGAATGGGACAGAGTGACCAGGGAATGAGAAATAGGTAGAGTGGCCAAGGAATGGGGCAGAGTGACCAGGGAATGAGAAAAGGAGCACAAATCAAAGTGTATGGAGGATGGGGCACATTGAACAGAGAATGTGAAAAGGGCAGAGTGCACGGGAAATTGGGGCAGAGTGATGACGGAATGTGAAATGGGCAGAGTGGGTGGGGAAAGTGAATAAGGCACAGAGGTTATAGGATGGGGAATCGCGATCAGGATATGGGGGAAAGGCTGTGCAAAGGGGCGCAGTAATCAGGAAATGTGAATAATGCAGAGTGGGCAAGGAAATGGGGCAGGGTGAATAGGGAATGGGGAAAGGGCATTGTGGATGGGGAATCGGGCAGAGTGGTCCTGGAAGGGGGCAGATTGAATGAGAAAAAGGCAGTGGTTGGGAAGTGGGGCACAGTTATTAGGTAATGTGGGGTATGGCCGACTGACTGGAGAATGGAGCACCATGGATAAGGCACAATGGATGTAATGTTGCATGAGGTTGATGTCCAGAGATCAGAGTTTGCAAGGAACGTGAACTGACCCACAGTAAACAAGGAATGACCCGCAGAGGTCAGAGAAAGAGACAGTGACAACAGAAACACAACATGCGTTTCATAGAGAGCGTGTTATCGCAGACGGGAGCCCTTCCACGTTCAGTAAATAACAGCTGTTACTACCACATAGGAGTTTCTCAATTTGTTTTAACTTCAATTAAAATATAAAAGTAAATGTTTACAAAAATCGCATGAAAATAATCGTTTTTTTTTCATTATTATTTAAGTCCATCATTACTTTAAAAAGCCATATCGGCTATAGAAAAATTGTTCACCTATATAAAAGGCATTGTGTAGTCTTTACAGGAATGGCAGCTTGGCCCTCTCCTCCCTGTCCGGATAGCGCATGTGATCTGTACACAGCCTTCATGGTACAAAACGCACAGATATCAGCAGCGTGCACTTAACACGCGTATTTATTGGTCATGTAGTAGACGCCAACTGCAGCGAACTACTTCGTGGCGCTATTTACTAGCTGGAATGGGGCAGAGCCTCTGGGCAGCCTTCCAGGCCAATCCACAGAGTCCACGCCTTATCCCTGATGCTCCACAATGCGAACATTACTGCCCTGCTCACAATTTGCCGATATCTGGCTAAACGTGGATTCTTTTCAATTATATAAGACGCAAAAAGCTCCTAACGAAGACTTTCGGTGTGTTGGTTCTTCACAGCTTCTACGCCAATCTCACTCCATTCCCTTAACGCCCCTTCCTCGTCGCTCAGTCTCCCCGTCTTCGACGGGCTGTCGACGCACCTTTCCTGAAAGCTGTCTCAGTATTATTTAAATATGTCCCCTGACTGTTGAAGGAATCCTCCCATTCTCAAATAACCTGTTCTGAGTCCAGTACATGTGTATAGCTCTACCGCCACCTGGAGGACCCCGAACAAATGGCATCTTAAATGTATTAACACCCGCTCCTCCTGTCAAGAATCTTAACCTGGAGAGCCACACTTAACATTGCTGCCTGGCAGCAGCTTTTACGCTCTTTCATAATGCTCTTATTACTTACCGGTAATCTTCATTACTCCGAGTCCTACTCTTCCTCGACACCGTACTTACCTCATGAGGCCCCTGCCTCCGACACAGGACCTTCTTCTATTCCTTTTATTTCCTATAACTCCTCCCCTGAACTCAGGTCATCCAGTTGAACATATCCAAGCCAGAGCATGGGACCTTTCCCAGCAGGGAGCCAGAGGAGGGTCATCAGTGCTGTGACGAGGCAGAGTAGGACTAAGAGTAATGAAGATTACTGGTAAGTAATCAGAGCATTACCTCCACGTCCACGCTTCTTCGTCCCAGTACTTACCTCATGAGGCATACCATAGCAGTAACAGGGAAAGGTCCCAATGAGACACAGATCCAGAAAGTGCAGAACAAAAATTCACACCTTTAATAACTCCGAATTCACATCCCCACAGACAAAACCCCAACTCCGAAGGAACCATCCCCAGAGTGGGAGACATTCAACCGATAATAGTTGATGAAAGTGCTCTGATCCGCCCAGGTGACTGCCCTGCAAATCCCCTGCAGAGAAACCCCCCTTCCATCTTCCCAGGAAGCAGCCAAACGCCTGGTAGAGCGAACCTGAACGTGGGCAGGCAGAGTAGAAGCCACATAGGCCATGGAGACAACAACACGGATCCATCGGCTAATGGAAACCACTGAGGCCTTCCGACCCGCACCAGCAGGGCCAAAAGTAATCAAGAGACTAACAGACTGCTGGAAGGGGGTAGTCTGAGCCAAATACTCCAGAACTGCCCGCCACACATCAATGGCATGCCAAGCCTCCTCTTCGGCGTTTGTGGATCCTGAAAAAAGGCAGGGAGAACCAGATCCTGAGAGGTGTGAAACTGAGAGACAACTTTAGGCAGAAACTTCGGATCCCACTGCAAAACCACACAGTCCGGTAGCACCCTTAGGAAAGGGGGATGACACAAGCCCCAATCTCCCCCAGCCTACCGGCAGACGTGATAGCGATAAGGAAAGCAGTCTTCAATGTAGGGTGCTTGATGTTAATTTCAGAAATAGGCTCAAAAGGCGTCCCCTGAAGGAACCGCAAGACAAAAGGAAGATCCCAAGGGGGAAGTCCTTTATAGGTACAAAGACGGGAAGAAGAGAGACAGCGAAGCAACTTCCCTACCAACACCTCCCCATCCAGGTGGCCATCAGAGTCCCCCAAGAGGAATTTAATAAAGGCCCATGTCTCGGGAGGATAGCTCAGGGGCCACGTGTTCGCCTTGGAAGCAAAACGACACAGAACAACACAGGTTTGATTCCCGGGTCCACGCTTAATTAAGCGCGTTATGAATAACTAATCATATATCATTGGGAGTGAAGCATGGAGATTGCTAGGCCCTTGTCAAAACCCTGCTGGAGGAACTGGAGAATAGCGGGCAGACCGGAACGCAGTGGCCGGGAATCCCATACCGCCCACACCAATCCGGAAGTGGCCCCAGTGCCTGCCATACACCTTCAGAGTTGAAGGTCTATGAGCATTTATGATAGACTCGATTACAGGACCCGAAAACCCCTGGGGCATCAACCGAGACCGTGCAATAGCCATACTGCCCATTGAATCTGTTGGACCCCAAACCCCAGACCTGCCTGCAGGGGACAAGGCCACTTCGGAATCAGCCAAGGCTTCCAGCGCCTGAACGGAGCAACCAACAACACAGTCAACCTGTTCTCCCTGATGTGCTGAACCACCAGGGAAGAAGGGGGAGAGGAGGGAATGCATAAAGGAGACCCCGAGGTCACTGGACAGTGAGGGCATTCACCCCCCAAGCACCCTCGGCCTGAAACCAGGAGCAGAAGAGAGGAACTTTTGCAGAGGCCAGAGAGGCAAAGAGATCTAGAACGGTGATCCTGAACCTGACACAGATCTCTGCAAATACCCTATTCGACAGAACCAGTTCGGCAGAGGAGGGGAACCGGCGGCTGAGTAGATCCGCTCGAACATTGTCCATGCCCCTGACATGAGAGGTCACCAGGGACAACAGATGCAACTCCCCACAGGAACCTATCTGAACTGCCAGAGCATTCAAGGAGCAGCCGGACCCCCCACTGGCGATTGACATATGCCAATGTCGTGGTATTCTGTCCAGACCAAAACTGCCCGGCCTTCCAAAAACACCTTGAAGCACAACAGGGCCAGGAGAATGGCACACAACTCTCTCCAATTGGACGAACGATGGGCCTCCTCCAGAGCCCACAACCCCTGGGCCGAGAGGACACCCAGCGTGGCCTCCCAACTCCTTCCACTGTCGTCTGTAGTAAGAGTGGTCACAGGAAGACGGACCAGGGACAAACCAGCCCAGAGATTCGGAACACGCAACCACCACAGTAAGAAGGCCCTCAGGGCTGGAGACACTGGGATCAAGGCCTTGTAAGCCTGAGAGGCCGTGAGCCAGTGGGAGAGTAGATAAGACACCAGAGGACGCAGAAGAAGACGAGCCCAAGGAACAAGAAAAAACGCAAGATGCCATGTGCCCCTGAAGCATGAGCAACAGGCAAGCCGTGACACACCGCCTCCTGAGAACCCTGCCCAGAACAGTCAGCAGGCGATGGACCCTCTACTGGGACAGAAAAACTCACCCCGTCCTGGTGCAAATCTTAGCCCCAATGAAAAACCAGATCTTGTGAGGGATATGAGACTTCTGCCAGTTCACCAGAAACCCCCAGTCCCGCAATGCCTGGCAGACCAGCTGGAGATGAGTCAGGACTTTCCGCCGGAGGGCCGCCTTGACCAACCAGTCATCCAGGTAGGGAAAACTCGGAATGCCCCTCATGTGCAGATGCGCCACCAGGGGAGCCACCCGCTTGGTGAATACCCTGGGGGCCGAGCGCAACCTGAACGGGAGCACTCAGAACTGAAAATGCCGGGATCCTACTGCAAAACGGAAGAACTTCATGTGGCAGGGGCGGAGAGTCTCATGGTAATATGCATCCTGGAGATCCAGAGACGCTATGCAGTCCCCTCCTGTGCAACATCGGGAGAATGTTCTGCAAAGTTTACATTTTGAAGTGTTCCTTCAGGACAAAGCAGTTCAGAGCTTTGAGGTCCAAGATGAGGCGAGACTTCCCTGAAGGTTTTGGGACCAGAAATACTTGTGAGTAGAAACCCCGACCCCGGACCGGAAAGGGAATGGGCATGATCGCTGCCTTCAGTAATAACTCGGAAAGAGCAGTTGCCATAGCCAACCTCTTGGTCAGTGATCTGGGAACAACAGTCCGAACCATGCAATCCTAGACAGGGGGAGGCAGGAAGTTCACTCGATAACCCCTCTGAATGGTGTCCAGAGCCCAGGAATACGAGCACCACCTGTCCCATACTGGAAAAAACAACCAGAGACGTCCGACCACCGGCCTGCCCAAACTGTCAGGACTTCTGTAACGGGCCTGGATGCGAAGAGCGCGGAGGACCACGGCCCCCCCCTTGTTCTCTGAAAAGAGTGGGAGGAGAAACCAGGGAAAAACCACCCGGTCCCCGCACCCGCACCAGAGGAAGATATTTTGACCATTGCGGTAGACTTCTGCCGTAATTTGTCAGCGTGTTTGTCAGCACAAAACACTTTATGCACTTTATTCTCAAGTAAATCACCAAAAAGGTTGGAACCAGCAAACAGAAGTTTAAGGGCAGCTGCCTTCTGAGAACCTTCCATTTTCCAATCCCGCAGATGCACATGCCTCCGGGCCGATAAACCAGCACACATGGCCATGGCCGAGCCACACACTCCATCAAACGTTAGATCGGACAAAAGTTCAACCGCCCGCTGCATGTCCGTCAGCAGAGGGGCACAGTCAGAACCCCCATCCACAGTCTTTTTTAACTTCCTGAAACCACTCAGCATAGTCTCCACAGTGTAGGTGTCATGATGCCTACCCCCGGAGCACCAGGCCAGGCCCAGCACCCCCGGAAGCAGGCATCATGCCCTCGGGTAAAAGCCCAGCGGGCCCTTATAGGGGCTCTTTGGACTCAGTCCTGGCGCCTTTGGCGCCAGGCTCATGTTGGACATCAGTCCTGGCGCCATAGGCGCCAGGCTCATAAAGGGAGGTGTTTTGTGCACTTACCTGATGCAGACCATGCTGCACGCTTCAGGCCTCCCTGAGACCTGAAAGGGACTATTTTTTCATAGGGACTATTTTTTCACTCGGGCGTGGCCAGGGAAGGATACATACCTAGTTGGGGAAGGATACATACCTGGGACTTCTTTGGAGGCTATTTAAGCCACGCCCAGACAGCAGCTCATGCTTCGCGTTGTTCTGCTTCCTGCAGCTTAACGCTCACCATGTCTGCTCCTGCTCCTGGACTCCAGCCACGCCCGCCTCGAACCTGGAAGACCTGCAAGGAAGGAAGAGAAGAGAAAGGTGAAAACCAAGGACTTTTTCAAACTTCTTACCTGCATCCGGAATCTTCTCGCCAGCATCCCTGAAGAAAGACTTCCATTTAAAAGCATCGCGTTGCTCGCTGCAGCGCCACGCTTCACTCACCTGTCCTCGAGACATCTCCCGGCTCGATCGCGGCTGTCAGCATCGGACGCCACATCTCTGCACCTAGGGGAGAGAGGAAGAAACAAAAGGTGAGCAGAAGGAACACAGAAGGAAAGCCTGATTAACAGCCATAATACTTACCGGCTTTTCTTCCACATTTCGGGTCGGCGCCGCCCCGTTTGCAGGTACCGTACCCCGGGCCCTATGGGGAAAGGACAAGAGACATTTCTGGGGAATGATAAGGACATTTAGAGGGATCGCCCTCATCACTACTCACCTCGGCAGTTTAACCCCTCGACGCATCGCCTTCATTCTGCACCTGAAATAAAGGACAGATCACAGGTTAGAAAGACAACATAAAGGGGGCCTCACTTGAACTTTGAACTTTCATACTTACGGCGTATCGCTCGGGAAAGTCAAGTGGATTTTGCCAGCGCCATTCTGAAAACCAGTGAAGTAACTGGACGAACACGCGTCCCTGCACCAGAAGCAGGATGGAGAGTTCATCCTTCCAAACCATAAGGTGAGCTTAAACAGGGGTTTGGAGGAAGTTAGAGAGGAACGAAGGGGGAAGGGGGTAAGGGGGGAGCTAGCACACTATTCTGCAGACTGTTAATCCCCTTTCTCATCTGCAGAAGGATATTCCTACGGGCCAGGCAAGCACGATTTGGAGGTCCTGTCCAATCGGTGTTCCGGGTCCTGCGCATCACGCTAGAAGAGGCCACAGCAATCCAGACTAGACCAGCGCCCCTGTGGGAACCAGGTGAACGTTACAGAACGCGAAGCCTTCCTACAAATTCCCACCCAGGCGCTATGGAAACTTCCGAAACTGACCAGTTGGCCCAATTACTGGGGGAATTACGGGCCGAAGTACACGCCGCTCATCAAGAGACTAGTGCCCTCAGGAGGGAAGTGATTGTAATAAAGGATAGAGCTGATGACCTGGCTAGACAGCTTTTGCAAGGTCAAGCTGGACAAACTCCTTTACCCGGTTCCGGGGGGAAGCCCGCTCCTGTGGTTTCCAGTAACCCGGTGCAGATTAATCTACCTGGAAACATGCCGCTGGCCCCACCTGAACGCTTTGCTGGGGACCCCAAACGATTCGCCGTATTCATGAATCAGTGTCGTTTGCACTTCCTATGCAGACCTGGGGCCTTCCCTAATGATCAGACCAAGGTAGCCTTTGTGTTGTCATATCTCAGCGGCTGTGCTGCCGATTGGTCAGTCCCACTGGTAACTCAAGATGACCCGATTCTTCGTGATTTTCAAGGATTTCAAACAAGCATGGAAGGGTTATTTGCTCAACACTCCCAGGGACAGGCTCTGGATGACGAACTTCTATCTCTGCAACAGGGCAATCAAGACCTTCTATCCTACATTGCAACCTTCAATAGACTAATTGTGGAAACTGGTTGGCCAGAGGATAAAAGAATCACGTTATTCTATCGAGGTCTACGCGGAGAACTTAAAGATGTCCTGGCACAAGTTGTAAATCCGTCCCAAGAATGCACTGAATATATAGACTTAGTGGTCCAATTGGATCACAGGCTGCAAAACAGAAAAGCAGATTGGTCCAAGTTTGAAACCCGGGTGATGGCCAAGACCCATGCTAACCCCAAGGGGGCTGATGCCTCGGAGCCTATGCAAATCGGAGGTGTTAAAGGACCCCTAACTCAAAAAAAACGGGAAAGAAGATGACAGATGCAATTATGCCTTTATTGTGGGTCCTCTGGACACTTTCTACGAGATTGCCCGGTTAAGCCGCCCAAGAAGGTGGTAGGAGCCGCTGATAAAATCCATGGAAACTCTGTATCGGGAAACGACCACGCCCGGCAAGCGTTGGGGTCCGCTTGCCGAGCTTGAAAACTAACTCTCAGACCTCGCATTTCATTGTGCCAATGGTCCTCGTAGATCCGGAACAGCCTAAACGGTTGCATGCTATAAAGGCATACATCGATAGCGGGGCTAGAGGAAAATATGTGGATCGAGAATTGGTCTCTAGGATAAACCTCCCTCTGCGTCCTAAAACCAACAAAGATGTCATCACCACAGTAGATGGAACCGAAATTGCCTCTGGACCGGTAACACATTCCACAGTTGAGGTGACACTTGTAGGTCCGGATGGCCATCGGGAGGCAGTTGTGTTTGATGTAATCAAGGCTCCACAGTTTCAGCTTATTCTCGGAATCCCTTGGTTAGAGACACATAATCCTCGAATTGATTGGCGAACGAAGAGAATAACCTTCCCGGATTGTGCACAAACCTGCTACCCAGAAAATCCAACGATTAATCTAGCATCAGTAACCTCTGTCCCCGTGCAACTACCTCCAGAGTACCAAGACTTTCAGGACGTCTTTCAAAAGGAACAGGCCAACATGTTACCTCCCCACAGATCGTACGGTTGCCAAATCGATCTGGTGCCCGGTGCACAACCCCCTTGTAGCAGGATTTACGCCCTTACTGAACCAGAGAATCTGCATTTGAGACAATATTTAGATCAATACCTCCCCAATGGTTTCATTCGCCCGTCAAAGTCCCCGGCATCCTCAGCTTTGTTCTTCGTGCCTAAAAAAGAAGGCAACCTTAGAACTTGTATCGATTACCGCGCATTGAACCAGATAACTGTTAAAAATCGTTACCCTCTGCCTCTGATCCCCGAACTCCTTGACCAGGTGAAGGACGCTTGCGTATACACCAAGTTAGATCTCCGGGTAGCTTATCATCTGGTACGAGTAAAAGAAGGCGACGAATGGAAAACGGCCTTCCGTACAAAATATGAACTATTCGAATACCAGGTGATGCCTTTCGGGTTGTGCAACGCACCTGCAGCCTTCCAATTCTTCATGAACGATGTCCTTCGGAACTCATCAATGTCTGTGTTGTCGTGTATATCGATGACATTCTTGTGTACTCCTCTTCGGAATCTGATCACAGAAAGCATGTCAGGGCCGTCCTAGAGAAACTGCGCCAGCACAAACTGTTTGCCAGGCTGGAAAAATGTGTTTTTCATACCACCAAGGTTGAGTTTCTCAGATTCATCCTGACACCTAAAGGGGTCCGAATGGATTCACGGAAAGTGGATGCCATCCTCAAATGGCCATCACCTAGTTCGGTGAAAGGTGTCCAAAGCATGCTTGGTTTTGCCAACTTTTATCGCAGGTTTATCCCAGAGTTTTCACGTGTGGTGCAACCCATCACTGCACTCTTGCGAAAAAATAAACGAAATAAACGTTTTGAATGGACCGAGGAAGCCGAACAGGCCTTTCAGGAGTTGAAAGCTAAGTTCACGTCCGCACCTATTTTGAAGCACCCGCGTCCCGATCTCCCATATATAGTCGAAACCGACGCGTCCAGCTTAGCCATGGGAGCTTTCCTGTCTCAGAGAGACCCTGAAACCAACCAACTGCACCCCGTAGCATTTTGGTCCAGAAAGTTCTCGCCGCCGGATATAAATTATGCGATCACCGATAAGGAACTATTAGCCATTAAGTCCGCCTTCAAGGCTTGGCGGCATTATCTCCTCGGCGCCTGGCATACCATCACCGTGATCACTGATCACCGAAATTTACAATATTTAAAAACTGCCAAGGCTCAATCGTCTCGACAGCTCCGATGGACTTTGTTCTTTGCTGAGTTCGATTTTGTAATTACGTACCGCCCCGGCTATAAGAATGGTAAGGCGGACGCTCTATCCCGAATTGGAATGGAAGAAATAGACACAAACTCAGAACCTGTGCCGATAATTCCAGAACAAAGAATTTTGGGGATAACCACTTTACAAACCCTTGAAGACATTCAAGCACGAGTGAAACAATTCCTGGACTCTTCAGCCTTGCAGGATTGGATCAAAAGGGGGTCTAACTTTTCAGTCAAGGATGGCTTACCTTACTTCCAAGGACGCTTATTTTTGCCAGAAAAGGAATTGCAAGAACTGGTTATTTCCCGTCATCATGATACCCTGATGGAAGGACATCCTGGCATTGCCAAAACAGAGGAAAAGGTTAAACGACAATTCTGGTGGCCTTCCTGGCGAAAGAATATTAAATCTTTCGTGATGTCCTGTGGAGTTTGTGCCCAAAACAAAGGTCAAAAGACAAGACCCGCCGGTCTTCTTCAGCCCTTAGACATTCCACCAGCACCTTGGCACACCCTGTCACTAGATTTTATCACGGACCTGCCCTCTTGTAATGGTTACAATACTATTCTGGTCGTGGTGGATTTATTTTCCAAAATGGCCCACTTTATTCCGTTGAAAGGATTACCTTCAGCCTTTGTTCTTGCCAAAGAATTCCTCGAAAATATCATCCGTTTGCATGGATTCCCATCCATACTAGTCTCCGATCGGGAAGCCAGTTTATTTCTCATTTTTGGAAAAAGTGTTGTCAACTGGCACAAATCGACGTAAGACTCTCGACCAGCCACCACCCACAGACCGATGGTCAGACGGAGAGAACGAACCAGACCCTTGAACAATATCTACGATGTATGTTGCACCAATCGGAGGGTAATTGGAAGGACATTTTATGGGTGGCAGAATATGCATACAATAACTCGATACACTCTGGAACTGGTCAGAGCCCCTTTTATACCCTATATGGACATCACCCTCGTACTTCAGACTTGGACTCACCTCTGAGCCTTGAAATGCCCGCAGTGGACCATTTGCATTCTACGATTATTCAAGCCTTCAAGGATGCAACTGCACATTTGCAACATGCGAAAGGGAAATACAAAAAGAATGCGGATCTGCATCGAAGAGAGGCGCCTCCATACCAAATAGGGGATGAAGTATGGTTGGCTACCAAACACCTATCACTCAAGGGGCCTCAAACTTTTAATCCAAGGTATTTAGGCCCTTACTCGATCAAAGCTATAATCAACCCAGTGGCAGTCAAGCTCGATCTGCCAGCTAACATGCGGATTCACCCTGTTTTTCATGTGTCACTTTTGAAACCAGTGCACCCAGGAACCAGATTAACAAAGCCACCAGAACCGATTCAGATAGATGGGGAGCCTGAATTCGAGGTGAAGAACATTTTGGATTCTAAGATCTCAAAATCAAAACTTTTCTATCTAATTGATTGGAAAGGGTACGGGCCTCAGGAAAGGTCTTGGGAACCCAGTGATCACGTACATGCACCTCGGCTGGTAAAAAGGTTCCATCGGGATTTCCCAAACAAACCGAAACCTCCAGAAGGAACGACCTTGGGAGGGGCCTTGGGGGGGAGTGCTGTCATGATGCCTACCCCCGGAGCACCAGGCCAGGCCCAGCACCCCCGGAAGCAGGCATCATGCCCTCGGGTAAAAGCCCAGCGGCCCCTTATAGGGGCTCTTTGGACTCAGTCCTGGCGCCTTTGGTGCCAGGCTCATGTTGGACATCAGTCCTGGCGCCATAGGCGCCAGGCTCATAAAGGGAGGTGTTTTGTGCACTTACCTGATGCAGACCATGCTGCACGCTTCAGGCCTCCCTGAGACCTGAAAGGGACTATTTTTTCATAGGGACTATTTTTTCACTCGGGCGTGGCCAGGGAAGGATACATACCTAGTTGGGGAAGGATACATACCTGGGACTTCTTTGGAGGCTATTTAAGCCACGCCCAGACAGCAGCTCATGCTTCGCGTTGTTCTGCTTCCTGCAGGTTAACGCTCACCGTGTCTGCTCCTGCTCCTGGACTCCAGCCACGCCCGCCTCGAACCTCGAAGACCTGCAAGGAAGGAAGAGAAGAGAAAGGTGAAAACCAAGGACTATTTCAAACTTCTTACCTGCATCCAGAATCTTCTCGCCAGCATCCCCGAAGAAAGACTTCCATTTAAAAGCATCGCGTTGCTCGCTGCTGCGCCACGCTTCACTCACCTGTCCTCGAGACATCTCCCAGCTCCATCGCGGCTGTCAGCATCGGACGCCACATCTCTGCACCTAGGGGAGAGAGGAAGAAACAAAAGGTGAGCAGAAGGAACACAGAAGGAAAGCCTGATTAACAGTCATAATACTTACCGGCTTTTCTTCCACATTTCGGGTCGGCGCCGCCCCGTTGGCAGGTACCATACCCCGGCCCCTATGGGGAAAGGACAAGAGACATTTCTGGGGAATGATAAGGACATTTAGAGGGATCTCCCTCATCACTACTCACCTCGGCAGTTTAACCCCTCGACGCATCGCCTTCATTCTGCACCTGAAATAAAGGACAGATCACAGGTTAGAAAGACAACATAAAGGGGGCCTCACTTGAACTTTGAACTTTCATACTTACGGCGCATCGCTCAGGAAAGTCAAGTGGATTTTGCCAGCGGCATTCTGAAAACCAGTGAAGCAACTGGACGAACACGCGCCCCTGCACCAGAAGCAGGATGGAGAGTTCATCCTTCCAAACCATAAGGTGAGCTTAAACCGGGGTTTGGAGGAAGTTAGAGAGGAACGAAGGGGTAAGGGGATAAGGGGGGAGCTAGCACACTATTCTGCAGACTGTTAATCCCCTTTCTCATCTGCAGAAGGATATTCCTATGGGCCAGGCAAGCACGATTTGGAGGTCCTGTCCAATCGGTGTTCCGGGTCCTGCACATCACGCTAGAAGAGGCCAAAGCAATCCAGACTAGACCAGCGCCCCGTGGGAACCAGGTGAGCGTTACAGTAGGAGCCATAGATATTCGCCCTGAGGGCCAGATGTGCACCAGCATGAACCTTCTACAAGCTGGAATTAACCCTACGGTCCACCAGGTCCTGGACAGCTGCCTCCTCGGCTGACTCTGCACCAGAAGATGAGGATGATGAGAAAGATCAACGCCGGCGTTTGTGCCCATGTGTATGGTCATGATGCCGTAGCAACTTCTTTAAGTCTTTCCTGGATAAGGAAAAGTGCCTTGATTTCTTCTTTCTCATTCTCTGAAGTTCAGGTGAAGAGGAAGACGAGGAAGAGGACAGGGCAAGGTGCCTGAGTTTAGCAGAGCGCTTTCCCATGGTGTGCATTAACAGCAAAACAGGAACGCCACTTTACCAAGCATATTTTTAAACTGTAGGCCAGTAGAAAACCCCACCAAAGAGGGAGAACAAGTAATCCCCTTGGGAACGGCCCGTTTAAATCAGCGTTTTCCTCAATTCCATCGGAGAAACACAAACAAGAACTCCCCACCCCCTCCGGAGGCGGAGCCAACCCACCTCCCGGAAGGTACATCAAACAGCCGGATCGCCGCACTGATGATAAAAACAGAACACCCAGCAGGAAGCACTGGGATGTAAAGATGCGTGCAATAATTGCCACTCAGCCGCCCGGGGCATACATGGTTCCCACCTCCTTACCGTAGCCCCGGGCCCTGCAGGACCCCAGGCGGCGATGCCTCCACGCCGGCCTCAAGCCAGGCAAAAAACCGGGAGAGGCTTCCTGCTCAACCGGGACCCAAGCTCGGCAAGGGGCCCAGGAGCACGCCAGACCTGTAGGGAACCGAGGCCCTGCCACACAGCCCCATCAGGGGGTCAGCAACTGTAGCTCCCCAGCGGCCAGTGCCAGGAACAGTCCACCTGCCTGAGGCAGGAAAAATGTAACTGGATGACGTGGGTTAAGGGGAGAAGTTATAGGAAATAAAAGAAATAGAAGAAGGTCCTGTGTCGGAGGCAGGGGCCTCATGAGGTAAGTACTGTGACGAGGAAGAGTGAACGTGGAGATAATGAGTGGTGCTTCATAAATAAGTGGTATAGTTTGTGTTCTTCTTTCACGGTGTGTGCTGTGAATACACATTCGCCTTTGCATTAATAGAGCGTGGGCTTATCTGAGTACGAGTCCTCACCACTACCTCCAAACTTAGAAAAATAAGCAAACCTTAAAGGGAGATACAGACTGAGTGAGAGCATTTTATTTTCGTAATGGGACGTTCGCATATTTGGCCACTCAATGTAAAAGTAGAAAGCCAAAGTAGCCAGAGACGTCTTTATGGGAGGGCAAAAGGTGCACTTGCCCCGGGCCCCCACCTTGGAGGGGGCCCCAAGAAGGAGCCTTATTAAAAAAAAAGTCAGTTTCCCTGAATCAACAAAATTAATCATCACACATCAAAATTTTCTATGGCGTGCTGCTAAGGCTAACGCTAATTTCTGTCTGTTGTTGATAAGTACATTTTGTTCTGGTCTTTTCATCCTGTAATGCTATGTTCACTGTGGTATACATAGTTTACGTGGCACAACACCTGTAGCATTCTCACCTTTCTGTGGGGATTATATTGATCATGTGCAATAATAGCCAAAGTTGAAATACATATTGATGCATTTGAGTGTCCCGATGGTCCAGAGGATAGCTCAGTGTGTTAAGCACTCATTGCACAAATATACCTTGACGTGAAAGATTACAATACCAAATTCCAGCTAGGCCGATTTAGAATTTCCAATGTATGAAGTTGTTAAGCCTGCATGCATATATACTTTGTTCTATACCACTCCAGGTGTTATCACCAATGTACCTGCACTAGATAGCGGTTGCTATTGAAACTAACATAGCGTCAGTATGGTGATGGTTTAGAAATTGGTGTATTTAGATGGGGAGTTGTAAAACCTAGGCAGGCACCTCCAATGATGACAATAAAGTGTTATAGGTGTTTATGTATCCAAATTCCAGTCTGTGGATCCAAAGCATTCATGCTTGGATCCTGGCTTTGCCAGCAGACGATACAGTGATCCTGGACAAATCTTATATCACTGACAGTACTGTACTGCCTTCTATGAAAAGGTTTTCTTCTCACATACTGGTGGAATTGTTTGGCCAATTACCTGATCTTTCCTATCATGTAGGCCATTTCAGTGTAAGGAGTTCTAGACAGAAGATAGCAGACCAGATTTTGCAGGCTTCTTTCCAGCATATGTTAAGGTCTTCTTATGTGACAACAAGATGGCTTGCTTTTTTGTACAATTTAAAGGTTTATTTTCATGTTTTTAAATACCATTGCACAAGCCTGTGTTTGGGGTGTATTTAAAGCTTTACAAAAGAGAAACTTATCTGAAATCTAAGATCACATCCATTAGTATGCTGGTATTTATATACTTTCCTTGATGATGGAGACAATGGGCCTCATTACAAGTATGCCGGTCCGGTAACAACGGTGCCGGTAAGCTACCGGCACCGTTGTTACCAGACTGGTAAACTACAAGGTCTGCGAATTACTGGCAATGGGCAATTACTGGGTCTGCCGGGGCTGGAATGCCCCCTGGGTGCTGGTAAAATCATGACTCTGGTATTTAGCGGCACGGCTACTGCGTAGGGTCAAAATGAGGCCCAATGAAGCTAGAATTATTCCCATTTTTAATAACATGTTTCTATAACGTTTTGTTTTTTAAAATGTTTATATTGGGTTATGTGATTTTCATATTTTCCAAGTCAGTTCTGTAAAATGGGATTATTTTAGTTCAAGGTAAAAACTTGAAAATAAATTGGTAAAGAGCAGAAATTGTGGGTACGAATCCCAGCTTCACCTTTTAATCAATGTGTGATCCTGGGTATCTCATTTAATCTTGTATTTCTTCACCTGTCAAAATTGCAAGTCCCTAAACCTTTCAAAATTGTCAGCCCTTCAGAGTGAGTTCGTTCTCAGGGGATGACCTTTAAGAAAGACTCATTCATGGTTTCTCTGGCTATATATAGTGTAGCTTCCTCTATAATGATAGTGAGCATTGATATATTATACACCACAGCCACCTGTTTCTTTGCTCTCGAATGGCAACACTGCTTCAAAACCATGTCCCAATTCTAATCTAAGTCTGTCTGGATACAGACACCTTCCTGGTATCTTCAAATCATTATCTACCCACTATGCGATGGTATGTGTAGTTTTATCCTTGCTTCCCATTGGTCGTCTTTATCCATGCTTGTGCACTTTTGCTGTCTCGGAGGGAGCTAATCTAAGACTATTCTTGATTAAGTGTAACTGTGTCATAAAATCTGTGTCCTGCAGTTATACTATGTCCAGTATAGCTTCCACGTGGCTGCTATTGATGACATGTTTGCTGTACCTATGCTTGAACACAAGTACCCTCGCGTAGACTGCTAATGTTGCCCTTGAAATGCTATTTGTTTATCACTCTGATTACAACATGAATGAAGAGTGTAAGGTATCTGAAAGGAAGTTTACCATGCTTATTTTGATCTGAAAGTCGGCATATCAAGCTATGGGTTGTTATCGTGATACGGGGTGCGGCGCACTCGATATTCTATATCTCTTAATTTGTTTGGTCTGTTGGAGGGGGGCCCCAGAGGGGTCCATGCCCCAGGCCCCCAAAATGCTTAAGATGGCCCTGAAAGTAGCATCAATGCTGGGTCTTTTCGAAGAAGACACCCATTCCTCACATCACATCACTCGGTGACTGGCACAGCTCTGTTTTATGCAGATTTGTATTTCAGTGGTTGGAGCCGTCTGTTAATTTACGTCAGCTATCAAACAAAACAGGAAACAGATTGCGCAGTTGTTACACATTTTTTCCCAGGAGACGGCCATGAGCTATGTTGCTCTCTAATTAAGATAGTTTACATTCGTTATTAACCTTCACACTTGACATTGTTTTAAAGTTTATAATGCATCTTTTATTCTCAATACGTTTGCCCCTCAGATTGAGTTGTTCCTTGTGGTGGATGACTAACCAGTGACTCAACTAGTATATATTCAAACTAAGTTAATTAACAAATAGCAAGTCGTTAGGTTTAATCACCCACTCATTCTGTTATCTATCACCGACTGAGGAATCCCCATTGACTTATTAATCAGTGCTAGGGTGGGTCAAATAAAGTGTCAGCGGTTTCCTGACCATGGGATCACCAGTTTCCACTGATTCTCTAAACACAACACATCTCAGAGATATAGTGCCCAGCCACTCATAAACTCATAGTCTCACAGATATGGTGTCCAGCCACTTCTTTGCATAAACTCACAGTCTCACAGATATGGTACCGGGTCACATCTTGGCATGAGTTCTCATCAATATAGTG
Organism: Ambystoma mexicanum; assembly: GCF_040938575.1. Lineage (NCBI taxonomy): Eukaryota > Metazoa > Chordata > Amphibia > Caudata > Ambystomatidae > Ambystoma > Ambystoma mexicanum. Next base: position 465,666,971 of record NC_090927.1, on the reverse strand, counting down.
CCCAGCCACTTCTTGGGATAAACTCCCAGTCTCAGAGATATAGCGCACAGTCACTTCTTGGGATAAATTCACAGTCTCAGAGATATAGCGCACAGTCACTTCTTAGCATAAACTCACAGTCTCAGAGATATAGCGCACAGTCACTTCTTAGCATAAACTCACAGTCTCAGAGATATAGCGCACAGTCACTTCTTAGCATAAACTCACAGTCTCAGAGATATATCGCACAGTCACTTCTTAGCATAAACTCACAGTCTCAGAGATATAGCGCACAGGCACTTCTTAGCATAAACTCACAGTCTCAGAGATATAGCGCACAGGCACTTCTTAGCATAAACTCACAGTCTTAGAGATATAGCGCTCATCCACCAGTTTCCACAGATTCTCTAAACACAACACAACACATCTCAGAGATATAGCGCCCAGCCACTCATAAACTCACAGTCTCCCAGATATAGCACCCATCCACTTTTTGGCATAAACTCACAGTCTCACAGATATGGTACCCGGTCACATCTTGGCATGAATTCACATCGATATAGTGCCCAGCCACTTCTTGGGATGAACTCACTGGGCCTCATTACAAGTGAGGCAGAACGGGTTAACAGGACCCGCTAAAGGAGGCGGACTCGTTAAACCCGTTCCGCCTCATTACAAGCTCCCCTCGCGGGACCCGGTAAGTAACGCCTGGTCAAACCAGGCGTGCTTACCGGGTCCTGTGAGGGGAAGAGGGAGCAAACAACAGGCCGCTCGTAATCAGCCCGTTGTTTGCTCCCTCCCCCATTCCCATTCAGGCCTTTGAGGGCTGAAATGGGAATGGGGAAGGTCCGGGCCCGGGTTCCTGGAGGGAGGAATTACCGGGCCCTCCGAACCCAGAATGGCCTGGTAATTCCCCATTCTGGGAACCCGGACCCAATTTTGGCGGCAGCCATGCCACCAATAGCAGCATGGCTACCGCCAAAATCGTAATGAGGCCCACAGTTTCCCAGATATAGCGCACAGTCACTTCTTAGCATAAACTCACAGTCTTAGAGATATAGCGCTCATTCACCAGTTTCCACAGATTCTCTAAACAAAACACAACACATCTCAGAGATATAGTGCCCAGCCACTCATAAACTCATAGTCTCACAGATATGGCGTCCAGCCACTTCTTGGTATAAACTCACAGTCTCCCAGATATGGCGTCCAGCCACTTCTTGGCATAAACTCACAGTCACAGAGATATAGTGCCCAGCCACTTCTGCGTATAAACTCACAGTCTCAGAGATATTGCGTCCCAGCCAGTTTTTGGCACAGTGTAAGTCACAGTGGTATAGCACCAAGGTGGGCATTTGCCAGAAGTCTTCTTTACGGGGACATAGCACCATGTTCTGTATTCGTATTCCTCACCATAGTGCCTTGTTCACTCCTTCCTGATTCAGGGTTATGTGCCCTATTTCATTTGAACAGTTATAGTGTAATCCCAATACAAAAGGGATATAGTGCCATCCCCATTGTATGGGATCACTCACCCCTCTTTCCTGAAAGGGGCACAGTGCCCTTTTCACTACGAGCAAGGGAGATAAAACCTCCTCATGCCGGTAAGCCTTGTAGCCCTTGCCTGGAACCTTGAGGGGGCCAAATTCCTCGTAGTTCCACTGAGCTTGTTTTGCAGAAATCTGAGCCTTCAATCTAGCCACCCCAGGCCCTTCCCAGGTAATGACGAAGGCTCTCGAGCCCCATTGGAGATTTAAGGTTCTGCTTCTCTTTCGGTCCCTGGCTTCTCTGGGTGGTGTCTCCTCCCTGGCTTCTAAATCGTCTTTGCTCTATGCTCTCTCGTGTTTTGTTCTCACCGCTCCTGCAACTCCCACCCTACTAGATCACTTCTTCATGTTTAAATGGTCCCATCTAAGGACTTTTCGTTCGATTCTCCTTTCTGATTGGCCAGCCATAATGGTGGCATAACTGGGGCTTTAACATTGCTCAAGACTTCTGCCTCACTTCTTTGCCCCCCTGCCTAATGTGTCCATGGACTCCTAAAGTAATGAAAGCATGCTGGACATTTTACGTCTGGCAAACATTCCACCCACTGACCGGCTCTGCATGTACCACTCTAGAGCTCTTGTCTTGGCTCCCTATTAATTCCTGTCTGCGTTACTGCCTCTCCATCCTGCCCATCTCTGCTATCTCCAGCATCAGATCTCTAATGCAGACCTGGCTGGTTGGCGTGGGGTTCCCATCGCACGGACGTGGCCCAGAGTATGTGCGCTTCAGCTCCTTTCCTCATGCTGAAGCCTGGTGACTGTGGGTGCTGGGTGTTGTCCCTCCTGCAGGCACTTGTCTTCAGTGACCGCGTTTTCATGAGATGATGGTCTCCTGGGCGAGTTTCCTCCTTGACATTCACAGGCCTCCTGCCTCCTCACTTTCACCTGGGCTTCCATAGAACACACTACTTTTGACTAATCACATTGCAAAAACATGCATACCTACAACACACCCATATCTGCTCCCACCCATCACAATTGCTTTCCGTCTCTGATTTTTAACATTCTAAGGTCTAACTTCCCTTTCCTTTCATCTTCTCCCCACCTTCCCCTTCCTTTCCACAGACTAAGATCAGGCAACACCCTGGCAGGGGCAAAATATGCCACTTATCGGTCAAGGCCAGGTGACGTAAGACTATAAGAGTATGAATATTGGGTAACATAACTTAACATGCACAACTTACATTTAAAATGAAGAGCTCTGAAATATAATAAACAGCCATTTAAATCAGCACCTACCAGCGTTCAAACCCCAGTTTCTCCAGCCTCCTCACCCCTAACAGCATCCCATGTAAAACAAGGAGGAGACTGAAAAACGGACAAACATGCCCAACTTCTGTTGGACAGCTCAATGCAAATAGGAGCGTGTAGTAGCCTCAGGCCAGGTATGATGAGCTGAACAAGTATCAGGTTAAATGTTGCTTTAAAGCTCCATCTCCTAATACCCAGAGAGCATCACTCAATTAACATTTACCCTCAGATACTATAACTTCAAGTGTCCCTTAGCCAGTCCAGCCTTCTCTGGCCACAGAAAGGGATGTCCACTGTCAATTGTTCCAGACTGATGCCCAGGATCAGAGATCCCATGTAAGAAGAAGGACTTCTAAATCCTTGTCTGACCATGTTACAGTGGTGCTCTTGGCATAGTTATGTACTGTACCTACTCAGATCCTCCACCAGTTCTACCTGCCGACAGCATGCTGGTTGTTTCTTCACCCACAAAGGCTCTCTTTTCAAGTTCCTTCTCCTAGTCTTCAGCTATCAATGGTCTTTCTCCTCAGTACCTGCCGGATTGTATCTCCGATTACTCACCATCACGTTCCCTCCGATCCTCCTCCGCCAGTGGTGGACATTCACTTTTATTACTGCAGGATCCCACATAGCGCGGGACGGGTCGGTGGGGGAGGCCAGCAAGGGGAGAATTGGGGTGTGGGTGTAGGGTGGGTATTTTAATCACCTCCATTAACATTTGCTTCTCAGCCCCTCAGAAGATTTATCATGAACACCTGGAAAATATCCCAATTTCTTATAATGTTGTCAGCAAAGGACAGAACGTGCATGCCTTTTAAACCCGATAAAATGCACATCAATATTTCCTGTACATTGCAGCATTGACAAGGGATACCACACACGGCTCCTGCTCAGACCCTCAAGTGGTCTTGTGGGGCAGTCTGTCCCCTCTGAACCTAGCGACCATGGTACAAATCCCAGCCCAGCATCCAGGAAGATCCGGCCCAATGACAGCACTGTCTTCCACACTCAACCTCACTCTCCCATACCGTCCCTGTGCCTCCTCTCGTTTCCGCTCTTTCTTCCTACTCGTCCGCTGCACTGGAAGCCACTGCCCATCACAATCCAAGCCAGCCCAACCGTGGATCTCTTCACAACTCGGCTTGGACTTCAGTTGCTAAAGAGCGAGATCTGCCTGCACTCTCCTCAACCTCCATACCTGCCTGCACTAACACCTCCAGTCAAGCTTAATAATGTAATTTCAATAAAACCACTCTTTAGTTTAAAACACTTGCCCCCTTAGGTTAATGTTACTTTTGTAAGTCACTTGTTTTCTTACACATTTCGTTGTGTTTATTTTGTTTTGTTCCTGGTATATGTCCCACTTTCTTGCACCCTCATAAACTGTCTCACCACTTCTTCTAATCTTTGTTCTATTGTACAGGCACCCTCCATGGGAATGCCTGTACCATCTATAAATGTGTTATTTATTGTAAGTCATTTCTGTTCGATTTTGTCATCCCTGTTCTTCAAATAAATACAGAGTACAGTTCAATACATGAATGGAAGCTGCAGGTTGTGGTTTAATCTAGCAATGCATGTTGGGGGGCGGGGACATCCTTTTTACGGAAGGTGAGACACCCGGCATACCGCCTGGCTCAAGATAGAGAGGACACTGGTGCTGACGCGGCGCTGACGCGGCGCTGACGCCCACTTGATGGCTGGACTATTACCATAAAAAGTACACAAGCAGCGTCAGGTCGGTCCTCTAGTACTGCCGTGCTCAGCCGTATGCTTAAAGCCACTAAACTGATTAATGATAAAATGATGAACTATTTATTAATCAATGAGACTTTTCAAGAAATGTCATGAAGTGATGAAAAAAAAAATCAAGCTCATCCCAAACTCTGTTTAGCATCTTCTGGGACAACACTATGGATTGACTTTAAGAGTGCAATTCAGTCCTCGCTATATTAAGGTTATTCAATGGTATTCAATGATATTTGATGCTTGCATCAGTGATGTAAGCCACAAAGCTGTAGCATTCTACAGCCTCGCCACTAAATTACCATATATGTTCCCATGCTTGAAAGCTGCACGCGCTGTAGAAGATCAAATTGAGATGCTGAGAGCCAGAGCACATCCTGTGCTGAACGATGAAGCAAATTCTAGGTTTGTCTTTCTTCATTAAGCAATGAAAAGATGTGTTGCCATGGCGATGAACAACAGCATATGTGTGGCATGGGAACAGGAGAAGTGGGGGTGGATGCTGTGCGTAGGATAAAGCAATAACTGATATCTTAAGCACAACTCCCCCTTTGAAGCAAAAGGTAGAACTTTTAAAGGGCTAGTAACATATCGAGTTACATTTTAAAGCATTTTATGAAAATGGCCTACCAATAGTTTCCTGGCTACAGCTGGAAATGGACTGAACCAAATCCTTGACGATATTGATTGGCTCCAACTAAACCGAAGCAACATACATGTGTTAAACAGTAATTTAATCAGGTGCCAGGGAGGTCATACTTCTGCTATAAGGTGATCAACTTTCAGTAACATTACTTTTCTTATATATTGTGTAGACCTTTTATGATATATGATATTTTATTTGTATCGTGCTCGTACACAGGTGTTTCAGAGCGCGACCGGGCAAGAGAGGGGAACATGGGAGAACAACAAAAACGATCTTACTAGCCCCAGTGACATTGAGAACGCGCAAGTGCATGGAAAAGGGGGAAAGGTGCATGGAAGGGGGAGAGTGGAAAGTGCAGAGCAGAGGAGAGCGGATAAATAATAAATATAAAATGGAAAGGAAATGGAGGCAATAAACAGTGGTAGTGCAGTCAAGCAAGTGGCAAGGGCTGTGTTTAAGGCAGCAGACTGAGTAAGTCTGATAAGTGCAGAAAAAGGAGAAAATTGGGGTGGGGGCTGTATGGGCACAGATACAGTCCCCAGTGCAAGGGGTGGCCAGGAGGCGGTACAGGAGGGTGGCAGGGTTGGCAGGTACCTGGGTGCAGGGGACAGAGTGTGGCCAGGTGCAGAGTGCCAAGGGAGAGCAGATCAGCTGGGGAGAGGGGGAGCAAAGGCAGAAGCCAAGAGGAAGGTCTTGTGGTGCTTCCAGAACCGGAGATGGTTCTCCTCAGGTTTTAGAGTGGCAGGGAGGCTGTTCCAGAGGGAGGCCCCAGCCAAAGATAGAGATCTACCCCCAGCTCCTTTCTTTGAAAAACGACTGACCCCGAAGGAGTTAGAGGTAGAGGAGCGAAGAGCTCGAGAGGGGGGGTATTTGCGGAGGGATAGCTGAAGGTATTTTGGACCCAGGCCCCAGAAAGCCTTGTGGACAATGCAGAGGGGTTTGAATTTAATCCTTTTTAATCCTATTTTAAATGAATAGGGGAGATTTGGTGGAAATCCCACATTGTCACATTCTAGCAATTATCTGTGATAAGTACCTGGCGAGGGGGGTGTAGCAGCCTCTCAGCCAATGGGGAGGCTCAGAATGCGGGCCTTACCACACGGGAATCCTGCCGCCCTGAGCCTACTCAGCGCTGGCGGCCACCATCTCCCCTCGGCGGGGAATGAGGTAAATCTTCCCCAGCCCCCACCCATAGATTTCCCTCCCTGCTCTCCCATCCCCACTTACTTTCTTTTCTGTCCATTTCGGGAACGGATACGCTGGGAACACTTGAGTATTTCAACCGAAGCGTTTGAGATAATATGCGGGTTTAGCACATATTTGCCTGCAGCTCACACTGGAACTGAGCATTTCAGAATGGGAGTCTCAGCTCCATCAATTGACTACATCCATGAGTTCACATAAAAACTCTCAACTTCCTCTCTTCAGAGTCTCAAACATCCTACACAACTTGCATAATACACTTTAATCAATTCCTTGCCAGGCTTTGCCGTTTGCAAAGAGCTCTGCAACATTGATAAAGCGCAAACTGCAAAACTAGCAGACCGCCAATATACCTGCCTGAAGTTCAAGCTGCCCTGGCAGGCAAAAATCACAGTGCAAAAATCAGGATGTTCTCATAAAACAATTTGAATATCCTAACTGGGTAAGGTGGAGGAGAAATCCTCCTAAAACCACATGCCATCAGTGGCACCATTCGAGTAGGGTGCATGAAGACTGGTGGAAGGAGAGTTTGCCTTCCCATTGGGCCCCCTCAGCAGCTGATGCTGTAAAATCTCACTGCAAAAGTGACTGATGCTGGCCAGAAGGTTATGAATGAATCATAGCCACTGGCAATTGCTCTTGGCAACCCTCCTGACATGGCAATACAGAAGGGGAAAGACCATATGCAAATCAGGGTTGGTTGCACCTCAAAATGGTCAGCCCGGCTTGAACTGCTAGGTCACCTCACTTCTGCACAAGACCACAAATAACCTCAGGCCTGTTTCGACCTCTTTGGGCGTCATCAGTGAGGTGTAGCTTGTTTGGGCAAATGTGTGCCACATGGGATGACCAATGCAAACCTGAAGTTTGAAAGGTTATGAAAGAATCATAACCACTGGCTATTGCTCTGAGCAGCCCTCCACAACATTGCAACTTCTCTTTGAGAAAATCATGGCACACACTTGGATTGCCGGGGGAGACACTGGAAACCTAGGCATCGGAGATGTGGTGCTGCTGTAAATCAATGACGTGGATGTGAGGCCTAACAACCATACCAAATCACCTCCTGATTGATGTGCTGCATTATCCATTTGACCCTCCATAATTCCAAGAACAAAGCATGTCACAGCAAGCTGTGGTGGCTTCCCCAAGGATGCAAAGAAAAACCACCAACTTGAGAAACATAAACAGCCATCACCACCACACCAACTAGTAGCTTAGCTCAGATCTTGTCACTAGTCATTGAGTCTCGGGAGGATAGCTCAGCGGCAACGTGCTCGCCTTGGAAGCAAGACAACACAGAGCAACACAGGTTCGATCCCCGGGTCCGCGTTTAGAAACCTCTGGGTATTAAGCGCGTTATAAATAACCTATCATATCATATCATTACACAAGAGCAGCTAAACACAAGCACACATTTTCGAGAGCAAGCAGGAAGACACTTCTAGGTGCATTATACACATTCAGTACAAGCCGTGTACTGCAAAATAATTTACCCCACAAAAGCAAAGCACCTGTTCCAAAAACCACAATACACTCAGCGTTAATAAACAGAAAGAGAGCAACTCGGATTACCAATAATAATACAAATGAATTGCTAGTTTTAATCCCCAAAGGCAAAATGTTGTCAAACTAGAACCTTAAAAGTGGACTTTCCATAAGGCCATCAATATTTTGGAAGATTGAAAGCAAAAGATCGCAAGATCGGCAGGAGTGGACTAAGAAAACAAAACACTACTGAGATGTCATGAGTGTGAGTATATGGATAAAAGTAAGGCAATGGTAGTATTCATGTTTTACCTAACACAAAATATGAGTTGGAACAAAGACAAAAAACAGGGGTAACATTTTCAAGATGCAAATTACTAGCCAGGTATATAAAAAGAAACTCACTCACAACCTCAATTCTTCCCTCATGCACACAGCACACCCATGCTGAGTCAGATATCACGTGTCATCTGCTAATGGCAAAGCAAACTTTGAGAATGATTTGGTGAAATCAATATACAATAATATAAACTCACGGTGGACGTAATCGCTCTGGATTCAAGTTACATAGCCTCATTCCCATAAGAGACTGCACCATTGATGCCCTGAAGAGCGAATGATCTGTTGTTTCTATTGGTTGGTTTATTTTCATGTCTATTGGAATTTTAACACACAAACAGGATAAAAAGCTAAAGCAAAGGTCCAGAGTAAAGATAACATGAATGTTTATCTATAGAATGTTGTTATGTATAAATGGGTCAAAAACCCAGGTTTACCCATGGCCGGACAAAGGCTGCAGAACCTTCCTGTGTGGGTAACAATATATTGAGTATATAGCAAAGAAAGAAATGTTATTTATAAGTAATAAAATGCTACTGTCTCCCAGAACCTTCCTGTGTGGGTAACAATATATTGAGTATATAGCAAAGAAAGAAATGTTATTTATAAGTAATAAAATGCTACTGTCTCCCATCCTAGGCCCTAATGATTAATATAGAAAATGCATCATATAGTACAACATTGTTTAATGTAAAATCAATGTAATAAAACGGAGGTTACAGAACATGTAACATTACATAAAATCCACTACACATAAAAAATATATTGCACACATTTCCTAAACATAGAAATATATTTAAAATAATGCATAAAAATTCATCCAAACCACAAGTGGGCCCAAAATCTTTTTTCTACACTAGACCCAAATAAGTGGTTATTTAAGCTGCCCGACATGTTTCAGTCCTCACACATAAGTATTGAGACATTCTTCAGGGGCTAAAACAGCCACAACTTCTAAAATGATTTACGGGTGGGTCAGCTGGTCTCCACAACATAACAAACCACTCCACAAACTAGGGAGAAGGAGAAAGGAATAGAGGGAGTCACTATTCATTTCTTGAAAGAATCCCTAAATTCATTACTCACAAAAGTCTCTGATTGCTCCACAAATGGAAACACAATCCAGATTGAAAAATGCATTAACAGACCATCAAAACATCCATGTTTGATCAAAAATACCCGTTTCCTGTGTTTGGTATTCTTTTTAATGCATAGATGCATTCATACTCCTTTAGCGTCAGACTAAAAGTCAATTATGATAGGGCAACCAAGGATTGCCAACACCACACCACTATAATGGCATAAAAGAGTGCACCCTGTGTTAAACCCAGAACCTCATTTTCTCATTGTCACACATTGTAATACCAGTGTCCTAAAGACCAATGTCTGGAAAGCCTACCTTTATGGTAAGACCTCTTCTTATTAGATCCTTATTTCAAAAAAACTCTGATGGTTATCTGTTATGCCAAACGGGACAAATACACTGTTTTCGATTCCAAGCTGTGCACCCAATGTGAAAAAGACACCACCGGCTTTGTTATTCATTCTTTTCAGAGCCATAGACAAACATTCCAATGTCAAGAGTTCATGCATGCACAGGGAGCAGTCCCTCAAACCAAAACCCAAGGCGTTACAACTACATATCACCCCATGTATACTATATGACATTTTTGCCCATGTTCACCTCAAAATAAGACAGATGTCAAAACATGAGTTAATGGTAGAGTGTACCTAGCTAAAAAAAAAAAAAAAGAGCCATGTGAAACTCCATGTGTTACATAACAATGCACCATTACAAACCCATTGTTTCGCTGTCTAGCTATGTGCAAAAAACCTCCGAAACACTCCGGAAACCGAAACACCGGACCATGGACCAGTGTCTAGCCACTTAGATGTAGTCAACAAAAAAGCATATTCAAACACTCGGAATGGACAGCGCACTCTTAATGCCAGCGAGATATATATTTTAACAAGAATGTCTTCAAACGTTTGACATGGGGAGCAGACTCCTGCTGTCATGATTAATGCACCCAAGAATAAAGTGACGAGAGCGTTAGATTTCAGCATGATAAGCAAACAGGAGGCAGAATTCCTCATGAGAAGTGAGGGGAGGACCCTGGTGTTCTACAAGAATCATGTTAATCCCCCAAGACGTCCTATTGTATCTGGAGTTAATACGATTTTGGAACCATTGTCCAAGTACGCTGATTTCTATTTGAGACCATTCGTTTGTTTTGTCAATGAAGAGTTACCTAAGGGATACAAAAGATGCCATCAATACAATTGAGGGCCAATTATTTGATTCTAATGTAAATTTGCTAATATGGGCCTCATCACGAGATGGGCAGTATCCCGTCTGGGATACCACCCAACTTTATTTGCGTTACCACTCATCCATCCAGCGATATTACCTGCGGATCATGGGTTGGGTGGTAAACATTATTCCCCATTCCCCATTGTGTCCAATGGACCCAAAAGGGATTTTTGGCATGATTACCGCCGGCGGTATTACAGCGCAGTAATTGCACCGAAAATCTGCATTTTTGTGGCATGTTTACCGCCAGCTGTGAGCTGGGGGTAAACACAACATACTCATGATTGGGCAGACCCTTAATTGTGGCAGTAACCCGTTACCTCAGCATTTAAGGGCTACCGCCCAACTCGTGATGAGGCCCTATGTCTTGACATACAGTCCCTCTATACGGTTATACCTCAAAGAGCCACGCTGGAAGTAGTGGAGGAAGTCCTACTGAGAATAACTGATGAATATCCAGTCAGCAATTCTTTTATCCTGTGGTGTATTGTCTATGTATTGACAAAGAATTGTTTTCATTTCCAAGGCCAATTTTACCAACAAGTTGAGGGTACCGCAACGGGGGCAGCCATGGCGCCGAACCTAGCCAACTTACACGTGGAATTTTTTGAAAAACAAATTACATCCGACTCACGTCAAAAAGTGTCTTCGTTATATAGATGATATTTTCATCATTTGGGAAGATTCTGAAGTTGAGGCAATTAGATTTGTCAACTGGCTCAATACCCAGAATAATTTTTGGAAGTTTGTTCAGGAAATCAATAGAGACAAAATCACCTTTCTGGATGTTACTATCAACTATCAAGAGAGTGAACTATGGGTGAAACCATTTAGTAAACCCACAGACCGAAATGCCCTCATTTCTGTAGTGTGCATGCGTAACATATCAAGGTCAATTGCCTTTCGGACAGTTTTTGAGGCTAAAACGTAACAGTAGCATGAAAAAACATAATGAAGTGCTAATGTCCTATCAGAGAAACCTCTATCCAGAGGGTATCCTAGCCATTTGGTAAAGGATTCAGCCAAGAGGGCTTACAATCACAAACAAGATGCCCTACTTGAGGATGTGCCTTCCAGTAAGAAAAGGGAACAGGTTGGGTCTTCTCAGATCTTTCATACAAAATAAAATCTGTGATTACAAGAAATTGGAAAAAGATTTGGAATGGCACATTGGGCCTCCTTATGAGTATGCCTGTTGGTAACAATGATGCCGGTAAGCTACCAGCACCGTTGTTAATGGATTAGCACACTCCGAGTTCTGCAGACGGGTTAGGTCTGACCTCCCCCTCTGACCAGGTGCATCCATCCTCCCTATTCCCATTGATTCCAGTGGGACTCGAATGGGAATGGGGAGTTACTTTTTCCGGCGCCTGACTTCAGGGACCGCCGGGACTGTGATTCCCCATTGCCAGGCGCCGGAAAAAAACCCATGACTCTGGCGGCAGCCTGCCGTTTCTACCAGCACGGCTACCGCCGGAGTCGTAATGCGGCCCAATGTCTTTCTGACACAATGACGTTTTGGTTGATACAATGAAAACATTTTGGGGGACACTCCCACATTGAGTGCCTTTTTGTATCCCTGATATGAACCAAAGAAAATGTCATGTAGAACAAAATGAAAAAAATTGTATTTTGACAGTGTTTTCCCATTGGTTTTTCTCAATGCATGGTGATAAGTGATAAATTGTCATTTCATGCAGCATTTATTGTGTATATCAATTTAGGGCATTATGGTTATGTCAGCTAAAAAGGCCTACACCATAGAAGTGCTATGCATGTTATACCCCAGAAGTTAGCGTTGCTAAATCATTATTGCTTCTGAACTAGATAATTCATGTTAATGGGCCAGGTTTTGGAAATATATTCAAAATTAATGTGTGTGATTTTTCACAATGTTTAGGCGACGGTTGGTCGTGCTGGCTCCTAATTGTAAGACCCTGTGAATGTGTAGGTTTCTTTTGAAAAATGGCACTCCCATTCGCTATGTTATAGTGCATTCAGACAGTAGGAGTCTGCTCTCTATGTCGAGCGTTTGAAGACGTTCTTGTTAAAATATATATTTAGCTGGCATTAAGAGTGAAACTGTCCATACAGAGTGTTTTAACACGCTTTTTTGCCGACTACATTTAAGCGGCTGAACACATGTCCAAGAACCGGTGTTGCGGTTCCCGGAGAGTTTCTGAGCCTTTTTGCACATAGCTAGACAGCGAAATGGTGAGTTTGTAATGGCACATTAGTTTCACATACCCCTTTTTTTTAGCTTGGCGCACTCTACCGTTAACTCATATTTTGGCATCTGACTCATTTTGAGGTGAACAAGGGCGAACATGTCATACAGTATACATGGGGTGATAAGCATTTGTAATGCCTTGGGGTTTGGTTTCCGGGACTGCTGCCTGTGCAGGCATGATCTCCGGACATTGGAATGTTTGTCTATGGCTCTGAAAAGAACGAATAACAAAGCTGGTGGTGTTTTCTCGCATTGGGTGCACAGCTTGGAATCTAAAACAGTATAGTTGTCCCCTTTGGCTTAACAGATAACCATCAGAGTTCTTTTGAAATACAGATCTAAGAGGTAGAAGGCTTACTACCACCATAAAAGTAGGATTTCCAGACATTGGTGTTTAGGATACTGGTATTACATTGTGTGACAGTGAGAACATGAGGTTCTGGGCTTATCACAGGGTGCAGTCTTTTATGTCATTACAGTGGTGTGGTGTTGATAATCCTTGGATGCCCTATCATAATTGACTTTTAGTCCGACGCTAAAGGATTATGAATGCATTTATGCATTAACAAGAATTCCAAACACAGGAAACAGGTATTTTTGATCAAACATGGATGTTTTGATGGTCTATTAATGCACTTTTCAATCTGGATTGTGTTTCCATTTATGGCGCAATCAAAGACTTTTGTGATTCCCTCTATTGATTTCTCCTTCTCCCTAGTTTGTGGAGTGGTTGTTACATTGTGGAGACCAGCTGAGCCACCCATCAACCTTCTTATAGGTTGTGGCTGTTTTAAGCCCTGAAGAATGTCCCAACACTTATGTGTGAGGACTGAAACATGTTGGGAGGTATAAATAACCACTTATTTGGGTCTAGTGTAGAAAATAAATGTCGGCCCACTTGTGGTTTGGAGACATTTTTGTGCATTATTGTATTTCTATGTATAGGAAATTTGTGCAATATATGTTTTTATGTGTAGTGGGTTTTATGTGATGTTACATGTTCTGTAACCTCTGTTTTATTACATGGATTTTAAATTTTAAAAAATGTTGTACTATATGATGCATTCACTCTTCTATATTAATCAGTAAGGCCTGGGATGGGAGTCAGTAGCATTTTATTGGTTATATCTACGCACTTTGAAACGCACGATGGGGTTGGCCAGATCTTTTCCACTCTGTGCCGCCCAGTTGTGGAACTCTCTCCCTGAGAACCTAAGGCAGGAAACCAACCTTTTACGTTTCAGGAAAATGTTGAAAACAACACTTTTCAAATAAATCATACCTTCCTACCTGACGTACCTGCTGTCTCGTTTCCCTTCCTATGTTTTAGCTGTTGTTCTTGTGTTTATGTACGCCCCAATGCCTGCGGGCTGCTGCGCATTAGAAATGTATAAATACATATCTAGAGGATGTAACAGTAAGAATGACACACAGGGGACAATGTGCCAGAGGCAGTCGCGACTAGATATTGGATGGGTACACATAAGGTCTGTTCAGGAACACATGGCCTCATCTTTGCTTACAGATATGAGTAGACCCAGATCTTAGTAGGGAACCTACTCTCTCTTTTCCTGAGGCCAAACATTTGACAGGCTGCCATAATTCAGACATATCCCAATTGTTCAATCTGGTTCTCCTGATTATCAACAACCATAGTGTTTGTGTGGCCCGATTTACAGTTGCTAAGGGTCCCATCTGTAGTGGGAGAGCTCTATGGAATTAAATGGAAGCACTCTTTGAAGCTGGCCATGTTGGGAGAATGCTCTCTTCGCTACTGCTCCTATCTGAGATTTGAGTCTCTCTGACTCCCAGATCACTCTGAGGTTTTGTACTTGTGTACTTGTGTATAGGCGCGTTACAAATGCCATATCATATCATATCATACTTCTTTTGCATATGACTAACATTGTGTGAGGCACGTGTTTTGCAGCAGCACCGTTTTGCAAACCCACTGCGCCTAGCAATAGAAGCTTAGCATTTGAAGCACCGAGTTACAGACAGATAACATGACACATCCAATTAACAATGTTGTACAGACTGCTGGACACCCTAAACACTCCTCGTGTGGATCACTGTGGCACAATTATATTTGCAAGTCATGATCAGTAGAGTTGCCAAAGACACAAATTACTGTGGCAGTCATCTTCCATCATCCGCAGATTTAAAGATCCACAGATTTCTCAGCTGCATTCAACCTGTCGGTGTGTTTGAGAGTGATTGGGACGAAAACTGATTTTTTCCCATTGCCACGCGGAAAGCTGGCACCTAGCGAAACACTTTAGATCTCCTTGCGACAACGAAAAACTGTCTACCCAGCCTCGATATTATGCCCCATAAAAACAGGTTTTCAGCCCAATCGCTCTCAAACACACCGCCAGGTTAAATGTGGACTGCACTCCATTATCTACAAGATACAGCGGCTCCTACTTTCATGACTCAAGTTAACTACGGGCACCACCTTAGCAATACAGAACAACGGAAGCTTCCATCTTTGCACCACGGCACACACACAAGGAATTACTTCAAAGTCGAAACTTCATTGTCTCATGACATCAGCCTTGAGGAAGCCACAGGAAAGGCAAAACATAAGCGCTTGACGCCTGATGAAACTCGGTCATTTCTCTGTCACGATAAAACGAGCTCCCATAATCATTACTCCAAGTCTGCACATGGCCAGCTTTTAGGATTTTTAAAGATTTGATGTTCTCGTGGCTTCCTGATGGAGGCGACCGCTCCTTGATAGAGGTACATGCTGAAGAGCGAACAACCTCAACGTTCCTTGTTAGTTTACATTTCTACAATTTTGACCCAGCTAAACATGTATTCTAATAAGCTGACATAGCTTTGTTGATGCACCACTACTCCTTTCTCTATCCTTACTCGATATTTACTGAAAAGCAAAGGTATTGCACCAGAAAAGTTGCACCCTGTCCTCAAAGGGCATCTGAATGTGGCCCCTGTTATGGACACATGCAGATGCCCTCTCCCACCCCCTTTGGCCAAATAAGGGTGCCTTTCTATTGATGCCATCCCAAATTCATAAGTGAGATGCGCCTTGAAATCCACAGAAATTAGAAACAATCCTCTCAGCCTGTTGGTAACAGGTGCAGGAGGATGCACAAAGCGCAACAGGGTAATTGATCACTCTGTCATGCATGGTTCAAACCTCTGCTGTTAGATTTGCATTTCCATCACCCAACAGGGACAGAAATGCTTCTATTTTTCTGTTTACAGTTCTCAGTGACGGGCCCATCACTTAATGCGCTCCCAGCATCCACGTTAGTGCCGGGGGCACCGGTAAGCAAAGGGGCTCATAAGAGCATCATTTGCACTTCCGCAGATCCCCCAAGATATGTGCAGGTCACCTTTCTAAATAAGATGACCTGTGCATTTCTTAAAGTGGTGCACAAAATACATCCTCTCCGTTTTTTTTACATGCACCACTTTATGAGAATCTGCCCCATTGTTTTGAATCCTATGCATTTTCTGCTCCACTGAGGGGGAGGCCCGATCAAAATCTTTAGCGATATAGCATTGTATGTCTCACATCTAGCATTCAAAAGGGGTGCATCTCCACAATATGGTGCGGAAGAACAAGTGGGCAACCTGAACGAGTTTAGGGGATATTCTTTTAACGTGTCCTTATGCTTGGTTTTAGAAAGTCTCTTTTTTGCCTCAATGGTTGACTTTTTTTTAGACTACTTAGGCATTTCTTTGGAGTAATTGAATGTCTTTACCTTTCAATTGTGTACTGTCAGGTTGCCAAGGGAACATACAATTACTAACACCATAACAAGCGTAAAGGGTTTTATTAAACAAAAATAAAACATAAGACTAATGCATGAAACTTGATTCAGGATGTCTGTAACAAATAGTATTTGAACTCAGGATGATATATGAAGAACAGCAAAATAAAAGGCGTACATATAGTTCCAGACAGGAAGCTCTCCTGCTTAGTAATTTCTAGAGGTCAGTATTCCTCCCTTTCTAAGTTTCCCAAACGTCCTCCCCTTCTTGGAGCTCTCCTTTTCCCTATTACCTATTCCTCTCTTCCAGAGCAGAGGGGTGTTCCCCTGCTGTCAAACATCCGTCTCCTGAGAATCAAAGTGCATCTTGCCTTCTCTCTCTTCACAATGCATACTGGGCCCTCTTCCCTTTCACTGGGACACAGCCCTCATCAAGGGTTCCAGGCTCTCCTCTTCCTCACTGCAGTTCACCCCTCTTGGGGGCTCATGGGCTCTTCTCTTTCTCACTGCAGCCCACCCCTCTTCTGGGATCATGGGTTCACCTCTTCACTACAACCCACCCCACTTCCGGGCTAATGGGCTCACCTCTTCCTCACCGGGGAGCAACCATCTTTTGCGGCTCAAGGGGGCTCTTCTCCCTCTATCTGAAGAACACCCCTCTTATGGGATTCAGGGGGCTTTCTTCCCCCTCACTGGAGACATCCCTGTTCTGAGCTCAGGAGGTTCCCCTGCTTTTCTGCACCCCTGCATCCTCAGCAAACTCCTCTCCTCAGCTCCTAGCCCAAAAGACACTATCTCTGTTTCTTAGCCTTAGTTGTAAATCCCTCACCGTCCTCCCTTTGGTTGAGGTAAACATTTGAATTGATTTGTTTTATGATACTAATAGAAGCAATTGTTTTATACATGTTGATGAAATGTGTTATGATGCTGATAGAATCAATTGTTGTTTTTAGTCTGTTTTTTTTTCTTTGTGCATATGTATTTTTAACTTGTTTGCTTTTAAGCATTTTGGCTTTTGTTTTATTCGTGTAATTTGAATAAAGTGAACATTTCCTTGTTAAACTATTTATTTTCAAATGTGTTTATTGTTATTGTAAGCGGCATGCATTCCGCAACAGTAACAGAAGTAACATGTGATACAGAATATGAAGAAGCAGTGTCCAATTGCAATGAGGTGCAACAAATTGGGTTTTTATAAACACAACAACAACATAGAGGAGAAAACAACACTCCAAGCATATTAACTAGGCTCTGATACAAGGTGAATTAAAGTGTCAATTACCATGGTAGCAGGGAAAGGTTTGGGCGCTGTAGGATGGGAAACCAAATGAAAGTGGTGATATCTGGTAGCGGACACATGGAGGGGGAATGGGTGAAAGTGAAAGGCAGACATAGTGACATATATTGAGCACAGTATGACATTAATAGATAGTTCACTGTGCCTTATCTTTGGATGGATGGACCATATTAAAAAAAAGCGTTTTCCAGGACTCGTAGGTATCCCCGAGGACCTGGTCCAAACATGATGACTAATGACTTAGCCCAAGCCCTGGTCTCGGCCTTGCTCCAAATTTCAAAGTCACGGTACCACTGTTTGTACCGTGAGGCCCCCTGCAGACTTCCAGGACATGGCAATGCGACGCTTAGCGAGTGTGCAAGCAAAGTCCATGAATCTAGTAATATGTTTGTATTTGCCTTTTCTGGGGTATGCACCAAGGACACATTCCAGAGGGCCCCAGCTGTATGTGACAACAACCGCCATTATGCAAGCTTGTTCAATTCGGGACCGAAGACCTTGCACCCTTACACATTTCCAGAACATGTGGATTAGGTCTGCATCATCTTGACAAGGACAGGTTGAATTTTTATGTTTGTTAAATTTAGCCACACTGTTGGGGGTCATCTAGGTACGATGGAGTACGTTTATTTGGATTAATTTAAATCTAGCATTCCGGGACACATTTTTAGGGAAACTAAGCACTCGTTCCCATTGCTGTTCAGTGATTACAGTCCCCACATCTGACTCCCACAGTGACTTCAGCTTTGGATTTAAGGGGTTAAACCCTTTCAACAAACAGCTATACCATCTAGTTACCGGCCACCAGCCGTCTTCTAACGCATACATTAGTGCCAATAGTTCAGTCCCCTTCGGCTCAGCAGGCCACCCATTCCATCTACGTCTCACCACACCCACCACTTTCATATATCTCAGAAACTGCCCCTTGGGTACGCCTGTCTGCCGAGCTAAACTGTCAAAGTCACTGAATCTTCTGTTTTCATACATTTCTCCCCAAGTAGAAATACTGCATTCCTCCCAGCACCTTGCAACATAGGTCATCCCTGTACTTACACACATCGGCCGTAATCGGGACATTGGGCGAGTAGGGGCAACGTATCCGGAGCAGCTTTAACGCCTATGACCATATCTTCCTGCCCAGGTCCAGTAGTAGTGGTAGGGAATGCATGCAGTGTTCAGGGAACCAGAGCATGTTATTAAGGCAGGCTGGGGCCACGAAATGTTTGAACAGCAGCGTTTCAGATGTAATATCATCTGCTAACCATTTTGAAAACAACCTTAGTTGGGCTGCCAGGTAATAAAGTTCAAGTCTAGGTAGCTGTGTGCCGCCATCTTTAAAAGGCAGGCATAGCACCATAAGAGCAAGCCTATGCCCGTTCGGGCCTCATAGGAAACCTCTAATCAGTGTGTTAGGCAAGATTGTTTGCAGTACCCTTTGGGTGCACTACAAAAACCTTGACCTCCTGGCAATGGGGACCCAACATTTTGTATAAGTCTGAACTACACAGGTTGGTAGTGTGGCTGAGCAGCCAGGCTTGTCTCAAGAGGGGTCAATGTGATCAGTAATGTGGCACACAGTTTCACAATAGCAGTTATTCAAATAAACACGTACACTCGAGGTGTCTTGATAAAACAATTATTAATTTATTTCACAGTCAGTTGTATAAGCCTTCTTCAGAAGGGAGCCATATATATAACACTTATAATACACTTTGAAACATACTCTGTTTGTCTCAATCAGATGATACCCATTGGGGATGGCACATAGACACTTCCTACACCGTCGGGTGACTTAATTAGCTAGGACACTGTGGACATTGATTTATCACTGGTACATTCAGAGCAATACTGAGTTTGGTCTAAATGATAAAATAGAGGAATAAAACAAATATTAACAAATAATGAATAAACAGGTAAGTACTTTTGATACCTTTCAATGCAGAGTAAATTAACCCTTTCATGGGGGAAAGGCCAAGCACAAAGTCAGAGGTAAAGAAGAGTCTTTCAGGGTGCCAGGACAGCCAATGTTAATTGCACAGTGTCTAGAGGAGCTGAAGATCTTCTTTGCATGTAGGTAAACAGGCTTGCACAAAGTTTTTAGAAATGTTTGTTGAAAATAGAACACTTGAAGGGCCACAAGCTGTGAGGCTTGTGAGGGGCAAAGCTTTAGCAACTCTGCAAGGCAAACGAGACAGGTCTCAACTGAGAGCAAGTAAGGCTACACAACAAGAGGAAAGTTCTCTAAGACTTGACAGTACCTCTGGTTAGAAGAAATGGTTCCAGCTGGCTTCTGTTCCTGTACAGCTCTGCAGATCCAGTTGTTCCTGATCCTCAGTCATGGGGACAAGAGGGAGGACATCTGGGGACTCCTGCTCTGCAATGGGAAGGTCACCGGCAGCAATGGGCAAACTTCAATTCAGTGGTTCTTTGCCGTTTCAGCTCCTCTCGTCTGGCAGCAAATAGCAACACTGCAGATCTCAGATACCACTTCAGACTTTCCTTGCTTCTGGGGTCCAGCACTCTGTTGAGGTGGCTCAGGCTTGGTCATTCCTGCATCAGGGAAGTCCGGAAGAGTTTCCTATCCCTCGGGTCCAACTTAAAAGCAACGCACACAATCTGGTGTTCCTCTCCCTGGCACTTCAATTCCAGCAGCAGAAGCAGTGGAAGTACAGCCAGCTCCGAGAGGATGTCCAGACGGGCTTACTTTGGAGTTGATTGGTCCCACCAACTCAAAGGGAGAAGTCGTCCTTGCAGGGCTTCTCTAGTCGAGGCGAATTCAGAGCTCAGAGCTTCAGCACAGCAGCAGGGCTTCACCAGGCAAACCAACGGTCCAGGAGTTGCAGCAGGCATCTCTTCCAAGTTCTTCTTTGGATTCCTTCGTCCAGTGGTCGACTCTGCCTTCCAAGCCAAAAAGCCTCACTTTCATGCAGGTTTCTCCCATTTGTTCCAGCCTAGCTGTCAATCACACAGCAGGGTAGCTGTCCTTGCTGGACAGCCAGCCAGCCAATCACCTTTGGGTGCATTCCTGTAACCAAGGGGATTAAGCACAGGGATTTTCAGGCATCTCCCTCACTTTCTGCCCCTGCCAGACATACTGGAGCCTAAGGCGGGCTTCACTCATGAATCCTGCCAAAGACAAAACGAACAAAGGGACCAAACCTAGTTTGGCAGGCAGAGTGAATCTCAAGAAGGACCTTTACAGCAAGAAATGGCAAAAAAGGAAGACCGGGCCATTTTGACAAAATGGGCACCCATGGGTGCTTTACTGTAGCTGCAAACTAAGCCTGCGGTAAAAACACACAATGGTAATGTTCGACCCATGCCCTACTGCCATCATTAAAGAGGCCGCTCATAACTTAGCGCCCTTCATCACCACACTCCTTAACTCCTCCTTTAGCACGGGGATTGTCCCTGACAACCTCAAGGATGCCTGGGTTATTCCTCTCCTGAAAAGACCTACCCTGGACGCCAACATACCCACTAACTACTGCCCGATCACTACAGTCCCTTTCCTTTTAAAAATTCTTGATTAAAACCCAGATTGAAGACCTCAAAGATAAGGGCAAATTAGCCCTCCTACTCCTCTTAGATCTCTCCGCGGCCTTTGACTTAGTAAATCATCAAATCCTATGCCACCACCTTAAAACTGCCGCCCACTTCTCGGACAAAGCGACTGCCTGGAGCACCTCCTTCCTGGATAACAGATCAATGGGAGTTTTCTCCCCCAGTGCCACCGCAGAACCCTTACCAGTCACTTGTGGAGTCCCTCAAGGCTCATGTGTATCCCCGACACTCTACAATGTGTTTACTAAACCTCTCTTTGACATCCTGGATTTTCTGGGTGTTACATATACCAACTACGCTGACGACACCCAGATACTTATCCCCATCACTGGTGACTCCAAAACTGACTCCCAAGCCATCAACACTATCTATCAAGTCATCCAGGCCTGGATGGCCCAGCACGAAATTGTGCTTAAATGACGATAAGACGGAGCTCATCATCCTTGGCTCCCACCAAAGATTTAGCAAACTTGACTCATCGTTTAAATCCTTTACCATTGATGGCAACACCATTAAAGTGGCGAAGGATACCAAAACACTTGGTATCTACATCGAGTCCACTCTCTCCCTATCCAGACAAGCAAACGCAGTATCATCCCCGGCATCATACACCTGCAAGAGCATCACAGCTTGCCGCCCCTTCCTCTCACCAGCCAACTGCACCACATTAGCCAGGGCCTTAGTCTTATCCAAAATTGATTATTGCAATGCCCTCTATCTGGGTACCAACCAATGCAACATAAAAAAACTACAAATCATCCAAAACAACGCTATCAGAGCGTCGCTCAACATTACCAGGAACCACCACATTTCAGACGCCAGACAAAGTCTTTGTTGGCTCTCAATCTCCCAAAGAGTCTCCCTTAAAGCACTCGCACTCACACACAAAAGCCTTGCAAATCAGGCCCCTAGCTACCTTGCCAGTAGATTTGCACTACACACCACTGCGAGACCACTCAGAAGTGCCCAAACCAACTGCCTCTCTATCCCGCGTTTCAACCCGCAAAGATCTGGAGGACGCAGTTTCCCAGTCCTAGCAGCTAAGCTCTGGAATTCGCTACCCAATCCACTTAGAGCTGAAACCTTCTTCCCTGCCTTCAAGTGCAAAGCGTCAGCTTGGCTATCTGCCCAAGACTCGCCATGACTCCTTTATCAAGGCACCCAGGGGCATAACCGCGTCACCGACTTACTGTTATTTCCCTCTCCTGCACCGTGTATTTCTTTCTGCATAAATCTGTATATCTTGTATATTCTATTCTAATGCTCTATCTTAGCATGCCTGTAACTAAGTGTTGTATAATTTGTATATTATTTATATTCTAGTCAAATGCTCTATATTACCATGCCTATAACTAAGTGATGCGC
Source organism: Ambystoma mexicanum (assembly GCF_040938575.1). NCBI lineage: Eukaryota > Metazoa > Chordata > Amphibia > Caudata > Ambystomatidae > Ambystoma > Ambystoma mexicanum. The sequence continues at coordinate 465,644,256 of NC_090927.1, read as the reverse complement.
CCGGTTGCCCTTGGGCCTGGTGCGCTATACAAATAAAATAAATACAAATACAAGTAAAAAGTAAACCACTACCATCAGCCATTAATTGTAGAAAGGGTAACATAAAAATGTTACACGCGAAACTAGACAAAGCGGATACTAAGTAAACCCTGCAACACCCTATGGTAAGATATTGTGTGCTGGGTCTGGAAAGTTACAAAATGTAAGTAGAGCCAATTTCACTTCACTGTTCTTGGAAACAGTAGTTTCACCAAGAGAGGGTGTTTAAACCTTTGGAAAATCTAAGAGACTTCCTTGTGCCACTGCACTGAAGGTGCTGTGTGTCACAATGTAAAGATGATGCCTATGAGGTATGTCAGAAACACAGAGTCTAAATCATAATAAAAATACATGGAAGAGTGAGAAATATGGCTCACCCTCTCCAGGTCAGAAATTAAAAGTGTGAAGTAGTACAAAAATCATCTAGGGAGGACAATCATTTTGACAATTGCTATCCTACCCATGAGTGAAAACGGTAATCGGGACCAGAAGGACATATATTTTTTAAGGCCACCCAACACCCGGAGAGTGTTACGGGTGTGTGTGCCCACCGGTGTGTGTGTGACTTGAATATCCAAATATTTGAAGGAGCACACCTCCCACGGGAGCCCCAAATCAGGTAGAGTCACCCCAGGAAGGCCAGCCAGACGAAAAAAACTAGACTTCCCCCTATTAAAAGAAATCTCAGAAAATGTAGCAAAATTGTCCAATACGTCCAAAGTTGTCCAATACGTCCAAGACCATTGGAAGGTTGTGTCATATTCACACTGATAAAGCAGGACATTGTCGGCATAAAACAAAACTAAGTGTTTGGAACCACCAATCATGATGTCGGCATCCAAGTATTCTTGTCTAATATATATAGCATGGGTGACAACGGGCAACCTTGGCGAGTCCCCTGCTGGATATTCCATGCCCCAGATAATTGCCTACCTGATTTCACCCTGGCAGTTGGACAGGAGCATAGCAGCATCACCCAGCGGATAAAGCTCTCAGCCATCCCAAAGTTCTGCAGCACAGCAAACAGTCACTCCCAGTAGAGGGAGTCAAAAGCTTTGATTGCGTCAAGTGACTCCACTACGCAGTGTTCCTTGCAGGAATTGGTCTGTTCGATAACATATTGTAACCTACGGAGGTTCAGGGCGGTATTACGTCCCGGAACAAACCCAGTTTGGCCCGAGTGTATCAGGTCAGTGATAACTTTGCGAAGCCGCCCTGCTAACACTGTGGTAAGTATTTTCATATCATAATTTAGCATAGCCAGGGGACGATATGAGTCGCATCTGTCCGATGGTTTATCAGGCTTGGGTATGGGTATTATCAAGGTCTCCCTCATAATACCCGGGAGCATGCCCTTAACATGGGCTTCCTCAAAAAACATTTAGCAACACCGGAGCTAAGGTAAGGCTGGGTGTATTATATAAAATTCCAGGGGGAGTCCGTCTCTCCAGGGCGTTTTTCCAGGAGAGAGTGAGGCAATCAGTTTGCTCAATTCCTCCACCATGATGGGCTGATCTAAAAGGGTCCTTTGTGTGTCAGTAAGCTTCGGGAGCAAGATTAGAGAGAGAGCATTGGCCACCTCCCGTTGGGACACCTGTTCGTTGTGGCTATATAACTGACTGTAGTATATGGTCAAAATGTCATTAATCGCCAGCTGGGATCTCCATGCGGCCCTGCATTCATCATAAAGTAACTTAGTTATGGGTCTGGGCTGTTCACGTTTGCAAAGCCACTATAAAGGTCTTCCAAGTTTGTCCCCCTTCGCATGTGCCTGAGTGGTTCGTGTGACATAATCAAGTTTAGACAACCTTTCCCATGCCTCTAGGCAATGGGACCGGGTCTCAGCCAATTTCCCTTTGTCTAACTGTGGGCCTGTGTTTTGGGCCTCCTATGACTGGATCTCCTCTTCCATAGCTTCCAAATCCTCCCGCAATTTACGCCGGGTGCCCCTGGCTCTAGCTATGACCTCGCCTTAAGTCACCACATTCATGGTCTCCCACACAGTGCCCCACTCCTCCACACTTCCAACATTATGTTTTAAAAATTCGGACTGTGAGGTTTGCAATTCACTTTTGAAGACTACATCAGTCAACGCACCGACGGGCATGCGCCACATCAGGATTGGGAATCTAGGGGTCCTAATGTTCTGTGAAATCACCAAGGGGGAGTGATCAGATATCGAGCGGCCCATGTATTCAGCACTACAAAGCTCAGCAACCTGTTCCGTCCCAACAAAAAAGTAATACATTCTTGTGTGTAGGTTGTGGGGAGACGAGTAAAAAGAGTAACTTCTGACATCTGGGTTTAGATCCTTCCAGGCGTCCACCAAATCTAGTGCAGTTAGGGCTATATTCAGAGCGACAGTTGCTGATGATGAACCCCCACGGGGGTGGGGGGAACTATCAAGCACTGCATCTCTGACACAGTTGAAGTCACCCCCCATAGAAAAAAAACACTTGCGACGGGACATAACATGGGCACACAATGTGCGTACATGGGATGGAATATTGTGGTTTGGAAGGTAACTATACAGATTTCTTTGTGGTAAAGGTAGCCCCGTAAAATCAAGTACGCCCCCCGTCCCAATCAACTTCTAGCAGCTGAAATGGCATTGAACCATCAATCCATGTGAGCACTCGCCTCGCATACTTAGAGTATGTGGCACCATAATCCGTCCCGCCCCAGCGGTTCAATACCGCGTCCTGTTCATCTGCCAACAGGTGGGTCTCCTGAATTAAAACTATAGATATATTTTGTGTTTCAAATAGGATTTCACTCTGTTCCTGCGAAAGTAAGAACCCAGCCCACGCACATTCCAGGTCAATATTCTAATGTGGGCCATAGCTGTAGTACATATCAAATAGTCCTAACTTCGCATGGGTGACGCCTCCCCAGCCCCCCAAGACAGTCACAAGTAAAACACCCCCCACCCAAGTGTCCAAGTTACATGTACAGACTACATATCTGAAAACAGTCCATAACCACAACATTCTTGTACAGCCGCTTATCCAGAAGCAGCACCATGTGAGCCACGATGCATGGAGTGAACAAAAGGTTAACAAAAATAACCAAACTATATAACATTGCCCAGAAACAGCACATTGCTCAGGTATTCCTATACCAGTAAGGCTAACCGCCCATTGTGACCAGGTAATGGGTGCCAGCAACAGGCAGGCTCACAAAATTAATTTACAGCAGGTGATTAAGACCAGAAGTGGGTAACTGAGCATTGCCCCCACTGATAAAGAGGAAAAAGGAAATCGCAGGCGGCGTCTGGCTATTGCAATGCAGTGACATTCAGGGTACACAGAGTAACACATCAAAAGTGATAGCACAAACAATGGGATAAGTGGGTACTATGCTTTGATCTCCTGGAGGTCTGCAACCCCGCATCAAGTACCTCCCTGGGTCATCAAGGAGGACCCAGAGGTCCAGAGTCACCTGGTGGTGTGATGGGGGAAATGCATCGCACACAAAGTCAAGTGCCAGCTCCGTCCCCACTGGCCAAGTTGTTATGTTCCAACCACATGGCCGCTGCTGCTGGACTGTCTAGGAAGGGTGACCTGCCATTGTAAATAATCTTCAGCCTAGCAGGGTACATAAGCATATAATTGAGGCAGAGTTGTCTGTGTCTAGCCTTGGCCGGCACAAATGAATTTCTGGCCCTCTGGACCGCAGGTGTATAATCCGGATAGATGGCAATCTTGGAGCTGTCTCTTTGTATCTCACTGCCCTCCCTGGAGTATTTCAGCATCACTTCTCTGTCGCAAAAGTTCAGGATCTTAGCAATAACCGGTCTAGGATGGGATCCAGGTGAGGTCTCTTTTGCAATGACCAGTGAGCTCTTTCAACTGCAAAGCCTTGTGACAGCTTACCAGGCACAATCTCTTGTAGCAGCATGTGCTTGATGTATGAGGTCAGGTCTGGGCCCTCCGCGCCCTTGGGAAGACCCAGCACGCGTGTATTGTTCCTGTGAGATCTGTCCTCAGCGTCTGCACATAATTCCAATGCAGAGTTTCTCTGCTCCAAATCGCTGACCCTCCCCACAAGGTCTTTAGTGGAGTCCACAGTCTATTTCAGTCCCAATTCAGCAGTAGTGACCCCCTCTGATAATTGTCTAACGGCCTGCTGGAGTAATTGGACATCAACTTTATCGTCTATTTTTGTCTCTAGCAAGGACCGCAAAGCAGCTATTGCAGCAAGAACCTAGTCTTCCTGATGGTTCTTTTCAGGGGTGCACGGCTCCACCTGTGCAGTATCCACAGCTTGAAAGGCCTCAACGTTGTTTGTTTTGGCCAGCAAAGGAATCCATGATGGTTTGTTTGCCCTTGCTTTTGTTGGGCAACATTGTGGAGGATAGCAGTCCGGTCAGGCAGGAGTGTGTGCCACAATACGTGGCCAGAGAGTCTCTAGACAGTAAGAATTATAAAAGTAGGCCCGGCCACACCCGATTAACACTCCCGTTGCCATCTCAATTCAAGATGTAACCCCAGCAAACCAGAAAGATAGTAACACCTGGCGATCTAACACAATGCACCTGACACAATAAGAGGAGTTCCTTGGTGCAAAGGGATCAGGTGGGGCCCTGCTCGCTTAAGCAGACTCCTTAAGTGTCTCAGTTATGAGCAACACATTAAAGATAACTGGCGGCGGGCCACACATTCAGGGCCATCATGGGGAGAGAGTCCAAGGTGGGCAAACCTCCACAAGCCCCATTAAGTCTGGGTGTATCAACAGGGGGGAGGGAGGAGGCTCCCAACGGGTCCACAGCAGTCACCAGAGCCCCCACACCCACATAGGCCATCTGGGGGGGGGGGGGTTAAGGATCAGGACCCAAATAGTGCACTGCAACCATAGCGTTGAAAAGTGTAAGTCGCTGAGCACCCAGTATGCAGTGGTAAGGAGATTTGAAGTGAGGGACAGACAGGTGAACGTCCAGGCAACTCACCCCATGCACGGGTCCTGAGGTGGGTCACCCAGTAAATCAATGCTCCAGCCCGCATTGTTACAGAGTGGCAGACCGTTCTGTAGTGTTGCGGCGTGAGGAGGAGCTCATTACGGAGCGTGTCACACGAGGGCGCTTTGCTCCTCCCAGCCCGCACACGTCGAGGTTGCAAGCCGGAGAAGGCGAGATGCTCGCAGATCAGCTGTGGCTGCCCCCATCCACACCACGTACCTCTGCACAGGAAAACTCTCAGGGCCGGCCAGTATGAAGCAAGAAGCCTGACCCAGCTGCGTCACAAGCCGCTGCGAGGATTTCAGAGAGCTGCTGCAGTGGCCATTTTGGATCACCCGAGGATGAACTTCTGAGGGAGTTTCACTGGCTTCACTGCTCCGATTGTCATCGGAACAAAGCCGGGTAGCTGGGCACAGGGGTTACTTGCCGAAAAATCACATCAATAGTAAAAATGAGCCGCATCCGCCGCCACCGCACAGAAGGATCAATTAAGGATCGCAGTGGGAGCTCTGAGCAGTTACAGCCTCACTGCGTGAGCTCAGGCCACGCCCCCGTGTTAAACTATAACACTAATAAATACATTTAAGAAACGTTGATTTGTTAATGTGCTTCCTGCTCCTAGCCAGGGAAGGAAGTCTTTAAAAAGGCTTGACACCATTTTGTATTTATTTCAGTTGGTTTCCACCACAGGAGCTGGTGTTTGCCTGCTTCTCAGCTCGTGCTTTTTGGTCATCTACCTGCAAAGAAGTTTGTTTTGTGTGTTTCTGGTGTTTGAAAAGCCATTTTAAGGTACTGGAAAACCTCTGGTAAAGTCCCCATCTCTGAAAAATCATTTTCATTTGCAAAGGGGGAAGGAAGTGGTTCTCTCCTTTAATGCTGCAGCTGCTGCAAGGGGAGGGAACAGTGTTCTCCTTTACAAGCACTGCTGCTGGGAGCGGATGTTGGAATTAATTTGGTTTTCGCCTTCAAGGATCTGCAACTGTTGCAAATGTGCTAGTGTTTCCCCATAGCATATCTCCCTCTGAATCTATGATAGACATTCCGAAATCCGCTCTTGGTTTTGGAGCTCTGAACATGATGCATCCTAGGAGATGCAAACCTGAATATCCTGTTTTTTTGGTACCTGGTAGATCCTAACAAGTTGCTCTCTCTGGGGGTTCGTGAATAATTCTAACATCCTGGGTGTGATTTAGAGGGATTCTCTGGTAGGGTCTTTGAAAAGAATCCTGTGGGGTAATTCTGCAAGGGTATCCGATTTATTTTGCAATAATTCTTCAACTTTAAACCAATACCTGCCAACTCTGGCTCACTGCATTGCCATTTTCTGCTCAGATTTCCAGTGCTACGCTGATGACACTCAACTCATTTTCCGGCTGCCCTCGGCCACCTCCTCTCCCTCTCTCATCTCTGACTACCTAATTGCCATTCAAGATTGGTGTGCCGCCTGTCATGATGTCTACCCCCGGAGCACAAGGCCAGGCCTAGCACCCCCGGGAGCAGGCATCACGCCCCCGGGTAAAAGCCCAGCAACCCTTTATAGGCGCCAGGCTCATAAGGGGAAGTGTTTGGTGCACTTACCTGAAGCAGACCATGCTGCACACTCACCTGATGCAGACCATGCTGCATGAAGAACCAAGCCAAATGAGGCTTAGGAGGGACTATTTTCCGGAAGGAACTATTTTGTTACTTGGGTGGGGCTGTGGAAGAATACTCACCTGGAACTTCTTCCAAGGCTATTTGAGCCACGCCCGGACAGCCACACGTGCTTCGCGTTGTTCTGCATCCCAGCAGCTGAACGCTCACCGTGTCTGCTCCTGCACCTGGACTCCAGCCATGCCCGCCTCGAACCTGGAACACCTGTAAGGAAAGAAGAGAAGAGAAAGGTGAAAACCAAGAACTTATTCAACCTTCTTACCTGCATCCGGAATCTTCACACCAGCATTCCTGAAGGAAGACTTTCATTTAAAAGCACTGCGTTGCTTGCTGCAGCGCCGCGCTTCACTCACCTGTTCCCGAGACGCCGCCCGGCTCCATCGCGGCTCTCAGCACCGGTCGCCACATCTCTGCACCTAGGGGAGAGAAGAAGAGACAAAAGGTGAGCAAGTGAACACAAGAGGAAAGCCGAATTTTCAGCCATATTACTTACCGGCTTTTCTTGGTGAACCATTCCACATCTCGGGTTGGCGCCGCATCTTTGGCAGGTACCGCACCCCGGCCCCTATGGGGAAAGGACAAAAGACATTACTGGGGAATTATAAAGACATTTAGAGGGGTCGCCCTCATCACTAACTCACCTGATTTTACCACCGGCAATTTAACCCCTCAACGCATCGCCTTTGTTCTGCACCTGAAATAAAGGACAGATCACAGGTTAGGAAAAACAACATAAAAGGAGGCTCACACTTGAACTTTTGCATCTTCATACTAACGGCGTATCGCTCAGAAAAGTCAAGTGGATTTGCCAGCGCCATTCTGAAAACCAGTGAAGTAACTGGACGAACGTGCGCCCCTGCACCAGAAGCAGGATGGAGAGTTCATCCTTCCAAACCATAAGGTGAGCTTAAACCGGGGGTTTTGGAGGAAGTCTGAGAAGAACGAAGGGGGAAAGGGGGGAGCAAGCACACTATTCAGCAGACAGTTAATCCCCTTTCTCATCTGCAGAAGGATATTCCTACGGGCCAGACAAGCAAGATTTGGGGGTCCTGTTCAATCGGTGGTCCGAATTCTGCGCATCACGCTTGAAGAGGCCACAGCAACCCAGACCAGACCAGCGCCTCCGTGGGAGCCAGGTGAGCGTTACAGAACGCGAAGCCTTCCTACAAATTCCCACCCAGGCGCTATGGAAACTTCTGAGACTGACCAGTTGGCCCAGCTACTGGGGGAATTACGGGCCGAAGTACACGCCGCTCGTCAAGAGACTAATGCTCTCAGGAGGGAAGTGATTGTAACAAAGGAAAGAGCTGATGACCTGGCTAGACAGCTTTTGCAAGGTCAAGCTGGACAAACTCCTTTACCCGGTTCCGGAGGGAACCCCGCTCCTGTGCTTTCCAGTAACCCGGTGCAGATTAATCTACCTGGAAATATGCCGCTGGCCCCACCCGAACGCTTTGCTGGGGACCCCAAACGATTCGCCGTATTCATGAATCAGTGTCGTTTGCATTTCCTGTGCAGACCTGGGCCTTCCCTAATGACCAGACCAAGGTAGCCTTTGTATTGTCATATCTCAGCGGCAGTGCTGCCGATTGGTCAGTTCCACTGGTAACTCAAGATGACCTGATTCTTCGTGATTTTCAAGGATTTCAAGCAAGCATGGAAAGGTTATTTGCTCGTCACTCCCAGGGGCAGGCTCTAGATGACGAACTTCTATCTCTGCGACAGGGCAATCAAGACCTCCTTTCCTACATTGCAACCTTTAATAGACTAATTGTGGAAACTGGGTGGCCAGAGGATAAAAGAATCACGTTATTTTATCGAGGTCTACGCGGAGAACTTAAAGATGTCCTGGCCCAAGTTGTAAATCCGCCCCAAGAATGCTCAGAATATATAGACTTAGTGGTCCAATTGGATCACAGACTGCAAAACAGAAAAGCAGATTGGTCCAAGTTTGAGACCCGGGTGTTAGTCAAGACCCACGCTAACCTCAAGGGGCTGAAGCCTCTGAGCCAATGCAAATCGGAGGAGTTAAAGGACCTTTAACTCAAAAGGAACGTGAAAGAAGACGGCAGATGCACTTATGTCTTTATTGTGGTTCCTCTGGACACTTTCTACGAGATTGCCCGGCAAGGCCGCCCAGGAAGGTGGTAGGAGCCGCTGATAAAATCCATGAAACCTCTGTATCGGGAAACGATCCCGCCCGACAAGCGTAGGGGTCCGCTTGCCAAGCTTGAAAACAAACTCTCAGACCTCGCATTTCATTGTGCCAATGGTCCTCGTAGATCCGGAACAGCCTAAGCGGTTGCATGCAATAAAGGCATACATCGATAGTGGGGCTATAGGAAACGACGTGGATCGTGAATTGGTCTCCAGGATTATCCTCCCTCTGCGTCCTAAAACCAGCAAAGATGTCATCACCACAGTTGATGGTACCGAAATTGCCTCGGGACCGGTAACATATTCCACAGCTGAGGTGACACTTGTAGGTCCGGACGGCCATCGGGAGGCAGTTGTGTTTGATGTAATCAAGGCTCCACAGTTTCAGGTTATTCTCGGAATCCCTTGGTTAGAGACACATAATCCTCGAATTGATTGGCGAGCGAAGAGAATAACCTTTCCGGAGTGTGCACGAACCTGCTACCCAGAAAATCTGAAGATCAGTCTAGCATCAGTAACCTCTGTCTCCATGAAACTACCTCCGGAATACCAAGACTTTCAGGACGTCTTCCAAAAGGAACAGGCCAACATGTTACCTCCTTACAGATCGTACGATTGCCAAATCGATCTGGTGCCCGGTGCACAACCCCCTTGTAGCAGGATTTATGCCCTTACTGAGCTGGAGAATCTGCATTTGAGACAATATTTAGATCAATACCTAGCCAATGGTTTCATTCGCCCGTCAAAGTCTCCGGCATCCTCGGCTTTGTTCTTCGTGCCAAAAAAAGAAGGCAACCTTAGAACTTGTATCGATTACCACGCATTGAACCAGATAACTGTTAAAAATCGTTACCCTCTGCCTTTGATCCCTGAACTCCTTGACCAGGTGAAGGACGCTTGCATATACACCAAGTTAGATCTCCGGGGGGCTTATCATCTGGTACGAGTAAAAGAAGGCAACGAATGGAAAACGGCCTTCCGTACAAAATATGGACTATTCGAATACCAGGTGATGCCTTTTGGGTTGTGCAACGCGCCTGCTGCCTTCCAATTCTTCATGAACAATGTCCTTCGGGAACTCATCGATGTCTGTGTTGTCGTGTATATCGATGACATTCTGGTGTACTCCTCTTCGGAATCAGATCACAGAAAACATGTCAGGGCCGTCCTTGAGAAATTGCGCCAGCACAAACTGTTTGCAAAACTGGAAAAATGCGTTTTCCATACCACCGAGGTTGAGTTTCTTGGATTCATCCTGACACCTAAAGGGGTCCGAATGGACTCACGGAAAGTGGATGCCATCCTTAAATGGCCATCACCTAGTTCGGTGAAAGGTGTCCAAAGCATGCTTGGTTTTGCCAATTTTTATTGCAGGTTTATCCCGGAATTTTCACGGGTGGTGCAACCCATCACTGCACTCTTGCGGAATAATAAACGTTTTGAATGGACCAAGGAAGCTGAACAGGCCTTTCAGGAATTAAAAGCTAAATTTACATCCGCACCTATTTTGAAACACCTGCGTCCTGATCTCCCATATATAGTCGAAACCGACGCATCCAGCTTAGCCATGGGAGCTGTCCGGTCTCAGAGAGACCCCGAAACCAACCAACTGCACCCCGTAGCATTTTGGTCCAGAGAGTTCTCGCCGCCGGAGATACATTATGCAATCACCGATAAGGAATTATTAGCCATTAAGTCCGCTTTTAAGGCTTGGCGGCATTATCTTCTTGGCGCCTGGCATACCATCACCGTGATCACTGATCACCGAAATTTACAATATTTAAAAACTGCCAAGGCTCAGTCTTCACGACAGCTCCGATGGGCTTTATTCTTTGTTTAGTTCGATTTTGTAATCACTTACCGTCCTGGCTGTAAGAATGGCAAAGCGGACGCGCTATCTCGAATTGGAATGGGAGAAATTGACACAAACTCAGAACCTGTGCCGATAATTCCCGAACAAAGAATCTTGGGGGTAACCACTTTACAAACCCTTGAAGACATTCAAGCACGGGTAAAACTATTCCTGGACTCTTCAGCCTTGCAGGATTGGATCAAAAGGGGGTCTGACTTTTCAATCAACGATGGCTTACCTTACTTCCAAGGACGTTTATTTTTGCCAGAAAAGGAATTGCAAGAACTGGTTATTTCCCGTCATCACGATACTCTGATGGAAGGACATCCTGGCATTGCCAAAACAGAGGAATAAATTAAACGACAATTCTGGTGGCCGTCCTGGCGAAAGGATATTAAATCTTTCGTGATTTCCTGTGGAGTTTGCGCCCAAAACAAAGGTCAAAAAACAAAACCCGCGGGTCTTCTTCAACCCTTAGACATTCCACCAGCACCTTGGCACACCTTGTCACTAGATTTTATCACGGACCTGCCCTCTTGTAATGGATACAATACTATTCTGGTTGTGCTGGATTTATTTTCCAAGATGGCCCATTTTATTCCGTTGAAAGGATTACCTTCAGCTTTTGTTCTTGCCAAGGAATTCCTCGAAAATATCATCCGTCTGCATGGATTCCCTTCCATACTAATCTCCGATCAGGGAAGCCAGTTTATTTCTCATTTTTGGAAAAAGTGTTGTCAACTGGCACAAATCGACCTAAGACTCTCAACCAGCCACCACCCACAGACCGATGGTCAAACGGAGAGAACGAACCAGACCCTTGAACAATATCTACGATGTATGTTGCACCAATCGGAGGGTAATTGGAAGAATATTTTATGGGTGGCTGAATATGCATACAATAACTCGATACACTCTGGAACTGGTCAGAGCCCCTTTTATACCCTATATGGACATCACCCTCGTACTTCAGACTTGGACTCACCTTTGAGCCTCGAAATGCCTGCAGTGGACCATTTGCATTCTACGATTACTCAAGCCTTCAAGGATGCTACTGCACACTTACAACATGCGAAAGGGAAATACAAAAAGAATGCGGATCTGCATCGAAAAGAGGCGCCTCCATACCAAATAGGGGATCAAGTATGGTTGGCTACTGCTGTTAGATTTGCATTTCCATCACCCAACAGGGACAGAAATGCTTCTATTTTTCTGTTTACAGTTCACAGTGACGGGCCCATCACTTAATGCGCTCCCAGCATCCACGTTAGTGCCGGGGGCACCGGTAAGCAAGGGGGCTCATAAGAGCATCATTGCACTTCCGCAGATCCCCCAAGATATGTGCAGGTCACCTTTCTAAATAAGATGACCTGTGCATTTCTTAAAGTGGTGCACAAAATACATCATCTCCGTTTTCTTTTACATGCACCACTTTATGAGAATCTGCCCCATTGTTTTGAATCCTATGCATTTTCTGCTCCACTGAGGGGGAGGTCCGATCAAAATCTTTAGCGATATAGCATTGTATGTCTCACATCTAGCATTCAAAAGGGGTGCATCTCCACAATATGGTGCGGAAGAACAAGTGGGCAACCTGAAAGAGTTTAGGGGATATTCTTTTAACGTGTCCTTATGCTTGGTTTTAGAAAGTCTCTTTTTTGCCTCAATGGTTGACTTTTTTTTTAGACTACTTAGGCATTTCTTTGGAGTAATTGAATGTCTTTACCTTTCAATTGTGTACTGTCAGGTTGCCAAGGGAACATACAATTACTAACACCATAATAAGCGTAAAGGGTTTTATTAAACAAAAATAAAACATAAGACTAATGCATGAAACTTGATTCAGGATGTCTGTAACAAATAGTCTTTAAACTCCGGATGATATATGAAGAACAGCAAAATAAAAGGCGTACATATAGTTCCAGACAGGAAGCTCTCCTGCTTAGTAATTTCTAGAGGTCAGTATTCCTCCCTTTCTAAGTTTCCCAAACGTCCTCCCCTTCTTGGAGCTCTCCTTTTCCCTATTACCTATTCCTCTCTTCCAGGGCAGAGGGGTGTTCCCCTGCTGTCAAACATCCGTCTCCTGAGAATCAAAGTGCATCTTGCCTTCTCTCTCTTCACAATGCATACTGGGCCCGCCTCCCTTTCACTGGGACACAGCCCTCATCTAGGGTTCCAGGCTCTCCTCTTCCTCACTGCAGTTCACCCCTCTTGGGGGCTCATGGGCTCTTCTCTTTCTCACTGCAGCCCACCCCTCTTCTGGGATCATGGGTTCACCTCTTCACTACAACCCACCCCTCTTCCGGGCTAATGGGCTCACCTCTTCCTCACCGGGGAGCAACCATCTTTTGCGGTTTAAGGGGGCTCTTCTCCCCCTATCTGAAGAACACCCCTCTTATGGGATTCAGGGGGCTTTCTTCCCCCTCACTGGAGACATCCCTGTTCTGAGCTCAGGAGGTTCCCCTGCTTTTCTGCACCCCTGCATCCTCAGCAAACTCCTCTCCTCAGCTCCTAGCCCAAAAGACACTATCTCTGTTTCTTAGCCTTAGTTGTAAATCCCTCACCGTCCTCCCTTTGGTTGAGGTAAACATTTGAATTGATTTGTTTTATGATACTAATAGAAGCAATTGTTTTATACATGTTGATGAAATGTGTTATGATGCTGATACAATCAATTGTTGTTTTTAGTCTGTTTTTTTTTCTTTGTGCATATGTATTTTTAACTTGTTTGCTTTTAAGCATTTTGGCTTTTGTTTTATTCGTGTAATTTGAATAAAGTGAAAATTTCCTTGTTAAACTATTTATTTTCAAATGTGTTTATTGTTATTGTAAGCGGCATGCATTCCGCAACAGTAACAGAAGTAACATGTGATACAGAATATGAAGAAGCAGTGTCCAATTGCAATGAGGTGCAACAAATTGGGTTTTTATAAACACAACAACAACATAGAGGAGAAAACAACACTCCAAGCATATTAACTAGGCTCTGATACAAGGTGAATTAAAGTGTCAATTACCATGGTAGCAGGGAAAGGTTTGGGCGCTGTAGGATGGGAAACCAAATGAAAGTGGTGATATCTGGTAGCGGACACATGGAGGGGGAATGGGTGAAAGTGAAAGGCAGACATAGTGACATATATTGAGCACAGTATGACATTAATAGATAGTTCACTGTGCCTTATCTTTGGATGGATGGACCATATTAAAAAAAAGCGTTTTCCAGGACTCGTAGGTATCCCCGAGGACCTGGTCCAAACAATGTAATGACTTAGCCCAAGCCCTGGTCTCGGCCTTGCTCCAAATTTCAAACTCACGGTACCACTGTTTGTACCGTGAGGCCCCCTGCAGACTTCCAGGACATGGCAATGCGACGCTTAGTGAGTGTGCAAGCAAAGTCCATGAATCTAGTAATATGTTTGTATTTGCCTTTTCTGGGGTATGCACCAAGGACACATTCCAGAGGGCCACAGCTGTATGTGACAACAACCGCCATTATGCAAGCTTGTTCAATTCGGGACCGAAGACCTTGCACCCTTACACATTTCCAGAACATGTGGATTAGGTCTGCATCATCTTGACTACACCAGGGACAGGTTGAATTTTTCTGTTTGTTAAATTTAGCCACCCTGTTGGGGGGTCATCTAGGTACGATGGAGTACGTTTATTTGGATTAATTTAAATCGAGCATTCCGGGACACATTTTTAGGGAAACTAAGCACTCGTTCCCATTGCTGTTCAGTGATTACAGTCCCCACATCTGACTCCCACAGTGACTTCAGCTTTGGATTTAAGGGGTTAAACCCTTTCAGCAAACAGCTATACAATCTGGTTACCGGCCACCAGCCGTCTTCTAACGCATACATTAGTGCCAATAGTTCAGTCCCCTTCGGCTCAGCAGGCCACCCATTCCATCTACGTCTCACCACACCCACCACTTTCATATATCTCAGAAACTGCCCCTTGGGTACGCCTGTCTGCCGAGCTAAACTGTCAAAGTCACTGAATCTTCTGTTTTCATACATTTCTCCCCAAGTAGAAATACTGCATTCCTCCCAGCACCTTGCAACATAGGTCATCCCTGTACTTACACACATCGGCCGTAATCGGGACATTGGGTGAGTAGGGGCAACGTATCCGGAGCAGCTTTAACGCCCATGACCATATCTTCCTGCCCAGGTCCAGTAGTAGCGGTAGGGAATGCATGCAGTGGTCAGAGAACCAGAGCATGTTATTAAGGCAGGCCGGGGCCACCAAATGTTTGAACAGCAGCGTTTCAGATGTAATATCATCTGATAACCATTTTGAAAACAACCTTAGTTGGGCTGCCAGGTAATAAAGTTCAAGTCTAGGTAGCTGTGTGCCGCCATCTTTAAAAGGCAGGCATAGCACCATAAGAGCAAGCCTATGCCCGTTTGGGCCTCATAGGAAACCTCTAATCAGTGTGTTAGGCAAGATTGTTTGCAGTACCCTTTGGGTGCACTACAATAACCTTGACCTCCTGGCAATGGGGACCCAACATTTTGTATAAGTCTGAACTACACAGGTTGGTAGTGTGGCTGAGCATCCAGGCTTGTCTCAAGAGGGGTCAATGTGAGCAGTAATGTGGCACACAGTTTCACAATAGCAGTTATTCAAATAAACACTTACACTTGAGGTGTCTTGATAAAACAATTATTAATTTATTTCACAGTCAGTTGTATAAGCCTTCTTCAGAAGGGAGCCATATATATAACACTTATAATACACTTTGAAACATACTCTGTTTCTCTCAATCAGATGATACCCATTGGGGATGGCACATAGACACTTCCTACACCGTCGGGTGACTTAATTAGCTAGGACACTGTGGACATTGATTTATCACTGGTACATTCAGAGCAATACTGAGTTTGGTCTAAATGATAAAATAGAGGAATAAAACAAAGATTAACAAATATTGAATAAACAGGTAAGTACTTTTGATACCTTCCAATGCAGAGCAAATTAACCCTTTCATGGGGGAAAGGCCAAGCACAAAGTCAGTGGTAAAGAAGACTCTTTCAGGGAGCCAGGACAGCCAATGTTAATTGCACAGTGTCTAGAGGAGCTGAAGATCTTCTTTGCATGTAGGTAAACAGGCTTGCACAAAGTTTTTAGAAATGTTTGTTGCAAATAGAACACTTGAAGGGCTACAAGCTGTGAGGCTTGTGAGGGGCAAGCTTTAGCAACTCTGCAAGGCAAACGAGACAGGTCTCAACTGAGAGCAAGTAAGGCTACACAACAAGAGGAAAGTTCTCTTAGACTTGACAGTACCTCTGGTTAGAATAAATGGTTCCAGCTGGCTTCTGTTCCTGTACAGCTCTGCAGATCCAGTTGTTCCTGAGCCTCAGTCATGGGGACAAGAGGGAGGACATCTGGGGACTCCTGCTCTGCAATGGGAAGGTCACCGGCAGCAATGGGCAAACTTCAATTCAGTGGTTCTTTGCCGTTTCAGCTCCTCTCGTCTGGCAGCAAATAGCAACACTGCAGTTCTCAGATACCACTTAAGACTTTCCTTGCTTCTGGGGTCTAGCACTCTGTTGAGGTGGCTCAGGCTTGGTCAGTCCTGCATCAGGGAAGTCCGGAGGAGTTCCTATCCCTCGGGTCCAACTTAAAAGCAACGCACACAATCTGGTGTTCCTCTCCCTGGCACTTCAATTCCAGCAGCAGAAGCAGTGGAAGTACAGCCAGCTCCGAGAGGATGTCCAGACGGGCTTAAAACTGACTCACAAGCCATCAACACTATCTATCAAGTCATCCAGGCCTGGATGGCCCAGCACGAAATTGTGCTTAAATGACGATAAGACGGAGCTCATCATCCTTGGCTCCCACCAAAGATTTAGCAAACTTGACTCATCGTTTAAATCCTTTACCATTGATGGCAACACCATTAAAGTGGCGAAGGATACCAAAACACTTGATATCTACATCGAGTCCACTCTCTCCCTATCCAGACAAGCAAACGCAGTATCATCCCCGGCATCATACACCTGCAAGAGCATCACAGCTTGCCGCCCCTTCCTCTCACCAGCCAACTGCACCACATTAGCCAGGGCCTTAGTCTTATCCAAAATTGATTATTGCAATGCCCTCTATCTGGGTACCAACCAATGCAACATAAAAAAACTACAAATCATCCAAAACAACGCTATCAGAGCGTCGCTCAACATTCCCAGGAACCACCACATTTCAGATGCCAGACAAAGTCTTTGTTGGCTCTCAATCTCCCAAAGAGTCTCCCTTAAAGCACTCGCGCTCACACACAAAAGCCTTGCCAATCAGGCCCCTAGCTACCTTGCCAGTAGATTTGCACTACACACCACTGCGAGACCACTCAGAAGTGCCCAAACCAACTGCCTCTCTATCCCGCGTTTCAACCCGCAAAGATCTGGAGGACGCAGTTTCCCAGTCCTAGCAGCTAAGCTCTGGAATTCGCTACCCAATCCACTTAGAGCTGAAACCTTCTTCCCTGCCTTCAAGTGCAAAGCGTCAGCTTGGCTATCTGCCCAAGACTCGCCATGACTCCTTTATCAAGGCACCCAGGGGCATAACAGCATCACCGACTTACTGTTATTTCCCTCTCCTGCACCGTGTATTTTTTTCTGCATAAATCTGTATATCTTGTATATTCTATTCTAATGCTCTATCTTAGCATGCCTGTAACTAAGTGTTGTATAATTTGTATATTATGTATATTCTAGTCAAATGCTCTATATTACCATGCCTATAACTAAGTGATGCGCCCAGTTGCCCTTGGGCCTGGTGCGCTATACAAATAAAATAAATACAAATAGAAATACAAGTAAAAAGTAAACCACTACCATCAGCCATTAATTGTAGAAAGGGTAACATAAAAATGTTACACGCGAAACTAGACAAAGCGGATACTAAGTAACCCCTGCAGCACCCTATGGTAAGATATTGTGTGCTGGGTCTGGAAAGTTACAAAATGTAAGTAGAGCCAATTTCACTTCACTGCTCTTGGAAACAGTAGTTTCACCAAGAGAGGGTGTTTAAACCTTTGGAAAATCTAAGAGACTTCCTTGTGCCACTGCACTGGAGGTGCTGTGTGTCACAATGTAAAAGATGATGCCTATGAGGTATGTCAGAAACACAGAGTCTAAATCATAATAAAAATACATGGAAGAGTGAGAAATATGGCTCACCCTCTCCAGGTCAGAAATTAAAAGTGTGAAGTAGTACAAAAATCTAGGGAGGACAATCATTTTGACAATTGCTATCCTACCCATGAGTGAAAACGGTAATCGGGACCAGAAGGACATATATTTTTTAAGGCCATCCAACACCCGGAGAGTGTTACGGGTGTGTGTGCCCACCGGTGTGTGTGTGACTTGAATACCCAAATATTTGAAGGAGCACACCTCCCACGGGAGCCCCAAATCAGGTAGAGTCACCCCAGGAAGGCCAGCCAGAGGAAAAAGACTAGACTTCCCCCTATTAAAAGAAATCCCAGAAAATGTAGCAAAGTTGTCCAATACGTCCAAAGTTGTCCAATACGTCCAAGACCATTGGAAGGTTGTGTCATATTCACACTGATAAAGCAGGACATTGTCGGCATAAAACAAAACTAAGTGTTTGGAACCACCAATCATGATGTCGGCATCCAAGTATTCTTGTCTAATATATATAGCAGGGGTGACAACGGGCAACCCTGGCGAGTCCCCTGCTGGATATTCCATGCCCCAGATAATTGCCTACCTGATTTCACCCTGGCAGTTGGACAGGAGCATAGCAGCATCACCCAGCGGATAAAGCTCTCAGCCATCCCAAAGTTCTGCAGCACAGCAAACAGTCACTCCCAGTAGAGGGAGTCAAAAGCTTTGATTGCGTCAAGTGACTCCACTACGCAGTGTTCCTTGCGGGAATTGGTCTGTTCGATAACATATTGTAACCTACGGAGGTTCAGGGCGGTATTACGTCCCGGAACAAACCCAGTTTGGCCCGAGTGTATCAGGTCAGTGATAACTTTGCGAAGCCGCCCTGCTAACACTGTGGTAAGTATTTTCATATCATAATTTAGCATAGCCAGGGGACGATATGAGTCGCATCTGTCCGATGGTTTATCAGGCTTGGGTATGGGTATTATCAAGGTCTCCCTCATAATACCCGGGAGCATGCCCTTAACATGGGCTTCCTCAAAAAACATTTAGCAACACCGGAGCTAAGGTAAGGCTGGGTGTATTATATAAAATTCCAGGGGCAGTCCGTCTCTCCCGGGCGTTTTTCCAGGAGAGAGTGAGGCAATCAGTTTGCTCAATTCCTCCACCATGATGGGCTGACCTAAAAGGGTCCTTTGTGTGTCAGTAAGCTTCGGGAGCAAGATTAGGGAGAGAGCATTGGCCACCTCCCGTTGGGACACCTGTTCGTTGTGGCTATATAACTGACTGTAGTATATGGTCAAAATGTCATTAATCGCCAGCTGGGATCTCCATGCGGCCCTGCATTCATCATAAAGTAACTTAGTTATGGGTCTGGGCTGTTCACGTTTGCAAAGCCACTATAAAGGTCTTCCAAGTTTGTCCCCCTCCGCATGTGCCTGAGTGGTTCGTGTGACATAATCAAGTTTAGACAACCTTTCCCATGCCTCTAGGCAATGGGACCGGGTCTCAGCCAATTTCCTTTTGTCTAACTGTGGGCCTGTGTTTTGGGCCTCCTATGACTGGATCTCCTCTTCCATAGCTTCCAAATCCTCCCGCAATTTACGCCGGGTGCCCCTGGCTCTAGCTATGACCTCGCCTTAAGTCACCACCTTCATGGTCTCCCACACAGTGCCCCACTCCTCCACACTTCCAACATTATGTTTTAAAAATTCAGACTGTGAGGTTTGCAATTCACTTTTGAAGACTACATCAGTCAACGCACCGACGGGCATGCGCCACATCAGGATTGGGAATCTAGGGGTCCTAATGTTCTGTGAAATCACCAAGGGGGAGTGATCAGATATCGAGCGGCCCATGTATTCAGCACTACAAAGCTCAGCAACCTGTTCCGTCCCAACAAAAAAGTAATACATTCTTGTGTGTAGGTTGTGGGGAGACGAGTAAAAAGAGTAACTTCTCACATCTGGGTGTAGATCCTTCCAGGCGTCCACCAAATCTAGTGCAGTTAGGGCTATATTCAGAGCGACAGTTGCTGATGATGAACCCCCACGGGGGTGGGGGGAACTATCAAGCACTGCATCTCTGACACAGTTGAAGTCACCCCCCATAGAAACAAAACACTTGCGACGGGACATAACATGGGCACACAATGTGCGTGCATGGGATGGAATATTGTGGTTTGGATTTCTTTGTGGTAAAGGTAGCCCCGTAAAATCAAGTACGCCCCCCATCCCAATCAACTTCTAGCAGCTGAAATGGCATTGAACCATCAATCCATGTGAGCACTCGCCTGGCATACTTAGAGTATGTGGCACCATAATCCGTCCCGCCCCAGCGGTTCAATACCGCGTCCTGTTCATCTGCCAACAGGTGGGTCTCCTGAATTAAAACTATAGATATATTTTGTGTTTCAAATAGGATTTCACTCTGTTCCTGCGAAAGTAAGAACCCAGCCCACGCACATTCCAGGTCAATATTCTAATGTGGGCCATAGCTGTAGTACATATCAAATAGTCCTAACTTCGCATGGGTGACGCCTCCCCAGCCCCCCAAGACAGTCACAAGTAAAACACCCCCCACCCAAGTGTCCAAGTTACATGTACAGACTACATATCTGAAAACAGTCCATAAACACAACATTCTTGTACAGCCGCTTATCCAGAAGCAGCACCATGTGAGCCACGATGCATGGAGTGAACAAAAGGTTAACAAAAATAACCAAACTATATAACATTGCCCAGAAACAGCACATTGCTCAGGTATTCCTATACCAGTAAGGCTAACCGCCCATTGTGACCAGGTAATGGGTGCCAGCAACAGGCAGGCTCACAAAATTAATTTACAGCAGGTGATTAAGACCAGAAGTGGGTAACTGAGCATTGCCCCCACTGATAAAGAGGAAAAAGGAAATCGCAGGCGGCGTCTGGCTATTGCAATGCAGTGACATTCAGGGTACACAGAATAACACATCAAAAGTGATAGCACAAACAATGGGATAAGTGGGTACTATGCTTTGATCTCCTGGGGGTCTGCAACCCCGCATCAAGTACCTCCCTGGGTCATCAAGGAGGACCCAGAGGTCCAGAGTCACCTGGTGGTGTGATGGGGGAAATGAATCGCACACAAAGTCAAGTGCCAGCTCCGTCCCCACTGGCCAAGTTGTTATGTTCCAACCACATGGCCGCTGCTGCTGGACTGTCTAGGAAGTGTGACCTGCCATTGTAAATAATCTTCAGCCTAGCAGGGTACATAAGCATATAATTGAAGCAGAGTTGTCTGTGTCTAGCCTTGGCCGGCACAAATGAATTTCTGGCCCTCTGGACGGCAGGTGTATAATCCGGATAGATGGCAATCTTGGAGCTGTCTCTTTGTATCTCACTGCCCTCTCTGGAGTATTTCAGCATCACTTCTTTGTCGCAAAAGTTCAGGATCTTAGCAATAACCGGTCTAGGGTGGGATCCAGGTGAGGTCTCTTTTGCAATGAACAGTGAGCTCTTTCAACTGCAAAGCCTTGTGACAACTTACCAGGCACAATCTCTTGTAGCAGCATGTGCTCGATGTATGAGGTCAGGTCTGGGCCCTCCGCGCCCTTGGGAAGACCCAGCACGCGTGTATTGTTCCTGTGAGATCTGCCCTCAGCGTCTGCACATAATTCCAATGCAGAGTTTCTCTGCTCCAAATCGCTGAACCTCCCCACAAGGTCTTTAGTGGAGTCCACAGTCTATTTCAGTCCCAATTCAGCAGTAGTGACCCCCTCTGATAATTGTCTAACGGCCTGCTGGAGTAATTGGACATCAACTTTATCGTCTATTTTTGTCTCTAGCAAGGACCGCAAAGCAGCTATTGCAGCAAGAACCTAGTCTTCCTGATGGTTCTTTTCAGGGGTGCACGGCTCCACCTGTGCAGTATCCACAGCTTGAAAGGCCTCAACGTTGTTTGTTTTGGCCAGCAAAGGAATCCATGATGGTTTGTTTGCCCTTGCTTTTGTTGGGCGACATTGTGGAGGATAGCAGTCTGGTCAGGCAGGAGTGTGTGCCACAATACGTGGCCAGAGAGTCTCTAGACAGTAAGAATTATAAAAGTAGGCCCGGCCACACCCGATTAACACTCCCGTTGCCATCTCAATTCAAGATGTAACCCCAGCAAACCAGAAAGATAGTAACACCTGGCGATCTAACACACTGCAGCTGACACGATAAGAGGAGTTCCTTGGTGCAAAGGGATCAGGTGGGGCCCTGCTCGCTTAAGCAGACTCCTTAAGTGTCTCAGTTATGAGCAACACATTAAAGATAACTGGCGGCGGGCCACACATTCAGGGCCATCATGGGGAGAGAGTCCAAGGTGGACAAACCTCCAGAAGCCCCATTAAGTCTGGGTGTATCAACAGGGGGGAGGGAGGAGGCTCCCAGCGGGTCCACAGCAGTCACCAGAGCCCCCACACCCACATAGGCCATCTGGCGGGGGGATTAAGGGGGTGTTGCTAGGTCTGGAAAAGACCCGGGGCTAAGCTGATGTCGGTACTGTTGGGACTGGGGGCTAGCTAGTCTTTTGGCTGTAGCTCCTGAGATTCTATCCGGGGCTACGACCAAAAGATCAGGGGCTACAGCCCCCTTAGCCCCCCTCTAGCAACGCCCCTGGTTAAGGATCAGGACCCAAATAGTGCACTGCAACCATAGCGTTGAAAAGTGTAAGTCGCTGAGCACCCAGTATGCAGTGGTAAGGAGATTTGAAGTGAGGGACAGACAGGTGAACGTCCAGGCAACTCACCCCATGCACGGGTCCTGAGGTGGGTCACCCAGTAAATCAATGCTCCAGCCCGCGTTGTTACAGAGTGGCAGACCGTTCTGTAGTGTTGCGGCGTGAGGAGGAGCTCATTACGGAGCGTGTCACACGAGGGCACTTTGCTCCTCCCAGCCCGCACACGTCGAGGTTGCAAGCCGGAGAAGGCGAGGTGCTCGCAGATCAGCTGTGGCTGCCCCCATCCACACCAGGTACCTCTGCACAGGAAAACTCTCAGGGCCGGCCAGTATGAAGCAAGAAGCCTGACCCAGCTGCGCCACAAGCCGCTGCGAGGATTTCAGAGAGCTGATGGCCATTTTGGAAGACCCGAGGATGAACTTCTGAGGGAGTTTCACTGGCTTCACTGCTCCGATTGTCATCGGAACAAAGCCGGGTAGCTGGGCACAGGTGTTACTTGCCGAAAAATCACATCAATAGTCAAAATGAGCTGCATCCGCCGCCACCGCACAGAAGGATCAATTAAGGATCGCAGTGGGAGCTCTGAGCAGTTACAGCCTCACTGCGTGAGCTCAGGCCACGCCCCCTTGTTAAACTATAACACTAATAAATACATTTAAGAAACGTTGATTTGTTAATGTGCTTCCTGCTCCAAGCCAGGGAAGGAAGTCTTTAAAAAGGCTTCACACCATTTTGTATTTATTTCAGTTGGTTTCCACCACAGGAGCTGGTGTTTGCCTGCTTCTCAGCTCGTGCTTTTTGGTCATCTACCTGCAAAGAAGTTTGTTTTGTGTGTTTCTGGTGTTTGAAAAGCCATTTTAAGGTACTGGAAAACCCCTGGTAAAGCCCCCATCTCTGAAAAATCATTTCCCTTTGCAAAGGGGGAAGGAAGTGGTTCTCTCCTTTAGTCCTGTTGCTGCTGCAAGGGGAGGGAACATTGTTCTCCTTTACAAGCACTGCTGCTGGGAGCGGATGTTGGAATTAATTTGGTTTTCGCCTTCAAGGATCTGCAACTGTTGCAAATGTGCTAGTGTTTCCCCATAGCATATCTCCCTCTGAATCTATGATAGACATTCCGAAATCCGCTCTTGGTTTTGGAGCTCTGGGAGTTGCAAACCTGAATATCCTGTTTTTTTTGGTACCTGGTAGATCTAACAAGTTGCTCTCTCTGGGGGTTCGTGAATAATTCTAACATCCTGGGTGTGATTTAGAGGGATTCTCTGGTAGGGTCTTTGAAAAGAATCATGTGGGGTAATTCTGCAAGGGTATCCCATTTATTTTGCAATAATTCTTCAACTTTAAACCAATACCTGCCAACTCTGGCTCACTGCATTGCCATTTTCTGCTCAGATTTCCAGTGCTACGCTGATGACACTCAACTCATTTTCCGGCTGCCCTCGGCCACCTCCTCTCCCTCTCTCATCTCTGACTACCTAACTGCCATTCAAGATTGGTGTGCCGCCTGTCATGATGTCTACCCCCGGAGCACCAGGCCATGCCCAGCACCCCCGGGAGCAGGCATCACGCCCCCGGGTAAAAGCCCAGCAGCCCTTTATAGGCGCCAGGCTCATAAGGGGAAGTGTTTGGTGCACTTACCTGAAGCAGACCATGCTGCACACTCACCTGATGCAGACCTTGCTGCATGAAGAACCAAGCCAAATGAGGCTTAGGAGGGACTATTTTTCTGAAGGAACTATTTTGTTACTTGGGTGGGGCTGTGGAAGAATACTCACCTGGAACTTCTTCCAAGGCTATTTGAGCCATGCCCGGACAGCCACACGTGCTTCGCGTTGTTCTGCATCCCAGCAGCTGAACGCTCACCGTGTCTGCTCCTGCACCTGGACTCCAGCCACGCCCGCCTCGAACCTGGAACACCTGTAAGGAAAGAAGAGAAGAGAAAGGTGAAAACCAAGAACTTATTCAACCTTCTTACCTGCATCCGGAATCTTCACGCCAGCATTCCTGAAGGAAGACTTCCATTTAAAAGCACTGCGTTGCTCGCTGCAGCGCCGTGCTTCACTCACCTGTTCCCGAGACGCCGCCCGGCTCCATCGCGGCTCTCAGCACCGGTCGCCACATCGCTGCACCTAGGGGAGAGAAGAAGAGACAAAAGGTGAGCAAGGGAACACAAGAGGAAAGCCGAATTTTTCAGCCATATTACTTACCGGCTTTTCTTGGTGAACCATTCCACATCTCGGGTTGGCGCCGCATCTTTGGCAGGTACCGCACCCCGGCCCCTATGGGGAAAGGACAAAAGACATTACTGCGGAATTATAAAGACATTTAGAGGGGTCGCCCTCATCACTAACTCACCTGATTTTACCATCGGCAATTTAACCCCTCAACGCATCGCCTTTGTTCTGCACCTGAAATAAAGGACAGATCACAGGTTAGGAAAAACAACATAAAAGGAGGCTCACACTTGAACTTTTGCATCTTCATACTTACGGCGTATCGCTTAGAAAAGTCAAGTGGATTTGCCAGCGCCATTCTGAAAACCAGTGAAGTAACTGGACGAACGCGCGCCCCTGCACCAGAAGCAGGATGGAGAGTTCATCCTTCCAAACCATAAGGTGAGCTTAAACCGGGGGTTTTGGAGGAAGTCTGAGAAGAACGAAGGGGGAAAGGGGGGAGCAAGCACACTATTCAGCAGACAGTTAATCCCCTTTCTCATCTGCAGAAGGATATTCCTACGGGCCAGACAAGCAAGATTTGGGGGTCCTGTTCAATCGGTGGTCCGAATTCTGCGCATCACGCTTGAAGAGGCCACAGCAACCCAGACCAGACCAGCGCCTCCGTGGGAGCCAGGTGAGCGTTACACCTCCAATGATCTTTGTCTGAATGCCAGCAAGACAGAGATCCTCCTCATCGGCACACCATCTCCATCCTTTTCCCTAACTCTCTGGCCGGCCTCCCTTGGCCCTCCTCCTACCCCTATCTGCGAGGCTAGGAACCTTGGGGTCATCTTTGACTCCACACTTTCCTTCTCGCCCCATATCTCTGAGGTCTCTAAAAAGTCCAACTTCCTACTGCACCTCCTCAGAGGTATTCTTCCTTTCCTCTTCTTCCCTCAGAAGCTCACTGTCTCCCAAGCTCTGGTTCTCTCTAGGTTGGACTATTGTAACAGCCTCTTTCTAAATCTACCTGCCTCTACTCTCCGCCCTCTAAAACTTATCCAGGACAGGACTGCAAGACTTGTCCTTGGCCTCAAGCCCTGGGATCGTATCTCTCCAGCTTTGAAACCTCTCCATTGGCTCGCAGTGGATGCAAGGATTAAATTCAAAACCCTCTGCATTGTCCACAAGTCTTTCTGGGGCCTGGGTCCAAGATTCCTTCAGCTATCCCACCGCAAATACCTCCCCTCTCGAGCTCTTCGGTCCTCTACCTCTAACTCCCTCCAGGTCAATCATTTTTCAAAGAAATGAGCTGGGGGCAGATCTCTATCTTCGGCTGGGGCATCCCTCTGGAACAGCCTCCATGCCACTCTAAAACCTGAGGAGAACCATCTCCGGTTCTGGAAGCACCTCAAAACCTTCCTCTTTGCTTCTGCCTTCGCTCTCCTTCTCCCCTGCTGATCTGCTCTCTCTTGGCACTGTGCACCTGGCCACGCTCTGTCCCCTGGGCCCACGTACCTGCTCACCCTGCCACCTTCCTGCACTGGGGACTGTATCTGTACCCATACAGCACCCCCACCCCTTTTTCTTCTTTTTCTGCACTTATTCAGACTTACCCAGTCTGCTGCCTTAAACACAGCACTTGCCACTTGCTAGCTGCACTACCACAGTTTGCCTCCTTTTTCTATTTATTTTATTTATTTTATTTATTTGCGCTCCGCACTTTCCACTTTCCCCCTTCCATGCACTTTTTCCCTTTTGCCTTTCCCATGCACTTGCATGTTCTCAATATCACTGGGCCTAGTAAGATCGTGTTTATGTTGTGCTTTGTTCTCCCCTGTTCCCCTCCCTTGCCTAGTCACGCTCTGAAACACTTGTGTACGAGCGCGATACAAATAAAATATCATATCATATCTAGACTAGAACGAATCATCAAGAGGACCAGGACCTAACTATGACCTTCCCCAACAGCCCTAAGAACAAAACATAGAGAGGGAAAGGAAGCACTGCATCACGGGCCCAATGCGATGGGTGAGAAACAGAATGTTTCATCACTACACACAGTCCACCAATACAAAGCAGGAAGTACAATGCCCCACCACACAAAACTACAACTAAACAACAGTCCCAAGGATGTTCACCACATGGAAATCAAAGAACCAGTAAGAACAGAAGGATACGAACGTCCGAATACACACGCTCACCAAGACGGATCCACTAGGACAACACTTCAACAAGACCCCGACCCTGAACCACTCAAAGCCTTAACCGACCAGGGTCACATTAGATCACCTGAGAATAGATATCACCCACCCAGTCCCACGCCTAAAGATTAGGTTCAGACGCACCCACCAATCCAAACTATAATCAATAGGGTACAGTTGGATTAGCGCAACACCACCAAATCGAGTCGGCCCACGAGGAACCAACAACATCCGAACCCACAGGTATTCAACTCTAACGGAATCATAAGTACCTGAACAGGGATACAGACCCCACTAACCCAACCCTCAATCTTCAGCATACTTAAACCCACACAAAAACACACAACCATCTCTCTCCCAGCAATCCGCACAAACTTTACCACACCGCATCAACAACACATAAACTTCACCCACAGCACTCGAGGCCTTCATCCGGTCCGATACTAGCACCAAAGCCCAGCACTCGATGTATACCGAGCTGAAACTGCCAACAGAACACCACTTCTCCCACTCTCCTTCTCTCCTCCTCCCGACTACCCTACCCCACCCTTCCTGTTATAGATCCGCCAGAGCGCCTGGGGACCAATTCTGTTGGTGACGGTGCGCTATACAAGTACCGCTAACATAACAACATATTTTACGCCAGATGATATTCCGGATGCTTAGCTGGTCGGATTGGGATGCTTATCAGGGTCCTGTCAGCCCTACTCTCAAGCAGATAGAGGACAGCTGCACAGTTGGCTCTCTGATTTTGTCACACTGCATTGTTTTCTCGAGTCAACAAACATCTTTCATTTCAAGCAATTTAGAATTAAATTCATGGGATGACTGGCCGGCCAAAAACAAACTACTAATAATTAACTGTGCTATATATGTATATTCTTTTGAAAGCAATTAGCACCATGACTTAGTAACGGAGTGGATATGTTAGGATGCTTGGGAGCTTCAAGGGTGTTGTCCCAGGATCAAATATATCTTCTCCTAGTTTTCAATCTCTAGAGGGCCAATGGTGATTTATATTCTTTTATTATTATATTTCCATTTACAAACAGGAGCACGTTTATGTTGGTCGGGGGTAACAAGTGGGGAACTTTATCTCTATCAGGTGATTTATTTACGTCTATACATCCCATGATTAGAGAACCCACAACTGACTGTACTAGTGATTTACTGACATATGTGCTATTATAAAAAAAGAAACAATATCAAAAAAGTATAAAATAACGGACTGATTGCAGAAAGGCACTAAGTCCCCGATTTACAAAAGCCTTTTACAATGGCACAATACCATTGAAAACCTTTTTGTAAATCAGGCCCTAAAACTACTAAAAGGGAGGGGTAGTGACTACCTATGTTATATAATGGCCTACAATTAACTATGGCACGTGTGCGCCACCCACTCTGCCATCCCAGGTCTGTGTTGTCTCAGGGATTGGTTTCCCTGCTCTTTCTAGCATGCTATCCTAATAATGACTGGGGACCCCAAGGGTTATGGAGTTATGTGTTAATCTTCTGCAAAGTGCCCGATACTCTGGAATTGAGGTAAACCTTTACCTCTGGATGATGTACAGTAAGGTTCACAAAATGCTATGGTGCACATCCTTTTTAATTAAATTTTATTAAGTGCATTTGGTAGAACTTTGTCACCTTTTACACTGTATTAAAAAGCACTTTACAATATACCTCATACAATACTATTAAAATACAGCAATATTAGTGCAATACAATTCATCAATTACAAACTAAAAACACATCTAAAGGAATGATATATATACATTTCTCTAAAAAGAATCAATAACATCAAAATTAAAAAAAAAACTGACAGTTTACCAGCCACCGGTTGCCAAATGTGGAAAGCCGCCAACGCGATCACGAGAGACTCAGTGCTAAAGAGCATACTCCCTGTGTTCTCTAGAACAAGAAGAGCGTAAAAACGAACAGATAGGATAAATCTGGTCAAAGCAGGTGTCCAAAGCTTTGTATGGTAATGCTTAGAGCGATCAATACAAAAACCCTGATGTGGATAGATCTCATACCTGCGCAATTGAGCCAGATAATTCAATGCCTGGGCAGTGTCATGATGTCTAGACTTTTTTTCTATTTTTGATAGATTAAAGTGCAGCCATGAATCTGGCACTTCGTCTAGATTGAATTTAAAAAGATGACGTTTAGCCATACCCTCCAATTCCCTAAACCATGTACTTTTAGAAAATCTACTACAGTGGATAATAGCCCTACTTAACAAAGTATCATCTCCAGGGCAACCATAGGGCATTTTTGCCCAAAACATACAGGCTGATGCCTTGCAAAGGGAAGAAAGGGGGGTCAAGCCTAATTAGAGTCTTAAGGCTTCAACTGATACCCTCCCTGGACGGCTAAGTAAGGAATGGAGAATTTTATATTCCAACCTTGGGAGCCAAGCAACCGCATCCTCCAGAAAAAGCTCAGTGGCATATAAAATACTCGGAACGACTGAAGTTTTATTGGCAATGATGTTGGACTCAATAGACCAACCCCCATCTGCATCGATGATCTTTTTAATTGACAACCACTTCTGCCAGGCCCTATGCATTACCGTCCGGCAAAATTCATCGATCTGCTCTAATATGACTGACTACACCCAGATTCCAGACAAATGACGTAGCACTACAAGCCCTTTTCCCCATCGTCATGATCTTAGTTTTTGTGGCATTGGGGCTAAGTCCATGCTCATAGGCAAATGTCTGAAAGGCATCCAGAGATCGCTGGAGGACAACTGCAGTCCGATCTAGTATAACAGTATTATCTGCATACATCAGGCAAGAGATGAATTAATTGCTGTATTAGCTGCATACATCAGGCAAGAGATGAATTAATTGCCGTAATGCGGTGGATGATTGTTAATGGCCTTCAGTGCTAGGGCTAACTCTGCTATATAGAGGTTGAATAGAAGGGGTGCGAGAACGCACCCCTGCTTCAACCCTCTATTAGTGGGAAAAGATCTAGACAAAACCCCCTCCTGAGACATTCTAACTCTGACCTGATTGTCATTATTGGGAGATTTAATGAAGTATAATAATGAGGGATCAATGCCCCAATGTGCCAGCTTTCCTCAGAGTTTTGATCTTAATACACTGTCAAAAGCAGCAGAATAATCTACAAAACACAGGTGTGCCAGGGTAACATTATATGTCCAAGATTAAGGTTTGGAAAGCCCAGATGGAAAGGGCTGTCCCATGGTATTGTTCTAAAAACATGTGACGTTTTACTTTTGATTACATTTGTTTGAGAATTCTTTTGGTTGAAATCCGGTCAAATTCAATTAAATACATATATGGGGTGGGGTAAGGGAATAAATCGGTTGGGGAGCTCCGGGGGTCACCCCCCCACATTTTCGACCAAAAGAACAAAATGAAATTGGTAAAATGTGAAAAGGTCAAATATTTCCCAACAAGTAGACCTTAACCTGTCCCACAGCCCTTTCTGAAACCTGTCTACTGAAAATTAAGAAAACCACCCATGTGGATAGTAGACCCAGCAAACTATTTGCAAATATCTTGGAACTACATTCCAACATGGCCAGCATCCTGTAGTTATACCGTAGGTCACATGGACCTTTGTTATGGACCGGTATCAAGATTGGGCCTTTCTAGGACTGGGTGATGCTAAAACTTTTACATATCTTTAAAAATAAGAGCTTTAGTAGTTGGGCCCAGAACAGGGGGTGACTCTTGAAAACCGCATTAGAGAGGCCATCGGGACCAATAGCCCTGGAAGACTTTGACTTCATAATAATGGCCTCCAAGCCCGACTCCCCCATGTGCGTGGATACCAATGACTCATGCAATGATTTGAGATCATCCTTCACAGAGGGTTCTGATTCCCACCAATAAGAATTCTCAATAAAGGTTCCACAGAGCTCTTCTGAAATGCAGCAGATTTCTTTAGCCGTACTGCAGCACCCATGGCTGCTACCAGAATGTCTTGGTGTCGTGGGTCCTTATCAAGCGGTTGATACATTTCCAACCAGCCGTGTTCTCCAAAAATGTGCATTCCTGTAACCAGAACTTGTTTCTGGACCTAGCAGCGGCTACAATTCTGTTTTTTCCCTCCAAGGTAACCTGGTACTCCTCTTAGTTCTCTGCACCAGCGCATTAAGCTCTTTTTTCTTTTTTTCTATACCATAGTCAAACCTAGTTCCTGGCTTACCCGTGTGTTTGATTGTTAATAAGTGCCTATGAATCAGGGGACTAAAAAACCTTCATCTTCTCAAGTCCCCGTTGCATTCCCGCAAAATGCCCTCCTGCTTAAAACCCAAACACCCCAGAGCAGCGTTATGTTTTTGTATATTCTCTGCTGTCCAGCATAACCCGTTTCCATGGATATTAAACATCGGGTTAACACTCAGTATATCACTGGGTTTTGCGAGGGAACCTAAACACTTCATGAACAGCATCACATGATCACTCGCAACCGTGGGCAGGGTCTCCAACTCAAAGCAATAGTTGTCAGTTTGCGCATTAATAAAAATGAAATCTATGCGGCCACAATAGACACCGTTAGACGTTGTGGTCTGTGATTCACCCACTTTAACATATAAAGGGGCAAGGTAAAACTCCTCTAATACCCCCCCATTCTTTAGCCTTATTCCCTACCAGATCCTTCAGACCACCCCTGACCTTCTTTTGCGTATTAAGTGCACAATCAAGTCTCGGCAACCAGCTCAGGCAACTCTACTGAGAGGTCTCCTCCAGGAGGATCATACAAGGTTGCCACCAGGATGTGCCCCAGGTCTAACACTGAGTTAGTGGTAGGGACACACATGAAGAAACCAAAAATTCACAGATGTTGTGCGCCACTTTAGCTCCAATGAAGATCCCACCTTTCGGGCGTCTCTTTTGTGGCCGCAAAGAACTGCAAAACAAAACAGTATATTCACCTAGTTCAAAGGGAGTGGTCTGCCATGTTTCCTTTGAACAAAAAAACGGGGCCCTCCTTAGCATGGCGAGAGATTCAGAGTTATTAAGAAACAAACTATGGGCCGTGGTGTTACAAGATAACAAACAAGTGGATCCCCCTTCCTCCCGAGTATGGCTGCTGGATTACCTGGGACCAATACCCCTGCCTCTGCATGGCCTGTTTTACGATATGGGCTTAGTACACTGAGCCTGGCCAATATTGGAGATGTTTTCAATAGAGGGTTGAAAAACTAAAATCTCATATGCCAGTTCCCATAGCAGCTTTACGTTTTTACATTTGCACTGCACTACTATTGGATAAACAAAGGTAACCAAAGCCCTATTGACAAGGCTGTCTAAGGAGGGCAATTCCAGTTTTTGAATGTCATTAGAAGAGATAGTGCAAAGGTCTGGAATTAGATGAAGCAATTCCAGTAACCAAGTGCGATTCAAGAAAGGGCTAAACGCAGTGGGGTTTATTTCAATACATTTGATGTGAAGAAGGTCCTTAAACCAGGATGAATCATGTTTAGGTTCCAGCATGCTCTGAATGTCATGCTGCATTGATTCGACCTGTGCCAGCCAGTTGTCTTGTTTGGGGGCAGGGTTTGATCTCATTGACGGGCCGATATCAGGGGGCACCACTGCCCAGAATTGGGGGATGGTGTGAGGGGGAAAATTGCGTGGCTAGGGGTTGGATGGGTCCACCACTGAGTTCTAGATTTGATGGAGCATATTGTAGTTCATGTTCCACAACAGAGGGACCAAGCCATCTGTCCATAGGGCCTTGAAGACAGACCCGTCTAACCACACCATCCCTATGGCCTTTGTCACAGTCTTAGCACTCTCCAAGGTGGTATATATATGGCATTCCCCTACATTTGGTCCCTGATGGGACTGAGACATCTGTTTGTTCCTCCCAGTTTTACGTTGGGACCTGACGCTTTTGCTGCTTATTTGTCGCCAGACTCGGAGGGCTGTTGAGAAGTGAAATTTCAGCACAAAGCGCTTCCGGTGCACCACTGTGCCACCGCATAAGCCGTTCCCTGTTGCATTTCCCCCCGGAGAGGCGATGACATTACATGTGGACAGCCAGGACCGTCAGCCCTTGTAGAAGATTCAGTGCCCAAATTAAGCCCAGAGGGTAAATTAGTAGTAGGAGGCAACGGATTTGCTGGGCCCGGGACGAGAGACTGATCGTCACACTGGGCGTCAAGAGAGACAGAGTCTGAACTAGCCAAAAGAATTATCTCCACCACCTTGGCTACAGCCTCCTTCATGTCCTGCTGCTCCCCTGCCATGTTTCAGCACAATGAAAACAGAGCATCAATTCTAGATTACAAAGCCCCCAATAAAGCTGCTGTGCAGGTCCCCGTAATATAAGAGTCATGGGAGGGCGTGGGACCAGGCACTGGTACTTCCTCCACCGAATTACTCTCACTGCCACTAGACAATGGCTCCGAGGTGGTTAACATTTTTTGAAAATCAGGGGTCTGAGAGAAGTCTTCGAGTCCAAGGTGTTATCATGTACAAAATCGGCCAGACCCATAGAATTCCTCTGTATGACCGACAACATTTTAATAATGAATCATTATGGTCAATGGAGACATTACACTCCAGCTCCTGCTCTGCCCTTTTTTCGATCATGCAATCAGAAATAGAGGCTCCAGAGATCGTCGTTTTAGCAGGGGCTGCCTTTCCAAAACAGTCCTTTATTTTTTATTGAGAGAGCTCCGCAATGTGCAATCCTTCCCTTTCACTTTTTTTTTTACTACAAGTAGAAGGAATTCCGTTACACTTTCTACTTTTCGGGCTCCGTGACCGCTTTCCTGCTAATCAAGCGTCGCTGCGATTGACACGATGGGCCTTTTGGATTTAATTGGGCAGATCACGTCGCAACTGGGGAGCCATATAATTATTGTATGTGCAAATTGAATAATATACAAGGGCACCAGAAGGGATGAAGCCCTAAACAGATAGCTCTGCTAACCCCGTGCCCGGTAAAAGAAGTCTTTAGATGAAAAAAGCCAGATTGCAGCTTCAGTAGGAGGAAGGATCTAGGATGGGCACAGCCTGTGTCCTAAGAAGCTAACTCCAGGCGTGGCCATCTCAACCCCGCCTACACCCAACAACAGCTGCTGGTTCGTCTGCAGTTATTCATTGGGCCTCACAGCAGTTAACAAAAGCCTTACTTCAGAAGCCAAAAGTCATACTCTGCGGAATTCTGAGGAATAAACAGATACCTCCACATGAGACTTAAGTCTTAAGTTGAACTCCGTTCTTGTAGTGATCATTTAATTCCAGTGCTGTCTCTGCCAAAACGCTCTACTACGACTCCAAGAATAGCAAGAAAAGACTCCTGGGCCTCTGGATGCAAAGTGCTCCACCAGTGACACCAAACACACTACGACACACTGCAAGGCACATCTTTTATCTTTTTGGAGTTCTTCACTGAGATTATACCAATCCAAATCAGCATGCTGTTCCCGGCCTTCATGCCCATATTTGTATTGCATTGCTTAAAGTGCTGACCTAGATCCAGAGGAGCATAGCACTATACAGGGTGTGGGTAGCCAGCGTTTGGGCTTGCATCTTTTAACAGCAGCACAGTACTGAGAGTTCAGATCTGTGGGTGTGACCAATTAGATTCTGCCTCATAGGTGTACAAGGATGACTCGGGGTAAAAAGGCCCACTCAGCCATCACACTCCCACAAACCAAAACACAATGCAATCATAAAGGTAAAACAGGGAGAGTTAAGAAATATACCTCCTTTGCCTTTTGTGGTAACGTGGGCTGGGGGGAGGCTATACTCTCAAGAGGGGTGTGACGGTGAACCAGTAGTGATGCAAACAACACAGTATCACAGTCCAAAATAAAGGCAATGTCCAATCAAGGTTCTCCAAAAATATGTATACTTTAATTACACACACCATCTGCACGTAGAACAAAGAGAGAATAATATATGAAAACCCTCCCCAAAGGACGAACAGAGATGACTGCAGAAAGTTCCAGCATAGTTCCAGGGGTGGTAGGTATGGTGCTACCATAAAAAGGATATCTTGTTCAAAACAGAGTGATTGTGACCTAAACAGTCTCTAGGGTCCAAGTGGACCGTGGGGGCATTTCAGAGTCAACAGTACCTGGATGTAGTTATTGGTGGGCTGATGCAGTCAGACCTCGGTTCTTACATTTATGCGAGAGGATCAGGCTCAGTTTGGGCATGTAGGATCGTGGAGGCCCGGTCAGCAAAGAGGCGTCGACTAGGGGCGAATGTGGGTGCTCTTGTGGTAGAACAGTGGCTCTCCAAAGATGCAGGTCAGAGCCATCCCAGGAGCGCTTTGCATATTCAACATCTCAAAGAGTTGGAGCAGGTACTGATTTAACAGTTACTGATATAAATAATGCGCAAATCCTAATGTCATTACAGGAAGCAAATGAAAAAAATGATAGTATTTTGCCTCATCAACTTCCACTCATTCCTTGGCTACCTTGCCCGCTCCTCCATTCTCCTCTGTCCCACTTGAGGCTACCTCTACCCCTCAGCAGGGCGTACCTCTGATCTGTACCTCTCCCTGGAAGGTCTTTAAGGCTGGCAACCTTCTGCATCTTGCCCCTCTCAACTCTCGCTCTGCTGTCAAACACTCTTCTGACACCTGCCACCTCCTCGAAGAACTGGACCTTGATGTCCTCGGTCTTACTGAGACTTGGTTGTTTTGACACGCTCCTTCCTGATGGCTACAAGATCTTCTCCGCACCCAGATCCACCGAGTCCGGTGGTGGTGTAGCCCTGATTTTTCCTGAGTGGATTCCTGCCACTATCATTTACACTTAGATCTACTACTCTTTCAAATGCATTGTCTGCAGGCTCTCAATCTCTCCTAGACACTCTCCTACTATTGCTACTCTCTATCAGCCCCCTGGTCAAATCACCTCTTTTCTCTCTGAGTGGGCTGACCTCTCCTCCTCTCTCCGGGCCTCAACCACTCAACTCGTCTTCCTTGGTGGCCTTAACATCCACCTTGAGTCTCAGTGTCCCTCATCTTTGCTCTTTCGCTACCTATGCGATTCCCTCTCTCTATCCTCCCCTCTGGCCCGACACACTCAGCCAGTCACACACTTGATGTCTTGATCTCCTTTGGCCTCTCTCTCTCGATCCCTCTGACCACTCCTCTCTCCTGGAGTGACCATTGCCTCCTCTCCTCTCCTCTCTCACTCTCTTCCCCCCCCCAAGGCAAGCCTACCCCTACACTGCCACCTACCTTCTCGGACATCCGGCCCAAGAAGCGCGTGTCAGTTGAGGCTTTCGCTGCCACCTTCTCCCTCCCCTCCTCCTCTGGCTGACTCATACTCTGACAGCCCTATTCCTTCTCTACTCCTCTATTTCTGATACCCTTGATGCTCTTGCCCCTGTCATGAGGATCCACTTGAAGTCCAAAGCCAAGTGCAATTCCTGGTATGACTTTGACCTAGCTACACTTAAACCAAAGTGTAGGGCAGCTGAGAGGAAAGGACAGGCTTCTTGTTCATCCTCTGGCAAACTGGACTGTAGCCTGCTCCAAAGGCAATACCGACTCTCTGTCCTCTCCAAGAAGAGAGTCCACATTCAAGCCTGTGTCTCTGCCCCATCTAACAACTCAGACAAACTCTTTAAAATCTGCAAGGAGCTGGCCAACACTGCTGCAGTTTCTACCCCTCCTGTTGCCTCGCAGGCCCTTTGCAATGGCCTTGCCTCTCACTTTATCTCAAAAACCCAGGGCATTCTGTCCACCCTCTCCTCACCTTCCCCTTCCCCTCATCTACATCTGTGCTTGCTGCCCCTCACTCAGCTACCCCTCCACCCTCTTTCTCCTCCTTTCCTCTTTTCACCCCCGATGAGGTTGCAAGACAAGTCCGATCTATGAAAGCCTTGTCAAAACAGGTCCATCCCTGTTCCTCTAAAACCATCAAGGACCACATTGACACCCTCACTCCGGCCCTTGCTGATATCTGCAACCACTCCTTTGCCTCAGGTTCTTTCCCATCCCCCCTGAAGCGCTCCCTTGTGCACCCTCTTCTTAAGAAACCCACAGCTGATCCTTCCCGTCCGGCTAACTATCGCCAATCTCCATTACTCCCATTCTGGGCAAACTCCTGGAAAAGTTGGCCATCTCCCAGCTTAACCTCCATTCTTATTCAGTTGGATGTCTTCATGACCACCAGTCTGGCTTCAGAGCTGCCAGAAGCACTATAACTGCTCTCCTGAATATCCGTGAAGATCTGCTCTTCAACCTTGACTCTAACTTTCCTGCTGTCCTCATCCTACTTGATCTCTCCTCTGCCTTTGACACCGTCAACCATACCATCATGCTCAACCGTCTCCCTAATAACCTGGGTATCACTGACCAGGCTCTGGCCTCGCTGACCTCTTTCCTCTCTGATCAACCCTCTCTGTTCATACTTGGGTCCTTCCTATCATCTATGTCCCTCTCTTCCTGTGGTGTTCCCCAGGGGTCTAATCTCTCGCCCTGGCTTTTCAACCAGTACCTGGAAATTCTCGCCCACTGCATTGCCATTTTCTGCTCAAATTTCCAGTGCTACGCTGATGACACTCAACTCATTTTCAGGCTGCCCTAGGCCACCTCCTCCCCCTCTCTCATCTCTGATTGCCTTACTGCCATTCAAGACTGGTGTTCCGCCAATGATCTTTGTCTGAATGCCAGCAAGACTGAGATCCTCC
Organism: Ambystoma mexicanum; assembly: GCF_040938575.1. Taxonomy (NCBI): domain Eukaryota; kingdom Metazoa; phylum Chordata; class Amphibia; order Caudata; family Ambystomatidae; genus Ambystoma; species Ambystoma mexicanum. Next base: position 465,606,749 of record NC_090927.1, on the reverse strand, counting down.
TCATTGGCACAACTTCTCCATCCTTTCCGCTCACTCTCTGGCCGGCCTCCCTTGGCCCTCCTCCCACCCCCAACTGTGAGGCTAAGAACATCGGGGTCATCTTTGATTCCACACTTTCCTTCTGCACCCACATCTCTGATGTCTCTAACAAGTCTAACTTCCTACTGCACCTCCTCAGAGGTACTCTGCCCTTCCTCTCCTTCCCCCAGAAGCTCACTGTCTCCCAAGCTCTGGGTTTCTCTAGGTTGGACTATTGTAACAGCCTCTTTCTTAACCTACCTGCCGCTACTCTCTGCCCTCTGCAACTAATCCAGAACAGGACTGCCAGACTTGTCCTTGGCCTCAAGCCCTGAGATCGTATCTCTCCAGCTCTCAAATCTCTACATTGGCTCCAAGGGTTAAACCATTTGCATTGTCCACAAGGCTTCCTGGGGCCTAGGTCCAAAATACCTTCAGCTATCCCTCCGCAAATACCTCCCCTCTCGAGCTCTTCACTCCTCTACCCCTAACTCCCTCAGGGTCAGTCGTTTTTCAAAGAAACGAGCTGGGGGTAGATCTCTGTCTTCGGCTGGAGCCTTCCTCTGGAACAGCCTCCCTGCCACTCTAAAACTTGAAGAGAACCATCTCTTGTTCCGGAAGCACCTCAAGACCTTCCTCTTTGCTTCAGCCTTCACCCCTCCTCTCCTCTGCTGATCTGTTCTCTCAGGTCACCGTGCACCTGGCCACCCTCTGTCCTTCGGGCCCAGGTTCCTGCTTACACTGCCACCCTCCCGCACTGCCTCTAGGCCAGCCCTTGCACTGGGGTCGGTATCTGTACCCATACAGCCCCCCCTTTTTTTCTTTCTTTTCCAGCACTTATCTGACCTACCCCGTCTACTGTCTTAAACTCAGAACTTTCCACTTACTGGCGGCACCACCACTTTTATTGCTTTTTCCATTTATTATTAATTATTCTGTTCTCCTTTTGCTCCGCACTTTCCATCCCTCCCCCTCCTGGCACTTTTCCCTCCCCCCTCCCCCATGCACTTGCACATTCTCAATGTCACTGGGCCTAGTAAGATCGTTGTTTTGTTCTCGCCTGTTCCCCAACCTTGCCTTGTCGCGCTCTGAAACACTTGTGTATGAGCGCGATATGAAGAAAATATCAATTCAATTCAATTCTACAAGAAATGGATATTAATCCTAAGCATTTAACTAATCAAGGGTTAAAAGTGAAATCAAAATTTACTTTATTTATTGGAACAGAGAGTGTCATTGACCTGTTCCAAAACGCAGTTAGTCAGGACATACACAAAATTATTGATCAAAAGGAGAAAATCAGAAAAAGTCATCGAAATCTCACACTAGTGGAAGAAAAGCACTAGACAAATTAAAAGAAGATACTCAGATCATAATTAAACAAGCAGGCGAAGGTGGGAATATTGTGATAACAAACAGGGAAGATTACCTATCAATGGAAAATATACACCTTGTGTTCAAAGGTTGTTATGAGAAATTGAATAACTCGTCAATCAAAGGAATAGTGAGAGAAGCAGAGGAATTGGTCAGTAGATGGATGAGGACGGGGCTATTAACAGACGAAGAGAAAAGTTATCTATTGATTGCGACACCGAAAATGGCAACAATCTATTTTCTACCAAAAATACATAATGCATTTCAGACCATCCCAGAAGGGAGACCTATAGTTAGTGGTATAGGGTGGATAATAGAAACTTTCTCCAAATATATTGATGCCATTATTTTTAAGGAAGTGCCCAAACTACCGGCATGCTTAAGGGATACCATGCATCTGTTAGAGAATTTGGAAAACTTTGACTGGGAAAGTGGTTATCTTTTGGTTACATTAGATGTCAAGGCTTTGTACACTTCAATCAAACATGATATGGCACTAAGAACTATTGATTATACATATGCAAAGAAATCAGCATCCTGTCTGGTACATGTAATGATGGTTAAGGAGATGTTAAAATGTACATTAAGGAACAATTCTTTTTGTTTAATGAGAATCTGTTTAGACAAGCCAGGAGACAAACCAGCGGGCTGGCAATGGGAGCCACTTATGCCCCATCACTAGCAAATCTTTTCATGGACATGTTTGAAAATGAATATGTCTTTTCCGGCAACATGCATAGTTCAAGGATCAAAGTATGGTCAAGATTTATTGATGATGTCTTTCTAATTTGGCATGGAAACAATGCTAGTTTGATTGAATTTGTAAACGTTCTAAATATTAATGATTTTGTAATTCAATTCACATGTTATTCTAATGTAACTGTGATGATGCCTACCCCCAGGTTTCCGGACCAAGGTCAGTAGCCCCAGGAGCAGGCATCTAGACATTTAGTAAAACCTCAGCAGCCCCGGCTAGGTTTTATCTGGGTTCAGTCCTGGCGCCTTAGGCGCCAGGCTCATAGTAGAAATCAGTCCTGGCGCCTAAGGCGCCAGACTCATAGTCATTACTTACCTCAGGCAGACCATGCTGCAAATGACGCCAATCCAACATGAAGCCTGAAAGGGACTATTTTTCTACAGGGACTATTTTTTACTCGGGTGTGGTTCTAGGGACTTCTTACCTGGGACTACTTTTGAGGCTATTTAAACCACGCCCGACCAGCAACACACGCTTCGCGTTATTCTGCATCCAGCAGCGTAACGCTCACCGTGCCTGCAGCCTGCATCCAGTCTTCTGCCACGCCCGCCTCGAATCCGGAGCTCCTAAAACAAAGAGGAAAGAAAGGGACAAGGTTAGAAAACAAACTTATTTCTATTCCACACCTGATTCTGGATCCATCTCGTCTCCGGACCTGTAAAGAACATCATTTCTACACGCGCCGTACCTCCAGCTGCAGTGCCACGCCATACTCACCAGTCTTCACAGCATCCTTCGGGTCGGCGCTGCCTCCATCATTTCTTCGCCGAACTTCGTCACCTAGGAGACAAAAGAAAACCACAAGGTGAGCCGAGGGAACCAACAAATATAATTCTTACCACCATAGACTTACCTGATTTACCACCGGAGGCATCCTTTTGTGACTCTCCATAGTCTCACGTGCCGCATCTGTAAAGAGAGACAAAACAACACGTTTTCCACGTGCAACATTTACTAGACAGCGCCGGGTAATACAGATTCTTACCTGAGCGCCACCAGCTGCCACAAGAGCATCTTTTCACGAGCCAGCTGCAAGACAAGAAAGGAATGGGGGAACAAGAGTGAACATCGGACATATTGAACTCTATGAACTAAATACTTACTGGTCCTCACCAGGAACCTCAGAGTCAGTACTCTCCGGAACTCTCCCGAGCATTCAAACCATTGAAGTAACTGGAATCGACGCGCCCCTACAAATCCACGCAGGATGGAGAGCTCATCTTTCAAGAATATAAGGTGAGATTGCTGTGAGGGCATTTCGGAGGTAATTAGTTGGGGAGGACTGTGGGGTGCCATCACTTGAATCCACAAGTGGCTAAATCCATCTCTCCACTTGCAGGAGAATATTTCTACGGGTTAAGCAGACAAGATTAGGAGGGCACATCCAGTCAGTCATCGCTGCACTACACATCACGTGGGTGGAGACCGCAGCTGTCTGGGTCCGACCGACGCCCCTGTGGGAGCCAGGTGAGCGTAACAGAACGCAAAGCCTATCTACAAATCCCCACCCGGGCGTTATGGAAACCTCAGAAACCGACCAACTAGCCCCATTGTTAGGGGAACTTAGGGCAGAAGTGCACTCTGCACGCCAAGAGACTAATGCCCTCAGGAGAGAACTGATTGTGTCAAAGGAGCGCACTGATGATTTTGCTAGACAAGTACTGCAAAACCAAGCTGGGCAAACACCATTACCTGGACACCGGGGAAATCCAACTCCTGTTTCATCGAGCAATCCTGTGTAAGTGACTCTACCAGTTATGCTTTCCTTTAGCTCCACCCGAACGTTTTGCTGGGGACCCAAAAAAGTTTGCTGTGTTTATGAACCAATGCCGCTTGCACTTTTTATGCAGACCTGGAGCTTTTCCGAACGACCAAACCAAAGTAGCCCTTGTACTATCACATCTTAGTGGCAGCGCAGCGGATTGGTCAATTCCTTTAGTTAACCAGGATGACCCTCTTCTTCGGGATTTTCAAGGTTTTCAATTGAGCATGGAAAGACTATTTGCTAGGCATTCACAGGGACAGGCCCTGGATAACAAACTTTTATCATTACGACAAGGTAACCAGGATCTACTAACCTATATCGCCACTTTCAATAGGTTAGTGGTGGAAACCGGATGGCCAGAGGTAAAACGAATTACATTATTTCATCGTGGACTTCAGGGTGAATTCAAAGACGTTTTGGCCCAAGTTGTGAACCCACCTCAGGATTGTGCAGAATATATACTAAGTGGTCCAGTTAGACCACCGACTTCAGAATACAAAGGCTGATCGAGCTAAGTTCGAGAATTGGGTATTGGTTAAACCCAATGTTACCCTCAAAGGAACAGATGTATCAGAACCGATGCAGATCCGGGGGAGGTTCAAGGGACCCTTAACTCAAAAGGAAAGAGAAAGAAGACAGCAGATGCAATTGTGTCTGTACTGTGGGGCCTCAGGACATTTTCTACGGGATTGCCCTATAAAAACATCTAAAAAAGTAGTCGGAGTTGCTGATAAAAATCAAACAGAGCCTGATTTGGGAAACAACCATGACTGACAAGCGTAGAGGTCCGCTTGCCGAGCTTGAAGAAGGATACTCAGACCTTGCACTTCATCATACCAATGGTTCTTATAGATCCAAGGCAGCCATCACGTATGCACGCAGTGAGGGCATACATTGATAGCGGGCCATAGGAAACTATGTGGACCACGAGTTGGCTTCTAGGATGAATCTATCTCTCTGCAAAAAGACCACTTCGGATGTCATCACCACAGTCGATGGAACTGAAATTGCATCTGGGCCTGTAACTTCCACCGCAGAGATGACACTATTGGGTCAGGATGGGCATCGAGAGACTATTGTGTTTGATTTTGTCTTGATATTGGGAAAATCTTCCTCGGGACCAGCCCTTAGAGCAAAAATTACCCAATTCAGCCCAAAATACAGGTTCTATTGTGCCGAGCAGTGAACTCATGCTAGTGACAAATGACACCTTCAAAACGTTTTAGTATTTATTCTAAACAGTGAATTTCAGCAACATTTTGGGATTCAAGTTAGAGAAGATTACAAAGCACAAAACTTAGAGAAATGCAAATATAGAGAAACATAGAACTTAGAGAAACATAGAGAAACACAGTCTTACGCCCCTTCAATCAGCACTGGGACAAGCCCCGCTCAGAGGACAGCGCTACAGGGTGCTGACAGAGCCACAGATTCCGGACACTTGATCTTGCTCGAACCAAGTCCACAGATCGATCTCCCACCTGAGTCATGTGGGCATGCATTTTTATAATCTCGTGCTGTCAGTCCATGACGCACAGTTCCAGAACTTTCCCTGTGCAAAATATAGGCTTGCTCAAGGAAAAACCCAACTCTGTGAATTTCCACTGTGCTCCTTTTCTGTGCCCCTCCCTACTTGAAGCCCATCTGCGCGAAAACTCAGGAATGTCTTATCAGTGCCTTCTCAGAGAAAGAGGATTTGTTTACGAAGCCATGCAGGGCTACCGTTAGAAAGGCAGAATATTCTAAGAGAAGCCGAGATGAATTAACCCCATGTGAGCAAGCTCTAAAAGGCATGCACTCATAGCTTAGTGTTCATAGCACTTACGATTGGCTATCTAAGCGCTATATAGATGCCATAATGTTCCAAACACTCCAATAATGTCTATTAGCTACAGAGCTGGGGCCTTTGCCCTGCCTGTCTCTCTACAATGCATAATGTGACCTACCACCCCTACTGGGCCTGCATATTCCTTGTAGCTCACTACTGCGCAATGGAAGTTCTACAACAGACTACTGTCAGCATTTTTGGCACATACTTTGAATAAACTATTGGCTTTCAGCAGCTAATGCTGTCATCTAAAGCCCTGATTGGCAAATTTGCAATTTTGTGTATCACTACACTCCACCCCTATTCAAAGTGTGTGCGACAATGCTGACTAATACCCATCAACATAGTATGTAGTGCATTGATAAAGACCTTGCGGCTTTGCAAGAGGTTTAAGCAAACTATCTTCTAGCGGTTAGTCAGCGTGGCATGCAAGGTTAGTAAAAACACTACGTAAACAAAAATGTACACAAAGTGAACAGTGACATATACCCTTGCCAAAACCTGGCCTACACAAAAAATACCTACACAAAGTGAACAGTGACATATACCCTTGCCAAAACCTGGCCTACACAAAAATACCTAAATAATTATTGTATAACTGATTGTCAGTTAAAAAGCAGCATGCAGTTAGAATGTCAAGGCAATCCGGTGTAGTCTAATCTACAATGCACTATTGCATTTATGTATGGTTACCAATTCTAAAACCTGGCAGCCTTTCACTCTAAGGGCCTACCCTCCCCCTGATCCCAGGGCATTCAGACGTGACTATGGGCTGTGTGATTAGACCCTTCCCCCATGTATGTGGAACCCAACCAGAAACCATCTAATTTCATGAGCAAGGTGAACCCATGGGCACCAGGTTATCTAAATAAAAACAATTCTACTAATTTGCATTAAAGCTTGGCATGTGTTATTCATGCAATCAAAAGCAAGCGGTTTGATCCATATGTTTGCTGGTAACTGTAGCTCTGTGTGCCAGTGTGTTGAGGATGGTCGCCCCCACTCAGAGTGAAAAGCCAACACCTGCTGATTTAACAATGTTTGCCATAAAATGCGTCATGTGTATTTAGCAGTCTTGTTGACCTGCCCTATGGCAGAAAAAATGTCTTCATACCTAAAATTCTGCCATCTGTGGTGGTGGCCAATACTTGCAGCAGTGTTGGGCATATCAATGGGCCCCACTAGGCCAGAGGTTTTATAGCAGAGCTGGCATCAGAACCCATAGTGGCTAGCTTATTGTGCACAGTTTCTATGTCAAAATCGTTTAAAGCTCCTGTTACTCCCCGCTGCTCCCGCAATTAATGAATCTAGCTCCCTAGCTATGCGCACTCTGGTGATGGGCCATAGAAATGGACTCCATTTGTAGCAGCTTGGTAGTACTAAGGAAACATCGCCTCGTGATAAATCTACGTCTAAGTGTATCACTGTAATAATAGAGGTGTGCATTACCAGCCTTACTACTGGAAAATCTAACATGTTCACAGTTTCTACCTTGTGTGACTTGGAGAATACCCTTCTTCAAGTGGGATGCCTATCATATACAATATTAGTTTTAGCTACAAACACCAAACTAGCATCCGGCAGTGGCTGTTTCATCACACCATTGTGTGAAATGCATTTAGTCAAGTTATAGTCCATAAAATCTTGGCGAGAACACTCGCTGCAGTTCTTGGTCAGATAAAACATAAAACAAACAAATTGTTGGATCCATTCACTGAAACATTTGGGCCTAGGATTTCATAGGCCCCAGTCATATGAGTCAGTGACAAAAGATGCCCGACAATGTGCCAGGCCAGTACACTAGCGATTCCATTTGGATACTCATTTGTAGCGCTTTTCCAAAGAATTATTCTACATGTCTACAATCAAAAGGTGACTCTTTGCATTAGTGTGCTGGAGACAGCCGTCCCCACAGAAACATGAAACTGGTTGGTTTAACAAAAACCGTGTCACACACTGTGTCATAAAATCAAATATCAAGTCAGTCATGGTTTCATTTACCCGCCTTAAGGGTGGCTGTAAAAGTATCCAGTGTTTCAAAGGTTACCATTTCAAATTAGAGCTCACGCACTTGGCAGCATTACTTCAAATTAAGGACCTTAACCTACGCACAGCTGACTTTGATGTGCGCACTCATTTTATCTCAAAATAAATTACGCTCCTGCTTGCATAATCCTGCTGCCCCAACAATTCATAAATCATTTTCCTGCCTACGTGCAACGTAGAAGTTTTTTTTTTTTTTCCAAAAAAGCAAAGCATCTCTGGTTAAAGCAATTCAGTTGGAAGAGCAAAACATTTCGTTTTTTCAGATTCATCTCAAAAAGTGCATTTAAAAAACATTTTTCAATGTGTTAGCATTCAGGTGCTGTATCACACAGCTGTTTGTGGTGCATGATGTCACAGTCCACAACTCATTGTCCACAGTCCTTTAAACAAGAAAGGCAAAACATATCAACCAGGTTATTTCCAGCAACTGAATCATTTGAATGTGCAGCATCAAATGTTTGATAACTAGCCAAGTCTGCACCGTGCCAGTTCAGCAAAAGTTATTACTCTGTTGAACACCTCTCGCAGGTTGCAGAACAAATGTCCTCATACGTCATGCATGTTAGCAGCATTGAGTGCGGTGCAGGACAGGTTCAAAGTTCACATATCATCACGCAGTGACTCGCTTTCTCTGAGAATGCGTCTGCTTGACTGATCAGTGTCACCCGCAAATTGCACACATCTACCCCAATCATGGCACGCAACTGTCTTGGTTTTTTGCCTAGGCAAAATACAAACAGAAATGTTAGGATTTCATCAAAAGTACAATGTCATTGTTCTTCACGTTAGGATGTCATCAGAACTACAATATCAGCGTTATCCACCCCTTTCCTTAACACCACCCCCACCTTCAGAAATCTCATCAGGTAACTACACACTTTATCATTGCTACCACAATTATTTGTCACCCTTCTGCATGTTACTGGGGGCTTATTTGCACTCAACCATACGGGGTGTAACTGCCTAATCACAAACTCATTTGTGCAATGCGATCATAGTTGGTCAATGGTACCTCAGACTGATCTGTGATTTTACAAAAGCCATATAATAAGTATTGCCAGGCACCAACTTGCTTCCAGTGTCTCATGATCTTGATTTAGGTTGCCCTGCTGGCATCACTCCATTTTTCAAAGGTAAAGTCTTTCAGTCCCATACCGCCTGCAGTTAGTTGCACAAGCAGCTTTGTTTATTTTTCTCCATATAGCTAGTGTCTTTCAAGCCTCTGGTTTTCCACTTGTCATTTTCCCAAAGGGTGTCTGTTGATTTCTTGGGCCACCCCTTTGAGCGCGATAGTCTAAGTCAGTTTCTTTATTTGCTTCAACAAATCATTCATTCTTGCACTAAGCCGTGAGGCTTCTGGATCATGGCTAATGTGCAGTGTTCATGTTATACTCCAAAGCCCCGCTCTGCATGTTGTTTCTTGCAAAACGGCTACCTTTGTCAGTTTTGCTTCCATCTGGAACGCCATAATGTCTTTGTCAGTTACTCCAGCCCTGGCAATGTAGCTTGCATTTTTGCCAGCTGTGTATTTTCACTTCTCAAAGCGCCTAGAGGTTTCTTCTCCAGTGCACAGCGCTTTACTTCAGTTCACATCACATGGAGCACTGGGATGCAGCTTGCACGGCAATGTCGCTTTACTTCACATCACATCACATGGCGCATGGGAATGCAGCTTGCACGGCAATGTCTCTTGAAATGGGCAGCTGTCTTTTCTTAGCCCATTCACAGATGCACAGGTTCCCCAAATGTTCAGATGCAATGTGCCCGTCTGCCATCCTGCATGCAGCATTTGTTTTCCTTCCAGTGTTGATACTGGGCAAATTCTTTACTTCTGATCAGCTTTGTTTTTGCATGCCGGTGTTAGAAAGCATGCGTACATCAGCATGTAAGATAGATTGTGCTCTTTTTCAATTTCTCACTCACAGCAATTATTGCCTTCAGTTCTGTTTCAGCATTCTGTCTTTGCACCCCCCTCCTCAGTTTTTGCTCACACTGACGGTGTCTCTCATAGGGGATGGAATGCAGGAATGTCATTGTTTATCTTTCATGTGCACATGGCAGCGCCATGAGCACGCAGCAAACTTATCTCTTTGCCTATAACTCTTAAACTGTGGCGGCTTCAATGGAAGGCACTCGTTTCAGACAGTTCATTCAGTTTAACTGTTTCCTGCACTGCTTCAGCAACTCAGAAAAGCTCCCATATCTGCCAGCTTCTGTAAACACCATTTCACTGAACAGGAGCGCAGTATTCTGCTTTTCTGCCTTCCTCCAACAGTTTTTTTTTTCTTTGCGCACCTCGCCCAAGACAGTGCAAGTTATCTTCAAGACACAAGCTCTGCACAGCAAGACTCTTATTTTCAAAAGAGGCACTTTTTCTTGTCATCAGATTCTACTCCATGTAATTTTTACAAAATGTCAAAGCGTCTTTTAGCCTGTTTTGAACTGATCAATGTTCCATGTAAAGGCATACATTTTTTTTTCCTCGTAACCTTGTAGTTTGGCTTCACAGACTCACTCCAATGCAATGTGCGATCTTTAAAAAGAACCCGCAACCCACTAAATCTTTGTGCTGTCTTATCACACACAGATTTTTCATTCTGTTGTACCATTGCCAGAATATAACCACTTATTTCAGTGCATTTAAAACATGTCATGTGTAGTGCAGCTCCCTGCACGTTTTTTTTCTCTGCAAGAGCAACCCACACTCTATATTGCTTGTGGGCTGTTAATGTGTCAACAACATTTTTCACCATGTACCTCAGTCAAACAGGTCACTATTTCCAAAACATACATCACTTATAACGCAACAGTACAAATCCATGGCATAGCGTGGGAACAGTCAAAAATACTCTAGGGGCAATTTAGGGGCAATTTAGAAAAATATAAATTGTCTTTTCCCCCCAAACCATTGCAAACTGATTCTGCAATTCCAAATCAATACACAAAAATCGAAAATCCAAATACCATTCACTCACTTTCTTTTTTAAGTGAGTCTCTCACCCATTGTAAGCATGGCACAGCTAAAATGTAATGTAGCCATTTTAGTGTGTTTCCTTAAACAGAATGCACCACCAGCACATGGAATTTACAGTTGCCAAAAGAAAAACAAACCCTTTAGGCTCTCAGCACAGATGTTACTCTTTCTCCTAAACACGGCTCATTCCCACATTATCTTCAGGAATGTCAACACTTCAAAAGCATACATTAAAAAAGCGAACCTTCACCCCCGTACATTACAGCCCCCCACTCGCTAGCACACTGGGGCTGAATCAATGGTTGAATTACTGTTCACAATTTGCATGTCAAATCTTTGCAACTATTTTCCTGCCCTCATGACAGAATAGAGTTGAGAACTCCGTCTCACTTTGCATTTCAAATTACAACTTTAAACTGGGGAAACCGCATGATAAAATTCTTTCCTAATTGAACATAAATCTTTCTTGACCATTCATCGGAGCGCTTTAAACAAAGCCATTTCCCGCTTGTTTATCGCCTTGTGCTCCCTGGCTCCATTCCCAAGCAATAAGTCAGCCACGACTGATTTACTGAAGGGAGTCTTAACCACACAAGCTATCGGCCACGGCAAGCCGACACAACGTTGCTGTCTTTTGAAGTCTCAGAGCTGCAGTGAGACCACCAAGGAAATGCGACAGCCTGCTCATCACTCTGCACTGTGTTCTCTCACACAATTTGTCATTTCACAGCAAGGCACTGCTCTGCACAAATCCCACCGCTGCCGCCAAATGTCTTGATATTGGGAAAATCTTCCTCTGGACCAGCCCTTAGAGCAAAAATTACCCAATTCAGCCCAAAATACAGGTTCTATTGTGCCGAGCAGTGAACTCATGCTGGTGACAAATGACACCTTCAAAACGTTTTAGTATTTATTCTAAACAGTGAATTTCAGCAACATTTTGGGATTCAAGTTAGAGAAGATTACAAAGCACAAAACTTAGAGAAATGCAAAATATAGAGAAACGTAGAACTTAGAGAAACATAGAGAAACACAGTCTTACGCCCCTTCAATCAGCACTGGGAGTCCCTGGCCCTCATAAGCTAGCTGTAACAAGCCCCGCTCAGAGGACAGCACTACAGGGTGCCGACAGAGCCACAGATTCCGGACGCTTGATCTTGCTCGAACCAAGTCCACAGATCGATCTCCCACCTGAGTCATGTGGGCATGCATTTTTATAATCTCGTGCTGTCAGTCCATGACACACAGTTCCAGAACTTTCCCTGTGCAAAATATAGGCTTGCTCATGGAAAAATCCAATTCTGTGATGCTCCCTGCTCGCTCCTACCCCTCCCTTGGAGCCCTCTCTGCGAAAGCACTGGAATGTCCTTATCAGCGTGTGGGCAAGGCCGTACCAGGCCTTCTCAGGGAAACAAGATTTGTTTACGAAACCATGCAGGGCTACAGTTAGAAAGGCAGAATATTCTAAGAGAAGTCAAGATGAATTAACCCTATATGAGCAAGCTCTAAAAGGCATGCACTCATAGCTTAGTGTTCATAGCGCTTAAGATTGGCTATCTAAGCGCTATATAGGTGCCATAATGTTCCAAACACTCCAATAATGTCTGTTAGCTACAGAACTGCTGCTCTGTCGGCACCCTGCAGCGTTGTCCTCTGAGCGGGGCTGGCTACAGCTAGCTTATGAGGGCCAGGGTCTCCCAGTGCTGTTTGAAGGGGCGTAAGACTGTGTTTCTCTATGTTTCTCTAAGTTCCATGTTTCTCTAAATTTTGCATTTCTCTAAGTTTTGTGTTTTGTAATCTTCTCTAACTTGAATCCCAAGATGTTGCTGAAATTCACTGTTTAGAATAAATGCTAAAACTTTTTGAAGGTGTCATTTGTCACTAGCATGAGTTCACTGCTCGGCACAATAGAACCTGTATTTTGGGCTGAATTGGGTAATTTTTCAAGGAGGTTATAGCCCAGGGTTTTCTCCCACCTTTTCATATATTGCCATGTGGTTGGTTCCGGTTGTGCATTAATATACGTGTATGTATTTGAGACAAATTTGCGGGTGCCTGTTTGCGTCATAATGTACTTTTCAAAAGGGGTCAGGTCTCTAAGCATTGCTTCTTTTATTCGTGCGGTACGTAACCAGTGGCAGAGCTGTTCATATTTAAATCGATCCTTTGGTGTTAGATTCAAAAGCGTTGTGCAGTCTGCAAATGACCTTATCTGTTGGTTTTCTTGCATGTCCCCCACCATTTTGCAACCGGCCTCTTCCCATTTACTGTAGGCGCCTATTTCCATTCCCGGTGGGAACTCTGGGTTGCTAAACATTGGCATAAAAGGAGCGGGATCTTTAGTCAGTTTCTTTTTGGGTAGCTGCATCCCACACCCCCAGCGTAGTCTTCAGTATCTCACTGACTTGCGTATTGTCGTGTCGAAATCGATTGTTAATCCATAGCATATGCCTGGTGGGTGTCCTTGCCACCGCTCTATCTTGCCTCTCCCAAATTTTTTCCCCTCGCTCTGGGATCCATTCCCTTAATACCCACAGTTGGGCTGCTTCGTAGTAGTTCTTAAAATGTGGCATTGCGCACCCACCTGTTATGCCAAACATATTTGGACACCTCCTTCCTAAGAGTTCCACAGAACTCCCTGGGGGGTCTTATCGGGAGGGCCTGAAAAAGGTACAGTAGTTTAGGGAGTATGGTCATCTTGACCGCCGTGATTCTACCCCACCAGGAAATCGCCAATGGGTTCCATTTTAATAGATCTTTTTTAATATTCTCCAAGATTAAGGGGTAGTTATGAGCATAAAGTTCATCAATTTTCCCGGTGAGAGTGATACCCAAATATTTGATACCCGTGGTCGCTTCCTTCAATTGCAATCTGTGGCACTTGCACGGATTTCTTATTTGTTACCTGCCAGGATCAGTATCTCTGATTTTTGCCTTTTTATTTTTAATCCCGAGATCTCCCCGAATTTGTCTATGACTTCCATTAGATGCGGTAAGGACCGCCCCGGGTCTCCGATAGCCACTAGCATGTCATCTACATATGCCACAGCTTTGTGCTCCTGTCCCGCCATTTCTATGCCCTTTACCTCTGGTAAATCCCTATTTTAAACCAGTAAGGGTTCCAGATAGATAGCATATAAAAGGGGGGAAAGTGGGCACCCTTGTTTCGTCCCTCTCTCTAGGTATACTTTATTCGACAATCCGCCATTCACTGCTATTCTTATGGACGGGGAGTTGTAGTTAGCCCGGATCATGTCGATGTATCCTTCACCCATTCCCATTTTTTTTAGGACCAGGAATAGAAATGTCCACTCCACCCAGTCGAACGCTTTCTCCGCGTCCAGGGCTACCAGTGCCGCTGGGGTCTGTTTAATACCTATTTTTTCGACCAAATGGAGGACCCTACGAAGGTTGTCATGTGTCTGCCGATTAGGGACGAATCCTGATTGATCCTGGTTTATCAGTGTAGGGAGGAGTGGTGCCAGTCTAGCAGCTAGTATTTTAGTATACAGTTTTGCATCTAAATTTATTAAGGTAATGGGGCGGTAGGCGGTGGGGCATTGTTCTTCCTTCCCCTTTTTATGGAACACCAGTACTTTTGCCTCATTCATGGTTTGAGTCACTGATCCCTTTCCCCCAAAGGTATTATATAGGGACGTGAGTACAGGAGCGAGCATGTCTTTGTATGTTTTATAAAAGAGGGCGGTATATCCATCCGGGCCCGGTGCTTTGTTCATGGGGAGGGACTGTATTGCTGCATGGACCTCGTCTATTGTAATTTCTTTTGCTAAGTTTAGCCTCTCTTCCTCCCCCAGTACGGGAAGTTGAATCCTGGCGAGAAAGTCTTCTTGGTGATCTCTGTTAGGGAGATCCGTAGTGTACAATTTTTGATAGAACCTTTCAAGTACCTGCCCTATCTCAGACGTTTGGGTCCTCAGTTGGCCTGACTCATCTTTTAAAGCTTTTATTGTTCGCATCTGCTGCGTGCTTTTCAATTGTTTTGCTAGGAGTTTATCGGCTTTATTCGCCTTTACATAGTACCAGTGTTTTGTGTATAGAAGTGCCTTTTCCGCTTTTTTCGTACGTAGGGCTTCTAGCTTCCCCTGCACGTGTCTTAATGTACGCATGATTTTCCTAGTTGGCGTCTGGATCAGTTCTGCCTGGATCGCCCCTATTTGTGCTTCTAGTTCCTTTTCCCATTGGTGGTTCATTTTTTCTCTCTGTGCTTTGAGTGCTATTAGATGTCCCCTTATTACCGCCTTTAGAGCGTCCCATACTGTGTCTTTGCTTGTGTCTGGGAGGTCATTCTCTGCCAAGAAATCTGTGATATGTTCCCCGAGTTTCTGCGCCGTCACTGGGTCCCTTATTATATACTCCGGAAGGCGCCAACTCCAAAGCCTGGGATAATGTGTGGGCCAGATGACGGTCATCCACAAGGGGGCATGGTCCGAGAGCGTGATAGGTTCAATCTCTATCTGTTTTATCTTACCTAGGAGGCTCAGTGAAACCCAGAGGTAATCTATCCTCGAGGCCGTATTATGTACGTGCGAGTAATATGTAGAACTTTTTCCTTCTAGGTTGGCATTGCGCCAAGCATCGGCAAGCCCAAGGTGCGTGATTTTTTTGCTTTAGGTTTTTCGATGGGGCATCTTGACTATGTTTCCTGGGCCCGGATCTGTCTAGGGATGGGTCCCACGCCATGTTCAAGCCCCCCCCCCCAGTATTACCTCTCCAGCGGCTTGTTGATCTATTTTGTCTAGGACCTCTCTTATGAAGCCATCCTGGCCTGTGTTGGGGGCGTATACCGTTGCCAATGTCAGGGGTCTGCCATCTATCGTTATAATTACTATTAGACTTCTCCCCTGTTTATCTCCCCATGAGATCTTGACTTGTGCGTGCAGGGAGTCTCTGCAGCTATGATGAACCCGGCCCTTTTCTCTGGCGCGTTTGCCTGAAAGATTTGGTTGAACCCCCTAAGGCGGAATTTATGCTTGTCTTGGGCCCTTATATGTGTCTCCTGGAGCATTACGATGTCAAAAGCCCCCTGCTTAATGGAGTGTGCTACTTTTTTACGCTTGACTGGATAGTTTAGGCCCCTTACATTCTGTGTCAGGATTTTTATCCCCATGTGTCTTCCCGTATTAGGTAGTGTGCCACTCGTCTCTTTTGCATTTCCAGAGTTATCCCCGGGTGTCCCCTGTCCCCAACTCTCCCTACCGCCCCCCGTTGTGTCATGCAATCCCCAACTGGCGTGTTTCCCTCCCCCCCTACCCCAACTGCCCCGAGGATGGCATGATTTACTACTAGCACCTCGGCGTGTTGCCTCGTGCCTCACGCCCTCTACCGTACTCAGGGATAACTTTGAAGGGGATCCTAAACCCTTCGTCATGACTTCAGTGGCCTCCGTTTCTCTCCCCCCCCCCCTCCCGGCACCTGTGTGTTGGTCTCTCGGATTCTTACTGTCTCTGTCCTGTCCCCGATGGCTGCTGTGTCCTGCTTCTGCTCCGACATTCTAGACGTTCCCCTGTGCGTTACTTCCTCCTGCTTGGTCGTCTCTCTCTCCTGTTCATCGTTTTCCATCCCGAGTGTGTCGTCTAAATGGGGGGACCAGAGCTGTTTGCCTGCGGGGGGTCTTCGTCTTGGTCCTGCAGGTTCATAAGTCTTTGCCCTTCTTCCCGTGAAGTTATCCTTTTTTGTGTGCCCTCCCACGTAAACAGCAGGCCAAATGGAAATGTCCACTTGTATCTAATTTGGCGGGCTGTCAGCTCCTTCGTTATCTGGGACATTTCTCTTCTCTTCTGGAGCGTTGTCAATGCCAGATCCTGATACAGCTGTATTTCCTCCCCGTTCATTCGTATGAAGTCCATTGTTCTGGCCTTTCTTAACACTCACTCTTTTTGTGTGTATCTGGTGAGGGCCACCAAAACGTCTCTCGGGCGATCGTTTTGGGGAGTCGATCTTTTTGGTCCCACCCTGTGTATCCGATCTATCAGGACTTCTTCTCCCTCGTCCTGGTCTAGGATGTCTGAAAAAACTTGTTGGACCGCTGACTTAAGATCTTTATCTTCCACCGTCTCTGGTACGTTCTTTATTCTAATGTTCGATCTTCGTGACCTGTTTTCCAAGTCTTCACATTGGATTTCCAAGTTGTGCGTTAGGCGGGCTAAGTGTTCCTGTGTTTCTGCAACTTGTTGTGTCTCTTCCTCCATGTTCTGCATGATCTTCTCCAAGGTGTCTGTTCTTTCTCCCAGGCCTGATACTTCCGTTTTTAATTCCTGCATAGCCGATTTGAAATCGGACTTCATAGCATCCAGGTGCTCATTCATTGAGTCCATGAGTTGTGTTTGGAGTTCCCCGAACCACATCTTCAGATCCTCTTTTGTGGCCATGTCTTCGTGGGGGGGGTTCGTTCCCAGGTTGTTATTTGATCATTTGGGCGTTTTCGCCTTGTCCGTGGTTCCTTTGTCCCCCCCCAGAATTGGGCCAAGTTGTGGTCTTGCTTCGGCGGTTGGTTTGAGGGGTTGGTTGATCCGTGCTTCCCTCTGGATTTTGACATTTATGCCTCCACGTGGAAGCTTCTCGATGGGGACCGGCCCTGTCGGCGTGTTTCTCGGTCTGCGGCCTCTGCTGATCTTCCGTAGTCGTCTGTCCCCGATCCATATGGTTCTGAGACCGGGGTCACCTGTTATTACCCCTAAGAGCGGGGGGAGTCATGGCAGTATGTGTCCGCTCCCCACCTGAGGCTGGTCCCTGTGGAGGTGGGGAGCTTCCCCAATTTACGAGTGTATCTTGCCGCTTTGGAGGATCCGTTTTCTCCTCTTCGTACGTTGCCTGTGGCCTGTGCCCACCAACGGGCCGTGCCCTTGCCAATGTGTGAGGGGGCTCTCGGAGCGGGGGAGGTTATGGTTAGTGTGCCCGGCTTTGGAGGTCCATGACTCTTGTTGTGAGCCTTTTGCTCTCTCCCCTCGATCGGTTCAATCACGTACCTTAAGAAAGTGCCCGGCTTCGGGCTGCGTTCTTCCCAAGATGTGTGGGGGCCCGGAGAGCGGGGGAGATCGGGGCTAGTGTGGCGGCTCCAGGCGCCGTGCCTTTTGTTGTTCGTGCTGAGTCCTCGCTCCCTTCCCTCGATCTGCTAGGGCGTGTGTCTGATTATTTTTGTTCGCCGGCTAGTGTTGTTTCCCCCCATCCGACTCTGGGGCTGCTTCTTCTTCTCACCCTTCCAAGCGGAGCCGCAGTGGGGTCGCCTCCGTGCCCGGTCTCGGGTATTTCTCCCGTCCGAGGGCCGCGGGGGGGGGGGTCTCCTCCTCCGTGATTCCCCGGTTGATTCAATCCGTGCGCCAATGTATTCCGGCCGCGTTGGGGTTTACCGCCGTTGTGTATGGCACCGGTGGGCCCTCATATATGGGGGGCTTCGTCTGCGGGTTTCCGGGGACCGTTTCCTCCGGCTACCTCGTCGAGAGATCCACTAGTGGGCTGGCTGCTGTGTAGGCCCGGGAGGGGAGAGCCGGAGCGCGCTCAGGCACGTCCTCTCTCCACGGCGGCCATCTTGAAGTCCCGGAACTCAGATTTTTAACCCTAGATATTTGGGACCTTACACTATTAAGACCATTATCAACCCGGTAGCCGTCAAATTGGAATTACCCTCTAATATGCGTATTCATCCTGTCTTTCATGTTTCACTTTTAAAACCAGTTCAACCAGGAACAAGATTAACCAAACCACCCGACCCCATCTTGATAGATGGAGAACCTGAACTCGAGGTAAAAAATATCCTGGACTCCAAGATGGTTAAATCAAAACTTTTTTATTTAATTGATTGGAAGGGCTACGGACCACAAGAAAGGTCATGGGAACCTAGTGACCACGTCCATGCACCTCGGTTGGTGAAAAGATTCCATCGGAACTTCCGAGACAAACCAGCGCCCAGGGGAAGAACAACTTTAGGAGGGGCCTTGGGGGGGGGGGGAGTGCTGTCATGATGCCTACCCCTGGGCATCCGGACCAAGCCCATCAGCCCCAGGAGCAGGCATCTAGACATTTAGTAAAACCTCAGCAGCCCCAGCTAGGGGCTATCTGGGTTCAGTCCTGGCGCCTTATGCGCCAGACCCATAGTAGAAATCAGTCCTGGCGCCTATGGCTCCAGACTCATAGTCTTTACTTACCTTGGGCAGACCATGCTGCAAATGACACCAATCCAACATGAAGCCTGAAAGGGACTATTTTTCTGCAGGGACTATTTTTTACTCGGGTGTGGTTCTAGGGACTTGGGACTACTTTTGAGGCTATTTAAACCACGCCCGACCAGCAACACATGCTTCGCGTTATTCTGCATCCAGCAGCGTAACGCTCACCGTGCCTGCAGCCTGCATCCAGTCTTCTGCCACGCCCGCCTCGAATCCGGAGCTCCTAAAACAAAGAGGAAAGAAAGGGACAAGGTTAGAAAACAAACTTATTTCTATTCCACACCTGATTCTCGATCCATCTCGTCTCCGGACCTGTAAAGAACATAATTTCTACATGCGCCGCACCTCCAGCTGCAGCGCCGCACCATACTCACCAGTCTTCACAGCATCCTTTGGGTCGGAGGTGCCTCCATCATTTCTTCGCCGAACTTCGTCACCTAGGAGACAGAAGAAAACCACAAGGTGAGCCGAGGGAACCAACAAATATAATTCTTACCACCATAGACTTACCTGATTTACCACCGGAGGCATCCTTTTGTGACTCTCCATATTCTCACGTGCCGCATCTGTAAAGAGAGACAAAACAAAATGTTTTCCACGTGCAACATTTACCGGACAGCGCCGGGTAATACAGATTCTTACCTGAGCGCCACCAGAGCATCTTTTCACGAGCCAGCTGCAAGACAAGAAAGGAAGGGGGGAACAAGAGTGAACATGGGACATTTTGAACTCTATGAACTTAATACTTACTGGTCCTCACCAGGAACCTCAGAGTCAATACTCTCCGGAACTCTCCCGAGCCTTCAAACCAGTGAAGTAACTGGAATCGACGCGCCCCTGCAAATCCACACAGGATGGAGAGCTCATCTTTCAAGAATACAAGGTGAGATTGTTGTGAGGGCATTTCGGAGGTGATTAGTTGGGGAGGACTGTGGGGGTGCCATCACTTAAATCCACAAGTGGCTAAATCCATCTCTCCACTTGCAGGAGAATATTTCTACGGGTTAAGCAGACAAGATTAGGAGGGCAGATCCATTCAGTCATCGCTGCACTACGCATCACGTGGGTGGAGACCGCAGCTGTCCGGGTCCGACCGACGCCCCTGTGGGAGCCAGGTGAGCGCAACAGTAACTGAGATGGATGCCCTGGCTACTAGTCTGTATATTAAAGATAATAGGATTATGTCAAAAACATATAGAAACCTGATGGAAGTCAATTCTGTCTTATTAGCTACCAGTTGCGATACATTGAGTGTAATCAAGAATATCCCAATGGGAGAATATATTAGAGCAAGGAGGAATTGTAAGGAGAATATGGAAGTTGAAAAAGAATTTATGATTTTGGACAAATGATTTAAAGAGAGAGATTAGAGAGAATAGTCTGTTGCTGAATCACGCTGACTTACTCAAACAAAGAGAGAGAGTTCGGAAAGAGTCCGGACAAAAAGTGTGAATGTTAACCCAGTTTTCAACAGATGGGAACAGACTTTACAGGATTTTAAGCATTGGAAAATGTTGATGCTAGACTCTGACCTGGTGAACTATATAGTGGAAAGACTCAATATAGTATACACTAAAGCGCCAACTCTAAAAGACGCATTGAGTCCTTCATTTTTGGAACCATTACAACAAACTAGGATGTGGCTACACCAAAATGTGACTTTTTTTTAAATGTGGAAATTAAAACCGTAACTAAATACCCAAGGAGTGGTGATAGACAGAAAGAGCTCAGGAGAATGGAAGCAAAAATTATCTGTGAATACAGAACTATATTTAAAGGTCTCAACACAGACCACAAGATTGGAGTGTTTTTGTAAGTTAACAATGTGAGTGCAAAGGTAGCTTTTGAGAAAATATTTGACAAACCAAAAACGTATCTTGTTGACAACAATGTGTCTTAACGAATGCTAAATTTGAGACATGAGTTAAGATTGTTAAACATGTGTTTGAATGTCCACAAATGAGACTCAATTATCTACCTTAACATATATATCCTTACCTTGGTTACCAATTGCTTGGCCATCTCAGTTGAGGACTGAAACCAAAACCTGGCTAAATGGGCTGATCCGTAATGATTTGGATGTATTTATTCCCTAACAGGGAATCTCCTTAGTGATAATAATTTCTTAGGGAGTAACGGTATTGATGTAAGGAATCCAGAGATCCTTTGAACAACAGTTGCTGTTAGCGTAGAGTACCGCACGTGGTGCAGTGAAATCTCTTTGTGGTGCACTAATGGAAGCATCACTCTCTTGTGGTAATTTAGGATTTGAACAATATGGTTTGTAGAGGTTTGTAGTGACACCGATTATAATTGTAAAATGATACTGTAGTCATGATAGTGTATTAAAAAGAGACGCTCCTTTAAAGGGGAAATTCACTCAAAAATGTTATTGTCTCAAAAGATGGGCCATAATCAAAAATATATATAGAAAATATTTCTAAAGAAGTTCCTATGAATTTGTTTTAGCAAATGAGGCTCAAAGTCAAAAATGTCAAGCACTAGGAGGCATTTTGTGAAATGAATGAGCCTCCTGTGCTTGTGTTAAACTCTGCCCTCGCGGCAATAAGTAAGCAAAAGCCCCCTACTGGGAACTTTTGCTTATTACGGTTGGCGAGAAGAGACTGCAGTCATGATCTTTCCTGCAGTGTGCTGCTGTGCTGGTAAGTGCTTATTATAATTTGTTTGAGGTTACGCTTTCCCGGGCTCCCCGACTTAAAATTAAACCCACAGCAATTATAAATACAACTGTGTTGTATTTATGATTGCAGTGGCTTTCGTTTCAAGACCTCTGGGCTCCCCCAAGCCGGAGGAGCACAGGAGACTCAAAGTGAAAGTACCGGCAATTATAAATACAACATTGTTGTATTCATGATTGCTGTGGTTTTCTTTTTAAGTATCCCGAGCTCTCCCGAACTGGGGTAGCTCGGGAGACTTAATGAAAAACACGGCAATTATAAATACAACCGCGTTGTATTTATGATTGCAGTGGCTTTTGTTTTAAGAATGTCCAGGCAATTATGAATACTTTGCTAGCATCCGGCAGAGTATTCATAATTGCTGCAACTTTAGTTTTCAGTTTCCCGTGCTCGGAAAACTAGAGAAGAAAGTTGAAGCAATTATGAAAACTCCGCCGGAAGGCGATGAAATATTTATAATTGCTCTGACTTTCATTTTATGTTTTCTGGGCTTGGGGAGCACAGAAAACGTAAAATGAAAGTGAAGGCAATTACTGAGGCAGCCTCCTCACTTTGTGTTAAGCCCTGCTCTACGGCAGCAGTAAGCAAAAGCTCCCAGTAAGGGGCTCTTGCTTGATTATTGCCGCCATAGCAGAGCTTAACATGAACAGAGGAGGCGGCTTCAAATCATAAAATGGATGCCCCATGTAAAAACTTTGAACCTCATTTGCTCAAAATTTTACATAGGAACTTTCTTTAAAAATATGTTTTTTATATATTTTTTATTATGGCCCATCTTTTGGGACAGTAAACTTTTTGAGTGAACGTCATCTTTAAGGATAGTGTTGATAGATGTTAATAAGAGGCAGGGTCACTCTATGACTCATTGGCTGCAGAGGCTCTTTAAAAACACGATTTAAACGAAATGGTACCCCTGTGCCACGCGAAATGCTGCATTTTGGAATTGTAGAAACAGAACAGGTAAACACTATGGGAATTATCATTTAATTGTGACTATGTGTAGGATATGGTCCTGAAGCGGTCCTTGCATGATTGGTATGTAAATGCTACTTTCAGAGTTAGAATATATGTTAATAGGAGGCAGGGTTAAGCTATGACTCATTGGCTGTAGAGGCTTTAAAAAAAGAATAAAACAAAATGGCGCCGTTGCACGGCGCGGAATGCCGTGTTTTGGAACTGTAGAAACAGAACAGGTAAACAATATGGGAATTGCTCTTTAATTGTGACTGAGTGTGTAGGATATAGCCTATTAACTGTTCTGGCATGGTTTGTATGGCAAATGCTGCTTTTAAAGTTGTTGTGTGAACCGAGAGGTGGCTATATAATGTATGGGATTGTCTGTAATGAGCTAGAGGCTCTATGGACTGATTATGGGAATTTTGTTTTAGTAATGAGGAGACAGGATTTTATCTTTTTTAACTGATTGGAATGTATCACAATGCTGATATTCTTGAGGTGGGTGTCCAGTCATAATTTCGAAAACATAATTTCGTAAGTCAAAAAAGTCGAATCAAAAATGTCGAAAAAAAAAATGTCGAATTGTTTTTTTTTTCGATATTTTTTTTTGGGCTCTAGTTTCTGTGAAAAAATAGGTAAAAATAAAAAAAAAGGGGGGTTGGGGGGGAACCCCCCCATTTCGAAAAAAAACGTCATTAAAAAAAAATTCGACATTTTTTTTTTCGACGTTTTTTTTTCGACTTTTTGACTTTCGAATATTTTGTATTCGAAATTATGTCTATGAACCCTTGAGGTGCTGAGTGATTAGGTAAGTTGTTGTATACATAATAGAACTTTGAAGGGTTAATCAGATAGTTGACTTGAGGTTGTATATATCTTGTAAGCAGGTGATGAGAAGTGCAAAAGTGCTGGACATATACAATGGTGTTCTAACAAGTGGATATATTAGGTAAGAATTCTTGGCACAATGTAGAAGTAACTCTTTTTAGAGTATTCTAATGTATCGTATGAATCATACATTATGATTTTGTTCTATTATTGATAGAATGGAAGCATGAAACTAGAGAACAAGAAGGATAATTCCACCTATCCATGAAAGAGGGAATTGGCAAATGTGTTCAGGAAAGACAGCCAAATGGTAATTCCCCCCCAAAAATGTTTTGGGAAAGATCACGCTTTGGGAGTTGTTTACATTTAGTGGTGATCAGGTTATAGCTTTATTGTACACAGAGCGGTGGTGATATACGTTGGGAACACATTAGCAGAATATAGGTCAAGTCTATACTAAAAATAAAAATTCACAGAGTGTTGGTGGTGGACATTGACACACCGTTTGGTGAAGATATTTATTAAGTACACCTCAATAAATTTAGACCTACAATGGTCGAACAATATATTAGTATGGTTAGGATCCCTAATAATTGTGAATCAACAATTAAAATGTATTTCTCTTTTTCTTTTTCTTGGATTTATTGTACATGTACTGTTTCGCTCCCCCTGTCACGTGATGCATTCTTGGCTTGCCACTGGTCTGTATATAATTTTAATTGTACTTGCTTTTTTTTTTTTTTAAACATATTTATTTAAGGCAAGGCAGGACAGGTTACAACTATCATTGCATGGCAACATTACATATCAATAATGGTTTCTGCAGGTTTGTACATCACCCTCCCCTCTCCTTTTTCATGGTTTCCCAGCCTCAGAGCCCCAATCCCCTCCTCCGGTTCTCCCGGGCCACAGCTTTAGCCCACCGCCCCCGCCTGGTGAGTGTCCTCCTGATCTCTCAGAGCCCATCGGGTGTTGATCGGTTTGAATATCAGTGCAGGGAATTGCTGGTCATAATCCACCAGTGAGCCATGCAGGGACCGTCCGGGGACTTCCAGAATCGGGCCAGCACAGTCTTGCCTGCTAGGAGGCATTGCGTTAGTAGCTTTGCTCTGTTTCCGGAGTGGGCGTAGGTCCCGGGGGCCGGGACCCCCAGCAGGACGGTTTCAGGGTCCAGAGGAGGGGCGGACCCAGTGATCTGTTCGATGGTCTAGAGGCACCTAGTCCAAAATTGCTGAATCTTGGGGCAGGACCACCACATATGAAAGAAGGAGCCAGGCTGAGCACAGCCCCTCCAGCAGGCGGCATCCACTTGTGGGTTCATGTGGTGAAGTCTGAGTGGGGGGTAGTACCATCACAGGATGAGCTTGTATGCGCATTCCTTGTTGGTGACGCAGGAGGAAGAGGAGTGGGTACAAGTCCAGATGTCTACCCATGTTTGATCGTCAATCGGGTGACCCAGATCCCATTGGGCCATATTTTTTTGTCACCAGGAAATCCCCCAGGAAGCGTCTGTATAAGGTCGAGGTCCTGCCTCTAGCTGGTAAGTCTCTGAGACTTAGCTCAAGGGGTATCAGGGGCGGGTGGCCACCTGGAGGGTCTGGGGATGGCAGCACCAATTGCGGAGCTGGCAGTACGTGAATCTATCTCCCTCCTGGAGTCGAAAGACCTCTTTGCATTGTTCGAAGGTGCAGTGGTTTATTCCCAAAATATAGCTGTTCCAGGGTTTCGAGGCCCCCATCTATCCAATTTTGGAAGTTTCGGGGATGAGCCCCCAGAGAGAAGTTTGGGTTATGAAAGATCGGTGAGAGAGGGCTTTGGCCTCTCGGGATTCCCTTCCGTTTTAAGGCCCAGTCCCAGGAGCTTAGGGTATGCTTCGCTGTCCGCAGGATATTTTTCCAGCATTCCCTAAGGGGGGGCTGGATGTGTGAGAGGAACCGGAGGGGGAGCAGGAGTTGAGCTTGTTCTAGTTCCACCCACCTGGGTGTATTGCTCTCCCAACGTGCATGGACAGTCATAAATCACCACTACAATTACGGAGCCAATACTTTGAACGCAGGAAGACGCAATAACTTGCAACCACACACTCTTAGAAAATAATGAGCACTTATACGGCTATTTATTCAAAGCTTAGAAGCAACCAGTGATAACATAGAAATAAATCACAGAAGAAACAGAGGATTCAAAAGAAAATACATCACCGTGAGCGTAACTGGATTCCTCATCTCGCCAGAAGCAGCTGGAAGACCTCGATAACAGCCAGGCCGAGAGCACAACAGCCCACAGGTATGCCGGACAGAAGCGTCCCCCCTCCGGCTAAAGTCTCACCTGACCGCTCAGGGGTTCCGCATATATGCACCCTTCAAAAAGGGGTGGCAATTTCTCGAACCTTCTGGCAACGCACTTGCGCATTGATGAGCAGCCGTTGGTTGCCAGCTGGGTCAACCGACATTACCCTCAAAGTGCCTCCCTCCTCTAAAAACAAGCACCACGGAAAACAGTCCCATAGCTCATAACAAAGTTAGCTTTCCCAGCAGAAATGTACTTGACTGCATACCAGGTTTGGAAAGCATGTTTTCTTCAGCATCGTGAATCTAGCTCTCAGCAAAATGAGTGCAGCTCTTCACTGCGGCATGAAGTAAATATCCATCATGGCTCCGAGCACACCCAGAATGCACTGCGCACTAGCGCCATGTTTTAGCTCAAGCATAACACTGGGGCGGGCTGTGCTTGTTTGCCATCCGTGGATGTGTGCTAACTGCGCCGCTGCTCTATAGGCCTAGAGATCGGGGGCCTCCAAGCCTGGCGTTACCGACCAGGGTCTTGTGGGGGATCCTGGCCTTCTTGCCTTTCCATATAAACTTTAACATTTTCCTCTGTAAGTCTTGAAGGGCTGGAGTCGGTATGGGCATAGAGAGGGAGGAGCAGGCGTAGAGAAACCTTGGAAGCAAGTTCATTTTAGTGGCTGTGATCCGGCCCATTTATGAGATTTCTTGCGTGGTCCAGCGCTTCATGTCTCCCTCTAGTTCTCAAAACAATCTGGGGAGGTTTGCCTGGTAGGTGTCCTTCGGGATTGCCGAAATGAGAACTCCTAGATAGGGGATGGTCTGATTCCGCCACTTAATTCGGCACAGTCTGGTTAGAGCCTCCCGTTCCTCTGGTGGGAGGCCGACTCCCATTGCCACTGATTTGGCAAAGTTGACAGTGAAACCGGTGACCTCCCCAAAGTTCTTTATTTCAGTCAGGGCGTGCCTCACTGAGGTGCTAGCTTCTGAGAGCATCAGCAGCACATCATCCGCATACAGGGCAATTTTATGTTGAGATGGGCCCACCTGCGGGCCTTTCATAAGTTCACTCTGCCTGATCCTCTGGGCAAAGAGTTCCATTGTGAGGGCAAAGAGAAGGGGAGATAGCGGACAGCCCTGTCTTGTCCCGCAGGACATGGGGATCGGAGCCGAGAGGGTGCCATTGATCCTCAGCATAGTCTTAGGGGCCTTGTAGTTGGCTAGAACCATGGACCGGAACGTTGGGCCAAAACCAAAAGCTTCCAGGGTGCCTTCCATGAATGACCAGTCCATTCTGTTGAACGCTTTGGTTGCGTTTAGGGCCATTAGGGCAAGGCCCTGGGAGTTTCGGTGGGTGATGTCTATCAAGTCCAGGGTTCTCCGGATATTGTCTCCCGCTGATCGGTGGAGGATGAAGCCTGTTTGGTCGGGGTGGATAATGTCTGGAAGTATGAGTGATAGCAGGTTAGTCAGGATCTTAGAGTATAGGTTGGCATCTATCTTCAATAGGGCGATGGGTCTGTATGAGGCTGGGTCTCTCGGGTCCTTCCCAGGCTTAGGAAGGAGGACAGTCGTGGACTCTTGCATTGAGGGGGTCACAGAGCCCGACCCCTGGAATGAATTGAAAAGAGATACCATGTGGGGGATCAGTTGGGGTTTGAAAATTTTATAGAACCTTGAAGAGAACCCATCTGGACCCGGAGCCCGCGATTTGAGGGCCTTGATAGCTTCGTTGACCTCTTCCTCAGTTATTGGAGCCTCCAGCTGCTCTCTCATGGAATCGGGGAGACATGGTAGGGCGGCCTTTCGCAGGTATGCTTTTTGTTTGGATCGATCACGTAGAGGTGCCGTCATGACCTGGGTTAGGTGGTCCACAGCTGATTGTTGTTTCATTGACTCAGAATAGTGAATCACCCCCTGTGGGTCTCAGAGCCCTGCGACGGTATTGGTGCGTCTCGTTTTGGCCAGCTTGGCTACCAGAAGCTTGTTAGCCTTGTTGCTTTTGGCATAATAGAATTGTCTGGTCTTAGCCAGTAGCTGCGCAGTATGCTCCGCGTAGTGGGCCTCCAGTTTCTTTCTGGCTGATCGGGGGGCTCGTTGAGATCTGGGAGACCAACCGTTTTTCTTTTGGGCTTCCTCCGCTGACAGCAATTCTTCTTCCAAGGCTTGCCGGATGCGTCTCTGGTCCCGGTGGAATGCTACCCCTTTGGCTATCAGGGCTCCCCTAACCACAGCCTTCATCGCATCCCAGTTGTTAGCGGGGGACGTATCTGAAACCGCGTTCTCCTCAAAGAAGTTCCTGATGGTGGTAGCAATTTTGTCCCTGATTGGCATGTCATTGAGGATCGGGTCGTACAGCGCCATCTGCGTGGGGTGTTAGCGTTGGGGTTCTGGATGCGAAGCTCCATTATTATCGGAGCATAGTCCGATAAGATCCGTGGGCCAATGGACACCTCATTGGTGAAAGCGAGGATAGAAGGAGGTCAATTCTGGAGAATGTCCGATGGACATGGGAGAAGAAGGAGTAGTCTTTCTCGCCACGTGTCCACCACCTCCAGGGTTCTGAAGAGGCGCAAGAGGCTGAGAGCCTGCGCGAAATCGCCAGGGGTGGGGGGGTGGGATGTGTCTCTGGTGGGGTCTGGTACTCCATTGAAGTCTCCTCCTATTATTGTTTGACCTGCCACAAAGCCAGAGAGGGCGGCGCCCAATGAGTCATAGAAGGTTGCCTGCCCCGAGTTGGGGGCATATACTGATGCAAAGGTGTAGAGGTCCCCCAGCAGGAGGCATTTGACGGCCACGAAGCGGCCCTCTGGACATGTTATGGAGTGCAATATCTGGGGATGTAGGTCTTTCCGGAACAGGATTGCCGTGCCCCCCTTCTTGGCGTCTCCTGAGGCAAAACACTGCAGTGGATAGGCATTGGATCGAAGACGACCAAAGTCAGCTGGGAGGAGGTGAGTTTTTTCTATTAGCGCCACCCCAGCCTCCTCATCTTGTAATTTATGTAAGATTGATTTGCGCTTGGGGGGGGGGGGAGTTAAGCCCGTTAAGGTTCCATGAAAGGCATCTCAGCGTCTGATGCTCCAGGGTCGGGGGTCCGGATACTCCCTGCTCGGGGGGCGGGAGTTGACAGGACGTCCATTAGTTGACATCATAAGGGTGATTTGGAGACATGTTCTGCACTTGCGGTTTTAACAAAGAACCCCAACGAGAGGCCAACTTTTTAACTGGCGGGGTGGGTAACTTTGTGGCTGTAGCCCAAACCCTGGCCAACAGGGCCAAATGAGACTGTAGAAATGACATGTGTTTCCAAGGACTTTAAGATGGAACGAACCTTGGAACAGGCAAAATCCGTGGACGAAGCCCGCCGCAATGGGGGATCACAAATTTGTGCAGGGCCGGAGTTGATGCTTTGAGGTAGCCAAGGGGAAGATGGGCGCCTGGGCAGATCAAATAATAACAGAGTTTTTAACGTAGCTCAGGGTCTGATTACCTCTGCCTGTTTCGGTATGCCCTTGACCATGAAGACCGCCTGGGTTGCGGGGAAGGGGCCGATTTAGGGCTCCCCGCTGCCTCTGGGCTTGGCGAGTGTACTTGCTTTTTTTTTATAACACATTTTATTGGTTTTCTTACACAAACAAACAAATACAAGCATACAACAAATGGAAGGTCATTGTCTGTTTTTCTTCAATCACATGTGAATTGTCGAAGGTGGGTCTATATGATTTATAAAGTTATACTCCCGTACGTATGAATGCGGAAAAAAAACTACCACGATGCATCCTGACAAAACAACCTGCTCAATTACTGCGAACTGTCTTTTAATGGGCATCTTCCCATCTTTGCCATATTTATTGCACTTTTGCAGGGCATCCTCTGGCTGTATGCACCCTGTGCTCCATTGCAATACAAATGTCTACATCCATCACCCATTGATCATAGCTCGGTGACACCCCAGATCCCCATAGGTGTGCAATGTTCCTTTTTATCAGTGCGGTGGTGGTAAACAGAAACAGTTTTTTATATCTTGACAGTTCAGTCTCACCCTCCACCCCCAGGAACAGTATTTTCGGGCCTCTGGGGATTGTTTTGCCCATGGCTGTCGATAGTTCATTGCAACATGCCTCCCAGAATTGTTGGATGAGGTTATAGTCCCATAGGATATGGAAGAAGGTGCCCTCTTCAGTTCTGCACCGCAAGCAGGCTGGATAATTTATTCTTCCCCATTTATAGAGCGCTACTCTGGGGTAGTATATCCTATGTAGTATCTTTAATGAATCAGCCTGAGTCTTGATGTTATAGCCACCTCCCCGGGGAACATCAGCACAGAGATCCAATCCTACGGTAATATAGTACCCACATCTGATCCCCATTTGGCCTGTAGTCCTGATAGCTCTGTTGTGGCAAAGGAGGTTATGGCGCTGTATAAAACCAATATTTTGTGCTTAATTTGTTCTGGGAATAGATTTCGTTCTATTGGGGTGTATTCTGGCATCGTGTTCATGTCAGGGAGGTGGGTCTGTAATGCATGATGCAGCTGGGTGTAGTGGTATTGCTCAGTTTGCGGGAGATTGAAGTGGAGTGCTAGATCTGTAAATGAGATTATATTGCCTTCTTTCATGACATCACCTATTGTCAGTACTCCTTGCAGCGACCAGTTCGGCCATCTTGGAAGCTTGTACACTTCCGGAAGGTTTTTGTTGTTCCAAAGTGGCTGTGCATGGGACAGCTTGTTTTCCCATCCCACGAATGTGTGTGTGTCCACCCAGATTCGGGTCATATGTGACTGCATTGTTGGGGTGGTCATCCGAGTCTTGCCCTTATAGAGATATTTCATGATGGGTTTTTCATGGGTGCGTGTCTCTAGTGATCTGTTATGTGGCACTGAGGTATCTCCGTGAAGTTTATCGTTCACGACTGTCATCTGGCTAGCCCAGTAGTATGTCTGCAGTCGGGGAGCCCGATTCCACCCTCCCATATGAACCTCTGGAGAGTGGCGAGTGCCAGGCGTGGGTGGCCGCTGTTCCATAACAGCTTCCGGAGTGTTTGGTCTATTTTGTGGGATATGTAATGGAGCATTTTGTAATATGTATAGGAAGCGGGGTAGGGTCATCATTTTGAAGAGTGCCGCTCTGCCTAGTAGCGTTAATGGAAGGGTTGACCAGTGTCGGGCGTCTTCCGTGAATTTTGTCATTACCGGGTGTAAATTCCTAGGTATGTAATCATTCAGATTGTTCGTGATTTGTATGCCAAGGTATTTGAATTGTTCCCTCTCTATTTGATAGGGGCAGTGGGTTGGTACTGTTCCCTCTTCCCGTCCTATTGGAAACAGAGTGGATTTGGTCCAGTTAACTCATAAGCCGCTGAACGAGCGAGCCATACCTCTCCAGCAGAGTTGTCACTATGGGGCAGGATGTTTCTGGATCTTTTAGATACATAAGCAGATCATCTGCGTATAGGGACACTTTGTCTTCCCATTCATCCGACCAACAGAAGCCGTTCCATGTCCCTGTGTCTCTTCGTATTATCGCAAGGGGTTCGATCGCTATTGCAAAAATCATAGCTGATAGGAGGCATCCCTGTCTCGTCCCTTTCCTAATTCAAAGGGGTTGGATACATATCCATTCCCTTTTGTCACTGCCACTGGTGATTTGTAAAGTAGTTTAACCCAGTTCATAAATTGTGGGCCGAAGCCCATTCTCTGCATTATTTCCCAAATTGCTTCCCAGTTGACTAAGTCAAACGCTTTTCCAAAGTACACTGCAAGCAAAGCTAATGGGCCCTGAATAGTGGTTGCTTTCTCCAATGCTGTGTGTAGCCAGTGTATATTCATACGCGTGGATCTTTGAGGCATGAAACCGCATTGATCCGGATGAATTAAGGAGCGTATGATCTGTTGCAGTCGGTTGGCTAGTGTCTTTGCTAGGATTTTGGTTTCGGTATTGATCAATGAGATAGGTCTGTAAGAAGCACATCTGTCTGGAGGTTTGTCTGCTTTGGGCAATACTACTATAGTAGCTTTCCTAAGATCCTGAGACAAGCATCCCATTTCACGCGAGGATTCATACATTTTCAGCAGGTGTGGTGTTATCACATTTGATCCTATTTTCTTCCACACCTCTATGGGGAGGGCATTTGGTCCTAGGGTTTTCCTTGATTGGAGATCCGCTATGGCTGTGGATAGCTCGTCCTCTGTGATGTCTTTTTCTAATAGAGTCATCTGGTCCGGTTTAAGAGTGGGGAGGGTAATCCCTGATAAGATTGAGGTGTCAATGGGGGAGGTTGGTGTTTTGTAGAGCTCGGCATAATAGGTTGCAAAGCCTTTCCGCTATGTCCTGGTCTGCGGTTATTGGTATCTCATCTTCTGCTCTGATTGCCCTGACATGGTTGAGACCCTCATCCCTTCGTTCCAGCCATGCCAGCATTTTGTCTGCTTTGTCTCCAGTCTCATATACCCTGGCGCGCATCGCTGTGTGTGCTTGTTTGGCATTGTCCAGGGTAATGTTTTGTAACTGTTTCTGTACCAGCTGTAGCGCACGATGCGACTCTGGCTGGTTAAGGGTTAGGTGTGCTGCCTCTGCTTTTTGTACTTGTTTTTCGGCTTCCCTGAGCAATCTGGTTTATTTTTTCCTGAGGGCAGTGGTCCAGTAGATGATTTCTCCCCTTAACACCGTTTTGTATGCC
This sequence comes from Ambystoma mexicanum, assembly GCF_040938575.1. Classification (NCBI taxonomy): domain Eukaryota; kingdom Metazoa; phylum Chordata; class Amphibia; order Caudata; family Ambystomatidae; genus Ambystoma; species Ambystoma mexicanum. The sequence continues at coordinate 465,574,354 of NC_090927.1, read as the reverse complement.
TCCCACTGTACTATCAGACAATCGACCGAGGCCGTGTTTAGTTCAAAGTACGACTCTGTGGCTTTCTGGATATGTTCCACTAATTCTGGGAAACCCAGGTAATAATTATTTAGCCGCAAACTGGGCGGGGGGGGCGATCTATTGGTGGTGAGTTCTAGGATGAGGGAAATAGTCTGAAATGCCTATGGGTAATAGTTGTGCCTTGTTAGCCAGGTGCAGCTCCATTGTCGGGAGGAAGAAGTAGTCCAACCTCGATAGGGAGGCATGCGCTCCAGAGTGAAAAGTGTATTATCTTGCCTCAGGGTGTAGGTGTCTCCACACATCTTTCAGGCGTCAGTATATGTAGCTAGTTTAGTACGTATGGAGGGGTTCCTGGAGCAGATATGTGTGCGATCTAGTTCTGCATTCATAACCTCATTGAAATCTCCCCTCATTATCAGCAGATTTATAGGGGCCGTAACTGATTATGGGTGTGATGTCATTGATTAAGGAGGTCAAGAGGGTCGGTGGTGCGTAGATAGCTAGCATGGATGTGGGGCGTTCCCAGAGGGTTCCAGTTATATGGATGAATCTACCCTCTATGTCTTGTGTGACCGAAAGCAGGTTAAATGGCAGCCTTTTATGTATTAGGATGAGTACTCTGCGGGACCCCATGGAGAAACCAGAGTGTAGTGCTATCCGGTAGTTGGTTTGCTTAAATAAATTGCAATTCGTGCCTGCCAAGTGCGTTTCGGTCAGGAACACTGCATCTGGTGCATATCGGTTTAGTTGCTGTGACACTAGGCGCCTCTTAATGCTGCTGCCTAGTCCATTTACATTCCATGTCATGATCCTAATGGATTTTGTATTATTTCTCATGGGGGTTCCTGTCATTGCAGTTGGGGGGTAGGTATGTCAGGATGTGTTGATTGTACATTGACGTGGTGTATTGCATGCATGTGACGGGAGTTGACGTTTCACCTAATGCGCATGGTGATTTCCAGACCCATATAATAACAAAAGTCTTCTTAGAACAGTGAACTGTATAAACAAATACAAACTTCCCTACCCCCTCCCCATACTCCACCCCAATTCGAAGTACCTGTCGCCCAAACATCAGCCGGAGTTTAACTAAAATCTACTCCCGGCTGCAGTTAACACTTACAACACCCACAACAAGTCCCAGTGGGCTGTGGGTGTGTATTCCCCTGGGGGTGGGACCCATGAGGGCCGCCGATAGTGTGCCTCCTTGGCAAGAGTTTAGTGTGGTCAGGGATCCTTAGTTACAACCTCAAGATCCGCGTTGCTCCATGGTACTTTCCATATTGTTCTATCGCTCCGTAATCAAAGAGGTTCCCCTACAACAGGCACGGGGTGCCCCGTGTTTGGCTATGTGGGTGTCGGGCATCCGATTTGGCCCTTTTAAGGATCTGCGTCTTCGCGAGGGTTGTCCTGTGGTTCCGGTATGGGCTGCCTAACGGCTCGGTCTCAATTTGCTCGGGCCGTGGTCTTCTTCCGGGGGCCGGGTCATTTCTCATCCAGTCCCCCTCGATATGGTTTTCCACCCACCTCCAAGCATCATGCGGATCAGTGAAGTGTACTGTGGTGCCATGGTGCTGAATCCTCAATTGGGCCGGAAAGATCAGTCCGTATTTTACTTTCATAGAGTGAAGCTTTTTCTTTAGGTGATCAAAGGACTGCCTGGATTTTTTAACTTCGCGGGCGTAGTCTGGAAAAAAAGCAATTCGTGCACCGTTGTAGGTAACGGTTCCCTTCGTTCAAGCCATTTGCAAAATTGCGTCCCTGTCTCGATAGTTAAGCAACTAGCGATTAGTGTTCTTGCGGGTGCTCCTGGGATCGGTTTCCCTGCTGGAATCCGGTGTGCCCATTCTATGGAAAAGAATTTCGAGAACATTCGGGGTGCGAATAAATCTGCCAGCCATTGTTCCAAGAAGAGTTCTGCACTAGGTTCTTCAATTCGTTCTGGCAACCCAAGGATGCGGATATTGTTGTGATGCGATCGGCCCTCTCCCTCATCGACTCGTGCTTCCAATGTCTTAAGTCGGGACATTGCTTGTGCTAACTGTTGGTGCACACCTCCGAGTGTGTCCCCCACCCCTGATATCCGCTGTTCCGCCTCCCCTGTTCTTGACAAGAGTTTCTGGAGGTCATGGCAGAGGAAGGAAACTTCCGCTGAGATAGTATCCATTTTAATCTCGAGGAGCGGGAGTTGGCAATGGCTGCCATCACATCTTTCAGCGTCAGTGTGTCCATCGATGGGGATGTTTGGGGCTCTGCATCTGTTGGTACCGTTAGATTGCACGTGGCATATTGATCCATGGTGCTTTGTGTTGATCTCTTTTTGCCTTTGTCTTTCACCATGGCGGTGCAGGTCCCCCCTCCGGAGCTGGGGGGTTGGAAGGGCGCTTTTGTTTCCGTTTCGGAGGGCCTGGTGGTGGTGGTGGTAGCTGCGTCAGAGGATCGCCCAGTGTGGTGTTGTGGTCTCTAGTGTGCCACGGTGGTGCTCCCTCGATCTAGCCGGCTTAATCAGCACGGGGGCCGTAGGTTTTCTTTAGTGATTAGAGGGGGGCGGCAATACGTAAGAAAACTTGCCCGTCTCCTCTGGGGGAAGAGATTCCAATGAGAGTTATGCTTATGGAGCTCCTATGTTCAGGAGGCCCGCGAGACAGGAGCAGGTGCTTTATTTAGTGCTGGGGCCCAACTTTTGATAATATGGGTTGTTTTCAGGGCAATGCACAGCTGTTCCCCCACTCAGGAGAGCACCCTGCTCGCCGAGAGAGGCACTAGGAGAGGGCCGTCTGTCACGGTATCCCGGGGCTCGTGGGCCGGGGTGAGGCTCATAGTGTTGGCGCCGGGGCAGCCCTCCCGTGGAAATCCACTCCCGGGTTTGTCTATACACTGTGCACACGGGGAGGTGTGTCACTAACCTTTAGTCCGCAGTCAGGCAGCTACCACTGCTGGGTGCGCGGCACGGTCCTGGGTGGTTTCCGTGGCCCTTAAGGTCAGAGAGAGGTGCCTTCCCCTCAACCGGTCGGGCCCCAGGGTAACGCGTCTTTGTTTGCGGTCTTCTGCTGTCGGATGCCGCGACTTCAGGGTTTTTTCTCAGGCTTCGGCGCTGGTGTATAATGCCAGGGGGAGAGCTCCACGGCTCGGAGATCAGCAGTTCGGGCTTGTACAGGATATGTCCCGGGCCATTTCATGTGATTCGGGGGTTCAGGATGCCTGCAACAGCGGTCGGCTCCGCCCGTTGGGTTTACACCCTGAGAGGGAGGGGGGCCACAAATTTCAGGCCGGTTTTTTCTGAGGACCGTGCTTACTCCCCAGATACAGCAGCACCACACTGGCTCGGGCGCGGGGACCTGCGCCATTCATGCGCCTCCGCTCTTCAGTCGTTGCCTGCACTGGGTCGGGGATCACTCGTCCCCGCTCCCCCTCCACCGTCGCTGTCCGGGTGGCTCCGATCTCCGCTCCACAGCTGCTGGTTGCCGGGAGAGGATTTCGCAGCGTATTATGAGAAGGGTGCCTCGTCGGGCTTCTGACTTCGGTCGGAGCAGCACCACCCTACTCCCTATCCATGGAAGAAATTTTGGGGGAGATTTGTTCAGCCAAGGAGGACGTTATGCTGGATATTTTCTGGCGGTCCGGGGGAGCAGTCTTGACTCACGTCCTTTCCTCTCGCATGCTGGCCACACCCCCCCAATTGTACTTGCTTGATGACCTTATAAATTGGAACTGTTATGTGGTGGATACAGCCCTGAGGAAGACTCTTATGTTCGGGGTCAAAACACGTGTTGGTGATGTCCAATTGTTAACAATTAAAACAGAATTGCTGTATCAATTACTGGTTGTAATATATATGATCTTGTGAAAATTGTAGAAGTACTGATACAGAGGTCAGAACTCATATGTATCTTTCCATATATAGTCATTTGTCTACACTGAACATCAGTTTTGCTCAATTAGTGGCTCCGCAAATGTTTCAGCCTAAAACTTCCATCATCCCTTACCACTTATAATACCGGCTGGGGTAATGGGTATTGCTGAAGCGCTTCCTATTACTTTCTCTTGCTGGCAAGGAGGTTTTCAGTCCCATTTCCCTCAGGGGATAATTTTGTTGACAGGTTGCCTAGTATACTCTTGATGTTTAGTAATATCAAGAGACATGTCCTTTTTTGGTTCCAGGCAGATAGAGAACTGTTTGTTTGTTTTATTTGCTGTTAAGTAAGATCTCACTTAATGTGTACTGCTTTTTAGCCCCGTTCTTTTGAGGGTCCAGAAAATAAGCTGGGTCTTTTGTTCTTCCTTGACCCTTTTTGCAAGTGAGGTGAGTTTTCCACCCCACTTGTCTCTGCAACATTCTACTTTAGACCAGTCCTGGGCAGTCCCAAATGTCACCAGTACATGAGGACCTGTCCCCAATTTCCAAATTTTGTGCGACACTATCCCCCTTAATAGTACTAGTAAAAAGGCAACCTCTCCCCAATTAGGCACGCTAATACACATTTGCATCTTGACTGGCATCACACATTTGTGACCTGGGTATCCAGAATTGGAAAACATCTCAGAGTTTGAATGGTGAATTTCCCTAATAGATGGCATGGGTCATTTCCAGTTGGACATTTGTAAGTCTGGGGAGGTTTCGGAGACATTCTTGTGTAATCCAATAGGCTTTGAATGACACTGCGACTGCTACTGCAATCATCATTGGCCAACTCGACTCACAAAAGGTGCTGCCACTCTCAACCAGTAGCAGCCTACCACCGGTCTCTCCCTCCCTTGAGCCAGTGGAGATAACTGATTCTTCATCCTGCTCTTCTTTTAGCATTCTCCTGTCTCTCAGAGGACCTGAAGGAACAAGTTACTTACCTGTAACTGTTGTTCTCCAGCATGGGTCTGGCATGGATTCACATGCTCATGAATATTCCCCGTCGTCAGGCTGGGAATCCTCGGTAAAGAAAAAACCAGTATCAGTTTCGTTTCTGATCTGTCTTTCGTAGTAATAACCAATCACTGGTCTCTGCGTCATACTGACCACAGCCAATGACTGCCCTCTACCTAAGCACCGCCTCTGGCAGCCATCTTCAGATTTGGAAGCACGTGAAGTGGCAGTATGACCAAGTGAAGAGCCGCAGAGGGGTAGGCGGGAGGGTTCGCATGTGAATCCATGCCAGACCCATGCTGGAGAACAACAGTTATAGGTAAGTAACTTGTTCCTTCTCCAGCATGGGGTCTGGCATGGATTCACATGCTCATGAATAAAGAATACATAGCAGTACACACATGCACAACCACGGGAGGTGGCAAAGGCTAAACATTAAGCATTACATCAAACTCAACATTAAGCATCTTACCTCCTCACCAGGCTCACCTCAGGCGAACAGGTTGCGCAGCACTGCTTGGCCGACCCTGGACTCCTCCCTGGAATCCCGATCGACGCAGTAGAATTTCGTGAAGGTGTGCGTCGACCTCCACGTGCATATGTCCAGCAGGGGCACACCAGAAAGGAACGCCGTGGTAGCTGCGATCGCTCTGGTGGAATGGGCTCTCGGACGGCCAGGCAGCTGTCGGTTTGCCAACCGATGACAGTACATGATACAGCCGGAGAGCCATCTGGAAATGGAAGCCTTCGAGAGAGCCTTCCCCTGATTGACAGATCCAAAGTTCACAAAGAGTTGTGACGTCTTCCGAAAACACTTCGTGCGGTCCACGTAGAACTTCAGCGCTCTAGCCACATCCAGCGAGTGCAAAGTCCTCTCAGCCGGCGACGAAGGCGACGGGAAGAACACAGGCAACACCAAGGGTTAGTTGAGATGGAAGTCCGACGGTACCTTGGGCATGAAGGAGGGGTGCGTCCTGAGCACTACCCTTGTGTCGTGAAAAGTCAAGTACGGGGCCTTGCAGGAAAGGGCCTGGATCTCTCCCACCTGTCGTGCGGAGGTGATGGCCACAAGAAACGCTGTTTTCCACGACAGAAACTTCAACGGGGCCGAGTGCAGAGGCTCGAACGGAGGTCCCATGAGCTTGGTCAGCACCACGTTGAGCTCCCACGCCGGGGCCGGCGCCTTCACCGGCGGGAACGATCTGAACAGTCCCTTCATGAACTCTTTCACCAGACGATGAGACCACAGGGACGTCCGGCCCGTGGTTCTGGTGTATGGGGAGATCGCAGCAAGATGAATCTTGATGGACGCGTGTGCCAGTCCAGCTTTGGCCAGCGTCAGCAGGTACGGCAGTACCTGGGGAGCCGTAATCCGGAGAGGGTTAATCTTCTGTGCGTGGCACCAGACAGAGAACCTCTTCCATTTGTGTCCGTAGCATTTAAGAGTCGAGGACGCCCTGGCCTTTGCAAGAACCTCTCTGCAGTCGGCCGGTATGTCGTATCCTCCAAACTCTAGCGCTGCAGGAGCCAGGCCTGCAAGTTCAGCGATTTCGGGTCGTGGTGGAGGATGGCGCCTCCTTCCCTGGAGAGTAGATCCGCGTCCACCGGCAGCTTGATTGGCGGGGATGCTGACAAGTCCAGAAGGTCCGGGAACCATATCTGCCTCGGCCACGCAGGTGCGACGAGGATCATCCTGCACCGTGACCTCTTGAGCTGGTTGACGAGCCGGATTAGCAGTGGCAAAGGAGGGAACGCGTAGAGGAACAGGCCCTCCCAGGGGAACGAGAAAGCATCGCCCATGCTCCTCGCCTGGGGAAACCTGCTGGCGAACCTCCGGCACTTGGAGTTCGTCGCCGTCGCGAACAGGTCGATCTGGGGTGTGCCCCACCGTCGGAAGAGGCGATCCACTAGATCCTGCCGTAGTTCCCACTCGTGGCACGAGCACAGCTCCCTGCTGAGTGAGTCGGCGATGGTGTTTTTTATCCCTGCCAGATGAAACGGCACCAGAAACATCCTTTGGGCGACTGCCCAATGCCACAGGTCCTGCGCCTCCTTGGACAGTGCTGGGGACCTGGTTCCGCCCTGTTTCCTGATGTAAAACATGGTGGTGGTGTTGTCGGTGAAGATCCTCACCACCTTGCCCTTGAGGGACGGAAGGAAGGACCTGAGGGCCCAGAACACTGCACGGAGCTCCAGGACGCTGATATGGAGGGACTTCTCCGTCGGGAGCCAGAGGCCTCTCGCGTGCAGATTTTCGGTGTGCGCTCCCCACCCTTCCAGGGAGGCATCCGTGGTCACTGTCTCCTGGTGGTCTGGGGTCTGGAAGTCCATGCCCGCCGTCAGATGCGCGCGGGTGCCCCACCACCGGACCGCTCGGCGGAAACTCTCGTCGAGTGTGATCCTCTCCTCGAAGCCGCCCGTCGTTTGGATCCAGCGCGCGTCCAGGAACTCCTGCAACGGGCGCATCCGGAGCCTGCACATGGGAATGAGGTAGATGCAAGAGGACATCATTCCGAGGAGGGACTTGATGGACCTCACCGTGGCCGCGTCGGAAACCAACATCCGCTGTACCTTGCCCAGGATGGACCTGGTCCTTTCCTCCGACGGGGAGGCCAGAAGGGACACTGTGTCGAGCTTCGCTCCCAGAAACAGTGCGTTTTGCGCGGGTACCAGGTGGGACTTGGCGTAGTTCACGGAGAATCCCAGGTCCGTGAGAAGTTGGACGGTCCTTGCCGTGTGGTCCACGGCGAGCTCCCTTGTCTTGGCTCGGATGAGCCAGTCGTCCAGGTAGGGGTAGACGTGGATCCCCTCGCGGCGCAGCTGCGCCGCCACCGGTGCAAGGCACTTGGTAAATACCCTGGGTGCCGACCGTAGTCCGAAGGGGAAGGCTTTGAACTGGTAGTGACGCCCTTGGACCACAAACCTGAGGAATTTTCGGTGCCCCTTTAGGATGGGAATATGGAAGTAGGCATCTTCCAAATCCAACGACGACAGGAAGTCTCCTTCCTCCAGCTGACCCAGGACGTGCTGGAGGGTGACCATCCGGAACTTCCGCGCCTTGATGAACTTGTTCAGACGTCGCAGGTCTAGGATGGGGCGCCATCCTCCCGTCTTCTTCTTCACGAGGAAGTATCTCGAGTAAACTCCGGAGCCCCGAAGCCTCTTTGGGACGAGTTCGATGGCGCCCTTCCTGAGCAACGCCTTTACCTCCAGGAGAAGCTGAGGGACGTGAAGCTCTCTCCTGGGCACGGGGGGGACGCGCGGGCACCTTCTTTGAAACTCGAGCGCGTGGTCCCGGGCCAAGGCGTCCAGCACCCAACGGTCGGTGGAGATGGACTCCCACACGCTGACGAAGCTCGCCTGCCGGCCTCCCACCGGGGTGCTTCGGTGGGGGCCCGACCCCACGGCCGGTTCAATCCTGTTTCGACGAGGCTTTGCCGCCTTGACCTCCTTGGTGACGACGGCGGGGTCCTCCAGACTTGCCTTGTCCTCTGTAGGCCTCTTGAGACGACGAGCGGGCCGCTTGACGGTAGGTAGAGAAACCGCCGCCGGAACCTCCGCTGCTCCGAAAGGGCGTCCGTCGTTGCTGTAGAACCCCAAGGGCCCGGGCCGTCTCAGTGTCCGCTTTAATGGCCTGAAGGGAATCGTCCACTGTTTTCCCAAACAGGTTGTTCCCATCGAACGGCATGTCCAGGACTCTGGTCTGTATGTCTTGACGGAAGTCCGTAGCCTTGAGCCATCCACGCCGCCTAAGGCACACGCCGTTGCCCAACTGGCGAAATCCAGTGTCGGCGATGTCTGTCGCAATAGTGATGGCGTGGTCCGACGCCACCTCACCTTCCTGTAGGATCTCTAGGGCATCCGCCCTCTTGTCCGGTAGGAAGTCCAGCAGGGGAGCCAGTTTGTACCATAGCTCCCTGTCGTAGCGGGCCACGATAGCCAAGGCGTTGGCCGCTTTAATCGTCGACGCTGCAGACGAGATGACCCTGCGTCCCATAGCGTCCAATTTCTTTCCCTCGCCGTCCGGTGGGGAAGTCGATGTGGAGGCCGCACCCCCCCCCCCGCTTTCTTCCTGGCCGCCGCGGAGACGACAGAGTCCAGGGTAGGCTGTGCCCGGAGGCACAGGGGGGCCGCGTCCGGGACCCGGTACTTTCGTACCGGTCTCTTCTAGCTGGCGTCGTGGAAGGGTTCTTGAGGAGGGCGAGGCCCTCATCCCAAATGTCGTCCAGTAGAGGCACCGCGAGGACCGTCTTCCTCTTGGCCTCGCGCCGTTGATAAAGGAATCCTTCCTTTTTCTTCTCCTCAGGGCAGAGTTGGAAAAGCTCGGATGCCCTGGCGATCATGGAGTGGAACGATCCAATCTCGTCGGGCGGAGAGGCCCTGGTGGGAGGTGACGACGGGAGATCCTCGTCGTATACCTCGTCGTCCGTACCCGTCGCTGCCGTATCAGTCCCCGTATCATCCCCTCGGGTGGACGGGGAGGAGGGCTGGACGGGTCGCGACGGCTGAAAAGGAGGTGGAGGGTGAATCCTTCTTTTCTTGGGAGGGGGAACACCCGAAGGTCCCGGTTCAGGATCCCCCGACGGGAGAGGCTCCTCCGTCGGCAACGGTAGTCTCGTCCTTATCTCTGAGCATAAGGACTGTATAGCCAACAAAATGGCCGCCGAGTTGTCTTGCGGCGCTGGCAGAGGGGAATCCGACGGGCGATCAGGGGCCCCGTCGGCACCCTCGACGCTGTCGTCGTCACCTGCGTCGGGATCCATCCCGACGGGCCGGTCTTCATCCACGCCAAGGCCGTGGCTTAAGACCTCGATCAGCTCTTCCTCTGAAGCCGAATCTACGACGACGCCCTGCCCCCCCTTTTTCTTCCCGGCTGGGGATTTCACGGGGGTCCTATCGATGGGCACAAAAGAGGACTCCCTCCGAGGTGGCAAGGAGACTCTGAGCCCCGAGGTCGCCACCACTGGTGTAGCCTCCACAGGCTGAGCCAGGGCCGCCGCGACAGTATCGATAGAGGGCTTGGCCGGATGGATTAAGGCCTTCACCACTTTAGGTGCGCTCACCGCCTTATCCTTGAGGGGGGGGGACACTGCCTTGCTCCCCCTCCGATGGGGCCTTCGAGCTCGACTGGGGCCTCTCCAGGAGCTTCGCCGGGTGCTCGCCCTTCCTCTTACCCGACCCAGAGCGTTGGCTCGTGGCTGAAGGTGCCGGGGAGGGTGCGCCCTGCCTGGCGCCCGTAGAGCCTGACCGTTCGGCGCTCCCGGTGCCAGCGGACTGGCGGTGCTTGGCCTTGTGTTGGACCCCCGTCGCCGGGGCGTCCTCAAAGGTCTTAGAAGACCGCTCGGATTTCTTCCTCTTCTTCTCGCCTGACGGGCTCTTCCCTTCCAGCCAGTTGGCGAGGCGTTGGTGGCGGTCCTTCATGGTCCGCTCTGACATATTCCCGCAAAACGCACAGTCCTTCTCCATGTGCGTCTTGTCCTCATGTAAGCAGTAGAGACAAAAGGAGTGTTCGTCCTCCTTAAAGACGTTCTGCAGCTGGCATCCAGGGCAGACCTTGAACAGCTTTCCGGGCGTCGAGCTTCCCTTCTCCTGGGCCATGTCCGGGCCTGAGAAGCTTCTGGAGTCCTCCAATCGTAGCTCGACGAATCCGACACGGGTCCCCGTTGATCAGATGGAGAGTCGGTGGAGCTTGAGGCTCTTTTGACCGGAAAAAACGAAGTTTTGAGAAAAAAACATGAAAAAATAGCACTAACGCTCGAGAGCAATAGCACAAGGATCCCAACACATGAACGTGCGGTAAAAATCTGAAGATGGCTGCCAGAGGCGGTGCTTAGGTAGAGGGCAGTCATTGGCTGTGGTCAGTATGACGCAGAGACCAGTGATTGGTTATTACTACGAAAGACAGATCAGAAACGAAACTGATACTGTTTTTTTTCTTTACCGAGGATTCCCAGCCTGACGACGGGGAATATTCATGAGCATGTGAATCCATGCCAGACCCCATGCTGGAGAACATCTATTCCATTCTGAAAGGTCTGCACATCCTGATCAGGGACCCCATCTCGAAACTGGATACAAGATGTATCTGTTTGCTGCTCCCAATTCTGTGCAACGTCATCAAGTAACCACTTCTTCATGGCAATGCTGCTGCTCATGACCCCCATAATGAGCTGTCCCAACAGAGGTGAATTCCTTTTTCTCCTCCTTGCAAGCAGGTCCTTGCTGGGTCACCTGCAGTCCGCTGACTGCCAGGTGTACCACTAGCCCTTCCATGGCATTGCATTGCAAAGGTAGTCATGCTAGCATTTGATCAGCTTGGTGCCTATTCACATCTTCTCAAGGAGCCCCACTACACCCTGTTGAACGCCATTCCTGCGTCTACAGAGACTAGGATGGTGGGGGGCTTCCATATTCAAACAATGTCTATAAAATGGCAAGTGGTAAAACTGGCAGTCAGTGCCACCGGTAAAATCGTACGCAAACCAGGGCCTCCTCTCGACAACCAGCACGACTGTCTGTAGCTGGAAATCAGCAGCCCAAAAATGATTTCTCACCTGGCGTCCCGCCACACGGCTTTACATCATGGAAGCAGGTAGGAAAGCTGTTGGACATCGTCGAGGTTGGCTCCCCCATCTTATTTGAAAGGTGCAAAGAAAAATTTGGAGTAGGGGAGATCGTGAGATTCCATTATGCCCAACTCCGCCACTGGGTCTCCCACAGAACAGTAAGGGAGAGGGGGCCAGAGAACTCACGGCGCTCGAGATCTCCCTATCTGACACCCCTAAAGGCAAAATCTCAACACTCTACCGCCTGTTGGACAGAACAGACCCCGCAAAAAAAGAGAAGTACATGTTAGACTGGGAGAGAGACCTAGGTCGGGAAATAGAGATTGAGGAATGGGGCAAGATCGAGACTAGGCTCCATTAGAGCACACAGTGTAGCTCGAATAGGGAAGGATGATATAAATTCTGGGCTGATCACCCCAACCCAGTTAAATAAAGCTAATCCCGAAAAAAAAAACTGCTGGAGAGGGTGCTCATCCATGGGTTCTCTGTTCCACCTGATGTGGTCTTGCCCGAGAGTCAAGGCTTACTGGAAGGAGGTGATAGAGCACATAAAATTGACAGAGCCGGTGTTTCCATGTCTGCCTGCAGGCGGGTGGTGTTACTTCCGCCAGGTCAGACCTGGAGGGAGTGACACCTCCCGTCTGCAGGACTCGGAATCAGCCGGTCCGGAAACAACGGTGGCAGTGGACTTACCGCCACCATTGTTTCCGGACCAGCTGACTCATAATGAGGCTCTAGGTCTTAATTATGTTGTCTTTCAAGGGCAGAAAAGTGACACAATTTATCTGAAGGTTGTTGATATGACAGAAGGTAAAATATGAAACAAAGAAACAGTGACCATGAAATGTTAAAACTCACATGGATTGGGAATTGATGCAAAAATAATTCATGCAAGCCTCAATATAAAGGTACGTTTGTTCTTAATAATGGGCAAAATTGATTTTGATGGTCTGAACCATCATTACATAATTTGAACAAGCATCCTAGGCAGGCCTATACTCCCTCAAGCAAAAACACCTGCCCACAAGACAATCAATATTGCACGATCTTACAGATATTCCAACTTCATGTAAGTGGAATAGGGAAAGATATTCACAAAAACATAAACACATATGATATATAAGTGAAAGAGAAAAACACAGCATCTGAGAGATAAGAGATTAGCACTTCTGCTACCTGCAGAATACAACGCGATGCCCTTCAAGCCATAAAAACGAAGTATAAACATTTGCTTCGAAGCCAGAAAGCCTACTTATTTCAGAAAGACAGAGAGAGCATGCTGCAGGCAATTGCCCGGAAACACTCTACTCAGACATGGGCTCTTCTCAATCAGGCCAACTTTATATTGCAGGACTTAGTTCAAATTAACGGAGTATCTGACTCTCAATGGATAGCCCATTTTACAAAGCTATACGCAGGTCCCCGCCCATGACGGAAGATTATCCCTTATTAACAGCCAGTGATTTCCGCCTTCAAATTTCTGAAGATGATATTTTACATTACAACAAGAGATCCAGTCATTCAAGACCTCCCGGGCCGGACGGATTATCGAATGCGATGTTTAAAAATCACCCACAAGCTCGAACAAAGATCCTCTACAATATCTTCAAACATATAATTCAAACTGAGCGTTTACAATCGTCCTGGTGATTTTCAATAATTCCTATTTTTAAGAAGGGTGACCGACTATCGCCAAGGAATTATAGGCCAATAGCCCTACTCGATGCCCCGGCAAGATTTTGGCCAGGTTCATATTAAGAGACTTTAATGCATGGATGTCCAACACACGACATTGAGATCCTCTCAAGACAGGGTTTATTCCTGGGTTAGGCACTAGTCTAAATCTATTGACTATATCTACTATAAAATCACATTGTTTTCAGGCAAAGCAATCATTATACCTAGCTTTTGTTGATTTTCGTTCTGCCTTCGACTCTATATCAAGGCAAATTCTAATGAAAAAACGGATTCATGCCAAGTGCCCAGCAAATATTATAACCTTAATCAATTTGTTGCACTACGCAACTTCTATTCAGATACGGCTCACGCTCAATGGCCTCATCTCTGCTTATATCTCTACATACAGGGGCCTAAAGCATGGCTGTGTCTTGGCCTCAGCGCTTTTTAATTTTTGTATTCTCGACATAAGACACATTTGCCAAGATTCTTACAGATGCTCCAAAATTAGGAACCCAGGCTGTTGCATGGTTACTATATGCAGATGACCTTGTGGTATTGTCCAGAACCCCTAAAGGTCTTCAAAGATTACTTAATTAACTGGGCACCTATGCAGAGGAGAATCTGCTCCAAATTAATTTGTCCAAAACAAAGGTTATGCACTGTGTTAAAACACGAACTTCAGCCAAAGCTCCAGTTTGGACTCTGCACTCTAAACAACTACAGATGATGCATTACTACACCTACTTAGGCGTCAACATAAATGACCGACCCAATGATGATCTATATCTCACTGACATTGAGGCAAAGCTCACATCCATCATACCACAAGCTAAAATTATACTTACTAGATATGGTACATTTTCCTGTTGTCCTGCCCTCACTTATTACAACCAATAGCCGGTCAAGTGGCACAGCGAGTAGAACGCTCGCTTTGACATCCGTGCAGAGCCTGCTAACGCAGGTTCGAATCCCGGCGGGGCCAAACTCAGCCTTTCATCCTTCCGAGGTCGATAAATGAGCACCACACACCGTGGGTAATAATAAGAAGCGCTCAGATACCTGAGGGTTCGTAGCGCTATATAAGTGCCAAATTATTATTATTATTATTAAAAGGCCGTACCAATTCTATTATACGGCTCTGAGACAAAAGAGATCTTTTGAGAAGTGTTCTGGGATCAATTAGAAGGTTGCTTCTGGCAACAAGTCTTACATCTACCAAACTGTGTACCTGTGGCCATGATCCGATTTGAATTAGGTCTAACATCTCTGAACACAAGCTGTGCATGGAAACTATGTCCAATCTTTAAAAAGTGTGTTCTAGCTCCGAAAACAAATATGGTACTGAGCTTCCTAGCAGCTTATGTCTACTTGGCGGTCAATAGCACTAGGTATTTTAGCCTCTGCAGATATGTTAGGGAGAATTCTCAGAAATGTGTTAATTCCCGTCTACCTTACAGACCCCCCAGCTCTTTTGACAGACTTTAGGACTTTTTATCTCTCATGTAATTTTAATCTGATTTAATTTCTGTGTTCGTTTTAACTTTGGAGTCTGACAAACTCCATAGGCATCATCTTTACATTGTGTCACACAGCACCTTCAGTGCAGTGGCACAGGGAAGTCTCTTAGATTTCCCCAAGGTTTAAATACCCTCTCCTGGTGAGACTAGTTTCCAAGAGCAGTCAAGTGAATTGACTTTACTTACATTTAGTAATTTACTAGACCCAGGACACCGTAGCTTAACATAGGGTGTTGGAGGGGTTACTTAGTATACCCTTGGTCTAGTTTCTCATGTAACATGTTTATATCATCCTTTCTACAATTAATGGCGGGTGGCAGTGGTTTACTTTGTTACCGCGGGCTGCGTTCTCAGTCACGGTAAGGCACCCATGGGTGCCCATTTCGTCAAAAAGGCCTCAGTCGTCTTTTTTTGCCATTTCTTGTCAGGAAAGTCCTTCTTGAGATTTACTCTGCACGCCAAACCAGGTTTGGTCTCTCTGTTCGTTTGGTCTTTGGCGGGATTCACGAGTGAAGCCCGCCTCTGTCTCCAGTATGTCTGGCAGGGGCAGGAAGAGAGGGAGGTGCCGACTCCCTGTGCTTAATCCCCTTGGTTACAGGAATGCACCCAAAGGTGATTGGCCGGCTGACTGTTCAGCAAGGACAGCCAACCTACTGTGTGATTGACAGCTAGGCTGGAACGAATGGGAGAAACCTGCATTAAAGATGAGGCTTTTTTGCTTGGAAGGCAGAGTCGACCACTGGATGAAGGAATCCGAAGAACAACTTGGAAGAGATGCCTGCTGCAACTCCTGGACCGTTGGTTTGCCCGGTGAAGCCCTGCTGCTGTGCTGAAGCTCCGAATTTGCCTCGACTAGTGAAGCCCTGCAAGGATGACTTCTCCCTTTGAGTTGGTGGGACCAATCAATTCCAAAGTAAGCCTGTCTGGACATCCTCTTGAAGCTGGTTGCATTTACATTGCTGCTGCTGGAACCGAAGATCCAGGGAGAGGAACACCAGATTTTGTGCACTGCTTTTAAGCCAGACCTGAGCGCTAGAAAGATCCTCCGGACTTCCCTGATGCAGGACTGACCAGGCCTGAGCCACCTCAACAGAGTGCTGGACCCCAGATGCAAGAAAAGTCTGAAGTGGTATGCAAGAACCGCAGTGTTGCTATTTGCTGTCAGACGCGAGGAGCTGAAACACTAAAGAACCGCTGAATTGGAATTTTCCCATTGCTGCCGCTGACCTTCCCATTGCAGAGCAGGTAGGTGTCCCCAGACATCCTCCCCCTTGTCCCCACGACTGAGGCTCAAGAACAACAGGATCTGCAGAGCTGTACAGGAACAGAAGCCAGCTGGAACCATTTCTTCTAACCAGAGGTACTGTAAAGTCTAAGCGATCTTACCTATTGTGGTATAGCCTTACTTGCTCTCAGTTGAGACCTGTCTCGGTTACCCTGCAAAGTTGCTAAAGCTTTGCCCCTTAGAAGCCTCTCACCTTGTGGCCCTTTAAGTGTTCTATTTTCTACAAACATTTCTAAAAACATTGTGCAAGACTTTTTACCTACCTGCAAAGAAGATTTCCAGCTCCCCTTGACGTTGCACAATTAACATTGGCTGTCCTGGCTCCCTGTGAGACTCCTCTTTACCTCTGGCTTTGTGCTCTGGAAGATGTTTAACAGTACCTGCCTGTTTATGAATTATTTGTTAACCTTTATTTTATTCCTCTATTCTATCTTTCACACCTAACTCAGTATTGCTCTAAATGCACCAGTGATAAATCAATGTCCACAGTGTCCTAGCTATTTAAGTCACCTGAAGGTGTAGGAAGTGTCTGTGTGCCATCCCCAATGGGTATCATCTGATTTAGAGAGACTAAAAGTGTGTTTTAAAGTATATTTAAGTGTTACATGTTTTGCTCCCTTTCTGAAGTAGGCATATAACTGACTATGAAATTAATTAATAATTGTTTTATCAAGAAACCTTGACTGCAAGTGTTACTGCTCACATTGACCCCTCTTGAGATAATCCTGGCTGCTCGACCACATTACCAACCTGTGTAGTTCAGACTTATACCAAATGTACGGTACCTATTGCCAGGAGGTCAAGGTTATTGTAGTGCACCCAAAGGTTACTGCATACAATCTTGCCTAACACTGGTGGCAGGCAGTGAGGATCTATTGTAGAGTGTTTGCTTTACTTTTGTTCAACTAAAAACCTTCACAAGGCTAAGCTCCACTAGAAATAGCAATTGTAACATGCCGAGTATGGATAACGTCAAGCAGGAAGGCTTGGTCATTCGAACAGTAGAACAACTGAAAGAGATATGTAAAGTCAGGAATCTCCCTCTTAAAGGAAAGAAAAATGAATTGATTACAAGGTTGTTAGATCACCAAAGGTTGGATAGTAGGCCTGTAACTCCCACTACTCCAGAAAATGTGGACATTGATATTGAGGATGATAATTCAGAGTCTCGCTCTAATGTCTTAGAAGAGGGAGGATTCCCAGGATAGGAGCCCCTCTATGCCTCAACCTGCCCTTTTGCCTCAACCCATGTCCACTGGGACCCCACAAGGTCCGACTGGAGTCCAGAACATGTGTCCCTTGACAAAATGAGACTTGAATTGGAATTCAAAAGAACACAGGCTCAAGGTGAAGCCAAACATCAGGACATCAAAGTCAGGGAACTAGAAATGCAACATGCTCTTGAAATGAAAAAATGGTCTCTTGAAAATGTTTCTATCCCAGAGTCCTCTAGGTCTTCTAGTCCAAAGAGGCCTCGCCTGCCCAAAGAAGCAGCAAGTATGTATGATGCAAAACTTGATATTTTGGATTGATTGAGTGTTTTTGAATACAATCATGGGATTTAGGGTCTCACGGGGAATCGGCTGATTCATTGGCTTTTGTCTAGGCTTCCCCAGGTTGCAACTGATGCTGTAATGGAGGTGGGGGGAACTTGAAAGATTGGAGTATGAGAATGTGAAACTAGCTTTGATAGCTAGATGTGGGAAAACTCCTACCCACTACCTTAAGAGGTTTAGCACCCTCAAAATGACTGATGGTACTCCTTGGGCTACCTGGGTGTGTGACTGTTTGAAAAACCTAGATGGATGTGTTAAGGGTTACAGAGTAAACTACCTTTGAAGGAATGAGAAATCTGTTTTTGTTGGAATCTATTTCTTGATGCCTGCTCTCCGAGCAGGGACAGCATTTGGCTGATTCAAAAGAGATTGATCCCAAAAAGCTAGCAAAGGCTGCTGACTTGCAGGTTGCCAACAGGGTGATTCACAAGGATTCTGGGGCTACTCACAAAAAGGATGAGGGGAAGCAGCACAAGAAAGACGATAAGGAGAATTCTAAATCCAACCACCCAAAAGAGGGTCACAAACATAACAAGGGTAAACCATTTGGGAAACCAGGTCAGTCTAGTGAAACCTCTGATGCCAAACCAGAGGGAGGTCAGCAGAAACCCCCATTCCAGAAAACATTTGGTAAATGTTATGCTTGTAGGTCTACTGACCAGGTGAAAGGGGATCCCAGATGCAAGGGTAAACCTTCAGGGGTCCACACTGTCGCCTTAGCCTTCATCCCTGAGGGAGAAGTACATATGGCAGGTGGAGACTTTCATCTATTGGCTGAAGATTCCATTGGAGTCTCAGCCAGTGTTTCTTTAGTGTCACTGGGTATGTGGGAACAGCAGAATGTAGATGTGTATAACTCTATTCCAGACAACACAAAAGAATATTACAAGGAAAATGTACTTGTTCACGGACAAGAAACCCCTGCCATTAGAGACACTGGGGCCAGCATTACTGTAGTGGATGAAACCTTTTTCAAACCGGAGGATGTTGCTAAGGCACCCAAAGGTCCCACTAAGCTTGCTGGAGGCCCTATCCAGGTGGTTTCAATACTACCAGCTCTCATCCAGTGCAACAATATGACTGTAGGAATACCTGTCAGTGTTCAGAATGAAGTGCTTAGGAGAGTCCTGTTGGGGAATGACTTAAAACTCTTGGAGTTGTATCAAGAAGCCCCAGGCCTCCCAGTAAAAGGAAGCAGGAGCAGACTAGGAAGGCCAGAGAGCTCACTTTTAATGACTCTCAATGGGTTGTTACAGAGGTACTGTAGGAGAGGATTGGTCCAAAGGACCCCCTTTGCCTACATCCCTTCCCCAGGTGAGGGCCATGGCTCATCGGGTGCCCCCTCATACCACCAGGGCCCAGGTGGTGGAGGACTCACCTGCTGAAGACATTGCCCACATGTATTGAATTTAGCTAGGCCTCAGAAACCATTTTGTCTAATAAAGATGGTGTGAGCTCAGCGCACTGTAGCGCGGCCCCCATCCTCGGAGAGTTTCAATTATCCCTGTGGCCGCAGATTCCTGGCAGATCCGCTGTGAGCCCGTTCCCACGAACAAGACGGACATGAGCTAGTGTCAGATACTAACACTGTAACATTTCACCTTCCGCAGTGTATCACTGCTCCCAGCATGACCCGGCCAGCGAGGCCTGGGTGAAAAAGAGAACTGTAAAATGGCCCTCAGATAAAAGCAAAAGTTCCCAAATACTAATGCCAAAACTACTTGCAGTGCGCGCATTTTCTCCACAAAACTTCTTTTATTAAGAAAACCTGTAAAATGTATAAATATGGTAGAATGCATGTTTACATGACATTGGCAATGAAGCACCCACACCACTGCAGTTGTGTGCAAATAATAAAAAGCGTTCCGGGGGACTATTCGTTATGTGCATCATTGAAAAACTTACACCCCACGGTCCCGCGCCATAACCGAACTAATGCTGCTAGAGTGCAAAGAAAGATAAATGCAACCATACTGAGGGCTCATGTGAAGGACGCGCGAGAATGCACCCTTCATGTGTGTATGTCTAAGCCCCTTATGTGCCACTACCGTCACGTACGGAGGCGAGTCGTTTTCTATGTGCTCCACCAACCTCAATACTACCTCACTTACTGCAAATGTATATGCATATAACCAAATGTTGTAGTTGTTAAAACATAGTGCACAAATAATGTGATCAGACTGGCTATATTTGAGAGACATTCAGCGAAGTTAAAATGTATGGAATGATTCAAATAAGTATTGTATAGTATTCGAATGTTTATGATGCTTTCACCTAAAATCGGCAACACACGAGGAAGATACCTTTGTGAATATGTGCAAGGCCATTCCCCCTCCCTCCCAGTGGAGCCTGCCAAACGAGAGAGCAAAGGCCCGCGCCGCACTGCTCCACCTCCCCCAACTAGGCTGGAGCCGCTTCAAAGATTTGTAGTCCCCTCTGCAGCACCCAAGGCCACGGCCCGCCACCTGCATTATTTACAGCCCAGTAGTAAACCTCCGCCTGAATATACAAATCCAAAGGCGCCCTCTCTTAAACCCCACAACCCGCCGGATCACCTTAGGTTTATGGCCCCTGTACAATTAGGACACCCAATACTGTGGCAACATACAGCAGCACATACATAATGACTTCTAACAAGACAGAAAGACATGTACCGCCTGTCCCATGCCCTGAGACCTAGCCCCACGACCTATGGTACCCGGTCAACAGGACACTGGTAACCATGCACTGATGAATCGCCATCAAACCCCTCTCAAGGTGCATTCCTCCTGTGTTGCATTAACCCGTAGAATAACCTATTGGAAGATTTACTAGAGAAGATAATATTGCAATAACTGAATGACTGCGGTGTGCATGGCCTAGGGCAAAGAAGTCAGGAAAAGGCATTCATCTCTGACACTGGCCAAAGTGGCACAACAACACCGCCCGGATGAACCCAGCTGACCTGCCAGGCCCAGCCCAACCCACGAGGCTGACCAGTGACGTCCTCCAGCCAAGGCCAACCACATCGCAGCAGCACCTATAGCTAGTCGTCGCCACCCAATCCCATTGAACTTGTGCCCCCTATAGAATGTAGGTTCTGATGACGTTTTTTGTAAATATATACGCCTGTCTTTGCTATTGTCAGACAGAGCGCTCTCGGAGTTTGCAGAGTTCTTTGCATGCCCTATTCTGATTGATAAACTCCCATTTACGCTCACCCGCACTCTGTCTTGGTCTTATTCCCATTCTAGGAGAGTCCTTCATTGTCTCTCATTGCGGGGAGGATCGTGCTGCTGGTTGGGGACGCTTGCCTTCAGTACCTATAACACCCAGTCCACAGGAAGAACCAACGTCTTACTCCACGAAGAAAGAGACAAAGGGGAAACCCAAAGTCTCAGGAAGAAAGAAAATTATTACTCCTGTGCCCAAAACCAGGACATCCCCGAGAGGACAGTCCAAGGTCACACCTGTGCCTTCTCCACCAGCTGAGGCTGAGTGGGAGGACCAACCAGAGTCTTGTGAAACAATTACTGGTCAAACAGAACTGGAAGAAGACCTTCCCCGTTGGAAATCTGGATCCTAAAGACCATCCTGAGCTGCAGACTTTGCTTGCAGAAGGTGGCCCCTGTAGGGCAGACTTCAGCAGAGGTCAAAGAGAGTGTCCTACTCTTGAACGACTTCGCCAACAGGCAGCTTCCCAACTGGAAGGGTAAGAGCCAGGGACACACAGGCTGTACTAGGAGGATGGCCTATTTACAGTGAGCCTACAGAGTCTACCCCAGGGGACTACAGAAGACCTGTAGTGTTAGCCCATGAAATTCCTTTAGCTGGTCACTTAAGCTTTAAGAAGACCAAGGAAAGGATCTCTCTATTTCTACTGGTCCAAGATGGGGTCTGATGTAGATAAATTATATAGAAGCTGCACACTTGTCAGACTTATGGCAAGAGTGGAGCCAAGAACGTGGCACCTTTGGTGCCTCTCCCAGTGGTGCGAGTTCCTTTTGAGAGGGTAAGGATTGACAGTGTTGGTCCCCTACACCCTCCTACATCTTCAGGCAACCGATTTATATTGGTTGTGGTAAACCATGCTACCAGGTATCCTGAAGCAATACCGATGAGAACTGTTACTGCTCAGACAGTGGCTAAGGCCCTACTTGGTATTTTTACCAGGGGAGGTTTTCCTAAGGAGGTTATCTCAGACAGGGGACCAATTTTATGTCCCACTACATGCAAGCAATGTGTAAAAACTGTGGAGTGACCTACAAGTTCTCAACAGCCTACCATCCCCAAACCAATGGGTTGGTGGAGAGGTTTAATCGAACTATGAAGAGCATGATAAGTGCTTTAGAAGAACCCCTTAGAATAAAGTGGGACCTTCTACTGCAATGCCCTCTCTTTGCTTATAGAGATGTCCCTCAAATAGGGGTTGGCTTCAGCCCCTTCGAGCTTCTCTCTCATGCGGTTAGAGGTCCATTTGCTCTAATCAAGGAGGGGTTGGAGAGTGCTCCTTCCCACAAGCCAGTGAGAGTCACTGACTTTGTGTTAGATCTCTGAAGGAGAATGACACAAATGATGACAGACGCTTCAGAAAACCTGAAAGCAGGTCAAGCTCTGGTTAAACATTGGCATGACCAGAAGGCCAACATGGTTGAGTTTAGTCAAGACCAGCTTGTTCTAGGTATGGTACCTACAAGGCAGAGGGCCTGCAGGACAAATGGATTGGACCCTTCAAGGCTGTGGGAAAACTTGGAGAGGTCAATTATTTGGTGAACTTGGGCAACCCTAAGGAGCCCCCCGGGGTCTTGCACACCAACTGCCTAAAGGCCTATGTATGCAGACCAGAAATGGGAGCTTTGCTCTTAGCATCTGATCAAGAGGAGGAGGAAAGTGAACCTCTGCCTGACCGTCTCAGGGGAGTCTTTAGATTGGAAAATAGGAGTTAATCTCCCTTCTGATCTGAATTTGTACCAACAGCAGCGTAAGGTTCTGTTAAATCAGTTTGCCTCCCTGTTTTCATTGACACCAGGCTTGACCCCTTGGGGTCAGCATGATATTCTCACTGGTGACTGTCTCTGTCAAAAGCAGGGGTTACAGAATGTCGGACCATGTAAGAACCCACATAAAGGAAGAGGTCACGAAGATGCTTGATCTCGGGGTAATAGAGCCCTCTACAAGTGCATGGGCTAGTCCTGTTGTACTAGTGCCAAAGGCAGGATCCAAGGAGTTGAGATTCTGTGTCGACTATAGAGCTCTTAATGCAGTCACCACGACCAATGCCCATCCTTTAACTAGGACAGATGAACTGGTGGATAAACTTGGTTCAGCCAAATACCTCAGTACATTTGACCTAACCTCAGGCTATTGGAAAATAGCTCCGACAGACCATGCCAAGGAGAAAACTGCATGTTCAACCCCAGGAGGCCTCTACCAGTTTAAGGTAATGCCTTTTGGACAAAAGAATGCACAGGCTACGTTCCAAAGGATGGTAAATCATGTTCTGAATGGGATGGAGGACTGCTGCATGGCATACCTGGATGACATTGCAGTGTTCAGCCCTACTTGGAAAGAGCATATTGACCACCTAGGATATCTATTGCAGGCTCTTGAGCAGGCCCAACTGACCATAAAGGCAAGCAAATGTCAAATTGGTAGAGTAAAGGGGTCTACCTTAGACATGAGGTAGAAGGAGGTGATATAAGGCCATTGGCTAGCAAAGTACAAGCTGTACAAGACTGGTAGACCCCTACTACTCAAACCCAGGTGAGAGCCTTTTTAGGTTTCACTGGTTACTATAGGAACTTCATTGAGAACTATGGGACCATAGCTTTTCCCTTGAATATGATCTCCTCACCGAAATTCCCCAAGAAGGTCAGGTGGAATGAGGAGTGCACTACAGCATTTGAAGGACTTAAGAAAGCCATTTGTCAAGCTCCAGTCTTGAGCTCCTGACTACAACCAATCCTTTATTGCACAAACTGATGCTTCCAATACAGGTATAGGTGCAGTTCTGAGTCAGCTGGATGAGAAAGGCAGGGAACACCCTATCTGCTTCGCCAGTAGAAAACCGAAGGACAGAGAAACAAGCTGGGCAACCGTAGAACGTGAATGTTTTGCCATTGTGTGGTCTTTGTAGAAGTTTATACCATACTTCTATGGATCTACTTTTGTAATTCAAACAGACCATCAACCCTTGAGATGGTTAATGCAGATGAAGGAGGAGAATCCTAAATTGTTAAGATGGTCAATCAGCCTTCAGGGGTTTGGTTTTACTATAGAACATAAGTCAGGATGTAATCACCAAAATGCTGATGGTCTCTCCAGAAAATATGACCGACTGGAGTAAGGAGATTCATCCAGGAGTGGATACAATTTTCCTGTCCCCCTCTGGGGGGGTGGGGGGTAAGGGAGAATTCTCTGAAATGTGTTAATTCCCTTCTACCTTAATTTTAATGTGATTTCATTTCTGTGTTCTTTTTAACTTTGGAGTCTGACAAACTCCATAGGCATCATCTTTACATTGTGTCACACAGCACCTTCAGTGCAGTGGCACAGGGAAGTCTCTTAGATTTCCCAATGGTTTAAAATACCTTCTCTTGGTGAAACTACTGTTTCCAAGAGCAGTGAAGTGAAATTGACTTTACTTACATTTTGTAACCCAGCACACACTATCTTACCATAGGGTGCTGTAGTTTCCCCATGTAACATTTTTATGTTACCCTTTCTACAATGAATGGCTGGTGGCAGTGGTTTACTTTTTACTACCATTGTGTGTTTTTACGGCGGGCTGCGTTCTCAGCCATGGTAAGGCACCCATGGGTGCCCACTTTGTCAAAATGGCCCGGTTTTCTTTTTTCACCATTTCTTGTCAGGAAGGTCCTTCTTGAGCTTTACTCTGTGTGGTCTCTTTGTTTGTTTTGTCTTTGGCAGGATTCACGAGTGAAGCCTGCCTCTGGCTCCAGTATGTCTGGCAGGGGCAGGAAGTGAGGGAGGCGCCCGAAACTCCCTGTGCTTAATCCCCTTGGTTACAGGAATGCACCCAAAGGTGATTGGCCGGCTGACTGGCAAGGACAGCCACTCTGCTGTGTGATTGACAGCTAGGCTGGAATGAATGGGAGAAACCTGCATAAAAGGGGAGGCTTTTTGGCTTGAAAGGCAGACTTGACCACTGGACGAAGGAATCCGAAGAAGAACTTGGAAGAGACGCCTGCTGCAACTCCTGTTGGCTTGCCGGGGAACCGGGATGCCCTGCTACTGTGCTGAAGCTCCGAATTTTCCTCGACTAGAGAAGCCTTGCAAGGACTTCTCCCTTTGAGTCGGTGGGACCAATCAACTCCAAAGTAAGCCCGTCTGGACATTCTCTCAAAGCTGGTTGCATTTCCACTGCTGCTACTGGAACCGAAGAGCCAGGGAGAGGAAAACCAGATTCTGTGCGTTGCTTTTAAGTCAGACCCGAGTGCTAGGAAGATCCTCCGGACTTCCCTGATGCAGGACTGACCAAGCCTGAGCCACCTCAACAGAGTGCTGGACCCCAGAAGCAAGGAAAGTCTGAAGTGGTATCTGAGAACTGCAGTGTTGCTATTTGCTGCCAGACGAGAGGAGCTGAAATGGCAAAGAACCACTGAATTGAAGTTTGCCCATTGCTGCCGGTGACCTTCCCAGTGCAGAGCAGGAGTCCCCAGACGTCCTCCCTCTTGTCCCCATGACTGAGGCTCAGGAACAACTGGATCTGCAGAGCTGTACAGGAACAGAAGCCAGCTGGAACCATTTCTTCTAACCAGAGGTACTGTAAAGTCTAGGAAAACTTACCTCTTGTGGTATAGCCTTACTTGCTTTCAGTTGAGACCTGTCTTGGTTACCTTGCAGAGTTGCTAAAGCTTTGCCCCTCACAAGTCTCTCAGCTTGTGGCCCTTCAATTTTTGTTTTCTACAAACATTTCTAAAAACACTGTGCAAGACGTTTTACCTACCTGAAATAAAGATCTCCAGCTCCCCTTGACATTGTGCAATTAACACTGGCTGTCCTGGCTCCCTGTGAGACTCCTCTTTACCTCTGACTTTGTGCTCTGGAAAGTGTTTAACAGTACCTGCCTGTTTATGAATTATTTGTTAACCTTTATTGTATTCCTCTATTCTATCTTTTACACCTAACTCAGTATTTCTCTAAATGTACCAGTGATAAATCAATGTCCACAGTGTCCTAGCTATTTAAGTCACCTGCCTGTGTAGGAAGCGTCTGTGTGCCATCCCCAATGGGTGTCATCCGATTTAGAGAAACTAAGAGAGTGTTTTGAAAGTGTTACATGTTTTGCTCCCTTTCTGAAGAGGGCTTATATAACTGATTGTGGAATAAATTAATAATTGTTTTATCAAGAAACCATGAGTGTGTTTATTTGGATAACTATATTTGTGAAATTCTGTGTCACATTACTGCTCACATTGACCCCTCGAGATAAGCCTGGCTGCTTGAACACATTACCAACCTGTGTAGTTATGACTTATACCAAAGGTTGGGTCCCTATTGCCAGGAGGTCCAGGTTATTGTAGTGCACCCAAAGGGTACTGCATACAATCTTGCCTAACAGGATATAACACTAGATCTTCGAATGAATAATCCGCCACGGGCAAAATTGAAACTATACCAACACGATTGGATCAAAACTCAACAGAAATGTTAGTTGTATGTTGATTTTAACTCCAACCCATTTGGTGCTAAAAAGACTGCATACATTAGCTAGCTACCTAGCCAAAAGCCCTTCTGTCAGATTCAGAAACACCTATTTGAGGTTCAGGTTTAATTTATCGCCGTCCAATGAAATAGCGCCCATACGCGGCATAATTGACAAAGCTCATAATAAATGCAGATTTTGCAGACTTGATAACCAATCTGAAACCCTACAACATATAATCACAGAATGTATTATCCTGGTTGATAAACGCAACATTTACTTAAAACATTGTTTTGAGGACTTTGCAATATTAGATCCAGTTGCTCTCTTGTAGCATATTTTCTCTACCAATCGTACATCTGTCAGAATAGCCACTGTTACATTTTTAGAGGCCTTGAACCTCGAAAATAATTACTTTTAAGGCCAAAGCACTCTTAACTCTCAAATCATGCCCTTATTTTGAACAACAAATCAATCATGTATTTGTCAAGCTATTAACAGTTCTATATTAATTTTCTGATCGATTTCTCTCTTGTGTATAGAGGAGCTAGACGTGACTATGTACAGTTATGTTTTTAGTAAACATTGAACCCTAACGAAAATTGTATTACAACAGTAGAGCAAGTCCCGTTTTAATATAGATAAGTCTTATAATCAGCAAAGAATACTCTTGTATGCTAACCTCACATTTTCTGTTTTGCAAATGATCTTTTCTCACCTTCCCTTTTTTTTCCTCTTCGTCGCTATAATAGTTATGTGTATTATGTCGGCTGCTACTAATCACTGCTGTCTTGTTGTAAATACTCAATGCTTATTTTAAAGTTCAAATTTAATCTGTATTTCAACCATTTTAACTGTAGGTTTATAAGGAATTTATTATATTTCGTATATTGTTAAAACGGAAAGGCTGAATGTTTCAGCCATATCAATTTAAAAAAAAAAAAAAAACTGTTCAACACCTCACTTTCCATAACTGTGATGTTCTTTTGTCGCACGCCGGCGTTCCCCTTAATATTTATTGTTTCTTGAGTCGGCCCCTCATTCATTATTGTATTTAAATTGCAACCACCTCATTAAGTTTCACAATACATGTCTCTGCACAACGAGATCACCCCTAAACACGGTTGCAGTTACATCATTATATGAAACGGCATAGCGCTACACGTCTTTTCACCACAAGTGGGCAGATTATGTATTTTGGACGGTGCGCCGCGAAACTTCCAAAAACGGTGGTCCGGGCTCAGAGGCTTTGACTCGCGTAATGTTATGTAGTAACTACGCTGGTCAGAATGGTAGTACCAGCACCTCCTGACGCTACTCGCCCCAGAACAATGGCGCCCCTTCCCCCTCTCCCCCCTAACCCTACAGGGGGATGTTGCCTCCCATGGGCAATTGCGCCCCGGGTCGTCACCCGCTGCGCCCGGGGCCAAGAAACGGGCCTGACAGCCTTGCCCCAGCTCCTCGGGGTCTCGAGCTGGCTGCTCTGTCCACAGAGAGGGAACCAGGGCTTACAGTGTGCGGATACGGCAGGCGGCACCCCACAGTGTGCTCCAAGCGCTTGTTGAGTTGTGATACTGCCCCTCCTATATCGACCACTAAATAACACGGGCTGTGGCTTTTGCGCTCACAAAGAGAAGCGCAAGCTTCTTCCTAGGTCTATGCTCGTTCGTACCGGCTTGGGGCGTGCACAGGATACTGCTGTGGTTAGAAGCCCCGCCGGACCGAGCTCGACATAACGCCCAAACAACATGCGTACCTTGGCTGCAGTATAACGCACTATGTGAAAACTTTACCATGACTTAAAGGCATTTCAGAAATACGTGAAATACGTCATGACGACTTAAAGGCATTTCAGAAAGTGTCGGAGAACTTTTAAACTAACAATGCTATCGGGTCTCCTAGGGACTTGAAATGCGTGTTTCAATTGATAATGAAAGCACCATACGGCTTTTCTTTACTAAACTCTCCTTTTAAATTTCCAGAAAACACCAGGTGAGTGCGTGCGATCCAGCTGTTGTAGTGCATTTTATATGCTTTTCTTTTTGCATCCATTAACTTAGATCGTTCTCAGTCCTTTTTTATATTGGTAAGAGGAGCCCTTTTGCTACCTCTGAAATGCACGTGGAAGTAAGAGGCTGCAGCTGAAGCTGCAATTCGTTGTATTGTAATGGGGGGGGGGGGGGCCTGGGTGGCAGTTTTGAAAACTGTTAGTGAGAGGAGACGGTAACCTATTGAGCTATTGATTCTCCCGTCTAACCACCCCCTCCCCAGCCCAGGAGGCTGACTGGATATTACGCTTTCCTTTGGCCCATTAGATTCATCTTTCACCCCTTACTCACCAGCCTGATAGCCATGATTCTGTAACAAGTGGGGCCTGGTGCTAATGTAGTAGGGCCCACACTAAGAAGAGCCCACAGAATGAAGGGCACTTGTTCTGCCTCCAGCCAAATGCACAGGAGTGATGGTGAGTAGCGAGGGAGGGTGGTGAGTAGTGAGGGAGGGCAAACCAATCAAGGGGGGTTTGTCCCCTTGAGAAAAGTTTGCAAATAATGCATACATGCCATCCCTCCCGATTTCGGCAAGAGACTCCTGATTTTTCAGTGAAAAATATTATTTTTCACGTTCTCCCGCCGAAAATACATCTTTGCCCAATGCATTCCTATGGCACAAATGTCTCCTGATTTTTTGGAGAAAATCTCCCCCCCCAGGTGGGTCGGAATGTTGGCATGTATGAATGGGTTAAAATAGTGCAATTTACAGTACACTTTCTATGATAAATTAGATAAAAAGACACACAGTTTATAATCTGTTTTGTTGGGTAAGACATGAAAAGTCTGATAGATGCAAAGCCACCAACAATGCACAGGAGTATTTTGAAACACATTTTCATAATGTCTTTCCATATGCCAGGACTCTGCAATTGTAAAAAAAAAAGCATTTTCATATCATTTGTGCTTACACACGTCCATTCTGGCGCACCTATATATGCCACTATTCCCACATAGGAAAATACTCATGTTTGCTTTGGCCATAATGCCAGTAACGATACTATAACAAAGCATGTTTATGTTGGCTCTGCTAATACATGCCAGTATCCCCATGTAAGAACATACTCCTGTTGGCTTTGCCTTAAGGCCAGTGGAAAAAAGCAGTGCCACTGCAAGAAAACGTATCCTTGCTGGCTACAAAAATCCCCCACTCCCCATATAAGAACTCTCATCATGTTGTATTTACTCCCTAATGGCAGTAAAAAATGTCATGCCACAGTAAGAAAAACATTGCCTTGCAGGCTGCACGAATACCCCCACCCCAATGTAAGGATACTTATGTTGTCTTTGGCCTTAACACCAGTAATAAATTGCGATGCCGTAAGAAAACAGGCTCTTGCTGGCTAGCCGGTAAGATAGTTCAGCGGGCTGAGCACATGCTGTTGTAATCGGAGTGTGATTTGCAGGTTCAAATCCCAGCAAGGCCAACACAGCCTTTCATACTTCAAAGTGACCTCCCTGATCTCCACCATCCTCTGCGGACCTTGTACTATTATGTTGCTTGTGCACATTGTTACCTCTCTTGTGCTCTGTACTGTGTTTTCCCTGTTCACCAAGTTGTACCAGCGCCGTGATACGAATTTGGGCACTGTCAATAAATGCAATAAATAAATAAAGCTCATTAAATGAGTGCAAACTTCGGTTGTGTGATACATTTTATGTACATATGTTCTCTGTACAGCGCTTTGGCGAAATCATTATATAAATGACAGATTATCATTACACAAATCCACCCCCATATAAGAACACTTAAGTTGCACTCAACATGTTATATTCCCTCATGTAAGAATATTTATGTTACCTTTGACCTTAACACCAATAAAATAAAAAGCCAAGTCAAAATATGGTAATATGCCTTCCCCATGTAAGAAAACTCATGTTGGCTTTGCCATTAAAGCGAGTACAACATTGCATGCCACAGTAAGACCCAACCAGGCCGGCCCCCTTTAGAATTCCCCCTCAACCCCACTCCAACCCCACCACCACATAAAACACACAAGTTGGCTTTCCTTTGCCCAAAAAACGGCAATAAAACATGCCATGCGCATGTCAAAAAATGTTCATGCTCGAATGCCCCTCCCCATGCCCCAGCGTGCATACATATAGAGATATAGACACATTCACCCACCAGCCACTCACTCACACAGCTGATCTGTCATTCACACAAGCACCCAGAACATTTAGACTATGCACCCATTAACACGCGTTGTCACACCCATGTACACCATTCACACTGCATTCATTCATAGGTGTGCACTTGCAGAGACCTGCTTGCATACAAACATACACCCACCTAAACACTCCCTTGCATGCATACGCATACATTAATTCATACATGCATACATACAATCCCTTCATGCACACAAATATAATTGTTTTAGTTAATTGTAATTATTGAAAGCAGGAGCCATATAAAAGCTGAGCCAGCAGTTAAGCCTTTAGCTGCAACATGGGGGTGGGAGGGGTGTCTACTGATATCCCCTGGTCAGACTTTTGTCCTCTGCCTCTACCTCAGGCTTTTGTCCTCTGCCTCTACCTTCTCTCCAATGCCTGTGTTCTCACCTCAGAGAGCGGTGTATTTGCTTAAGTAAATATACTGCTCTCCGAGGTGAGAAATGTGACCGGATGTAGCGGTCTGAGCCCGGGCTGGGCGTAATAGCAGAGTGATGCCTGCTGCGTCAAAGTGGGGGACTTTAGCCGTCCCAAGCCCATGCCTGGCTCTGCCCCTGATTGTACTTATCACACGTTGAAATAAAAAAAATCATGACTTTCTAAACCTCTAGTTTAGAAATTACACAGGGCAGCCTTTTGTTTTTGGTATCATAGACACAGTAGCTTGTCCGAATCTCATTTATGGTACAGTTCAGGCTCTGGAATGATTGCAGACACAGTAACGGCTGTGCAGCTACGACACAGACCGTGGTCTGGTCTAAGTGACGTGTGTATATATATATATATATATATATATATATATATATATATATATATATATATATATATATATATTATAGCCTGCAGTAGCGGCCATGTAGTTATGGTTAAGTTGCTAATCCCATAGGAAGAACACTTTTTGGATGGCTTATAACTTCGCTCTCCCTGGACGAGTCCTCACCAAACTTTGCAAAAAAAGTATATGACCCACTCTGAATTGCAAAGTTTGGTGAGGTTTGGTCCAGGGGGGCAAAGTTATAGGGGGGTCCCAAAATTTCTTTTTTTCCCAATAGACTGAATGGGGGAAAAAACTTTGCTCACGCCTACAGCCCAAACCACTGGACAGATTTTCCCCAAATTTGCGGCAGGAGCAGCACCTTGGTCCCAAAAGCGTGCTTTTGGTGAAAATCTGTCCAGAAGTTTTTTTGTTTAAACAACCAAAAAGTAGGTCACAAAAAGTTTGTGATATCTATATCCGCTCTGCGTTCACACTTTTCTGTTCAGACACACTTCCCTGTTCGCTCCGTGGACAGGACACCGATTTGTTAATCGGCTTGCATCATGTCCGCGGACATGCAACGTGTTCGCTGATTGGATGGTGAAGAGCGTGAAGTGCGTCAGACTTTTGGAAAATCCCGCCATCTTGGATTTGTGGATAGCGGCCAGTGTCCGCGGACATCCGGTAAAAACATATTAAAAAACATAACATTGCACCTGCCAAACTTATCAAATAATCTCTGGGGAGGTGAGGGGTAAAGAGGATGGGATGGGATATGGCTGCAAGAAGCAACAAAACCAGTTGTTTTTTTCCCGCGAAAGTCCGCAAACAGTTCAGATGTTCGCGAACAGTCCTGTAAAGTTCGCGAATACCTCAGCATTACAGGGTTGGTGAAGTGCAGTTCTTGGATGGCTTATAACTTTGGTGCCACTTAATGGAACTGCATGAAACTTTGCATGTATATTTCTGACCTGATTCTGCGTGAGTTTGCAAAGTTTGGTGGGATTCTGTCATGAGGGGGCAAAATTGGAGGGGGGTCCCAAAATAATGTAAAGGCTTATAAATGAGGTGCCATTTGACAAATCTACACTTAATTTGGGAAACTGATAATACATTTAGATATACATGTTTTTACGGAGTTTGGTGGGATTCTGTCAAGAGCGAGCAAAATTAGAGGGGGGGTCCCAAAATATTGTAAAGGCTTAAAAATGTGGTGCCATTTGACAAATCTACACAAAGGTTTGCAAAAAGATTATAGATCTAGATGTTTTCGTAAAGTCTGAATGTATTTTGTCAAGTGGGGGCTAGGTTATATGATGATTGTATGTGCATACATTTGACACTTTTGAAAAAATCCAACGTGGGTGGATTTTCAGCAAACTTGCGTAAGGAGCATTGGCAAGGACCTACAAGTATGGTTTTGCAAATTTTATTATTTGACAAGTGTCATAATGTAGCTACAAAAAATAGCGGTATACCTTTAGTGACTGAGGGGTAGCCTGTGGCCATGGGCAGTGGCCGGATTGTCCGGGTCATGGAATAAGGTCATGATCCGGACAATCTGGCTACTGGCCATAACCACAGGGGACAAAACATAGGATTAAAGTGGCCATGTCCACCTGGGACTGGCTTTGTGGTAAAGTTATTCAAAATTAGGATAGATCCGAAAGGGAAGAAAAATGTGCTCGTGGTAATATGGTCATAGGGCTCTCTTTTTGCCTTCTGCAGGCTGCCATGGAAAGCAAAGAGGGGTGTATGGAGCCCTCGCCTTCCCTTTCCATGGTGGCCATCTTGGAAAAGGATTTTCCTTCCGACACCAGGACGCCACAGGTGTCCCGGTGTAGGAAGAAAAATCCTTTTTTAGCACCCCGGGTTCCCGCTTTGGGAACCTAGGGTGCTAATGGCTTTCATCCCCCATTTCAGGGGCTGGAATGGGGGGATAATGGTCCAGAGACCTCGTTATCCACCCTTGCTTCGCTTGGGCTGATTACTTGGGCTGCTGGGCCGGTATCCACCGTTCCAGTCCCTGGAACAGAGGATGAACACCACAATAGTCCCCTTAGCCTAACACAAAATGCAAATGGCAATGTTGGAAAATCTTTTTGAGTCTATGTACTTTACTGAGAAATATAAAGTAGATGTAGTCTATACATTTTTTTTTTTTTGTTCTATTTTTTAACTATGAAAGGTGGTTCCTAAAGGAATATGTCTTTTGTTGTTTTTGGATGTACTTGTTTTTGGCAGGAGAGCTAAGAACGAAAGGTGGGGAGGGAAATGAGGGAAGAGGAACCAAACACTAGTATGGAGGGGTAGGTGGACAAGGGAAAATGTTGCGCGTGTGTTATTTCTAAGGTAGTGGGCAGTGTTTCTCATGCTCCTTGATTAAGGCAGTAGTGGTGGCTCTTGGGGAGGAGGGATGGCATTAGCTGATGCCATTTTAAGATAAATGGCAGTTTTGCTAAAAGTATGAACTGTGTACTAGATTGCTAATGGATAATGAGTAGGAATAGGTGTTGGAGCTGTGCAAGGGAAATTTTGAAGTTGAAAGTTCCTAGATCAGTAGGAAATGCAGTTCTGAACTGTCCACGAAGCAGAGATCTTAACGTGAAGTGCGGACGGGTTCTCAGACACGTCATAATGCCGTGCGCCAACGTATGGTCATGTGGCACTGTCCGGAAGGTCCGCTATGAAGTCAGATGTACGTAGACGTCTACAGATGCAAAACTAGTTGAAATAGTTGCAAAAAGTGTATAGAAGTGTTAAAAATGATTCCAGAAGGTGGGAAATGGCAGAGTTTTAAGGTGACACTTTGTAAATTGGACACAACCAATGGTATATTGGGTAAGTATGATATTAGTAAATTGTAGGAAAATAGCATGCACTGGTAAAAACCTATGAAATTCACTGAAAAAACTTTGTTAAAGGGGTGTTATGATTATGTTGGAATAATAAAAACCTATGAAATTCACTGAAAAAACTTTGTTAAAGGGACGTTATGGTTTTCAAGTAAAATCCCAGTTATGGTAAGCTAAACAACCATAACTCGCGCCACCACCGTGCACTGCTAAAACTAACACTCAGAACATCAAAGATGACATCACAAATTCATTGATGACATCACCTATGACATCACATGTGAAATAAATTTTGATGAACAGTCCCTACAAGGAGTTGTGTTTTTATTGTTGGTAACAAGATGTCAGGGGTGATCGGGAGACCTATCATGGACTACTTAATCTATTAAAGAATGTACTCCTCTAATATCATTGTATTGGAGTGTTGTCGTTAATACAGAAACCTAATCATATATTAACATGGGCAATGCCTGCAGCATGCACCATAGAAGTACACTATTTCTAATATTGTAATTTTGGATAGTACAATGATGAATGCTACCGTATCAGAGTTTTGAGTAATGTTAAACATGTAATAACTAGCTAACAATTCAAGACTTACAGCACTTGTGCTGGTACAAACAATACATATGAAGAACCACAATGCATACAAATCAGAGGCACATACAGGGAAACTAAAGTAAGGAAGAAAGAAACTGCATTATCAGAAAATGTTAATGACATTAAAGTCTATCTTCATGTATACAAATGAATTGTGTGTTTGAGGCCTGCTCATTTCCCCATGTATGTGCACCATGAGCTGAGACCAAACCCTAAGGAAAGTACTTAAAGAACAAATCACAAGGCTAACGTCTAGATATATAGCACCTTTCTCAATTTTATTATTCTGACTGCCAGTGAACAAAACCACCTGCCTTATATATGTCAATAAACAAAAACAAGTGGCCCAGATATGTGATGTCATCAGTGATGCCATCAATGAAATTTGTGATGTCATCTTTGTTGTCCTGGTTGTTAGTCTTAGCAGTGCATGGTGGTGGCGCGAGTTATAGTTGTTTAGCTTACTATAACTGGCGAATTTCTGGAGGGGGGGGGTTCGATTTTACTTGAAACCATAACGTCCCTTTAACAAGTTTTTTAAAAGTTTTTTTCTTTGAATTTCATAGGTTTTTATTAGTCCAACATAACCTTACCGTCCCTTTAACAAAGTCTTTTCATTGGGGCAACTGTCACCTCTTTGAGGGCGTGAGGCTGTGGGAAGTATGGGCAGGCCACGGGTTTTGGCCTTTGGCTTGGTTGCGCAACACAGTATCCCTTCATAGAACCCAATCCTAGCGATTTGCATAAAAGCAAAAGAGCATTATGGGGACATCATAATGTCCACAATTTTAAATGTTAAACATGCCTTATAGTGATTCAGGTAGAAGCCCTTTTAAGTGAATAATGTACTCTTCTGTTTTGATTGGTCACAATATTCATCCTAATAAAAAGATGTTTGTAAATTGCAGGACAAATATACTAGTTTGGACAGCTGCAAAGTGAAGATTTGGCAGTTTCTGCCTGGAATGCTGAGTCTTCTGAAAGCTCAGTTGAAAAACCAGCTACTCTTGCGTGCATTGTAACAAGCACACTGCAGCGTTCCATGGCGAGTTTTCTGGAAGTGGTCTGCTCTTTTCCCACCAAATGCACAACTGCGCAAGTCAGAGGGTGGGAAGGGGGTTCTGGGCATTTTCAAGTAATTCCCGATTTTCAAAAGAGGTGCACTTTTCAAAGCACAGGGAAATAAACATTTCCCTGTGCCTATTTGGAACAGGTTCAGAGGGATATAAAATGTATGGGGAGGTCACTTCTGATCCTCTCATGGAATGAGTGAGTGAATGCTGTGTATGAATTAGCGAGTGAACGTTGAGTCAAAGAATGTGTGTGTGTTTGTGCTGGACCAGGGAGCTGATTTTGGCTGGTGAGGGCCGCACAGTAACAATGCACTTTTAAAACAAATATATATTTCATTGAACAGTAAGAACACATGTAACCCCCCCATTCCTTCTCACCTTCTCCCCCTCTCGATCCCAACACATATAACCAACAATGCACCCAGTCCTGTTTCCCCCCCCTCCCACCGAGTCCATAAACTCTGTCGATGGCTCACAGTCCCAAGTTTCTGTGAGTGGCCAGCTCTCTCGCAAGCCGGTGTACGGGCCCTTGGACAGTTTGAGTAACCCCCCCCTCCATAGTCCTTGTCTCTCGTAGAAACTTCTGCCATATCTACTCCCAGCTTCCTGTGAAGGCACCCTCCCCAAGTGGAGGGAGTACTCGCACCAGCAATCTCATTTTCCTTTGGCCCCATGCGGCCCGCGAGTCCCACTGCAGGAAATGCAGGACAATGTCCCAGTCCGAGAGAAACCTTTGGTGATCCCCTTGAATCGGATAGGTCACCCATTCCAGTGTCACAAAGTTCCAGATTTTACTAACCCATTCTTGTTCTGTGGGGGCGGCTTTTTGTTTCCATTTCCCACCACAAGCGTTGCCACCCCTATCAGGATGACGTCTTTCTTTTAGCTTTTAAGGGTCATTTTTCCAGAAACCCGCCCATTCCAAGGATGGCCATCCCTGTGTTGTCTGGCATCTGACACCCAAAAATACTATTCACTGCTGCACGAATCATGTCCCAATAAGGCTCTATGGCTGGGCATTCCCACCAGATATGCATCCACAATCCCAGTTCCGCACATCCCCTCTAGCAGAGCGCTGACGCAGTTGGGTAGAATTTGTCGTTTTTCTGGGGTGAGATGCCATTGGACCATTATTTTAACCCACATCTCCTGAATCTGGATTGCCTGCGTGAGCTTGCGGATATCTGCCCATAACTGAAGTCCCCCCGCCAGCGACTGCCCCATTGCAGTTTCTTGCTGTTCTATATAGTGCCATGCCTGGTTCCTTGTCCCTTCTGCTATGATCCCATATAACGCTCCTACCAGATGCCTGTCCCTTTGTCCATCGTTACAAACCGTTCAAAGGGCGTGAGATGCCTGGTGGCCGCTGACCTGGGCTTGGGTTCTTAAGCCAGTGCCTCAGTTGAGAGTAGTGATACCTCTCTCCCTCTTCTAGTCCGAAGTCCTGCTTGCACTGTGCAAAGGATTTAATGCCCTGACCCGAGAACATGTCACATAGTTTCCGGCACCCTGCTGCCTCCCACCCATTGAAAGCACCCCTTTCCATACCTGGTGTGAACTGGGAATTCCTAAACAGCGCCCATCAGCGGGGAAGGGAAGGTGGTCAAGTTCACCCTCCGCACCAGCTCATCCCATGAGTGCCCACTAGGGCCCCTATCTTGCTACGGTACGTGTTTGTAGGTCTATCCCCATTGGGTCGCCACAACACCTCGTCCAGCGGTGAGCCCACCACCGCTAAATCCATTTGACACCAGACCTTCCCGCAATCGCCCCTGAACCAATCCCGGATCACTCTGATTTGAGCCGCAAGGAAATGGAGGTGGAAATTTAGCGCTCGCAGCTCACCCTTACTTCTGGGAGACCGTATCATCTGCATAGCTCCCGTGGGTCTCTTGCGGTTCCAAATAAATGACCCCACATGTTTTTGAAGGGTCCTGAAGAAACCTTGGGGAGCCCCCACTGGCAGGGCCGTGAAATTAGTACAGGATGTTTGGCAAAATCACAATTTTAACAGAATGTATCCTCCCCATCCTGGATATTGATAAGGGCACCCATTCCGCCAGCAGCTGGTGTAGCTTTTACTCTAAAGGCAGGTAGTTACCATGGTAAAGAGAACCAGTAATCTGGACTCTCAAATATCTAATGCTGGTTTCTGCCCATCTATGGGGAACTAATCCATGCGATTCCTGAACCTTTTCTGAGGGGGCGGTCAAGTTTACTAACTGATCTGTGGGCATTTATTTTTAACCTTGCCACCCCCCAAAGGGAAGAAGTTCCTGCAAGATCCCTGGGAATAAGTTTTCGGGTTCTGTGATCAAGAGGAGCATTTAATTAGCAAACGCTGGGACTCTATGCTCCTCACCCCCAAAGGGAATCCCCTTAATATCTGGGGAGGCACTAATGCTGGCCAAGAGTGGCTCCAGGTGGATGGCGTATAAGAGAGGGGAGAGCGGGCAACCCTGCTTAGTGCCTCGTGAGACAGTGAAAGTTGCCCGTTGATTGCCAGGCTCAAGGAGGGAGTTCAGTAGTTAGCTCTTACCATTGAAAGGAATTTAAAACCGAATCCCATACCCTTAAAGGTATCGAAGAGAAATGGCCATTCGACCCGACCCAATGCCTTCTCAGCATCCAGTGCTAGTATAAGTGCAGGGGGTCTAGATTTATTTACTTTTTCAATCAGATGACAGACCCGCCTAATGTTATCCGAGGTCTGCCTATGCCTAATAAATACTGACTGGGTGGGATCAATCAGCTTGGGGAGGAGCTTATCCAGACGTGACACCAGAACCTTGGTGTAGATCTTTGTGTCTAGATTTAATAAGGGCAATCGGCCGGTACGAACCGCATAGAGTGACATCCTTACCCGGCTTTGGGAGCAGCACAACCTTGGCTTCTTCCATTGTCTGGGTGATATACCCCGGCCTGTCCCCCCCCCCCTCACCCCCACAAAGAGTTGAAGAGCTGGACAAAGCACAGCATCAGTGCCTCTCTAAAGGTTTCGGAGAAACACGCTGGAAAGCTGTCCGGGCCCAGGGCCTTTCCTGATAGCAAGGCAACTATAGCCGCCCTTACTTCTTCGGGAGTAATGTCTCCCTCAAGTTCTTCCCGTTCTTGAGGAGTGATATTAGGGCGAGGGCACCGGGACAGATATTCCCTTTGAGCTCCCTCCTCAGGGGAATCTGGTGTGTACAGGGATGTATAATATGTTAAGACCAACATTATGTCCGGTATAGCAGTGCTTTCTTGCCCCACGCCTTTATTTTAAGGATTGTCCATAAGGCTTCTTTTTTCCTAATCAACTTCGCTAATGGGCGATCCGCTTTATTGGCTTTCACATAATACCTCTGTTGGAGGAAGAGCAATGAACGCCCTGCATCTGTAGTCTGCAAAAAATCTAATTGCCCCCTAATCAGCCGATATTGCCTTTGCAGCGTAAGCCCCACGTTATTTGCCATTCAAGACATTATTTGTTTAAGTTTAACTCCCAATTCCTCCTGTAAGAGACCTATTTGTTTGTCCCTCTGGCACTTCATCGCAATGAGCTCCCCCCTCAATGTAGCCTTACACGCGTCCCACACAACCTGGTCATGTACACCCTCTGTTGTGTTAAGTGCAAAGTAATCCAAGATTTTATTCTTTATGTCCTCGCATAGGACTCCATACTTAAGGATGTTGTTGGGGAACTTCCACCGCCATTGGCCTGGTTTGTTCGGCCCCATATTCAAGGTAGTCATTATGGGCGCATGGTCAGACCGGGTGATCACTCCTACCTCCATCCCCGCGACCCTACCCAATAGTGACCTCGAAATCCATGCGTAATCTGTTCTTGAGAAGGATCTATGAATGTGTGAATAAAATGCGTACCCCCTCTCAGTTCCCTCCAGCCATATACAAGCACCAATTGGGCCATGTGTTTGTTCAAGCAGGCAGATGCTGCCACCTGGTTGGGAAACACCCTTCCTCTCCTGTTTTCTTTTGGGTCGCATGCCAGATTAAAGTTGCCTGTGAATATTATCTGCCCTTTGGCAAAAGTTTCCAAGTTGGGGTGTAGAATGCTGTCACTGTATATTTCCCCCTCTCATATTGGAAGGAGGCTGCCATACCTACCCTTTGTGCCCCCCTCTGTAGCTATGACCTGGAAGCCTGGGATGTCCCAAATAGCGATTTAACCCCCTGCCTGTCTTCCCTGGGGCGTTGGATTGGAACAGATGACGGTACCCCTTGATTTTCAGCTTATGCCTGTTTTGCCTCCGAATGTGCGTCTCTTGGAGGGCTACAATTCCCGACTTCCCGCACCCCAAAAACTGGTCCACCTTCCTTCTCTTAATTGGGGAATTAAGCCCCCGGAAGCACCTGAAGCACTTCCCTCTTTCCCCAGGCCGTCTTACTGTGCGTCTCGAACTAATGATGAGTGGCTGCTGTTGGGATCTCCCACCCCGAATCCCCCTCTCCCATCACCCCCCCTTCCCCCTCTCGGGGCGGGCTCAACTAGCCTCTAGCTCCCCCTGATCCTCCATCTCTGGAATTGAGCCCTTGTAACAACCCAGAGCAAACCTGTGTGGGTCTCCCTAAACGCATGTAGATAAACCAAGACCTCCTGTACTACCCACCCCCCCACGATACCTTTCCCCTGACTACCTCCCCCAGGCAGGCTACAACATTCCTTCCTGTAATCCCCCTTTTCCCTCAGCGTGGCGCTCTAGTGTCGACGGGTGTGTGGGCACCTTCTACTCCTGCCCCTTTGTCGGGGGGTTTAACCAGGCTTCTTAGGTACTGTTTATTTTAGCCCCTTGTCGAAAACTTCGTCCACACCCACATTTTCCAATTCAGCGGTTCTCTCGCTGGTCTCTGTTCTCAATCTTCAGGACCCTTGTACCTTCCTCCGAGGTGGTGACCCGATGCTGTTTCCCTTCCCATTCGAACTGTAGTCCTAAGGGAAATGTCAATTTATAGCGCATGTCCATTCGCATTAGGGTGCGCACCACCGGGCCCATCATCCTACGCTTCACCACGGTGGTCTGGGCTAAGCCCTGGAATAGCTGAAGTTCCGAGCCATTGTCGCTGAACTGGTCCTCCTGGCAGCCGCCAGTACCTTTTCCTTCTGCCCATACTCGTGTAAGGCCACACCTACATCTCTGGGGTCTGGCCCCTGGCTCTCCCCTCTTTGTATGCAGTCCAGCTTTATCCTGACCATTTTCCACCTCAAGCAGGCCCGCAAACACTTGCTTCACTATCATGCATAGATCCTTGTCCACCACCGCCTCAGCAAGGCCCTTTATTCTGAAGTTAGATCTTCTCGAGCGGTTTTTAAGGTCTTCGCTCTGAGTCTTGAGGTTCTCTATGACCTTTGGTAATTGCTGTACCAGCTTGTCAATCTTCCTTGTGTCGTCTGTGACCTCTTGTATGGCGCTCTCCACTGCATCGGTCCGCTCCTCTTGTTTCGTATTGCCCTCTTCACCTATTGCAATGCTTGTGACAGTTCCGCTCGCATTATGCTCAACTGCGATTGAGTGGTGTTCTCTATCTTGTCCCCAAAATCCTGAAATAATTGGTGAAGGACCTCCTGGATGACCACTTAATCTTTTGCGGTGCCTGCCAGCGCCCCCCAAAATCATCTCCTTCCCTGTGACCCTGATCTCCCCTAGCCGGTACCTCGCTGTCTCTGCACCAGAGTCTCTGCAGATTGCCCTCCTGTGGTTTCTTCACCGATTTGGGGGCAGCTTGCATGTCCTTCCCCTTGTTTTTGGACATAGTGCGTAGGCAGGTTTGATGGGGGAGCCCTGCCCCCTTTTCTTCTCCCTGATATTGTGTTGCACCCTTCGGACCTCTTCTGGGCACTTTCACGGGGCATAGGAAGCTCCTCCCTCCCCCGTTTTGTGGGTCCTCCCTTGACTGCGGGGGCGGGAGGTTGGAACTCCCCCTAACTGTGCACAGGCGAGCCACTGTTTGTCGTCCTCCTTGGGTTTTACATGACCCTCCTCCTGGCCGTGGTGCCAGGATCACTCTCGCCTGAGCCTGACCAAATGGCCTCTCCCTTATTCTTCCTTGCCCACCACGGATGTAGATGGACTCTTTTTAGCCCTCTTAACGTTTGCTGTGCGGCCCCTCCCGGGCCTCTTGGCCGCACCCGAGTGCTTGTCTCCGCTGCGCAGCTCTGAGCCGTGGGCTATGGGTATGGCCCCTCCTGATCCTCCTACCACACCCTGTTGTTGCCAACAGGTAACCCCTGTGTACTCTATTTCTCATTGCTGTGGCAACCCCGCGCATGCACGGACGCATGCGTTTCCGAGCCCCAGCCATCTTGGTACACACATACGAGCGAGTGACTGGTTGGCTTCATGGCCGTCAGCCCCTGTATGCCGAACAACATAGGACTGTAGTATTCCTCTTTGTAGGCACAACATGCAAGTGGCTTAGTATAGTTAGAGGGAGTTGGAAACATGATTAAGCACACGCATGAAACTCGCACTGCACTAGGTGGTCAGTCACACGGAACCTGCATTATACTGTGTGTTTTGTTGCCTCTGGCCACGGAGTTTGGAATTGGAGTGGTGACACGAGTCTAATACGCATATACATGGTCAATTACTGAGTCCTTCACTCTAGAGTCATGTAGTCGTATAGCTTGCACACATGGTCTATTCCATGCTTCCTACTTAGGACACCACAGAAAGAATCAGTAGCATAGTCACACTCTATTGGAGTTTTTCTTTAACTTCAGTTGAGAGACTAAAGTCTTAAACTGAACTTTACATGATTTGGTCAATATATATCCTCATTTAGGCTACTAAGGAGAGAGTTGGGAGCATTCTCAAAGCGGCACTCTGATACTTACTGAGTATACGATATATTGAAGCGCCTTCAAGGTTGGCTGATAACATTGGAGGTCAGTGTTTAATTACACATATTTATTAGTTTTTTTTATATTGCATTACGTACGAGCATACTGTATTGCAGTTTGTCATGTATTTTAGGTACACAGATGAAAATGTGTCGTTACCTCTTACAATAGAAATTGGAGAACAAGCCCTGATGATGGATGGTTAATCCGAAACGTGTCGGCTACTTTGAGTGTTTAATTTGTGTAAATAGGGTCAACAATGGAAATATAATTGTACACCTGAATTTGACATACCCTGTTTGGGAATTTGATTTTGAATGTATCCTGGTTTTATGTGATAGCCCAGGACCTTTTTCTTTGTATGAATTCATCCAACACCGATGCACAGTTGGATAGTGTTGGACTATAATTTGTTAATGCTATAATACATTTTGACTTCTTATGAATCTTGTACACAAGAGTCGTCTTCACTTGTTGGAGCTCTCTCTGGTTATTTAACATACTTTGTTGTAATACTGAATGCAAAGCTGTTGAACTCACTATTTGGAATTTAGCTATATTAAGTATGAGGTTGATCGTCCTCTGAGAGGGCACAGGGATTACCTGTTGGCAACAACAGGGAGGTGGTAGTAGTGTTGCATTAAGCCTCCTAAGGCCAGGAGATTATACCCCCATGCACCAGAAACGTATTGTTGAAGAAACATTTAGTTGTTCAGTGTTATTGAAACAAGAAAATATCTATTCGAAGTGTGGTGCCCCTCAACGTTATTTACGTTTCCCTCCCGATCCTCCTCATCTCTCAGATGAGCTGCTGCTTCTCTGGCGCGGGCGGGTGTTCGGTCCTGCCTCGATCTTCCCGCTGTCACTCGCCAGCAGGAGAGCCCCCACTCCACGAATCCAGCCCCGGTGGGCCTCCAATATCGCATGCAGCTCCTTCTTGATGGGCTCCTCTGCCGTTCGCCATCTGACAGCGGCTGCTTTCCGCTATCCCGGCTCCCAACCACACTGGGTGCTCGGCCGCCCCATGTCTCCCAGAGTGGTGGTTCTTGCTCGTGGTTTGCGAGTGTGTCTCTCAGCTCGGCCAGGCACAATGCTTCCGCACCTCAGACATCGCAGAGATGAAGGCTGCACACCCACCTCTGCCGAAGTCCCCCAGCGATCCGGGCTGCTGCACTACACCACTGCAACCAATAATTTCCTGCCTGGGGAAGGCTCTTTTAATCTTTATTGTCTTTGGCCCCGGGGGTTGAGAGCTCTATGATCACGATGCTCTCCCCTCGGCCGCAATCTTGCAATCCCAATCACGATTTACTTTTTAATGGGTATCCATCATAGATGCCAGTACAAAATGCTGTTTTTTTTTTTTTAAATAAAGGATGATCTGTTCTTTTAAGTGGCTGCTCTGGCATTTTGGGGCACCCAGTCTAGCCATTCTTTGCTGTGGCATGAGATTTGTTTACTGGGATTCTGTGACAAAACAAACATGATGAGTGTTATTATGTGTTTAGACTGGCATTTAGGGCAGCCAGTCATGCCATTTCTTACTGTGTCGTGGCTTTTTTCACTGGGCATCAAGGGTAAAACAAACATGATGAGCATATTACGCGTCTAGACTTGCCTGCATTATGCAGCCAGTTTGGACATGTTTTCTTTTTGTAATAAGACATTTTTAAAGGCAAAGCAAACAGGAGTGTGTGGCAGAGCCATTGTGGCCATGTTTTCATATAGTATCATTACTGCCATTATGTTATATTAAGTTGATTCGTATTGCGCACTGCTATCACCAGGGGCAATCACCAGGCGGGGAGGTTAGTGGGGAAAAGGGTGAGAGGATAGGTTTAGAACCAGGAGGAACTGGCATCTGTGAGTGTTGTTTTGCATGTGGTCATTTGCGAGCGTCCTCGCGCATTGTATCCATATGGGTAGGATTCCATGCCTCGGGTGTGTGGTAGTGTTTTGTGTTGGTGTTAGTGTTGTGTGGTCCCGATGGGTTGGTTGTGTGTACTGGTTAGATAGTGTCCATAAGAGATCCAGAGTCACATGTGCTCGTAGCTGTAAGGTAGTTCGGCATCTTGGTGTGTTGCATTTTAGATGGTATTGGGCTATGTGGGTGGTTCACTCTGGATGTCGGCATAGTAATGGTTCTCTGTATGTTTACAAGTGTGGCTAGTCCAAAATCTGGTGTAGATGCGACAGTTATGTAGGAGGAGCAGGAAGGGAAGAGGGTTGGTAAAGCCGGTCAGTTTGTTGTGGTCTCCCTCTGGGGCAGCCCTTTGGATGGCACTTAACGGTATCTAGCCAGGTTCTTGTTTGTGGTTCGTTGGCCCCTCTCATCTCCTCTCTAGTTGTTTGTCTGCAGTGTTGTTGTG
Source organism: Ambystoma mexicanum (assembly GCF_040938575.1). Taxonomy (NCBI): domain Eukaryota; kingdom Metazoa; phylum Chordata; class Amphibia; order Caudata; family Ambystomatidae; genus Ambystoma; species Ambystoma mexicanum. Next base: position 465,529,509 of record NC_090927.1, on the reverse strand, counting down.
GCTGGTTCCTTCTAGGTTGTCATTGTCTGCTGACTATCCAGGCTTTGGGCCGTTTCCTGAAGGTGATGTGGTCTTCTCTGGTTCTAATTACTTTTGGCATGTTGTTCCAGGTGTTAGCAATTAGACGTGAGAACACTGTTGCGCCGAATTTCCTTTTGTCGTATTGTTTACTCTATTTGTAGGCCGTTGCTGGATCGTAGTTCCTTCCTGGGCGATACCGGCTAATCTTGTCGTCTTGGAGGAATTCCGCTCCTTGTCTGTGCAAGGCTTTGTGGGCAATACAGAGTGCTTTTAATTTGACACACTTTTTTACTGGTAACCAGTGTAGGCTTTTCAGTGCTGGAGTGAGGTGGTCTCTTCTGTTTAGTCTTAGTAGGATCCTGGCTGCTGTATTCTGCACCCTTTTGGAGTTTCTTGGTGAGTCTTTCTGGCATTCCTAGGTAGAGGCTGTTTGCGTAGTCCATTCTTGTGAGTATCTGGGATATGATTGTGAGGGGTCTGTGGGGAAAAGAGAGGTAGTGAGTCATCCTCTGAGTAGTCGTAGGAGGAAGAAGGGTTTTTTGGCGATTGCGTTGACTTGCATTTCCAGCGATAGTCCATTGTCCATGAGTATTCCTAGGTTTTTCATTACATTGGTAGTCTTTGGTTGCGTTCCCATGCCGATTGGCCAGTCCAGTTGTGGGTTCCCTCTGCCGAATCTTGCGGGTGAGAGCATTCTTTCTGTTTTTGCCTGGTTCAGTTTGAGGTTGTTCGTTGTCATCCAGTTGTATATGTCTGTGAGGCAGTTGCTGAGGTTGCTATTTTGTTCCTGTGCTCTGTTTGTTTTCACAATCAGTTGTGTGTCATCTGCATAGTTGTAGGCGGTAAATCCATGGGACCGAAATTATTTTCATCAGTGGGCACATGTAGATGTTGATGCCGAAAAGTAGAGGGGAGAGGCTGGAACCCTGTGGGACTCGGCAGGATATATTTCTGGTGTTTGAGGTGAACAGTGGTAGGTAGGTTCTTTCAGTTTGGTTTGTTAGGAATGAGGTATGCCACTTTAGTGCAGATTCCTGTATGCCACATTCCATCAATCTTTTTATTAGTGTTGCGTGGCTGATTGTGTCAAAAGCCGCTGATAACGTGTAATAGAATGAGGGTCGATTGGGTGGTGTTGTCTGCTTTTATTTTCAGGTCGTCCCATATTGATAGAAGTGCTGATTCTGTTACTCTTATCGGGCTGAAGCCAACTTGTGATTGGTCGAGTATTCCGTTTGTTTCGACGTGTTTGAGAAGGATTTTGTAGACTTGGTTTTCCAGGATCTTCGCTGGGTAGGGCCGGTTGGATATCAGTCTGTAGTTGCTTGGGTATTCTGCGCTTTCTGACCTTTTTTATCAGTGGTTTGATGTATGCTGATTTGATGGAGGACGGTACTATTCCTCTTTTCAGTGATAGATTGATTAGGTTCTGGAAGCGTGCCGCTGGGGTTCTGTGGTTGAGGATTCCTTTGAAGACGTCCGGGGGGGGGTGTGGCAGCGGCCTGTTGGAGATCCTGCAAGGTTGGTGTCCTTGATCAGTGTGGCAAAAGCTTCCTCTGATTGGTTCTAGCCTCTAGACAGATGAGTTTTGCTGTAATCTGTGTTTAATTTGGTGTCCCCGCGGTCGCTGTTGTATTGGCCCTGACTAGGTTGATGGTCTCCTGTATTGTCTATGTTTGCTCTCAGATGGTTGGTGATGTTGTCACAAAGTGTTTGTGTAGGGGTGATGGAATTTTTGCAGGAAGAGGTTTTTTTTATCTTTGATTTTGAAGAGTTCTTTCTGTGGGTTGTTTGCCTATTCTATTCTTCTGCCATAGTAGAGTTGTTTCTGCTTTGAGGATTGTTTCTTTGTATGTGTTGAGTTGTCTTTAGTATTTTATTTTGTCTTGTCTGGTGTATTCTCTCCATTTTGTTTCCATTTTTGCGGTTGTTTTTGTGAGCTTTTTCAGTTCTTCTTTTTTGTTGTTGCTTAGCTGGTGCTAATTGGTCAAGGCCCTTGGTGATCCATTTGTTGTGTGTCTTCTGTTGTATCTTTGTTTGTATCGGTGGGATCTCTTTCGTTGGGGACGGTTGCGTCTGGAAGGTTTGTTAGGGCCTCTAGGCCCACGTTCTTCCAGTTTCTCTTCTTGCTGGTGTGGAGTAATTGCTTCCCTGCCAGTAGGCAGGTTTGGGGTGTGATGTAGAATGGTATCAAGTAGTGGTCATTCCATGCCATTGGTGTAGGTGGCGCGGATGTACATACTCCTTCCCTGCAGAAAATTGCATCAAGGGTGTGTCCAGCGTTGGTGGCGGATTAATTTACTATTTGCTTGAGCTGCAAGGTTTCCAGGAGTGCGCAGACTGAGTTTGCTGTGTACTCATTTTCTTTTTCATACCATATGTTGAAATCTCCCAGTATGACTAGATTGTCGTGGTGGGTTCATAGCATGGCGGACTCGTCTGCTAGTTTTGTTGCAAAGTTGGAGTTGTAAGAAGGTGGTCTGTAAATCAGGAGGAATAATAAGATGGATTGGTCATTGATTTCTATCTTGATGAGGAGGGATTCATACGCGTTTGTTGAGATGAATTGAAATGCTAGGACGTGTTCTTTGTGTATAATTGAGATTCCGCCTCCTCTTCGGTTTTCTCTGTTGGCGTGTATTAATTTATAATTGTCGGGTATTGCTTTGTTCGCGTTGCCTTTAAAGCTGTTTATTAGGTCATGGATTTCTACCAGGTTAGGAGGTTATAGATTTCTGAGTGTTTTGCCATGGATCTGACATTGTGGATCTAGCAGCGTAGTTTACTGGATTTCCCTTTCTGGTTGTTCTTAGTATTGTTAGTTCTGACCACTGTATTGTTGGTTGGGTATCTGTTCCAGGTGGGGTTTCCCTGGTTGAGTCTTTTGGGTTGGGTGATTCTTTGTTGGTCAGTCTCTTCGTCGAGTAGACCGATAAGGTTTATGACAGGGTTGAATGGTTTCGGTTTGTTCCTGGTGGTAAATAGGGTAGCTACCTGCCCCTTTGTTGTTCCAGTCTTGGTGATGTAGGGGGTGTAGCGTGTGATGTATTCCAACTTTTCCCTTGTTCTGGTTGGGGTAGTGTCCATGGCGGAGACTGGGTTGGGATGGTTTATTAGTTGTCGTGTTCTGTTTGGTGTCGTGGTTGGGTCTGTATTCGTGACACTTGTTGGCTGTCGGTTCGTTGTTGCTGTGCCGTTTTTGTTTACAATGTTGTCATATGTGGACAGGTTGCGAACAATGTAGTCTGTCTTTGCTCTGTTATTTGTATGTCTCCTTGGGCCATCTAGGATGTTTGTCAAGTTTTTTGGGGTTATGGGATCATGCTGGTCGGTGCCTTCCCGAGTGGTTTAGGTTATCTTATTATTTCTGTTGTCTCTTCTGGCTTCTTTGTCTTTCTTGTGGCGAGGCATGTGTGTGTGTAGTGTTCCTTTTGAGTGGGCGTCCTCTTTGGATTTGTGTTTTTCCTGGTCTTTTGGGTTTAGTCTTTGCTGTTTGTGGTTAGTTGTTGCTTGTATTTGGTAGGTTGGGGGTAGTTCAGACCTCGGTTTTTGGGACTTCGTGGTTCCATTTGTTTATTGCATTTTTTTTAATTTTTTATTTTTTTATTTTTGATTGTTTCTTTTTTGGATCCTATGTGTTTTTTATTTATTTATTTTTATCCTGGAGGTCATTTTGGTTATGATTGTTGAATTGACTGCGCAAAGCAAATATGAATACTGTGTGAATGAATATATGTGAATACTGGCGTATATTGGAGCAGTCAGTATGGAAATGAGGTCGTCGTGGTCCAGTTTTAGTTTCTTCAGAAGTGGGAGGATTTGCCCTGCCTTGAGTGTCGGGGGGGAAGGTGCCTTGAGTTGGGGAGCTGTTGATTGTTGCATCATGGAGGAGAGCTTCAGCCGGAAGGGTCTGAGTATGGAGATAAGATGTCTTCTGCTTACGATGTGGCCTTGAGGGATGCTATGGTGGTATGGAGGTCTTCCATAGTGAGTGTCTTGGAGTGTCTTGAAAGTTGTCCAGGTAGATGTGGTTTTGCAAGATGGGATGTGTAGTGTGCTGTCAGTTGTGGCATTGGTGTGGTGTCATTGTTTGAAGATCATGCTGTTCCCTCTGATGAAGAAAGATCTGATGGTAGTAGATTTTTAGATGGAGATCACTATGAGTAGATCAGGCAGAGGGTTGATGCAGTGCTTGATGACTTTGTAGAGGGCTCTGCTTTCGTGGTTTACCTAGGCTGTGGTGTTTTGTTAGTAGGTGGCCTTGGCAATGGTGATCAGTCATCTGTGTGTAGCATGGAATTCCTTCAGCAGGGTGAGGTTGGATGCGCTGCAGGATTTTCGCCAAGTCCTTTCTTGTTTTCTGATGGTTCATTTGTAGAAGTTGCATTCTTGAGTGTACCAGAGTGTTGAAAGATTAGGCTTGAGGGTGGGTTGTTTCACTGGGGCGTAGCGGTTGATATTGGTTCAAGGGTAGTGTTGAGGTCTTTGAGAAGCGAGTCAGTCCTAGTTCGTCAGAGGTAGATAGGATGACCAGGATTTTTGGTTTTGGGATTATCTGTGTTTCATGTTTTTTTAAATTCAACTTGACGCATACATGTTGCCATGTTTCTTTTTGTTATTTTTGTATTCAAATCTGTTTATTGAATTGATACACTATCACAGAACTCTGCAATACATCAAACAACAGTAAAATTGGCAGCCAAACCCGTACAACAATGTATAGCTCAAGCTCGCATCCCAGTAAACGGCTATCTGTATAAAACAGTGCCTGCCACAAACCCCCCCCCCCCAACCAGATAAACCCCCCTCCCCGAGAACTCCAATCCAAGTCTGTCCTTCTCCCTCCTCCCACCATAACTCTTACTAGACATTGTGAAACAATCTAACTAAGCTTTGTGTAATTTACATGATCCCAGAAACAAATAGCACATTTAGTACCAAATATGGCACCATGAATTCAATTTATTTCTGTGGAAAAAGTCTAAATTAGAAACTGTTTTCCTGCATGGAAAAATAGTTTGGCTCAACAGTTTGTACCTTGCTATGGTACTCCCCTAAAGGGCTCTCTATGCCATTCACACGTATTTAGCCTGAGACAAGCAAAACCTCCTTTGAAACAAGGAATGTGTCTCATGTTAGTACTCAATACATTCTATGAAGATCATTCAAAATATGTAATCTGTGTTTTCCCATCTGGAAACCAACTTGGACTTTCTGTGCTGCTGTTGAGAAACCTAGGGGTATTCTCCCATTAAGACCCCAGGAGTCCTCTATTCAGGTTCCAGGGGAGGACCATCGCTCTTGGATCCCAACCCTTTGGGTGGACGAGCAAGGGAGGATCACCTGGGTAGGGGAATCCGGGGTTGCCTTTGTGGGAATACCCCAGTCGAGACGCAGTATTCTGACGGGGCAATAGAAGAGGAGGGAGGAATCCCTTCATGGTATACATTGATTCCTGTCTCCCTAATCCAGTTCTCATTTTCCCTAATCCCAATCCCATCGTCCATGACCCAAGGGGGAGGGGGATAAAGGAAAGAGTCAATTGCCCAAGGTGAGCAAGGAAGAAAAACCAAATAAAGACAGACGTCTACTATTAATATCCATTCATCCTCTACCAATCTAGATCACAGGGAATACCATCAAGACTCATGTGTGTATAATCCACCATCGGGAATGTGGAAGTGGGAAACCCTCCCATTGAGGGAAAACCAGGCTAGAGGACTTCCCTATGTCCATTGTCGATTCTCTGATAGAGTAGTGGGAAATAAATCCATCCTCCTAAACCCTTCCATCACCCCCTCCCCATTTCAAACCAATACTGGGACGAGGAAGAGGCAACCGGGAGCAGTGAAGATTACCCATAGAAACAACATGGGGAAAGTAAGGGAAACCTGCTACAGCAAGAACTCAAGTTGTCCCACTAATAGCCAGGCACTTAATAATGACCACTCGCACCTGACTCCACTTGACAGTTTTTACAACTATAAAAGGTGTGTTTCTTTTACAAGGAAGAGAGCGAGATGGGGTTGCTGTCTGAACCAGAGAAGCCAGGGAGCAGAAAGCAGCAGGAGTTGAAGCAAGGAGGAGAATGGCGTGCCGAGATGCTGGCCCGGTGTTTGTGAGGGTCTGCAGCATGGCTAGGGAGCAGTGCCTCCAAAGAGCTGGAGTAAGGCAGTTCGTCTCCTGCTGGTGGTGGTCGGTGCAATGCTTGGTCTGAGGGGCAGGTGGTGAGAATCTGACCTCAAACCCGTGTGTCCTGGGGAACCACTTGTCAATGCAGTGCCTCCCAGTGAGTGAAAGTCAGAAATGCGGGAGTGCGCGTTTTGACTGAAGCGGAGCGGGAGAAAGACACAGTTTAAAGCGGCACGACACGGAAGATGAAATAAAGTGCACAAAGGACAGAAAAGCATAAGAAATAATCAGAATAACAGAAACGGAAAAGGCAGAAGTTGCACTAGCGGCGCAGAAGAAAACTAAAATGAAGGAAAGACAATTAAAATGCAAAGCGTGCACGGCAAAGAGGACAGTGTGGCAAGTGTGCAGGAAGCACGAAAAAGAAACCGACAGGTGCAAGGGTGCACGTTAAGGGGAAATAAAGTATGTAAGGTGCGCAAGAGGCACAATAAGAAGGCAAATGGAGGTGCAAGTGTGCACAAGGAAGAAGCAAGTGCAGGAATGCACAGTGGAAAATAAGACAGCAAAGGGAAGGTGCAAGTGTGCACAGGGAAGACGTAAAGAAGAATGAGAAGGGGTGCAGGGAGAACCTGAAGGTCAAAGGTTTAGAAAGAGGACAAGGAATAAAGAGAGGGGTTAGTGGTCACGCCTAGGAGGAGCAAAGAACCAGGCGGTTTTCGAAAGTCTCTGATTGTGCCCCACAAGTGAAGTGTGTGTAAAATAACTATATATATATATATATATATATATATATATATATATATATATATATATATATATATATATATATATATATATATATATATATATATCCTGACAAGCTGAATTTGTGTTTGAAACAAAGAGGGGCCTAAGCTTAGGCATAACAAAGTGAAATACCTATTATATTATTTCATGATATTGACGGAGAAGCAAAGTACATCCTGACAAAACTGAATTTATGTTGAGAGCTGAAAGGGGCCTGAGCTTGCAGAAGGGAACCCTGAGAGGCCTAAGCAAAGTTGGGAGTTGTTTTGTGGAATTTAATGGAGTGAAGTTCGGGGAAAAGAACCATGAGAAGTTTCAAAAGGAACGGTTACATTTCTTTAGTGATGTTTGGAACTTGGACAAGTTGAATCTTGGGGAATTGAACCCCAAGGAACCAAAGACTCTGAAAGTATTTTAGAATATCGCAGGGTTATGTGGAGAAGGTCTTACAAACAGACCCTTTTTATTGAACTCATTTTTGTAACATTGACCAAACTACACCTGGTGAGAAGACCACCTGAAACCAACCTTGGTTTCCTATTTTCTGTTATTTTCCTTTTTAAAGGCTTCCTATCACATTTTTGTAAAGGGTGAGGGCAAGCATAGGTTTAGACACACTTTTATTTTTAACTATTCAACACTGACGGCCTTTAGAAGCATCAGTTGAGGAGCTATCCCTTTAGAGTTGGGCCCAGTTAGGCATTACACCAACCCAAGAACTTTAGTAAATAAAGGTTTTGAAATTAACATCCTTGAGTCTGTGTCTCTCTTGATACCATGCCCGTCTCACATGATTTTCAGCTTTATAGATGTATGCTTGGAAGTCCTTTGCGCCACTGCTGTATATATTTCTCCAGCCAAGCACACATTTTCAAGAAATTTGGCACCCTCTGTGCCATCAACAATTAATCACAGTTGTAGGGAGATATGTCTAAATTAGAAACTTCACATTTCTATATGAAAGACAACTAGGCTTGCCAGTTGTTGCACTGTAATTCAGACAGCAGGAATCCCTCTGCGTTTCAGGTATATTTAGCCTAAGCCAAACAATACATGTCATGAAACAGGGAATGTCCCACACGCTACTCTGTGTATTCCTATGTATGGAGGCATCTTGGAAAAAGTAACTGTTTCCTGCCTACATAAAAAAAATAACTTGACACACAATCTCAACATTGATATATATATATTTGGCAACCCTCGACCTAACACTTGCATCGTTTCTTTGAGCCAATCAAAAATTGTCAAGACACCTGCCACCAAATGTGGTACGTTCAGTTCAATGCAGATCTGTCTGAATGAGGAATCATTTTTTCCTACTGGAAATTCAGTTTGGCTCACAAATCTTTTTATTGTTCTCACACACAAATCATCCCTCCATGAGAATCAGTTGTATTTAGCCTGAGGCAAACACCATCTAACGAAATGGGGAATGTGCCACACAGTATTCAATATATTCCTAAGCAGATTTAAGTAACAAGTCCTTGGCTACATAAAAATCTACTTGCCTCACATATTGTGACAGCGATAGGTCTGCATTTGGAAACCCTCAACCTAAAACTTTGATATCTTGACCATGCTTGCTTGGCTGAGACAAATTATTTGGCACCAAATGTGACACCATAAATAAAATGCGGTTTTACTGTGATATGTCCAAATGAGGAACTTCCATTTCTTAGAGGAAATTCAGCTTTCCTCACATTTATTGTTCCTCATACATAAGAAGGTATGACTCTTAGATTGAGCTGTATTTAGCCTAATATACATTGGATGTCTCGTGACACAGGAAAGATGTCGCACTTTAATCAATGTATTCCTATGGCGATTGTCAGAAGAAATAACCAGTCCTTGCCTATTTAAACATCAATATGGCTCACAGATCCTGACGTTGATATATGTGTACATTTGGAAGCCCTTGACCTAAAATATATATAATGTGCCTGAGCCAAGCAAGGGTTGTCGAGATATTTGGCATTGAATGTGACACCCCCAGTTCAATGCAATTCTACAGAGATAGGTCTGAGTGATGAACTACACTACGTATAGCAGGGGCCGGCAACCTTTGGCTCTCCAGATGTTTTAGACAAGAAATCCCACCAGTCCTAGCCAGCATAGTCCATGCTGAGAGATCGAGGGAGTTGTAGTTAAAAACATCTGGAGAGCCACATGTTGCAGACCCCTGCGCTATAGGGAAATCAATCTGACTCACCTACCTTTTTATTGTTCCTCACCCACAAGGTGTCGCTCTACGAGATTCATGTGCATTTGACCTGTGCCAAACACTAATTATCACAAAATGGGGCATGTGCCACATGTTACTCAATGTATTCCGATAATGATAGCTCAGAATAAGTAACCAGCCTTGCCTTTATAAAAATCAACTTGGCTCACAGATATTGCCATTGAAATGTTACATTGAAAGCCTTTGATAAAAAACATATATAATTTCCGTGAGCCAAGCAAGGATTATCAAGATATTTGGCACAAAATGGGCACCCTCAGTTCAATGCAATTGTTTGGAGACATGTTCTGAATTAGGAACTATAATTTCTTATAGGAAAATCAGTTTGGCTCCCATCTTCTCATGCAAAAGGCATCCCTCTAAGAAATAAATAAAGGTGTATTTAGGTTGAGCCAAACAGAGGCTATCACGAAACAGAGAATGTGGCACACATTTCACAATGCATTCCTTCTAAGATATGTCTGAATACCTACTAGTCCTTGCCTGCATAAAATCAAATTGGCTCACAGATCTCTAAAGTGATATGTATATATTGGGAAGCTCTCAGCCTAAAACATGTCTAATTTGCCTGAGCCAAGCAAGAATTTCAAAGGTATTTGGCACCATGTCCGAATGAGTAATTAGTTCTTTTACAGGAAAAACGATTAAACTCGCATATCTTTTGAATGTTCCTCACACACAAGGCATCCCTCTACGAGATAAAGGTGTACTTAGCCTGAGCCGAACACTAACCTCTTTAAATGGGGAATGGGCTACACATTACTCGGTGTATTCCCATGAAGATATGTCCTAATACGCAAGTAGCCAGTCCTTACCTACATAAAAATCAACTTGGCTTAGATCTTGACATTGATATGTATGCATTAGAAAGCCCCTAACCTAAAAATTGTATAATTTACCTGAGCCTAGCAAGGATTGTCAGAATATTTGGCATCAAATATGGCACCCACAGTTAAATGTAGATCTACAGAGATATGTCCAAATGAGGAACTTCATTTCCTGTAGGAAAATCAATTTAGTTCACCTACCTTTTTATTGTTACTCATACACAAGACACCTCTCTAAGATTCAGGTGAATTTAGCCTGAGCCAAGCACTATCTCTCATGAAATGTGGCATGTGCCAGCCATTACTCAATAGAGCCCAATGGTGATATGTACGAATAAGTAATCGCTCCATTCCAATATGGAAACTCACTTGGCTCACACGTCTAGATATTTATATTAGGAAGCCCTCTAAATGAGCCATGTGCATTTTTCCTGAGCCATCAAAGAATTGTCAAGAAATGTGGCACCAAATTGGTCCTCGTTAAGTTAAGACAATTCTGTCAGTATCCACTTAAAGCCACGTTTAAGTTTAACAAAAAAATGTGCACACATGCTTCTGGACATATGCATGTTTCAACATTATACGCTTTAATGAATGTTGTGGTAACAATGCACACAATTTGCACTCCATTAGCCAGTAGCTAGTGATATTTTACTCTTGGCGAGCAAGTAATGGTGTGCTCAGTGCATGTATAGGATAAAGGTGGCAAGTGACCTTTTATTATGGCTGTTTGCAACTTGAATTTTTGCCCCCTGATGGTAACCAACACCTTGATCTATATTTTGTTTCTTTCTTGTAACAGTTAGTCCATACATCTAGCAACACCAAGTTCAAGATGGCCATCATTCTTGCGAGTGTCCAGACAAGAACCTGCATTGAGCCCATGCCCTGATGGTCCATTTACCGTTTCCTCTATGGCCTCTTTTTCACACGCGTGGCATCTCCGAAAGAGAAATAATAAGAAAACAAAGCGTGGCAGTGTCAAGTAACTGAATGGAAGAAGAGGAGACGGTAAGTTTTCTAGCTAAGGGGTATGGGGAGCTGGATGTCTGCATGCTCTTTTTCTCTGTTGCATTAGAGAGTCGTGTACATCTCCTACTTTGGGGATGGCATGTTCGTCAAATAATAGCTTGAAGTTCTAGACGTTGGATGTGGACGGGACAAGTCCATGCGGCAGCCCTGATGAGACCAGGCAGCTCATAATTACTGTAATGTTTCAAGGAAGGCATGTTGACCTATTATGTAGCTTGTACCTGGCCTTGACATGTAATCTGAAGAATGCTTACTTGAGTCCTTCACCGAGTGAGGAAAAGCGGTTTGCCTAACTGTCCACTGTTAGGGGTCAGAAATGTGTGGCGGACAACTTCGTGAAGATTTTTCAAAAGATGCCATTTTATTAACTCAAAAGGTTTGAGAAACGCCTCACTATACCTACCCTGACGATGATTTGCCTGCCTAAATTAAACTAAAGGAAACACTTTTAACAAAACGTTTCTGTCCCTCACACTTGTACATATAGCAACTCAATAAGGTAATATATGGCAGTTCAAATATAACAGAAATAACAGTTATGATAACAAACTGATAACTGTCTCTCCTTATAATCTGGGTGAATTCCCCTTCCCCAGATTCAAGCAGGATTCTATTCAACAGTTACAAAAGGATCAGGAAACCCTGTCTTGCAGCACAATTCCAATGCTGTTCTTTTAAATTCCAATTTGAATTTAACCAACAGTTAAAAAATGTTCAACAAATGTTTCCTCCTTCCACTTGTGACATCGAATTCAAAGCAACTTCTTCTTATTAACCATGGATACCTCCACAGTTCATTAGGATCAACAAAAATGTCTTTTGTTAGGATAATTCTGAAACAGTTCACAAAACACTTTAACAATTGTAATTTGTCAGGATGCTTCTGCAATAGTTCACTACAACATCTTGTTGGTTCTGCCACTCCTTGTTCGTGACTTTTAACCACACTGCTACTTCAATAACTTCCACCAGTTCCACTCGCCTGCCAGGCCTACGACTACTGGTTCCTCTTCCCTGGCGTACTCTCCTGCCAGGACAGACTAAAACTACTAACGACAAGTACTTCTGTGGTAAAGGCCAGCTTCCAACAAGTTAGCAAAGTCTTTTGCTTCACAACATCAAGATGCACTATTTCTTCAGGGAAGACAAGAAACACATTGGTGCTGTTTATTACATACTTGTGATTGCCACACGCAATGCAGGTTATGATCCACGCCTCCTGAAAACCTTCTGTCAGAAGGACAGCCCTCCTGTCACTCTTGTTTCCCCACTCCACAATAAACACTTGTGTCCTGGTGCGTTATAAATGCCATATAATATATATCATAACCAAATGCTGACAATGGTTTTCTCTCACTCTTACATTTCTTTGGAGTTGACAATGTGGGTTTAAGCCAGTTCCTCTGATAGATTTGACAATGTTTGTTCTTTTTAACTTGCCTTGTTATTAATCTCTTTAGGTTTTGGCAATAGTTGTTTGTATTGTGTCCCGCAATATTACCCTCTCTTGTTGTTGGCAGTTATTCTGACCCACATAAACGCAGTCACACCTTTCTGGTCTGTTTGTCAAGTTCTTAAGTTGCCACCTTCTACTCTTTAAATTAGCTTGGGTTTCAAACAGATTATTATTCAGCTTCATATCAGTTCGGTATTAAAAATGGGTATTTTGCAGCTTCACTCTCTTTATGTTAGTCCTATACTTGGGGCACTGAGGCTTGGCCAGCGGGTGATCACGGAGTGTTCCGGGGTCACAATGCAGTAGTGAACTCACTGGGTCTGGCGTGCATGTCCACTCGCTCCACTGCCACTGGGTCTTCTGCTGCTCTGCACAGCCCGGCAACCTGCGTCCTTTGGTCCCCTGAGACCCGCGCCACTCAAAAAAGCTCTTCTTCAGGGGCGCTCTGGTGCTCGCCTGTCACCGGAGCCCGCCTTACTTTGCGGAAAGCTTTCAAAGTATAAGCTTCCCGCTGCGCAACCTCTTTCATTTTGGTTTCCAGGGGGGAAAGCTTCCAATTCCAAAGCTTCCCGCTGCACGACCTCTGCAATCAAGGTCTCCAGAGGAAGAGACCCTCTCAGCACCGACCACTGCTCGACACACGACAGTGGGTCCCGGCATCTCATGCTCTCTCTCTGCTTAAACCACGACTACTCCATCTCTTACTCTCTGTGCCTGCACCTCAGGGGTCCTTTTATGCCGCAGAGTCTCCGTCAGGTGTGGGTAATTGCCACTGTTAGGCTGCAACGTGCAGTCTCTTGCCTCTGCAGCCCTCTTCTTCGTCCCAGTTCACTGTGCATTGTTAAAATCGGCTTTTCTAATGGGGACATCAATACTCAATTCATTTCTCTTCTTAATTATATTCCCTAAAGGAGCATTATAAGGATTCAATGTAGAGTTTGGTTTTACCAGGGAATTATGTTTTTCAGAATCATAAGTTGGTAATTTTTAAGAACTCCTCTTTAATATTCCCCTGGCGGTCAGAGGAGCTTTCATCTCTATAAACGTCAGTGAATTTAAAAGGTATTTTCTAACTCCCAAATGTATAACTGGTTATGTCTGTTTTCACCCACATTCAGAAAGTTAGCTTGGGAAAATAAAAGCTCTCTCTGACAACAACCCATTACATATTCTAGTTTTATTGATGCTTTCTTCTATGAGGAAGGCCAGTACTGCGTCTCACCCAATGGAGTCCTCTTGTTCACCTGGGGCCCTTCTCTTCCCAGGTGATCCTCCCAGCTAATACCACTCCCCACGGCCAGGATCAGGAAGCATATGACCTTCCCTGGCCACCTGGGAGGAGGCTTTAGGTAGGGTATTTGTGTGGACTCTGCAGGATCATCTCACCACATACCAACAATCTAAAAACAATGGAATCTGCCAATCCCAATTCGTCCCCTCCCACAACACATGCCCAGGAAGATCTGCACAATTCCCACCTACCAAAACCTTGCCATGCGGTCACACCTTTTTGCTGGCATGTCTTAAATTTGTCAGTATCTGGCAACAACCACCAAGGGACATTTTACGACAGAACAAGGGGGAATTGGCAAATGCCCTGTCTTCTATTGAAGTAGTGGTGTACCTGAGTTTTGAGGCATGAGGATTTATATGCCCTGTGCTGGGTAAAAGTGCAGGAAAGTATATGCAGACACTGGATTTTGCAGACTGCCGCTTGGTTCTGCAGCTATCTCCTTTATTCCGCTATGCACTGTGACCTTTATCACATCACTGCTCACATCACATGATGATAACATACAGGATCTGGACATTGACCAATGTCCCAAACCCATAAAACACTGACCTGGCTTCTTGAAAACATGTGCTCTCTGATGTTTGACGTTCTTTATTGGCTTAGTACTGGAAATCTTCCTTGCACCACGACTGGTTCTATTCATGGTCTAACCGCTCTTCCTAGAACTTCCCCGGTAGTCCTGAACATGCAACTCCTGGACTTTCAACTCAAGGAGTTCCAATCCTGGCGGCTGCGCAATCCCCTTCTTAATACATGCTTAAAATAGAACCCGGAAGAAGAGGAAAAATGTAACATATTTGACGAACAGCACAACAAAAGCTTGGCAGTCTTACAGGTTAACAAATCATTTTAGAGAATTATTTGTACAGTTCAAAGTTGTGAAATTTCTTGGACAGGCACTGTGTTGTTCCACTCCTCCTAATAAGTCAATTGGTTTGGAGTTCTGTCCCTCCTTGTGAAGAGGGGGCACTCTCACCTGGTTGATGCAATTCTGTCCCTCCTTGTGAAGAGGGGGTACTCTCACCTGGCTGATGCAAATTTACATCCCCAATTGGAAGACCTGACCTTCCTTCACTACCGACATTTCCTCTATATTCACATCCTCTTGAAACCTGACAATCGATTTCCCACGCTCCTTGAATACCTGGTTCTGTATCATGTGTTCTACTTTGATGGCTTATATTATCACACAAAAAGACTCAATTCAAATTCCATTTTGCAAATACAATATATCTCGGATGGGCTGTTGGTAGCAGCTACTTTTCTACTATGTTTTGAACTTTTGCTTGTGTACTTTTGCAATTATCGCATAAGGCTATCAGGAGTGGCTAGCACTCTAAGATGGCTATGCCACGAAATGTTTGCCTGTCCTTTGGCCATATTGTTATTTGCAAACAAAAAATGGACCAGTAGAACAAGAATGCCAGGATTCAATATAATTATTATCAAATCTTAGCAATACATAGTATTTATTTCAAGTTTCCAACACAATTCTTTTGCATCTTACAACACAGTAAAAAGGCTCAACAATACTTTTCCCACAGCTCATTCATATCTCATATACACCATCGACATACCAACAAATCCTCCTAATCTGGATATTTATTATTCCCAGGACACAATACAAAACCATGAATTAAAACTCAAAACTCATATATTTTTAGATGTCTCTCTGTATTTATTACAGGAGTTGTTTGTCTGTCGACACATGTTTCGGTTGAAGTTGTCATGATCTCTGCTTCCAAAAGGTCAGGGTTTTCCCAACTCCCTTGGAAGCAGATCCATAACCCAGGTTCCGAGGGCCAACCAGTCCCAATTGGGACCTTTTGGACCCAGTCCTGGCGCCAGTGGCACCAGGCTCATAAATGTGCCCAGTCCCAGCGCTGGAAACGCCGGGCTCATGATGCTTGGGTGGACTTACCTGCAGCAGACCATGCTGCTTACTTGCCTGCCAGCTGAGCCTCTGATCCTCTTCTGTTTGGAACTACTTTTCCTGTTGGGTGGGGCAGGAGCCACTCCCTAGATTCAGAACACTGGAACTCTTCTGGAAAGCAGGAACTCTTTTCTTACCTAGGCGTGGCTGTGGAAGGAGACACCTAAGCACTACAGGAGGCTATTTAAACCACACCCGGTGGATGAATCTTGCTTTGCGTTATTCTGCATCCTCTGCAGCAGAACGCTCATCGTGTCTTCTGCATCGGATCCTGGGCCTAAGGAAAAAGGCTTACCATCCTGAATCCAGTCTTCAGCAACACCTATAAAGACAAGAAAGAACAGGTTAGCATTCCGGCATCTGAAAGACAAAGGCTTACCTACTCTTCGTGCGCTCCGGAGGTCTTCACACTGCATTCCGGCATCTGAAAGACAAAAGCTTACCGACTCTTCGCACGCTCCGGAGGCCTTCGGCGCTGCATCCTGCATCTGAAAGACAAAACAAGGTGCGTTTAAAGACATTGGGGAACTTTGATACTCACGTGCCATTACTCCTTTCCACATCAACCCCAGTGGGTATTCCGGCACCCTGCAGCCGCTCCGAACTCGTACCTGCAAAATAAAAGACAGTTAGAGCGCATCGTGAAGCAGGCAACAAGCGCTTACTTACGTGCTTCCAAGCGCTTCTATTCATCATACGGACTCCATCTTCAACTCACTTCAGCCCGTCATCCGCCATCGCCGGAACCTGCAAAACAAGAGACATCATTGCTAAAGACTTTAAAGACAATAGAATTACTCAAAACTTACCGTTCGTGCAGTAAACGACGGACAGCAGTCCTCTGAAGTCAAGAGGCCTGCGCTACCGATCCAGTGAAGAAACTGGTTACAGCACCCTGCCCCGAGGTAGATGGAGAGCTCGGCATTCACTTACCTAAGGTGAGAGCGTTAACCTTTGGGGGTCTACAGGAGAGCAAAAAAGGGAAGAGATAGGGACACCCCAATAACCCCAGTTCATTAATCCCATATTTTCTGTCTGCAGACATCTTACTCTTGAAGTCAGGCATACAGTGCACAGAGGTCCAGCCCAAAGAGCCAACCGGGTGCTACACATCACCTTTGAAGATACGGTAGTCGCCCAGTCAAGACCGGCGCCTCTGCGAGAATCAGGTGAGCGTTACAGAACGCAAAGCCTACCGCAAAACTCTCGCCCAGGCGCTATGGAAACCTCGGATACTGACCATCTAGCCCGGTTACTTGGGGAACTAAGGGCAGAAGTGCATGCAGCTCGTCAGGAAACGAATGCTCTAAGAAGGGAACTAATTATTTCCAAGGAGAGAACAGACGGTCTTGCTAGACAATTGCTACAGTCACAAGCCGGACAAACCCCGTTACCCGTATCAGGGGTAAATCTTCCTTCAACATTCTCTATGAATCCAGTGCAGATCAACCTACCTGGGAATGTACCTCTGGCTCCGCCCGAACGATTTTCTGGTGACCAAAAGAGGTTTGCAGTATTTATCAATCAGTGCCGGTTGCACTTCTTATGCCGGCCAGCAGCCTTTCCAACTGATCAAGCTAAAGTAGCTTTTGTACTTTCGTACCTTAGTGGCAATGCGGCAGACTGGTCGATCCCTCTAGTTAATCAAGATGATCCGGTTCTCCATGATTTTCAAGCCTTTCAGCTTAGTATGGAAAAACTGTTCGCAAGACATTCACAGGGGCAGGCCTTGGACAATGAGCTTCTTTCGTTGCGACAGGGTAATCAAGACCTTTTGGCTTATATTGCATCTTTCAATAGACTAATAGTGGAAACTCAATGGCCTGAGGACAAAAGGATTACGCTGCTTTACAGAGGTCTACGTGGAGAGCTCAAAGACGTTTTAGCCCAAGTAGTGAATCCCCCACAAGACTGTTCGGATTATATAGACTTGGTCGTTCAAATAGATCATAGACTGCAGAACAGGAAGGCCGACCGTTCCAAGTTTGATGCTCGAGTATTTTCCAAACCGCCAACTCCTTCCAAAGGAGTAGACTCCGGGGAACCCATGCAAATCGGGAGTCTGAAAGGTCCTCTAACACAAAAGGAGCGGGAAAGGAGAAAACAGTTGCAATTATGCCTATATTGCGGAAACTCAGGGCACTTTCTTCGAGACTGTCAGGTGAAACCTGCCAAGAAGGCAGTAGGAGCTGCAGTTACCAAAGTTACAAACTCTGAGCAAGGAAACGACCTCGCCCGACAAGAATAGAGGTCCTCTTGCCGAGCGTGAAAACCAGTTCCGTGACCTCGCATTTCGTGATACCTATGGTCCTCATTAGCCCTGATAATCCGGATCGATTACATGCAATTGAAGCTTACGTCGACAGCGGTGCCATCGGCAATTATGTGGATCATGAAATGGTTTTGAGGATGAATCTAACTCTTTGTCCCAAGGCTGTAAAGGACGTCATTACTACAGTGGATGGTACGGAGATAGCCTCCGGGCCAGTAACGCACACCACTCAAGAGGTGACGCTAGTAAGTCAAGATGGACACCATGAGAAGATCGTGTTCGATGTGATCAAGGCCCCTCAGTTTCAGATTATTCTAGGAATACCTTGGTTAGAGAAACACAATCCTCTGATCGATTGGCGAGCAAGAACGGTCCAGTTTCCAGAATGTGTCTCTACTTGTCACCCTCCACCTGGTGTTGCACTGGCAGCAATTTCTTCAGAGACTCCCCAGTTACCTCCCGAATACCTTGAATACCAAGATGTTTTCCGGAAGGATCAGGCTAACACTCTACCTCCTCATAGGTCTTATGACTGCCAGATAGACCTGATACCTGGATCTACTCCTCCTTGTAGTAGAATTTATGCCCTCACCGAGCCTGAGAACCTTCACCTTCGACAATACCTGGATCAATACCTGGCGAATGGGTTTATTCGTTTTTCCAAGTCCCCTGCTTCTTCAGCTTTGTTCTTCGTTTCAAAAAAGGAAGGAGACCTTAGAACTTGTATCGATTATCGCTCCCTGAACCAGATCACCGTTAAGAATAGATATCCGTTACCTTTGATCCCTGAACTCCTGGACCAAGTCAGAAAAGCATGCATATATACAAAGCTGGATCTTAGAGGAGCTTACCACTTGGTACGAGTAAAAGAGGGCGATGAATGGAAGACTGCCTTCCGCACCAAGTATGGGCTATTTGAATATCCGGTCATGCCCTTCGGACTTTGCAATGCCCCGGCCGCCTTTCAATATTTTATGAACAATGTCCTCAGAGAGCTCATAGATGTGTGTGTTGTTGTTTACATTGACGACATCCTCGTTTATTCTTCATCGGAATCTGAACATCGGAAACACGTGAAAATGGTCCTCGAAAGATTGCGTCAACACAAACTTTTCACTAAGTTGGAAAAATGTGTTTTCAACGTGACTGAAGTTGAATTCTTGGGATTCATATTATCACCTGGCGGAGTACGTATGGATTCAAAGAAGGTCGATGCAGTTCTCAAATGGCCATCACCATCCTCCGTAAAAGGTGTGCAAAGCATGTTAGGCTTCGCTAACTTTTACCGCAGGTTTATCCCCGAATTCTCTCGAATAGTCCAGCCCATCACTGCCTTGTTAAAGAAAAACAAACGTTTTGAATGGTCTACCGAGGCGGAACAAGTTTTCCAGGATTTGAAGACTAAATTTATCTCTGCACCAATCTTAAAACACCCTCGCCCCGAACTCCCCTACATCGTGGAAACTGATGCTTCAAGCCTTGCCATGGGGGCAGTTCTATCACAAAAGGACCCGGTAACCAATCAGTTGCATCCCGTGGCATTTTGGTCCCGCAAATTCTCGCCTCCTGAAATCAATTACACGATTACTGACAAGGAACTTCTGGCTATCAAGTCTGCCTTTAAGGCTTGGCGGCATTATCTGCTGGGGGCCCGACACACCGTTACTGTGATTACGGATCACCGAAACCTGCAATATTTGAAAACCGCAAAAGCCCAATCCTCTAGACAACTCCGTTGGGCATTATTCCTTGCCGAGTTTGACTTCATAATTACCTATCGACCTGGTACAAAGAACGGTAAAGCTGATGCCCTTTCTCGGATGGGAGTGGAAGAACACTTGATCAACCCTAAACCTGTACCAATCATTCCCGAACAAAGAATTCTGGGTGTAATCGCCACAGAATCCATAGAGGAAGTTAAGGATAAAGCCAGGCAACTTGGAACTCCAGCAGACATACAGAATTGGCATCTGCAGGGAAAGGACTTTGCAGTAAAGGACAACTTATTGTATTTCCAAGAACGATTATACCTACCCAGCACAGATTTACAGAAAAAAGTAATCTCCTGTTATCACGATTCTTTAATGGAAGGTCATCCCGGTATGGCCAAGACCTCAGAAAAGATCAAGCGCTACTTCTGGTGGCCGTCTTGGAAAAAAGATATTAGAGACTTTATAATGTCTTGTGGAGTATGCGCCCAAAACAAGAGTCAAAAGGAAAGACCAGCAGGCCTCTTACGCCCTATTGACATCCCACCTCGCCCTTGGCATACGCTTTCTATGGACTTCATCACCGATCTACCTCCATGCTCCGGATACAATACGATTCTAGTAATCGTGGACTTATTCTCCAAGATGGCGCATTTCATTCCGCTCAAAGGCTTGCCAACAGCAGCAACTCTGGCCCGAGAATTTCTCGAAAACATCGTCCGACTACACGGTTTTCCTTCCGTTCTAATTTCGGATCGAGGTAGTCAATTTCTTTCTCATTTTTGGCGAAGTTGCTGTCGGTCGGCTCAAATTGATGTGAGACTATCGACCAGTCACCACCCTCAGACCGACGGACAAACCGAGAGGACCAATCAAACTCTGGAACAGTATTTACGCTGCATGCTGCAACAAACTGAAAAAACTTGGAAAGACATCCTTTGGATAGCCGAATATGCCTACAATAACTCTGTCCATTCGGGAACTGGGAAAACACCGTTTTTTCTTTTGTACGGCAGTCACCCTCGAACCTCGGAGTTGGATCCCCTCCAAGATCTTGAAACACCAGCAGTAGACTACCTGCATTCTACAATCACCCAAGCCTTTAAGGAAGCTGCTTCTCACCTTCAAAGGGCTAAAGAACAATACAAGAAAGGAGCCGATCAACATCGGAAGGAAGCCCCTCAATATCAAGTAGGGGACCAAGTCTGGTTATCCACCAAATATCTACCTCTAAAAGGGCCACGCACATTCAACCCAAGATACCTTGGTCCCTATTCCATCACTACCATAATAAACCCAGTAGCGGTCAAGTTGGACTTGCCCCCTCACATGAAGATACATCCGGTCTTCCACGTCTCTCTATTAAAACCCGTGCAACCTCAAACCCGACTAACTAAATCTCCAAAACCCATCCTAGTTGATGAAGAACTCGAGTTTGAAGTCAAAAGCATTCTGGACTCCAAGATCTCCAAATCTAAACTATTTTACCTAATTGACTGGAAAGGCTACGGCCCCCAAGAGAGATCCTGGGAACCTGCTGAATATGTCCACGCTTCTCGCCTAATCAAAAGATTTCACCGAACATTTCCTGACAAGCCAAAACCCCCAGAGAAGCCCGGTTTGGGAGGGGCCTTGAGGGGAGGTACTGTCATGATCTCTGCTTCCAAAAGGTCAGGGTTTTCCCAACTCCCTTGGAAGCAGATCCATAACCCAGGTTCCGAGGGCCAACCAGTCCCAATTGGGACCTTTTGGACCCAGTCCTGGCGCCAGTGGCACCAGGCTCATAAATGTGCCCAGTCCCAGCGCTGGAAACGCCGGGCTCATGATGCTTGGGTGGACTTACCTGCAGCAGACCATGCTGCTTACTTGCCTGCCAGCTGAGCCTCTGATCCTCTTCTGTTTGGAACTACTTTTCCTGTTGGGTGGGGCAGGAGCCACTCCCTAGATTCAGAACACTGGAACTCTTCTGGAAAGCAGGAACTCTTTTCTTACCTAGGCGTGGCTGTGGAAGGAGACACCTAAGCACTACAGGAGGCTATTTAAACCACACCCGGTGGATGAATCTTGCTTTGCGTTATTCTCCATCCTCTGCAGCAGAACGCTCATCGTGTCTTCTGCATCGGATCCTGGGCCTAAGGAAAAAGGCTTACCATCCTGAATCCAGTCTTCAGCAACACCTATAAAGACAAGAAAGAACAGGTTAGCATTCCGGCATCTGAAAGACAAAGGCTTACCTACTCTTCGTGCGCTCCGGAGGTCTTCACACTGCATTCCGGCATCTGAAAGACAAAAGCTTACCGACTCTTCGCACGCTCCGGAGGCCTTCGGCGCTGCATCCTGCATCTGAAAGACAAAACAAGGTGCGTTTAAAGACATTGGGGAACTTTGATACTCACGTGCCATTACTCCTTTCCACATCAACCCCAGTGGGTATTCCGGCACCCTGCAGCCGCTCCGAACTCGTACCTGCAAAATAAAAGACAGTTAGAGCGCATCGTGAAGCAGGCAACAAGCGCTTACTTACGTGCTTCCAAGCGCTTCTATTCATCATACGGACTCCATCTTCAACTCACTTCAGCCCGTCATCCGCCATCGCCGGAACCTGCAAAACAAGAGACATCATTGCTAAAGACTTTAAAGACAATAGAATTACTCAAAACTTACCGTTCGTGCAGTAAACGACGGACAGCAGTCCTCTGAAGTCAAGAGGCCTGCGCTACCGATCCAGTGAAGAAACTGGTTACAGCACCCTGCCCCGAGGTAGATGGAGAGCTCGGCATTCACTTACCTAAGGTGAGAGCGTTAACCTTTGGGGGTCTACAGGAGAGCAAAAAAGGGAAGAGATAGGGACACCCCAATAACCCCAGTTCATTAATCCCATATTTTCTGTCTGCAGACATCTTACTCTTGAAGTCAGGCATACAGTGCACAGAGGTCCAGCCCAAAGAGCCAACCGGGTGCTACACATCACCTTTGAAGATACGGTAGTCGCCCAGTCAAGACCGGCGCCTCTGCGAGAATCAGGTGAGCGTTACAGAAGTACAATGTGGGCAGAAAACACCTTGCCCCGATATTCTAGCCAAGCTTCATCAGGATGGAGCGCAACTGTCCAATATACGTTGCCTCAAGAGTAGATAGGATGAGCCCCGTGATCTCCACTGGGTTTCAGAGGACGGTGACTTGGTAATGGGATTAGTCCTTATTGTGTGTTATGTGGCGGTGTGCAGTGAAAAATAAATACCCTCTTCTTATTCCTTAGGCTGGTGGTTTATCTAGCCATGTGGATGTTGATCCATAGGGTTCACATGGACTTCTGGAGGCAATAGCTTGATAGTGGGGTCAGTCCCTGTTGTGTGTTCTGTCGCGTAGTGCAGCAAAGAAATATGCACTCTTCTTAGAGCTCTGAATGGCCGTATGGATGTACATGCCTGGGGGTACTCAGTCACAAAATCCCTGTGTCTCGAGCCTTTGCAATGGGATGCTTCATATGCTTCCAAACCATCGTCCCATTATATGACGGTCTGTGGTTGTCTCAAAACGTTAGTATCCAGTTGTTTGTGGTACTCGCATCGATCCAGAGCTCCCGCTAGCACTTCTGAATGGAATCTCGGTGTGTGCTGCGTTCGTGCTTAGCTACATTTTTGTTTTTTGTTTTTTCTTTCCTCTTTTGATCTAGCTAAGCGCGAACGCAGCACACACCGTGATGTATACCAGGTATCTCTTGTTCATCATATGCATATTGTTCTTTGGCCTTCTTCCTGCCCTCTCAGGTCTGTAATTGCCATATATGGAAAGCCCTATCCGATGCAAAGCCTTTCCTTTCCTGGGCAAAAATGGCATTCTGTGTGTCAGACCGGATGTCAGTCCTTATTCAGGTCCCTGAATGTCTTTTACTAGGAAGATTGGGTGGCTAGTGCCTATGCATGATTGGATAGCCACTGCCAGTTTGAATGGTGCAGATCCTTACCATTGTTGGAAATGGGTGTGCTTCCAGTCCAAAATCTGGATAAAAGGGTTGCAGCCATTCGGAAGATCAACAACCCCTACGAATAATTGAAGCCCGCTAATGACCTGAGGAACCGTTGTAACTGCCCAGCATTGCCTTCAGCCAACCCCCGGTGAAGCCCTGCTACTCTATCCGGTCTGAAAAAGACCTTCATCGGGGCTTTGACACCCCTGCACCGGGGCCATGGGGTGAACAAACAGTCTCAACCCCTGCTATTGGATCCGTGCCTTCTGAGTCATCTGAAGTTTCCCTGGACCAACCGTTGGCCTGACCGGTTCTCTCCAGGGCTACCTCGCTGAGGTCATAGAGATTCAGAGATCATCCTTGGATCTTGAAGATCTTCAACTTGTGCTACAAGGCGCATGCTCCTGCATTGTCAGCCTTTTATTCCCAACAGAAGCCATGCAGGCCCTGTTCCACTGTTCGCCTATCCAATATTGCATGTCGCTCCCTCTGCAACTGTCTTCCTCGCTCTCTGGAGGCCTTCTGGGGTTGCCTGTCCTGCAGAAGTCTTCTTCCTTTAGTTGCATAGGCATTCAGCTGGACAGTGCCTGGAACCATAAGATGGATACTGCAACCATCAAAATGAAACCCTACGTCTGAAACTGACCTCTGCACCCGTGACCAGTGTTCCTCCCTCGACCAGGGCAAGCACAGAAGAACGTGTCCTCAACAGAATCTGTAACCTCTGAAGTGGTATCTGGAGAAATCAGAGTATGGGGTTGGGTGGTAAGCTAACAATCATGTTCCTTTCTGTCCCTCTTTTCCACAGGGTTGTGTGGCCCTACAATTCTGTCCCAATCTCTCTCTCTCTCTCTCTCTCTCTCTCTCTCTCTCTCTCTCTCTCTCTCTCTTTCACTCTCTTTCTCTCTTTTTTTCTCTCTTTTTCTCTCTCTCTTTTTCTCTCTTTCTCTCTCTTTTTCTCTCTCTCTCTCTCTCTCTCTCTCTCTCTCTCTCTCTCTCTCTCTTTCTCTCTCTTTCTTTTCTGATTTAGATCAGGGGTGATCTGTCAAGGATCCCCTCCTGGGCCTTCCTTAGTGTAGTAGGATTTTGTTTTAGACCTCTTTTTATTGGTTTAAATAAAAAAAACATAACAAAACATGATTGGGTACATCTTGTAAGAAACTAAGAGCACAAGTAAATGCAGGAAACATTGATCCACTGTAAGGTACACATGGTCCACAGGATACAAAGATGAGACGACAGAGTCAATATATCAAAGCATTGCTTCTCATTCCTCCCCATACCATTTCCCCTATATTTTCTGTGTTATTGGCTGGGCAACTTCATGCATTATATATTTTTTCCAGGCAGGGATATGCACACTTCGACTTCGGAGATCCATGTACTTAATCGGGGGCTTTCTGCAGCCCCGCATGTGGTCGCAATCATGCGTTTTATCAGACCTATTGCAGTAGGTAGGAACAATCTTTCGTAGCGATTATATGTGGTCCCCCCCAGATCCCCAACATCAGTAGTTTAGAGTCTTCTGGAATAAGCGTCCAGAACAGTGTTTAACCTGTCCAGACATTTGCCCCAAAATCTGCAGGCCTGGGTACATTCCCACAGAATATGAAAGAAGGTCCCCTCATTACCTCTGCATCTTAAACAGTGAGCATGATCCGCTCGTCCCCATTTGAATAACAATGTACAGGGGGTAGTACATCATGTGCAATATCTTGAGTTGTATTAGCCGCAACCTAACTGGGATTCTGACTTCCCTAGGGAACATTAAAGCCTCCCCCCATTCTTCAGACTGGAGCACACCAACATCCCCTTCCCATCTTGCCTTGAGGCTGCCCAATTCTTTTGTTCCAAAAGTAGTAATAACCTGCTATAAAGTAGATGTGAATTTGGTAGCAATACGTTCTGGGAGGACGTTTGTATGAAGAGTAGAGCTGAGAGGGATGTCCTAAAGGTTCCGGAACTGTGTACCTATAACATGAGGAAACTGTATGTAATGATAACGTTGGGTGTCCGGCAGCCCAAAAGCGAGTTGTAGATCCCCAAAGGACATGAGACTACCCTCGTTCACCACGTCTGGCGGAGTCAAAATATTGCAGCAAACCCACTTCTTAAAAGTGCCAATCTTGTTAAACCTCTGGTAACCCCACAACGTGCATTACCCTCACAACGGTTGGCCTAGAGTCGCCCTTCCCTCCGCCCACCCCAAATGGTGGTCTGCTTCCCTCCACACCTGCAGAGTGTGTTGTGTCATGTCGGGTAAGTTGGTCCCCCGATCACTATACAGGGATTAATTGAGTCGGCATACGTCCCTGCATCCTGCTTAATTCAGCTCTGATAATGTGGTAACTGGAGATCCCCATGTACCATGTAGCCAGTCATTTACCGTCACCAGATGCTTGCACAATAGTATTGTTGTATGCAACATAAACCTATACCCCCACCCACACTGAGCGCTGCAACTTAGCTAGGGCAATACAAGACTGTCCCCCCCATCCCACCACCCACACAAATTCTCTGAGAGCAGCATCAATCTCTTCAAATTCCGATTTGGGGATCAATATTTAGTATAGCATGGTCACTATAGTCAGAAAATGTCATGGACATTTCCATAATCTTTGAATAAATTAACTCCCTCCCAAAAAATGAGTCCAACATGGAATACTTGCCTCCATTTCTCCATGTTTTGGCAGCAGGGATACCTCCTGGATATTTTCCATTCATAATGGGCATTCCTAGATCTTCACAGAATTCCACCCACAATGCGGCAATTCGAATCAACGTATTCCTCATCTTTGACATGTTGTGTCCAGCTTCGGCTGCTTTGAATTGTTTTTGGCAGAGGGAGCCCTGTGTCTATGGCGTCGGGTCGATGTCCCTCGAAGGCCTCCGTTGAGGGTGATGTCATCGGATGTTATAAGTAGCACGCACAGCGCCTGTTGCCTCAGTTCTGTTTTTCCACAAACGTGTTTGCTTCGTGAAACTCAGCGCGCTTCATACTTCTGAAGTATTTGCTGTTACGATTTTCGTTATGTCTTTGTCTTCTACACCGATGACACCACGGTCCGGATTCAGGAAATGCCAGGACTGCGGCTCCAAGATGTCCATCACAGACCTGCATCGAGTCTGCCTGTGGTGCCTCTGAGCAGGAGTGTCGATCTGTCCCGGGTACTCTGAGGGGCTGCCCTTACCTGCCCTTACAGTAGCTCCACATGGTGTGGGGGATGAAGTAATTCAATTAGCAAAGAGGATGGTTTGAACGACTCCAGGGACACTGTACGCAACTCCCAGTGGTGTCCTGAGGGGGTTGGCTCGCCTTTGGGTTGTAAGTGTCCCTCTTACCTCCCAGAGCACCGGGTTGACCCATTGGTCATGTGTAGTATCGTTCCATTTCTCTCGGTTGTTACTGCTCTGGGGGCATAGATTTATCCCATCTGAGATTGGCACTTTGACAGCTCAGTGGGGGGAGCGAAGATTCCTGCTAGGACCTATCCAAGGTACCTCACCTAGTTCAGGGTAGAGGAGGATCGTGGCCCGGTGGCCTAACTGGGTGAATGGTGTGTTTGGTGTGCTACAGTTGTACGTCCGGTGCTGCGAGTTTCTATCAGTATCGAGGGGACGCTGGCTTGACAGAAGTGATTATTTATTTACCAAATATAAATGTGCTTGTTCTTAGGTGACGCCGCTCACAGAATTGATTATTTATTTACCACATGTGAAACCGCTTGTTCTCAGCTGACTCCACTGACAAAAATGATTATTTATTTACCAAATGTGAATGCACTGATGATCCCACTGTTATAAATGAGTATTTATTTACCAAAAATGAATGTGCTTGTTCTCAAAGTGATCCCCACGGATCCATTTGATTATTTATTTACCATATGTGAATGTACTTGTCCTCAGGGGCCACCCCAAGACCTACTACAATGTTATGGCAACAAATGTGTATTTAATTTTAGCGAAAATGATGAAATGAGAACTGTAAAGAGTTGTTTCTTTCATGTACCAGCAGGGGGCCCCTCTGCTGGGAGCACCGTGATGTAATAGTTTTCCAGTCTATGTAGGAGTGGTTTAACAGATTTCATTACTTAAACGAAAGCGGCTCACGCTTAAAAAACGAAGTAAAACTGTGTCTGTTTATTAAGCCTGGGGCACTAGTACAGCTGTCAGTCCTCTGGGCTGACCTACTCTAGGCCCTCACGAGGGCCCCCGCCTTTAGCCCCCCCCAACTCCCCGGTGTTTTCGTTTATTTTTATTTTTTTTGCGCATGTGTGCAGTAAGGTGTTAGACTCCTAGGCTCAGGTCTCCTACAGGTAGCGACTCACTCATTCCTATAGACAAAAAGAAAAAAAAAATGGGAGAAACACCTTACAATAAGTTCATATAAAAAATTCACATGAGTTGAGCAAGGGTGGTCTGTCCAAAAGATAGGATAGCTTTGTGTGTTTGTGGCAGTACTTGTCATTTGCAGCCCAGCTGCTAAGCCCAGGACAGAGATGGACTCCAATCCCTATGGGGACTTCAAAGAAACATTTAGCAGCACCCTTCTATACCCAAAACACACTGTCATGATGTCTCTTGATGCCCTAATAAAGAATCTGATAGAAGGACGTAAAAAGGCGGAGTAGAGACGTCAGAAGGTATTGCAAGTGTAGAAAGCTGGATTCTTTCTCTCATACAGATCATGTGCTTACTTCACCAGAGCTGCTGTTTTTTTTTACCAAAGCTAGCTATGTGGCTTTGATGTTCAACCACTCTCAATTGCTTATCTAACACTGTGTCCCCGCTTACCTTCAACAAATAGTATAGATGGACTTTTATAGAAAGCTGTTAGTAGCAAAATATTTTCGTAAATATATTGCTAGATAATTAGACATGCTCTTTAGAGCTAACAACGGTGTAGAGTACCCTTGTCATTTTAGAGATACGTTCAAGTGATATTTTAACAGGCTATACACATCTTCTCAATTTCCTTACTTAAGGAAAATAGGCTCGAGAACTTAGACTTCAATTAAGGGAACTTTAAGTGCTTCATGCCCAAAGTATAATTTTATAAAGATCCTCCCAGTGAGTACAAAATATTCAGATTCAGAAGTCAGCCCAACTTTTTATTCTGTGTGGTGAGGTTGAGGCTGTCTTTTAAAGCTAAGAAATTATTCTATTGTATTAGTTCTAACAAAGCCTGTAATTGGTTATGATGAAGTGCAAGAGGGGCAGTGGTAGGGTTATTGTCAAGCTATGGGGGAGATGGCGGCCATTACTAGTTCCGTTACGTCTCTGCCGTTTGTTTTGGTAACGGTCTAGTTTTGTACAATGGCCACCGCCGTGTATGAACATACACTCTTCCTGCAGTTCCGCGCGTTGCACTGGTTTTCCTCCCGTGCGTGCACTGCACTGTGTTTCGGCTCGGTGTTATTTTTTCCCTCTTGACAGCTGGCCGCTATAATTTTTCCTTTAGTGGCTTGCCTGCTTTTCCTCCGCTCTCTCGCCCTGCTTGGATGTGTTTTTGTTGTCATCCTTGCCTGGCTTCCCCCGTCCTGTGTTGTTGCTCCTGTCTTCGCTCTGCTTTCCTTACCGTACTGTGGCTGCTTCACTCTTCTGTCCCGAGGACTCATCGATCCACGGATTGAAGACCGTTCCAACCCATCGACAGAAAG
The DNA here is from genome assembly GCF_040938575.1 of Ambystoma mexicanum. NCBI lineage: Eukaryota > Metazoa > Chordata > Amphibia > Caudata > Ambystomatidae > Ambystoma > Ambystoma mexicanum. Next base: position 465,500,172 of record NC_090927.1, on the reverse strand, counting down.
GTGTGCGGTTACGGTGCAAGCTCCAAGGACCACGTGAGCAGGGTTTTTGTGCCGTTGGCTTTTCCCTGTGTTTTTGGGTCTGGCTCCCAGGGAGGCCTCTCTGTTGGGGTTTAACCTGCCAACAGTGTGGCTTCCCGAGGAGAGGCCGTACCTACTACAGAAGGAGAAGAAAGTAAAGAAGGAGACCCGGAATCCCCGATGTCACAAGAAGTCCCAAGGGGAAGACCTCTTGGAAGATACAGGTGAGGAGGAAGGGAGGGAGGAGGATTCCGACCTTGACAGCATTTCTGACAGCGTGCAACGCCCACCCAGAATTATGGCTTCGTTAGAGCAGTATCACAAAATGGTTACTGCCATTCAAAGTCTTACAAATGAGATGCAGACACTCGGTACAGAAAACGCCAATCTAAAGCAGCAGATGGTGGATATGGCTGCCAGAAACAAAGGCAACCGAAGGGATTTACCACCTTCCCCACTGTCGTTTGGGAAGTATGATGGGAACCCCAAGACCCTGAATGAATTTCTGGATGCCTGCTTTATGTATTTTGCCTTCCGGCCCCACACTTTTGAGAAGGAAAAGGCAAAGGTGGGGTTTTTGATATCCAACTTAGTGGGTAACGCCCTGGCGTGGGCGACTCCATTGATTACCCGCTCAGATCCAGTTACCAACGACTATGCCCAATTCATCCAGCAATTCAGAAACCAATTTGAATGCCAAGAGGCACAATTCTCTACCTACGAAGCATTAGTCGATATCCGACAAGGTACCCAAGACGTCCAGACCTATGCATCACTCTTCCAACGTTTAGCCACTAACGCTGGGTGGCCTGATTCGGCTCAACAAACTTTGTTTCGCAGAGGCTTAAACGAAGAATTGAAGGACGAATTGGCTAGAACGGTGCATCCCCATACCTTTCAAGAATTAGTAACACTTACTCTACAAATGGAATTCCGTTTAGGGGAGCGCAAGAAGGAAAGGAGGAAGAGCCGTGTTTATCCTCCTTCCCAATTTCCTCCTCCTGCTTCAAACGAGAAACATGCAACCTCTTCCAGAGAGGAACCGATGCAGATTGGTACGATGAGGGGGCCTCTTACAGCCAGCAGAAGAACACAACAGAAGAGTCGGGTTTATGCATATACTGCGGCTCACAGAAGCATCTACTAAGGAACTGTCGCGAAGTGCCTCCTCGGAGGTTGGGAAACGGGAATCCCCGAACCTAGGCAGGGATAGGTCGGGGGTGATTGTCATCAGTCCCTGTAGTTCCACTAAGACTGTTCCTACATCAGAAGACAGCCGACTTATGGTGATCAAGGTTAAGATGTCTTTTGAGGACTAAGAACTTGAAACTTTAGCCATGCTGGATTGCGGGGCAGCAGGCAACTTTTTGGACATCAGCTAGGCCAAGAAGAATGCTCTTCCTCTTAGACAGAAGGGAAGATCAGTCCCAGTGGAAGCAGTGGATGGTTCTCCCTTGTCGTCAGGACCAGTTGAGTGGGAGACGCTTCCCATAAGGACCACCATTTTCTCTCACTAGGAGGATCTGATCTTAGACCTTATCAAGGCAGATCACTTCCCCATAATATTGGGAATGCCGTGGTTGCGTCGGCATAATCCCACTATTGATTGGACTGAAAATACTGTGCTGTTTGCTTCACCCTATTGTAGGGATCACTGCCTGGTCAACTCCATCTCTGAACCACTTCATGGAGTCCAAGAATCGGTCATCCCCCATTCCTGTAAATTCGATACCCACTCAATACAGAGACTTCGCAGAGGTTTTTCAAGATAAGGTATATTGCCTTCTTCCTCCTCATCGAGTAGAGGACTGCGCTATAGAAACCCTTCCTAAAGCCTCTATTCCCTTTAGTAGAATGTATCCTCTCTCCATTCCGGAACGTCAGGCCTTGAAGGAATAATTGGAGACCCATCTGGAACATGGTCTTATACGAGAATCCAAGTCGCCCGCTGGAGCAGCTCTCTTCTTCATACCTAAGAAAGGTTCCCTGCAATTACGGCCCTCCATAGACTACTGAGGATTGAATAAGCTAACGATCAAGGACCGGAATCCCATGCCCCTAATCAATAGTATACTGGAAGCTGTCCAAGGGACAACCATCTTTACTAAGTTAGATCTTAGGGGAGCTTACCATTTACTGCGCATTCGTTCTGGTGACGAATGGAAAATGGCCTTCCGCACCCCTTTAGGCCACTATGAGTACACCATTATGCCATTTGGATTGGTTAATGCCCCTGCTCTGTTTCAGAGGTTCATGGACAAGATGTTTTCAGACCTGTTGTTCGTCAATGTGGTGATCTACCTAGACGATATTTTGATTTATTCTTCCTCTTTGGACGAACATCGCAAACTGGTCCGGGAAGTTCTTTCCCGTCTGCAAACCAACCACCTGTACGTCAAGATTGACAAGTGCGTATTTGAAACCTCCACTATAACGTACCTGGGGTTCATTCTCTCGGCAGAAGGCATACAGATGGATCCTTCCAAGATTCATCCCACCCTGAAATGGCCTTCTCCCAAGAAAGTTAAGGATGTTGAAAGTTTCCTTGGATTGGCAAACTCTTATAGGCAGTTCATTCCTGAGTTCTCCAGAAAGGTTTTGGCTATTACAGCTCTACTCAAGAAAGGGATTTGTTTTACATGGAATGACGCAGCAGCTGAAGAAGCTTTTCTGCATCTCAAACAGGCATTCACTACCGCACCCATTCTTCGGCAGCCGGACCAAAACCGCCCATTCATACTTGAAGCTGACACCTCGGATAAGGCTATTGGGGCAGTTCTCCTGCAGAAAGGAGACGACGAAGTAGAGCACCCCATTGCCTACCTTTCCAGGACGCTTGCATCCAGTGAACAGAACTATCTAGTTATCGAGAAAGAGTTACTTGCTATCAGGCATGCCTGCTCGGAATGGCGACATCTCTTACAAGGAGCTGTTCACCCGTTTTTGGTGAGAACTGATCACTGCAATCTCCGAGTCCTTCAACAGATGGAGTGTCGGAATGCTCGACATGCTCGCTGGGCGTATTTTTTTTTTCCCAGTTCGATTTCACCATCTCATACATACCTGGTAAGGATAATACCGTTGCAGATGCACTTTCTCGGTGTCATGATACCGAAGGTGAAGTTCCATACAGGGGAGAAAGAGTACTTGCGGGTAAGGAGATCATTGCTACCCTTAACACCTTTCTCCAAGACATCCGAGAAAACTCCTCTGCCAAAGTACTTACCCTTGATCAAAGACACCTCCTTGACGAAAAGTAAGGCCTATACCAAAAGGGGCAGGCCTTGTTTGTGCCTACCAAGGCTCTTCGTGATCAGGCTATTTCATGGTGTCATGACTTACCCACAGCTGGTCACAAAGGACAAAAGGCCACCATCGAACTCCTAAGCCGATATTTCTGGTGGCCCGAATTGCAGAAGGATGTGCAGTTATACGTCTCTACATGTCCAACCTGTGCTTTAGCCAAACACTCAACCAAGAGACCGTTAGGAGTACTACAGCAAGAGCTTCTCTCTTCCCAGCCTTGGATGCACGTTTCCCCAGATTTCATCGTGGACCTTCCCTTATCGGACGGATCTACGACTATCATGGTAACCGTGGACACCTTCTCCAAGTTGGCTCATTTCTCTGCCTTGCCCAGTCTCCCTTCAGCTCCACAAACAGCCACCGTCTTCCTAAAGAATGTGGTTTGTCTTCATGGACTCCCTCTCACCATAGTGTCCGACCGTGGTACCTAATTCACCTCTGCCTTCTGGTCCTCTTTGTGTCATCAGATGGGTATCCAAAGGGCGCTATCTTCTGGTTATCACCCCCAAAGTAATGGGCAGACTGAAAGATTAAATTCCACCTTAGAACAGTATTTACGTTGCTTTTGCAGCCACCGACCGTATCAATGGAGTCAGAATTTAGCTTTAGCAGAGTTTGCTTATAACAACACAGTTCACTCCGCCATTCGGATTAGCCCTTTTTTTTGTACTTACGGCTACCATCCCAGGGATTTCCCCTTGGAGCTATCAACATCTTCTAGGATCCCGTCCATTGAACATTTGTTGGACAATATCAAGGAAACACATAAAGTTGCAAGAGAAGCCCTTGAGGCAAGCAGAACAACCTACAAGACCTACGCTGACAAGAAGAGACAGCCAAACCCTGATTGGAAGAAGGGAACTCGGGTATGGTTGTCTACCACATTTTTGCCCTTGTGGATACGTAGAGGGAAGTTTTCACCTAGATACATCGGTCCTTACCCCATTTTAGACCGGATCAACCCTGTGGCCTTCCGTCTTCATCTCCCAGCAAGTATGAAGAGAATACACCCAGTTTTCCACACATCACTATTGAAGGAATACAGAGAGGATCCCTACAAGTGTAAGATTCCCAGAGCTGAAGCCTTCATACCACCTGCAGAGGAAGAATATGAGGTGGCCTATCTGGTAGATTCCAGATACAGAAGAGGAGTCCTTCAGTATTTAGTGCACTGGAAGGGCTATTCTGGGGCAGAACATACTTGGGAGGCTAGATACCATATACATGCCCCCCGACTTCTCAAGGAATTCCATAGACGGCATCCGAGGGGCTCTGAGGAAGAGACGTTGCACTGTCATGCCCGACTGGAAGCTATGGGGGAGATGGCGGCGCCATTACTAGTTCTGTTACGTCTCTGACGTTTGTTTTGGCAACGGTCTAGTTGTTTTGTACAATGGCCACCGCCATGTATGAACATACACTCCTCCTGCAGTTCCGCGCGTTGCACTTGTGTTCCTCCCGTGCGTGCGCTGCACTGTGTTTCGGCTCGGTTATTTTTTCCCTCTTGACAGCTGGCCGCTATAATCTTTCCTTTAGTGGCTTACCTGCTTTTCCTCCGCTCTCTAGCCCTGCTTGGCTGTGTTTTTGTTGTCATCCTTGCCTGGCTTCCCCCGTCCCATGTTGTTGCTCCTGTCTTCGCTCTGCTTTCCTTACCGTACTGTGGCTGCTTCACTCTCCTGTCCCGACGACCCATCGATTCACGGCTTGAAGACCGTTCTAACCCATTGACAGAAAGGTGTGCGGTTACGGTGCAAGCTCCAAGGACAATGTGAGCAGGGTTTTTGTGCCGTTTGGCTTTTCCCTGTGTTTTCGGGTCTTGCTCCCAGGGAGGCCTCTCTGTTGGGGTTTAACCTGCCGACAGTGTGGCTTCCCGAGGAGAGAGGCCCTACCTACTACAGAAGAAGGAAGGAAAGAAGGAGACCCGGAATCCCCGACGTCACAAGAAGTCCCAAGGGGAAGACCTCCTGGAAGATACATGTGAGGAGGAAGGGAGGGAGGAGGATTCCAACCTTGACAGCATTTCTGACAGTGATGTCCTGGTCAATCAAAAAAGACACTCGAAAGGAAGCCTTTCAGTGCTTCTATGTATACCTATATTGGGAAGAAAGGGCTTTAAAGTGTACTGTGCTGTGATTTATATTGTGACTGTAGTCCTGCTACCAGTTTCGATGGAATAGTCTTGTTTACTGAGGTAAGAAATTACTTTGGAAGAAGTATTACAGGCCCTCTCACCTAAGAAGGGGATAGATCCTAGATACTCTTCATACCAGGTGGAATATGTTGTTAACCTGGATTGTGAATGATATGCTAAAGTACTGGAAATTCAGCTGGGTCAGCTAATTTGTGAAATTGTTCAGCCTGAGCAACATGTGTTCAGTCCCGGCCAGGTCACAAAAGAACCTACTAGACTACCTGCAACATGGCATAGTTGACTTGCCTGTAGTAGCTTCCAGCTGACTGTTTTTCTTGCTGCTGAAACACCTGAATAGCAGTTCCACAACAGATTTGTTCATTAATAGATTTCTTAGGGCTAGTCATATTCCTAGTTTACACAATATGCACCATAGAACGTAAAAAAAGGGTTCTCACATATTTCCAAGTTCTTATTCAAAGGTTTGCCAAACCTTAACCAAACTACAGCCCGAGATTCCATTTAGCCAGATCGAATCACTCGGTATTTCCTGGAATCCCTCTGCTAAGTGCATGCAACATCTAATATAGTATTTTAGCATTGCTTTGCATGCAATTAAGACACGTGTAAGTGACTCCATAACCAAACGATCTCCACATAACCGGCAGTAGTGCTCATCCATAGGCAGCCCCAACCAAGAGCCCTTAACTGCAATAACTGGAAATTTGTTTAAACTTATTTGCATAAAAATACGCCTCAAAGCAGGGCACGGAAATTGGAAAACCTGTTTTTGAAACCTTCTATAAGGAAAATGCAGTTTGGCCTCATCACGCAGTCAAGTCAGTTTGCCCACATGGTCATGATTCTGGGCCCAATCCCAGGATAATGAGCACTTTTTAAAGGCACCTAAAAGTACTCCTAACCCCTCATCCCAATTAGGGGTTGAAGCGATCATATTAAAGTTCTCATTCATCACTTTAAACTCCAGAAGGGACAACCGGGAGTCCCTTTAATTAACTCGTCCTTTTATAATCGCAAGTACAGTATTTCCCTCTGCACAATTTTTTATGGAAACGTTACCCCTGTTTATCTTCGCCACCGTACCTACAGTGGTCAAACCCAGTTCTATCCGGATCGTCTGGATGGGAGTGGCTCCTGATGAGCACAAAATACTTTGCCAGACATAGTCCTCTAATGTATCTACCCAGAGCTCAGAGTTTGAATATGAGCATTCCAAGGCCTAGGCGATGCTTGTCACAATCTTTTGATGATACACTGTAGCAATACCCATTAGGCTAAACCCTGCATCACTGGTTACAACGTTTCTAATGAGGGCATAATGAATACCGCCTTTGCATGTAGTTTCTTAAGTAATGACAGATCTTTTTGCTGAGTACTTATATCCTAGCCAAGATATCGAAAGCTGTACACTCTGTTCATCTTTCCCACCAATGTTATAATATTCATATTCTCTTTAGCTTTCCCAAATCTCATGACTTTAGATTTATCCATGTTAATAACCAAGTCATTGGCCTTTGCATACTCAATCATTGCGTCTGTACTTCTGCTAATACCCACTTAAGTTGTATCAAAGATTGCCAAATAGTCAGCAGAGGCAAGATGCAAGATTTTTGTACTATCCAATTCACCAACATCCGCAAGGAACAGGTACGACGGGGGCAAGTACACAGCCCTGCTCTCAACGCCTTTGCCAATTTTAATTTGGGCAGTCGAATCCCCTGCATTGTTCAACCTAACCCGAGCGGCGTTGTTCTCATATAGGACTTGACGAGCATAAATCAGATGCCTGGGCATATTGAATCTTGCTAACTTTCCTCAGAGTTTAGTACAACCTATGGTATTGAAAGCTGAAGCAAAGTCAGCAAAGAGAATAAAAAGGGGCATTGCGGATGTTTGATGGATCTGCCAATAAAGATGTTATAAATGCATGAAAGCCCCTTCTGATATCCACTCTGAATTGGCCAAGTGCATGGTGTTTCCCAATCCTTGCGCCTTGAAACACCATTTTGCTGTATGGGCACCTTATAAATACCCAATAAATTAAATACATTTCTCAATGTCACGTAGCAGGCAAGTAGTGAATATTTTACTAGATCCATCTAATAGAGATAAAAGTTGATCATCCCTCTTGCCATGTTTGAACACTGGAATAATATGGGATTGGTTCCAGGAGAGTGGAATACGACCAGTACTAACAATCTGCTCAAACAGCACCATTAAAATGTCCGCTCATAAGTCAGGAAGGATGGGATCAGGATTGGCTTTCAGATCTATATTGGACACCCCATCGGGGCCGGGCGCTCTAGAATAATTAAGTTTCTCCAGCATGGGGTCTGGCATGGATTCACATGCTCATTCCCCGTCGTCAGGCTGGGAATCCTCGGTAAAGAAAAATCAGTATCAGTTTCGTTTCTGATCTGTCTTTCGTAGTAGTAACCAATCACTGATCTCTGCGTCATACTGACCACAGCCAATGACTGCCGTCTCCCTAAGCCCCGCCTCTGGCAGCCATCTTCAGATTTTTACCGCACGTTCAAGTGTTGGGATCCTCGTGCTATTGCTCTCGAGCGTTAGTGCTTTTTTCGCGCTTTTTCTTAGGAAACTTTTCTCTTTTTCGGTCAAAAGAGCCTCAAGCTCCACCGTTTCTTATCCGATCAACGGGGACCCGTGTCGGATTCTTCTACGCCCCTCAAGGGTGAAGATTTCGTCGAGCCACGCTTTTGGAGGACTCCAGAAATTTCTCAGGCCCTTCTCGAGCATGGCCCAGGAGAAGGGAAGCTCGACGCCCGGAAAGCTGTTCAGGGACTGCCCTGGATGCCAGCTTCAGAATGTCTTTAAGGAGGACGAACACTCCCTTTGCCTTTACTGCCTGCATGAAGACAAGACACACGTGGAGAAGGACTGTGCGTTTTGCAGCAATATGTCGGAGCGGACCATGAAGGACCGCCATCAGCGTCTCGCCAACTGGCTGGAAGGAAAGAGCCCGTCCGGCGAGAAGAAGAAGAAGAAGAAGTCCGAGCGGTCTTCTAAGACCTTTGAGGGCACCCCGGCGACAGGGGTCCAACAGAAGGCCAAGCACCGCGAGTCCGCTGGCACCGGGAGCGCCGAACGGTCGGGCTCTATGGGCGCCAGGCAGGGCACATCCTCCCCGGCGCCATCAACCACGAGCCAACGCTCTGGCTCGGGTAAGAGGAAGGCTGAGCACCCGGCGAAGCTCCTGGAGAGACCCCGGTCGTGCTCGAAGGCCCCATCGGAGGGGGAGCGAGGTGGTGACCCTCCCCCAAGGAGAAGGCGGTGAGCGCACCTAAGGTGGTGAAAGCCTTGATCCATCTGGCCAAGGCCTCTATCGAGACAGTCGCGGCGGCCCTGGCTCAGCCTGTGGAGGCTACACCAGTGGTATTGACCTCGGGGCCCAGAATCTCCCTGCCACCGCGGAGGGAGTCCTCTTTCATGCCCATCGACAGGACCCCCGTGAAAACTCCGACGGAGAAGAAAAAGCGTGGGTAGGAGGTCGTCGTGGATTCGGCCTCAACCTCTGAGGAGGAGCTGATCGAAGTCTTGGGCCACGGCGCTGGCGTGGAAGAAGACCATCCTGTCGGGCGGGACACCGACGTGGGAGACGACGAGAACGTCGAGGATGCCGACGGGGCTCCTGATCGCCTGTCGGAACCCCCTCAACCAGTGCCGCAAGACAACTCGGCAGCCATTTTGTTGGCTATACAGTCCTTATGCTCGCAGATAAGGACGAGACTGCCGTTAACACCAACGGAGGAACCGCTCCCGACGGGGGACCCGGAGCCAGGCCCTTCTGGGAGCCCTCCTCTTAAGAGAAGAAGGATTCATCCTCCACCTCCTTTTCAACCATCGCGCCCTGCTCAGCCCTCCTCCCCGTCCACGACACGTGGGGATGATACGGGGACTGACACGGACGCGACGGGTACAGACTACGAGGTTTACGACGAGGATCTCCTGTCGTCACCTCCCACCCGGGCTTCCCCGCCCGACGAGATTGGATCGTTTCACGCCATGATCGCCAGGGCATCCAAGCTTTTCCAGCTCTGCCCGGAAGAGAAGAAGGAAGGTTTCCTTTATCAACGGCGCGAGACCAAGAGGAAGACTGTCCTCGCTGTACCTCTATTGGACGATATCTGGGATGAGGGTCTCGCCCTCCTCAAGAACCCATCCACAGCGCTGGCTAGAAGGGATCGGTACGAGAAGAAGTACCGGGTCCCGGACGCAGCCCCCTTGTGCCTTCGGGCACAGCCAACCCCGGACTCGGTCGTCTCCGCGGCGGCCAGGAAGAAAGCGGGGGGGGGGGCGTCAACCTCCCTGCCGGACGGCGAGGGAAAGAAATTGGACACGATGGGACGCAGAGTCATCTCATCGGCAGCGACGACGATTAAGGCTGCCAACGCCTTGGCTATCGTAGCCCGCTACGACGGGGAGTTGTGGTACAAACTCGCCCCCCTGCTGGACTTCCTACCAGACGACAAGAGGGCGGAGGCCCTAGAGATCTTGCAGGAAGGAGAAGTGGCGTTGGAGCACGCCATTACGATAGCGACGGACATCGCTGACACTGGATTTCGCCAGTTGGGCAACGGCGTGTGCCTTAGGCGGCGTGGATGGCTCAAGGCTACTGACTTCTGTCAGGACGTGCAGACCAGAGTCTTGGACATGCCGTTCGACAGGGAGCAACCTGTTTGGGAAAACAGTGGACGATTCCCTACAAGCCATCAAGGCGGAGACGGCCCGGGCTCTTGGTGTTCTCCAGCAACGACGGCCGCCCTTTCGGAGCGGCGGAGGCAAACAGGGTGCCTCCAAAGGTTCCAGCGGTGGATATTCCACCTATCGTCAAGCGGCCCGTTCGTCGTCACAGGAAGCCTACAGGGGACGAGGCAAGTCGGGCGGACCCCGCCGTCGTCGCCAAGGAGGACAAGGCGGCAAAGCCTTGTCGAACCGGCCGTGGGGTCGGGCCCCCACCGAAGCACCCCGGTGGGAGGCCGGCTGGCGAGCTTCGTCAGCATGTGGGAGTCCATCTCCACCGACCGTTGGGTGCTGGACGCCCTGGCTCAGGGTCACGCGCTCGAGTTTCTAAAGAGGTGCCCGCGCGTCCCCCCTGTGGCCAGGAAGGAACATCACGTCCCTCAACTTCTCTTGGAGGTAAGGGCGATGCTCAGGAAGGGCGCCATCGAGCTCGTCCCAAAGAGGCTTCGGGGCTCCGGAGTTTACTCAAGATACTTCCTCGTGAAGAAGAAGACGGGAGGATGGCATCCCATCCTGGACCTACGATGACTGAACAAATTCATCAAGGCACAGAAGTTCCGGATGGTCACCCTCCAACTTGTCCTGGGTCAACTGGAGGAGGACGATTTCCTGTCGTCGTTGGATTTGGAGGATGCCTACTTCCATATCCCCATCCTAAAGGGACACCGAAAGTTTCTCAGATTCGTGGTCCAAGGGCGTCACTACCAGTTCAGAGCCCTTCCCTTTGGATTGAGGTCGGCACCCAGGGTGTTCACCAAGTGCCTCGCACCGGTGGCGGCGCGGCTGCGCCTAGAGGGGATCCACGTCTACCCCTACCTCTACGACTGGCTCATCCGTGCAAAGACGAAGGAGCTTGCCGTGGAGCACACAGCAAGGACCGTCCAACTACTCACGGACCTGGGATTCTCCATAAACTACGCCAAGTCCCACCTGGTGCCCGCGCAAGACGCACTGTTTCTGGGAGCGAAGCTCGACACAGTTTCGCTTCTGGCCTCTCTGTCGGAGGAAAGGACGAGGGCCATCTTGGGCAAGGTGCAGCGGATGCTGGTTGCGGACGCGGCCAGGGTGAGGTCCATCAAGTCCCTCCTCGGAATGATGTCTTCTTGCATTTATCTCATCCGCCTGTGCAGGCTCCGGATGCGCCCGTTGCAGGAGTTCCTGGACGCGCGCTGGATCCAGATGACAGGCAGCTTCGAGGAGAGGATCACACTCAACGAGAGTTTCCGACGAGCGATCTGGTGGTGGGGCACCCGCGCGCATCTGAAGGCGGGCATGGACTTCCAGACCCCCGGCCACCAGAAGACAGTGACCACGGATGCCTCCCTGGAAGGGTGGGGAGCGCACACCGAAAATCTGCACGCGAGAGGCCTTTGGCTTCCGACGGAGAAGTCCCTCCATATCAACATCCTGGAGCTCCGTGCAGTGTTTTGGGCCCTCAGGTCCTTTCTTTCGTCCCTCAAGGGCAAGGTGGTGAGGATCTTCACCGACAACACCACCACCATGTTCTACATCAGGAAGCAGGGCGGTACCAGATCCCCAGCCCTGTCCAAGAAGGCGCAGGATCTGTGGCATTGGGCCGTCACCCAAGGGATGTTTCTGGTGCCGTTTCATTTGGCAGGAATAAAAAACACCATTGCCAACTCGCTCAGCAGAGAGCTGCGCTCGTGCCACGAGTGGGAACTACGACAGGATCTAGTGGACCGCCTCTTCCGACAGTGGGGCACACCCCAGATCGATCTGTTCGTGACGGCGACGAACTCCAAGTGCCGGAGGTTCGCCAGCAGGTTTCCCCAGCCGAGGAGCATGGGCGATGCTTTCTCGTTCCCCTGGGAGGGCCTGTTTCTATACGCGTTTCCTCCATTGCCGTTGCTGATCTGGCTCATCAACCAGCTCAAGAGGTCACGGTGCAGGATGATCCTCGTCGCACCTGCGTGGCCGAGGCAGATATGGTTCCCGGACCTTCGGGACTTGTCAGCGTCCCCGTCAATCAAGCTGCCAGTGGACGCGGATCTTCTCTCCAGGGAAGGAGGCGCCATCCTCCATCACGACCCGAAGTCGCTGAACTTGCAGGCCTGGCTCCTGCAGCGTTAGAGTTTGGAGGCTACGACATACCGGCCGACTGCAGAGAGGTTCTTGCAAAGGCCAGGGCGTCCTCGACTCTTAAATGCTATGGACACAAATGGAAGAGGTTCTCTGTCTGGTGCCACGCACAGAAGATTAACCCTCTACGGATTACGGCTCCCCAAGTACTGCCGTACCTACTGACGCTGGCCAAGGCTGGACTGGCGCACGCGCCCATCAAGATTCATCTTGCTGCGATCTCCCGATACACCAGAACCACGGGATGGACGTCTTTGTGGTCTCATCGTCTGGTGAAAGAATTCATGAAGGGACTGTTCACATTGTTCCCGCCGGTGAAGGCTCCGGCCCCAGCGTGGGAGCTCAACGTGGTGCTGACCAAGCTCATGGGACCTCCGTTCGAGCCTCTGCACTCGGCTCCGTTGAAGTTCTTGTCGTGGAAAACAGCGTTTCTTGTGGCCATCACCTCCGCACGACGGGTGGGAGAGATCCAGGCCCTTTCCTGCAAGCCCCGGTACTTGACTTTTCACGACACGAGGGTAGTGCTCAGGACGCACCCCTCCTTCATGCCCAAGGTGCCGTCGGACTTCCACCTCAACAAACCCTTGGTGTTGCCTGTTTTCTTCCCGTCGCCTTCGTCGCCGGCTGAAACGACTTTGCACTCGCTGGATGTGGCTAGAGCGCTGAAGTACTACGTGGACCGCACAAAGTGTTTTCGGAAGACGTCACAACTTTTTGTGAACTTTGGACCTGTCAATCAGGGGAAGGCTCTCTCGAAGGCTTCCATTTCCAGATGGCTCTCCGGCTGTATCATGTACTGTCATCGGTTGGCAAACCGACGGCTGCCTGGCCGTCCGAGAGCCCATTCCACCAGAGCGATCGCAGCTACCACGGCGTTCCTATCTGGTGTGCCCTTGCTGGACATCTGCAGGGCTGCTACGTGGAGGTCGACGCACACCTTCACGAAATTCTACTTCGTCGATCGGGATTCCAGGGAGGAGTCCAGGGTCGGACAAGCAGTGCTGCGCAACCTGTTCGCCTAAGGTGAGCCTGGTGAGGAGGTAAGAATTGCTTAATGTTGAGTTTTGGATGTAATGCTTAATGTTGAGCCTTTGCCACCTCCCGTGGTTGTGCATGTGTGTACTGCTATGTATTCTTTTACTCATGAGCATGTGATCCATGCCAGACCCCATGCTGGAGAAGGAACAAGTTACTTACCTGTAACTGTTGTTCTCCAGCATGGGTCTGGCATGGATTCACATGCAAACCCTCTGCGGCTCTTCACTTGGTCATACTGCCACTTCACGTGCTACCAAATCTGAAGATGGCTGCCAGAGGCGGGGCTTAGGGAGATGGCAGTCATTGGCTGTGGTCAGTATGACGCAGAGATCAGTGATTGGTTACTACTACGAAAGACAGATCAGAAACGAAACTGATACTGATTTTTCTTTACTGAGGATTCCCAGCCTGACAACGGGGAATGAGCATGTGAATCCATGCCAGACCCATGCTGGAGAACAACAGTTACAGGTAAGTAACTTGTTCCTTCTTTATTATTCCCTCTAGTTGCTCCCTATCAAATACAGGCTGCAACGGAACTCACAGAGGAGGCTAAGAAGAAACATGGGCTTTAAACTTTTCTGCAATATAAGCTTCCCAAAATGCAGCAATCCTATTCGTTCGAGATTTTTCTGATTGTTTGCCTTTAATATTAAAAATATTCCATAGCCGTTTGCTGTCATTCTTCCTTACAGCTTCATAAAGAATCTGCCAAGCATGATTTGTATTGGACTTTTGATATCATTTTTTCCAGTTCCTGTACTTATTTTTATCTTCCTTACCATTCTGAATATAATCAACGTGTCCGTATCCAGTTGTTGCACTTTCCTGATTTCCTGTCTTAACCGTTGTTTCTCGTGGGCTATAACTTTATCATACTGATGGCAGTGTTTTACATTCTCTTTGTAGGCGGGCCTTTTTTCCTTATTAAAAATGTGTTTGTGATTGAGCTTATCCAGTTGATAATTTTATCTGAGCATGTCTATTTTTCGTATCGAGTGTTGCCATATGTTTTGTCACATCAGACCAGCCCACTCTGGTTAATCCATTATTCACCTGCAGTTCTCCCACCCTTTCGGTTTCATAAGGGATCACATCCTTCAAACCCATATCAATATTTAGTATAGGATGGTCACTATAGTCAGAAAATGTCATGGACATTTCCATAATCTTTGAATAAATTAACTCCCTCCAAAAAAAAGAGTCCAACATGGAATACTTGTCTCCATTTCTCCATGTTTTGGCAGCAGGGATATCTCCTGGATATTTTCCATTCATAATGTGCAGACCCTTGAAGCCTCTGGGTTCTACACCAGAGAAAAGGTGTTCCCCCTCTACCAAAAAAGGATTTTTTTAAGTCCCTCACTTCCATTTTTGAGGAAGAGGAACGTTCGGATGAGGATGATGCTCCTTTTGGTCTCCAGTTTGGGACCCTTAATTTGCCTGAATGCCTCGTTTCGGACGAGAGTAGGATGCAAGATCTTTGTGATTCCTTGCATAATGCTAGTGGTATAGACACTTCTCCTGAGCTGGAGTTTGGCAAACCCGACCCAGGGGAGCATGCCAACTCCTCTTACAGGCAACTTATGTCGAGGGTGGTTGAATATCTGGGCTGGTCAAAACCTCCTTTGCCTTATGATCAGGATGATCGTACAGACATTTTGGACAAGGGTCCGCCTACAGATCCTGTGTTACCGTTCCATGTGGCTCTGCAAAAAAGGGTGGCCAGGAATTGGGAAACCCTGGAGACTAATCCGGCGGTGAACAAGTCTCTTACTAGAAAATACTGCCCCTCCAGTAGCGACCCCGGCTACCTGTCAACTCACCCGACTCCCGAGAGGCTGGTGGTGCAGGCAGCCCGGCTACCTCGAAACAGGCAGCGTACCCTATTATCCTGCCTGATGGGGACGATAAGGGCGTGGATGGATGGGCACGTAGGATATTTCCTGTTGGGAGTATGGCGTTGTAGTCGTCCAACTCCACTTGTGCCTTGGCTGCATTTTCATACACTCTGTGGGAGTGCATATCTATGGCAGCAGAGCATATTCCCAAAGGGGGGAAAAAAGGGAGTTTCCTGGCTATTGTTAAGGACGGCAAGGAAGCCATGTTTGAGTCCCTTCAGTCTGGGTTGGATTCTGCAGATAGCGTAAGCAGATCCATGGCTACGAGCACCGTGATACGCAGGTTTGCCTGGTTGCAGAAGTCTGGGTTTGCACCTGATGTGCAGGCTAGACTTCTGAACCTTGAGGAGTTGCAGACCTCTGAGGCAGCTGCCAAGTCTTTAGGTGCAGTGTTCTGCAACCTCAGCCTAGCGGACAGCAGTGGAGGGGTAGATCTTTTTGCTACTGCTCCTCATTTGCAAGTGACGAGAGGAAGGGCCAGTCAAAGAGGCCAACTTGCGTTTCCTCGTGGTGGACGAGGTAAAGGTGCCAAGTCAGCTCAAGCTGCAGCCTCTTTACCATCGGCCTATGCATCCGCTTCAAACCAGCTCTGAGCCCTTCAGTAACAGCTCACCAGTGAGGGGCAGACTGTCTCAGCATCTAGGAGAATGGCGAGACATTACTTCAGATGCTTGGGCTCTGGATACAATAGTTGTAATGCTTGTGTGAAATGCAAGCTAGAACAACATGGCGTTGGTGCGCAGCCATTTTGGACACATCTCCCATCACGGTAATAAAGATTGCGTCCCTGCGGACCTCGGAAAATAAACACATTTCTGTAGCAAAAGCAGAGCAAGGTCAAATAGCTACATAATATTATTGCTGAGTGGACTTACTGTGGAGAATAGTTATTGTATTTTCCACTGAAGGACGAATACGGGGAGGGAGTAGGAGCATCCTACAGGTGCATGATGAGGGGTTCTGGGAATGAATGCGAGGAGAGGGGTGCTGGGTTTTTCCATGTCTGACTGGTTTTTTCCACCCTCTGTCCCTTCGACTTGTGATCTGCTCTTCAGCCCAGGGCAGACACAACTGAGAAGGGCGGGGATATGCCCCAACAAAGGAGAGGGCATTTCGTGCCATAGTTAGTTAGAATTCGGACCCCCGGGTGATGAAGTCTCGCTGAGAGGGAGGACGCTCCGCCTCAGACCCCGTTAGCACGGGTGATCTCTTTGCTTACCTGCTGAGGGACTAAACAGTGTTGTAGTGGCCAAGATGAAGGTGTCTTCCACGTCTTTAATAACGGTTAAGCCATTTATATCTATACTTCTGTATATCTAAGGGTATGTTTGTTTATGTTCATGCATACATATATTGTGTGAATAAAGGGCCTGCAACGAGCCATTTGTTTTATTATAACAATTGACCTATGTGTGATTTCTTGCCTGTCTGAGTCCAATAACTTGTTTTGCCAGGGGGCTAGGGATATGTACGTTTTCTCCTCCTCTGGCCAAGCAAAAGCAAAACAATAGCCCACGGTTACTGCCTTCCTTTTATAAAGACGCCTCAGACCAATCCACCAGGGAATCACTCTTTGAGGATTCCAGATCTGCTCCTTGTGCAGGAAATATTGACCCTGCTAGAGAAAGGCGCTATAGAGCCAGTGCTTGTAGCGGAGACGGACAAGGGTTGGTATTCCCCATATTTTTTGATTCCCAAAAAGGACAGGGGACTGAGACCCATATTGGACTTGAGATACTTGTTCAAGTTCCTCAGGAAGGACACATTCAAGATGGTCACTCTTTCTCAGATCCTTCAAGCCCTCCCACTTCAGGATTGGTTGGTGTCATTGGACCTTCAGGATGCCTATTTTCATGTGCCAATCCATCTGAAGCACATGAAATACATGAGGTTCACCGTTGGCGGTTCGCATTATCAGTTTCGAGTCCTGCCTTTCGGGTTGACCTCCGCCCAAGGGTTTTCACCAAACTGAGGGTGGTGGTGATGGCAGCACATCTCAGGAGAGGGGGATTAACGTCTACCCCTATCTGGACGATTGGCTGATCAGAGCACGTTCTCCCGATCAAGCCGTGGATCATCTCAACGTTACCCTCCACACCCTTCACAGACTGGGCTTCTCCCTCAATTTCAAGAAGTGCCATATGACACCTTCCCAACAGCTCCAGTACATCGTGGCTTTATTAGACACATCCTTGGGAAAGTGCTCGGCACTCAGGGTGAGGGCTCAAGACATTCTCTAGATGGTAACCAAATTCTAGAGTGCCCAGAGTCTTCCGGCCTTTACATTTTTGAGGTTGCTCGGCCTCATGGCATCCTGCATTTTTCTGGTGCCGGAGGCCCGCCTGAGAAGGAGATCCCTTCAATGGGCTCTCGGAACGCAATGGTCCCAATTCTCAGGGAGGATGTCGGATCACCTTCAGATTCCGGTCAGTCTCCCAGGATCTTGTGTTCTGGGCCTGTGAGGAAAATCTTATGAAGGGAGAACACTTAGCAACCATGGCCGGAGATAACTGTAGTGACGACGCCTCACTCACAGGGTGGTAGGCTCACACCAACGATTGACCAGCGGTCGTTGGTCTCTATCAGAGTCCAAACTACACATCAATCTGGTGCAGGAGCCCCCCCCCCCAGACCGGACCCGCATCCTCAGCCGACGTATCCTAAGCTGGTCCCACGCGCAGTACGGACCAAAGTACCGCCTGCCAGCACCATGAGCTACAAGTATGCATTGCCCAGCTCGCCATATCAGAGCGAAGCATCTTGTAGGTATCTATCTCTCAGGCTTCCTCACAATTTCCAAAAGCCTGCATGTCCATTCCAAAACGGCCGTCCCATTTGCCTAGTGATGTCCGAGAACGCAGCTTTCACTTCAGGGAACAGCTGATTGGCTGTGCGCTTCTACTTCCCCCTCGTTCCCCCGACCGATGGCGGAGGGCCGGTCGCTATACCGGAAGGGCCGCGATCAAAAGGCCTGTCTGCAGCTGTCCGCAGATGGCTACATCGAGAGACACCCGTATGGCTATGGCCATAGTGTAAGTTCTCTCCTACGCACTGAGTCTTGGCTATAGCCCACTGTAAGCCTCGCGCAATGCTTCCCCCTCGGAGTGTTTGAGAGGATCTTTAAACATTAGCCGCGATGTCAGTTGCCTCACATACAGTGGCCCACCAATTTGGCGCCAACGCCAATTCTTCCAGTGTCTGCAGGTAACTCCATTACCTGACACGAGGAGGAAGGCACCCCTCCGAGATGGCTGCCCGCCGAGAGGCATAGCCATATCCTGCCCATCTGCTCTAAGCAGCCCGCCGATAGATCCCCAGGCTCCCTTAAGAATCTATCCCGTGAGCCGACCTTCGTCACCAGCCGTCTGCCTTTGCCGCATTCCCTGATCGACTGACTCTCCCAGCACCTGCGTGACAACAAGGTAACATTAATGCCTGGGTGGCTTGTGACTGATTAAAACGCCTAATTTGATTCACAGATGCGCCCTGTGACCTGCATACCCTTCCGACCTATCGCCACTAATTCCATCTGCAGCTGAGTGCTTACCGCGATGTCCTCACAGCCTTGCTGCCCTGAACCTTTCATCTCATACCTGTATAACCACTCCCTCTCCCGAGTGCCTCATATCCATCTACTCTCCAGCTACATAACACGCTATGTAACACTTGATCCGTTAATACGCTCTGCATATTTGCCATGTATGTAATGCATTACCCGTGTTGCTCAGAACTTGCAATGTAATTTATGCATTTCTCAAAATAGTTGTCCGTTATGATCCCACATTGATGCTGTAATAGCATTGTTTTATTGGCACCGTTTACACTACTAGCTGTTACTTTGTCTACATTTACAACCTGCTCTGTTCTACTATGCTTGCACGGCGGTGACCGTGACTAGGTGTTAAATGCAGCCTTGCGCTAATAGTCTAATACGGTTGCTTATACTGTGTTTTAGCCCTTGTGCCTACTAGCACTGAATTACTGTGTTCACTGCCGGAGTATAACTGTGACCTGGCTCAACGTTTAGTTGCCCCTTCATTGACTTACCTGTGTTCTCCATGTGCTATTCTGCAAATAATAATCTTGTCTACACATTTTATGTACTCTTATTATAAGCCGTAGTAATAATCTATACTGCCTATCTGCCCACTACTGCTGCCTAGCAAGGGACGCGCCTAGAGGCTACTGAACTGTACTGACCCATCCATTGCTACTGCCTAGATAAGTTACATTTATGTTCTACGAAAAAATAGGGGAGCCCCTAGCGTGTTCAGTGTGGGTTCGGGGCAAAGTACAAAGTAAACAAAGAAGAATATAACTCACACTGTAAGTTGACAAAGAAGTTAAGGTCTAATTTGTGCTAAATTTACCAAACCAATGTGTGTTCTGCTCCTAAATAGTCAGAAAATAGGAAAGTACCAAGAAGAACAACTGGAGCGAAACTGACCATGAATTTTAATGAAACAAAAAGGAAATTGGTTAAAATGTCCAATGTACAATAAAATGAAAGAAAATAGTTCTAAATAATACAATAAGGATTTGTACATAGATTGTTCAGATACATAAACAGTGAATTAAACAGAATTGTCAAAGTCAATGGTTAAAACATAGTAAGAGAGATTTGTTCAAAGCATGGACAAAAATCACATTTAGCATACAAATTGCAAAATTAGACTTAGTATTTAGTATTTGCACAGTATTATTCAGACTGTCTTTTATCAAAGGTTCCTATCCTTTGTGTGTATTCATGATCAAGGTATGATCATGTTTTGTGGACCTGCCTACGTGCCAGTATTGAAACTATGGATAAGTAGTAATGCATACAGAAACATTAGTTCTTGCGATTTTGATATGCGCTGAACTAAAGGCACGTTTCGGCTATTGCCATCTTTCTTGGCATTCATTGAAGAGCCTTCCTCAGGGCAAATTGGATCTAAATAGAGTCCAAGAAGACGAAAAAATTGGGAGGGGTAAGGCAGGTATATAAGGTCAGTAAATGCAATCAGCACAGTTTGTCAACAGGATTTCCTATTAAGGTTAAAACATTGTTGGAAAATAACAGTACTGCTAGCTAAAACAAAGGTGAAAGGACTGCACTGTACTCACCCTGTATATGGCACAGGGATGTGCAGACTTATCAGCCTTTGCGATTTGTCGGTGGCAGAAATCCCTCTCCCTGAAGATGCGAGGGATGAGTCTCCGAATAATAAACTTGAAAATCCGAAAATGGATGCACTATTTTGTAGAGAAAATAATAAAGAAATAAATTCACAAAGAGGTAGGTGAAGAAGGGGCAAGACAAGATGTCATGCGGGAGGGTTAATGGTAACCGAGCTGAAAACTCAGGACGGTAAATTTGTAAAAATGGGGCAGATAAAGCCATCACACACCTAGCCAAGGAATTGGCGCTGACATAGTGAAAAAACGGAAGATGCATACCAAAGTATAGGTGTCTTAGAAATAAGTACACCAAACTGCTGTCGACTGGGGCGCACCTAAAATGTGGAGGTCGCTGGGAAAGATGTCCCAAATGATGACAAAGTTCATGTGGAGTGACGAGGAAAACCCGCCTTGGCTCACATTCTCGTTAGCCGCTGGTGGCGGCGAGGTGTCTGTAGAGACAAGAAAGACATAAGGAGACGAATCCTTCAAAAAAAGGGGATAAGATTCGCACTACAAAGGACGTGGTCAAGCGTAAAAAACACTTACTGAAGTTCCACTGAATGCGAATGGGATGAGGCTCACAAAGCACCGGAGAGAAAGTAAACCTGGCTGACAGTACGCCGTGTTCGGAGGCGTCTGGTAGTCAAGGAAACCCTTAATGTTACACTCCCCATGATGCCGTGCGGTTGGACTATACCAATCATGGGACCAAGGGGTGTGAAAGCTCTAGTAAAGTTCCGCGATCATGTGAAATTAAAATGCTGTAATTCAGTCAGAGCGGCAATAAACATTTTGCCGAATAAACTGCACCTGGTTAATGTCAGAATGAGATCCGTAACAGGGGATGTATTCCCGTTAACAGAGACGTGCTGCAAGAAAGTGGGGCGGACCCTGGGAGCATGTGGTACATTCCTGGGTCTTGCTTTGCAGACGTGTCTAGCGGTGTAAGCAAGAAAAGTTGCTGTAGTTACCGCAGTGTCAAACAATGACGGATTAATCTGATGTCAAGAAATTGCATGCAGAAGAGCGCGGCTGGCAAGGCAGAAGGGGCAGAGAGAGGAGAAAAAAGCAGAAGCAGGACCTACGGACTAAATGGGCCAAAAAAATGGGGCTCAATGGGATGTGCCGCAGAGGCTAGAGAGAAAAGGAGGCTCAATTTAGCACGGGCCATCAGAATGAAGAAAAATGCCAACAAACTAAGGGGCATATAAAGGGAGGTAAGGTTATGTAGGACAAATATATTCTTCGTTGAGGCCGTTTTGGAAAGAATCTACTCTATAGATCCAATGTGCCCCTTTTGTAGTAGACTCATTGTAAGATTTGTGGAGGATGTGATGGTGTCAACTACCCACCATAAAATGTCATCGGCTGTGTGTTTGGCTTCCATGTAATGTTTCACCAATGGAGCACTTGCATGTTTGCACCTTATTCTTGAGCGGTGCTCACAGATCCGAATATGAATAGGTCTCTCAGTTTGCCCGACATATCTTAAGCCACACGGGCATTCAATGATATAAATTGCATTTTTAGTTTGCCCGACATATCTTAAGCCACACAGGCATTCAATGATATAAATTGCATTTTTAGTTTTACAGTTTGTCAGGCTTTTCAAGATCCACTGTCTGTCATTGATCTTGAAGTCTTTTATCTTTTTAGTAAATTTGCATGAGGTGCAATTCCCACAAGGGAAATGTCCCACTGGTGATCTCAAATTCCACAAACCCAATCTTGGGGCAGGGCTAGAGAATTTGGAATGTACCAATTGATCCCTAAGGTTTTTGCCCTGCTTATATGCAAATCGTGGTTTAAGTTCATTGGGTAAGCACAATCTAGTCAAAGCCCAATGTTTGGTTACAGATTTACAAATTAATGATGTGTGAGCACCATGTGTTATCACACGGGTTGTTCTTGGTTTCTCCTTGTTGGTAGTTATTTTGTCCGTCAGGAGTGCGTCTCTATTGAAAAATCTGGCTCTTTTCCGTGATCTAGAGATCACATTGTGAGGGTAACCTTTCTCAATCAATCTGTGGTCGAGGTCATTGGTATGTTGATAAAAATCTTTTAGCTCAGTGCAATTTCTTCTAATTCTGAGGTATTGTCTGAAGGGCAGATTTTCTCTAATATGTCTAGGGTGGACACTTTTGAAGTGCAAAAGTTTATTCCTATTGCTAGGTTTGCGAACCATTGTCCATTTAGATTTTAAGGTCCAAAAAATTGATTTCGGAGTCACTACTCTCCATCGTGAACTGGATATTTTTGTCCACCTTATTAAGCCATTGGATGACTTTTTCCAGATCTGATTTGGTGCCTTCCCAGATACAGAGAATATCATCAATGTATCTTTTCCAATGTTTTTATGTGCTTCTTGGAAGGATTTTTTTCGGATAATATGTTCGTTTTCTCAAAGTCAGCCATAAACAATATGGCCAGGCCAGGCTGGGCACAAAACTTGCCCCCATTGCCGTCCCTTTGCATTGGAGGTAGAACTGTCCATCGAATTCAAAGTAGTTTTTAGACGGAGCAAGCGTTAACAATTCTGTGATGAAATTTTCTGGTACTCTAGTTTGTAGATTGAATTGTATCAGATATCTGCGTATACACTCTATAGCCAGTTCCTGTGGAATACTGGTATAGAGTGAGCAGATATCAAGAGCCACCAGAAGGTGAATTTTATCGTCAAAATCTATTCCTTCAAAGGTTTGAATGGTTTGGGTTGTGTCTCGTAGATATGTCTCTGTCTTTATACTCATCGGTTTGAGAAAAACATCTATAAATTTGCAAACTGGTTCTAGCAGCGAGCCACAACCCGAAACAATAGTTCGTCCAGGTGGGTTGGTAGGATTTTTATGTATTTTGGGCAGGGCGTAAATTGACGGTATGCGTCCCTGGTTGGTTGTCAAGAAATCAAATTCTTTGGAAGTGATCCATCTCCGGTCTCTGGCGTATTCAGCCATTTCCGTAATTTCAGCTAAAATGCTCTTGCTGGGCTCCTGTTTGATTTAATTTTTTATAGCTTTGGTTATCGGATAAAAGGGTATGTATCATGTCTTTATATTGTGTGGACGCCATGAGTACAATACCCCCTCCTTTATCTGCTGGTTTGATCACTAATGCTCTGTTTTTGGAGAGTTCTAAAAGGGCATTGTTCTCCTCCTTTGTCATGTTATATTGTTGATATTGTTTGTTATTCTTTAGCTTATGTTCTACTGCATCTCCGTTGATTAAGTAACTACTACATATTATACTACTGCATAGATGCGCTACCTTTGCCCATTTCTGCCATCTAACTGTGCTCAGTCCTAAGTGACGTGTCGACTCCAAGGTACCGTACCCCTCTCCCTATACTGTTTAGCCGACACCTCTGTGTTACCCAGCTGCGACCTTGCCCAGGCGCCCATATGTGCTGTGCCATCTTTTTGACACCGTAATTGGAAAGATGATAAACCTAGTAATACTGCTTTGTATAATGGCTGCTACTATGTATGCAGACACTAGAAGCCAAGAACACTTTGCTTAGTCCCTGTTAGTACCCATCTTAGACACCAGCCTATCTGAACAAATACAGTAACAAACACCGGTACCACGAGCCAATCCACATATAACGGGGCCTCAGAGACAGCAACCTGCGCCTCTCTACCTTATGCCACTTCCAACAGAAACGCTAGACTCCGCGGCAGATTCACCAAACTATATGAACCCCTGAGAAGATCCCTTCCTACTACTAACCCTAAATCTAACCACAAGTTTAGTTTGAGACCTAGTCATCTAAATATGTCTCCGCCACTGCCCATCTCACATACGAATGCCCCGGAGACCATTAATCACAAGCGCAAGTCTTGTGCTAATGACTCTGACAAATCCATCCTAGTCAACAAAGCAACTGAGGCTCCCCACCTCAAAGGAGCGCTTCTCAATGCAAGATCGCTTGTCGCCCACGCCATTGACATTGCCGACCTAATCACGGAAGGCAATCTGGATTTCCTCACAATTACGGAAACATGGCTCCATAATGCAGCAGGACCGTCACTCATGTTGGCTATCCCTGATGGCTACACAATAGTTAGACAAGACTGAGACAGCGCCCGAGGAGGCGGCATTGCCATTATTGCTAAAACTTGCCTCGGCCTAAGACTAGCCACTATCCATATGTCACAATCATGTGAAGTTCTCTCTGCCGAATTCCAGATAAATAACTCACAATCACTCACCATTCACCTAATATATAGACCACCT
Organism: Ambystoma mexicanum; assembly: GCF_040938575.1. Classification (NCBI taxonomy): domain Eukaryota; kingdom Metazoa; phylum Chordata; class Amphibia; order Caudata; family Ambystomatidae; genus Ambystoma; species Ambystoma mexicanum. Next base: position 465,475,497 of record NC_090927.1, on the reverse strand, counting down.
GGACCTCTTGGCACCTTTGAGGAAGATTTGCACAACATAACTAGTAACCTTAAATCTACCTCGCAATTACTCTTATTAGGGGACTTCAACCTAGGTTTTAATGACCAAATGGATAAAAATGCCACTGATATAGTTAGCATAATTAATGCACTAGGCCGATCCCAATAAGTCAATAAAACTACCCACCTAAAAGGGAGAATATTGGATTGGATAGCGGATTATAACTGTACAGTTAATATCTTATCCATCCTGCAGCTATCTTGGACAGACCACTCACTGGTGTCCTTTCACCTATCCACTATAAGACCCACTCCATTGGCTACACCATTATCGCCACCATGCTTAACCAGAAACAAAAAAGGCATTACAGCAGAGAAAGCTATCCCTGCTATCCGTCCCACCCTTAATGCACTGCCAGAAAATCCTGATCATAGTATCCTAGTTCAAGAATTCAATAATATTATGCTCACCACACTGGACAAAATTGCCCCTCTCAAACTGAGACCTAGCAAACCAATAGCCCATTTAAACAAATGGTTTACACCTCAACTCAAAGACCTTCGTATCCTAAAAAGAAAAAGTGAAACCAATTGGAGACTCTGCCCTTCCAGTGAGAACAAAGCTAAATTAACCTCACTCTCTTCACACTACAAGAAGGAAATCTGTCGGACTGAACGCAACTCTTATGATGAGCGCGTTGCTAAATCTAATTCTAATATGAAAGAACTCTTCTCCATACTCAAAGAACTAGAGTCCCCAATAGCTATACCTGACATCTGTACCGAAGACAAATCTTGGTGTACAGACAGCCAACATGCACTAGCCAATAAAATTATCACGCTTCAAAATAAAATTCAGCAAAAAAAGAAGTACTGAACCTGCAGCACTCGCCTAATATCCTCTCGCCCAGTATTTCTACACCGGCATACAATAATATATTCCATTTCTCCAAAATGTCCTCCTTGGAAGTAGAAAAAATTATCCTGTCACTGAAGCCCTCTAACTGCAAAGGTGACATCTGCCCAGAACAACTAATAAAAGATGCTGCCAGAGAATTATCCCCATTCATCACCAAACTGATCAATGCCTCCTTTGCCACAGATGGTTGTAGGTCAAATGATCGAATCTAAATGGTCGACAGGACAAATGGTCGACAGGTCAAATGATCGAATTATATATATATTTTCTTTTTCACATTTTTTTTTTGGGGGGGGGTCCTCAACCCCCCCTTTTTTTTCTTTTTTTTGTTGCTAAAAACCACTTTTTTTCCCTAAACGAAAACCTAAAAAAATATATATAACTAAAAAAAATTAGATCATTTGACCTGTCGACCAAATTGTGTCGACCTTTTGACTGTCGACCCTTTGTCGACCATTTGACTAGACACCGCCACAGATACCATCCCTGCCAACCTTAAACAGTCTTGGGTGCTCCCTCTCCTCAAGAAACAAACTCTAGATCCTCTCATCCCCACTAATTACCGGCCATTACCACGATCCCATTCTTACTCAAAATATTGGATGAAGCCGCTTACAACCAAATTCAAAAACACCTTGAACTGCACAAACTTCTAGGTAATAGACAATCCGGCTTCCGCCCACTACACGGAACGGAAACAGCCTTAATTGACTTAAAGTCCCAAATAGACGAGTTGAGAGACAAAGGGAAGACAGTACTGCTGCTACTACTTGATCTCTCAGCTGCATTCGATATGGTCAACCACAAGGTCCTATGCCGACACCTTGACTCTGCCACCCATTTCTCCCAGGGAGCCATCAAATGGATTGAATCCTTCCTGAGCGAGAGAACTATGAGTCTTCTCTCCCTCAGCAGCTGCAGACCCGACAGCTATCCTGTGTGGCGTTCCCCAAGGTTCTTGCGTCTTGCCAACCCTCTACAATATCTTCACCAAACCCTTGTTTGATGATCTGGACCATCTGGGTATTACCTACACTAATTACGCAGATGATATTCTGATTCTCCTCCTGCTTTCTGGGGATCAGAGTAAGGACACTGGGTTGGTGAACAAAGTATATCTTATCATCCATGCATGGATGGCCACTCACGGCCTATGCTTGAACAATGATAAGACTGAGTTGATAATTCTGAGCTCACAGGCTAACAATAAAAAAACTAGGCCAGGAATTCTCCTCATTCAGCATTGACAGGAATTCCATCAAAGTCTCCAAGGAGGTCAAAACCCTTGGTTTCTACTTGGACTCCACACTGTCCTTTGATAAACGGGTAAAATCCCTTACCTCTTCTATGCCTACACCTGCAAGTTACTCAGAGCTAGCAAGCCATTCCTCTCTGATGACAGCTGCTTGATCCTGGCCAGAGCCTTAATACTCTCAAGAATTGATTACTGTAATGCTCTATACAGTGGTGCTAATAAAACTACCATCCAAAAGCTCCAAACATTACAAAAGAATGCCTTGAGAGCAGCCTTAGGCATGAACAAAAGAACCCACATCTCTTCGCTTAGACTCCAACACAAATGGCTATCCACAGCCAACAAAATACAGCTAAAAACGCTCTTTGACTCATAAAGCTCTCAATAACGCTGCCCCGAGCTACCTTACAGACAAACTTCAGAGAAGAATCTCTCTCAGACCAACTAGAATTGGCAATGTTAACTGCCTGACCATGCCTAAATACAAGCTCACCACTGTTGGTGGTAAAAGCTTCCCTGTAAAGGCAGCAAAATTCTGGAACTAACTGCCACAAGACCTGAGAGCCGACCAACCCTACCTACAGTTCAGAAAAAATGTTATAAAACACATTATCACTACTGACCCTTAGCCTCCTACCTTCTAGGATATGTCCACAGCGGGAGTGACCTATTCACCCTACATTAATATTGTAATACTGTGTTAATACTTGAAGATCACACGTGATCTAGTTTACTTATGAGCCTTAGTGATATACGGAGGATATCACTCTGCAACTTGTATATTTGCACACTGTTTATTTTTTGTAATTATATAGGCTATGTTCTTTTTGTTCATATTTGCACACTTTGTATATTGTGTAACTATGTTAGTGTTGTACCTGATGTATAATTTGTAACTATGTAAGCTTTGCATCTCCATACTGCTGCACCATTTTACTTACGAGTCTGGTGTACATGACAAATGAATAAACAAACAATCTTTTGGAGCTGAGAGCATGTCTTGATATTGGGAAAATCTTCCTCGGGACCAGCCCTTGAGAGCAAAAATTACCCAATTCAGCCCAAAATACAGGTTCTATTGTGCCGAGCAGTGAACTCATGCTAGTGACAAATGACACCTTCAAAAAGTTTTAGCATTTATTCTAAACAGTGAATTTCAGCAACATTTTGGGATTCAAGTTAGAGAAGATTACAAAGCATAAAACTTAGAGAAATACAAAATATAGAGAAACATAGAACTTAGAGAAACAGTGTCTTACGCCCCTTCAATCAGCACTGGGATACCCTGGCCCTCATAAGCTAGCTGTAACAAGCCCCGCTCAGAGGACAGCGCTGCAGGGTGCCGACAGAGCAACAGGTTCCGGACACTCGATTTTGCTCGAACCAAGTCCACAGATCAATCTCCCACCTGAGTCATGTGGCCATGCATTTTTATAATCTCATGCTGTCAGTCCATGACGCACAGTTCTAGAACCTTCCCTGTGCAAAATATAGGCTTGCTCATGGAAAAACCCAACTCTGTGAATTCCCACTGTGCTCCTTTCCTGTGCCCCTCCCTACTTGGAGCCCATCTGCGCGAAAGCTCAGGAATGTCTTATCAGTGCCTTCCCAGAGAAAAGAGGATTAGTTTAAGAAACCATGCAGGGCTACAGTTAGAAAGTCGAGATTAATTAAGCCTATGTGAGCAAGCTCTAAAAGGCATGCACTCATAGCTTAGTGTTCATAGCGCTTAAGACTGGCTATCTAAGCGCTATATAGGTGCCATAATGTTCCAAACACTCCAATAATGTCTATTAGCTACAGAGCTGGGGCCTTCGCCCTGCCTGTCTATCTACAATGCATAAGGTGACCTACCACCCCTACTAGGCCTGGATATTCCTTGTAGCTCACTACTGCGTAATGGAAGTGCTACAACAGACTACTGTCAGCATTTAGCATATACTTTGAATAAACTATTGGCTTTCAGCGGCTAATGCTGTCATCTAAAGCCCTGATTGGCAAATTTGCAATTTTGTGTATCACTACACTCCACCCCTATTCAAAGTGTGTGCGACAATGCCGGCTAATACCCATCAACATAGTATGTAGTGCAGTGATAAAGACCTTGGGGCTTTGCAAAAGGTTTAAGCAAGCTATCTTCTAGCGGTTAGTCAGCGTGGCATGCAAGGTTAGTAAAAACACTACCTAAACAAAAATGTACACAAAGTGAACAGTGACATATACCCTTGCCAAAACCTGGCCTACACAAAAATACCTAAATAATTATTGTATAACTGATTGTCAGTTAAAAAGCAGCATGTAGTTAGAATGTCAAGGCAATCCGGTGTAGTCTAATCTACAATGCACTATTGCATTTATGTATGGTTACCAATTCTAAAACCTGGCAGCCTTTCACTCTAAGGGCCTACCCTCCCCCTGATCCCAGGGCATTCAAACGTGACTATGGGCTGTGTGATTAGACACTTCCCCCATGTATGTGGAACCCAACCAAAAACCATCTAATTTCATGAGCAAGGTGAACCCATGGGCACCAGGTTATCTAAATAACAATAATCCTACTAATTTGCATTAAAGCATGGCATGTGTTATTCATGCAATCAAAAGCAAGCGATTTGATCCATATTTTTGCTGGTAACTGTAGCTCTGTGTGCCAGTGGGTTGAGGATGGTTGCCCCCACTCGGAGTGAAAAGCCAACGCCTGCTGATTTAACAATGTTTGTCATAAAATGCATTGTGTGTATTTAGCAGTCTTGTTGACCTGCCCTATGGCAGAAAAAATGTCTTCATAACTAAAGTTTTGCCATCTGCAGTGGTGGCCAATACTTGTAGCAGTGTTGGGCGTATCAATGGACCCCACTAGACCAGACGTTTTATAGCAGAGCTGGCATCAGAACCCATAGTGGCTAGTTTATTGCGCACAGTTTCTATGTCAAAAGCGTATAAAGCTCCTGTTACCCCCCCGCTGCTCCTGCAATTAATGAATCTAGCTCCCTAGCTACGCACACTCTAGTGATGGGCCATAGGAATTGACTCCATTTGTAGCAGCTTGGTAGTACTAAGGAAACATTGTCTTGTGATAAATCTATGTCTAAGTGTATCACTGTAATAATAGAGGTGTGCATTACCAGCCTACAATTTAAATGTTGCCTTACTACTGGAAAATCTAACATGTTCACAGTTTCTACCTTGTGTGACTTGGGGAATACCCTTCTTCAAGTGGGATGCCTACCATATACAAAATTAGTTTTAGATACAAACACCATACTAAGATCCGGCAGTGGCTGTTTCATTGTACCATTGTGTGAAATGCATATAGTCAAGTTATAGTCCATAAAATCTTGGCGAGAACACTCGCTGCAGTTCTTGGTCAGAAAAACAAATCGTTGGATCCATTCGCGGAAACATTTGGGCCTAGGATTTCATGAGCACCAGTCATATGAGTCGGTGACAAAAGATGCCCGACTATGTGCCAGGCCAGTACGCTAGCAATTCCATGTGGATACTCATTTGTAGTGCTTTTCTAATGAATTATACTAAATGTCTACAATCAAAAGGTGACTCTTTGCATTAGTGTGCTGGAGACAGCTGTCCCCACAAACATGAAACTGGTTGGTTTAACAAAAACCGTGTCACACACTGTGTCATAAAATCAAATATCTAGTCCGTTATGGTTTCATTTACCCACCTTAAGGCTGGCTGTAAAAGTATCCAGTGTTTCAAAGGTTACCATCTCAAATTAGAGCTCACACACTTGGCAGCATTACTACAAATTAAGAACCTTAACCTACGCACAGCTAACTTTGGTGTGCGCAATCATTTTATCTCAAAATATATTACGCTCCTGCTTGCATAATACTGCTGCCCCAACAATTCATAAATCATTTTCCTGCCTACGTGCAACGTACAAGTTTTTTTTTCACAAAAGCAAAGCATCTCTGGTTAAAGCAATTCAGTTGGAAGAGCAAAACATTTCGTTTTTTCAGATTCATCTCAAAAAGTGCATTTAAAAACCATTTTTCAATGTGTTAGCATTCAAGTGCTGTGTCACACAGCTGTTTGTGGTGCATGATGTCAGTCCACAACCCATTGTCCACAGTCCTTTAAACAAGAAAGGCAAAACATATCAACCAGGTTATTTCCAGCAACTGAATCATTTGAGTATGCAGCATCAAATGTTTGATAACTAGCCAAGTCTGCACCGTGTCAGTTCAGCAAAAGTTATTACTCTGTTGGACACTTCTCGCAGGTTGCAGAACAAATGTCCTCATACGTCATGCATGTTAGCAGCATTGAGTGCGGTGCAGGACAGGTTCAAAGTTCACATATCATCTCGCAGTGACTCGCTTTCTCTGAAAATGCGTCTGCTTGACTGATCAGTGTCACCCGCAAATTGCACACATCTACCCCAATCATGGCACGCAACTGTCTTGGTTTTTTGCCTAGGCAAAATACAAACAGAAATGTTAGGATTTCATCAAAAGTACAATGTCATTGTTCTTCACGTTAGGATGTCATCAAAACTACAATATCAGCGTTATCCACCCCTTCCCTTAACACCACCCCCCACCTTCAGAAGTCTCATCAGGTAACTACACACTTTATCATTGCTACCACAATTATTTGTCACCCTTCTGCATGTTACTGGGGGCTTATTTGCACTCAACCATACGGGGTGTAACTGCCTAGTCACAAATTCATTTGTGCAGTGCGATCATAGTTGGTCAATGGTACTTCAGACTGATCTGTGATTTTACAAAAGCCATATAATAAGTACCCAGGTCGCACTTCTCAATGGATCAATGCTTTTCTTTGTCACCAGAGCGATCACGAATGTCAGGCGCCAACTTGCTTTCAGTGTTTGATGATCTTGATTTAGGTTGCCCTGCTTGCATCACTCCATTTTTCAAAGATAAAGTCCTTCAGTCCAATACCGCCTGCAGTTGCACAAGCAGCTTTGTTTATTTTTCTCCATACAGCTAGTGTCTTTCAAGCCTCTGGTTTTCCACTTGTCATTTTCCCAAAGGGTGTCTGCTGATTTCTTGGGCCACCCCTTTGAGAGCGATAGTCTGAATCAGTTCCTTTTGTTTGCTTCAACAAATCATTCATTCTTGCACTAAGCCGTGAGGCTTCTGGATCATGGCTAATGTGCAGTGTTCATGTTATACTCCAAAGCCCCGCTCTGCATGTTGTTTCTTGCAAAACGGCTACCTTTGTCAGTTTTGCTTCCATCTGGAACACCATAATGTCTTTTTCAGTTACTCCAGCCCTGGCAATGTAGCTTGCATTTTTGCCAACTCTGTATTTTCACTTCTCAAGCGCCTAGAGGTTTCTTCTCCAGTGCAAAGCACTTTACTTCAGTTCACATCACATGGAGTACTGGGATGCAGCTTGCACGGCAATGTCGCTTTACTTCACATCACATCATAAGGCGCTTGGGGATGCAGCTTGCACGGCAATGTCTCTTGAAATGGGCAGCTGTCTTTTCTTAGCCCATTCACAGATGCACAGGTTCCCCAAATGTTCAGATGCGATGCGCCCATTCTGCCATCCTGCATGCAGCATTTGTTTTCCTTCCAGTGTTGATACTGAGCAAATTCTTTACTTCTGATCAGCTCTGTTATTGCATGCCAATGTCAGAAAGCATGCATACATCAGCATGTGTAAGGTAGATTGTGCTCTTTTTCATTTTCTCACTCACAGCAATTATTGCCTTCAGTCCTGTTTCAGCATTCTGTCTTTGCACCCCCCTCCTCAGTTTTTGCTTACACTGACGGTGTCTCTCACAGGGGATGGAATGCAGGAATGTCATTGTTTATCTTTCCTGTGCACATGGCAGCGCCATACCACGCAGCAAGCTTATCTCTTTGCCTATAACTCATAAACTGTGGCGGCTTCAATGGAAGGCACTTGTTCCAGACAGTTCACCCAGATTAACTGTTTCCTGCACTGCTTAAGCAACTCAGAAAAACTCCCATATCTGCCAGCTTCTGTAAACACCATTTCACTGAACAGGAGCACAGCATTCTGCTTTCCTGCCTTCCTCCAACAGTTTTTTTTTTTCTTTCGCGCACCTCGCCCAAGACAGTGCAAATTATCTTCAAGGCACAAGCTCTGCACAGCAAGACTCTTATTTTCAAAAGAGGCACATTCTTGTCATCAGATTCTACTCCATGTAATTTTGCCAAAATGTCTAAGCGTCTTTTTAGCCTGTTTTAAAATGATCAATGTTCCATGTAAAGGCATACATTTTTCTTTTTCCTCGTAACCTTGTAGTTTGGCTTCACAAACTCACTCCAATGCAATGTGCGATCTTTCAAAAGAACCCGCAACCCACTAAATCTTTGTGCTGTCTTATCACACACAGATTTTTCATTCTGTTGTACCATTGCCAAATTAAAATCCAATTATTTCAGTGCATTTAAAACATGTCATGTGTAGTGCAGCTCCCTGCACGTTTTTCTCTGCAAGAGCAACCACACTCTATATTGCTTGTGGGCTGTTAATGTGTCAACAATATTTTTCACCATGTATCACAGTCAACAGGTCACTATTTCCAAAACATACATCACTTATAACGCAACAGTACAAATCCATGGCATAGCGTGGGAACAGTCAAAATACTCTAGGGGCAATTTAGAAAATATAAATTGTCTTTTCCCCCCCCAACCATTGCAAACTGATTCTGCAATTCCAAATCAATACACAAAAATCGAAAATCCAAATACCATTCACTCACTTTCTTTTTTAAGTGAGTCTCTCACCCATTGTAAGCATGGCACAGCTAAAATGCAATGTAGCCATTTTAGTGTGTTTCCTTAAACAGAATGCACCGCCAGCACATGGAATTTACAGTTGCCAAAAAAACAAACCCTTTAGGCTCTCAACACAGATGTTACTCTTTCTCCTAAACACGGCTCATTCCCCACGTTATCTTCAGGAATGTCAACACTTCAAAATCAGACATTTAAAAAGCGGACCTTCGCCTCCTTACATTACAGCCCCCCACTCGCTAGCACACTGGGGCTGAATCACAATGGTTGGATCTATTCACAATTTGCATGTCAAATCCTCGCAACTATTTTCCTGACAGAATAGAGTGAGAACTCAGTCTCACTTTGCATTTCAAATTACACCTTTAAACTGGGGAAACCGCATGGTAAAATTCTTTCCTAATTGAACATAAATCTTTCTTGACCATTCATCGGAGCGCTTTAAACAAAGCCATTTCCCGCTTGTTTATCGCCTTGTGCTCCCTGGCTTCGTTCCCAAGCAATAAGTCAGCCACGACTGATTTACTGACGGGGAAAGTCTTAACCAAACAAGCTATCGGCCGCGGCAAGCCGACACAAATGTGCTGTCTGTTTGAAGTCTCAGAGCTGCAGTGAGACCACCAAGGAAATGCGACAGCCTGCTCATCTCTCTGCACTGTGTTCTCTCACACAATTTGTCATTTCACAGCAAGGCACTGCTCTGCACAAATCCCCAAGATGCCACCAAATGTCTTGATATTGGGAAAATCTTCCTCGGGACCAGCCCTTGAGAGCAAAAATTACCCAATTCAGCCCGAAATACAGGTTCTATTGTGCCGAGCGGTGAACTCATGCTAGTGACAAATTACACCTTCAAAAAGTTTTAGCATTTATTCTAAACAGTGAATTTCAGCAACATTTTGGGATTCAAGTTCGAGAAGATTACAAAACACAAAACTTAGAGAAATACAAAATATAGAGAAACATAGAACTTAGAGAAACACAGTCTTACGCCCCTTCAATCAGCACTGGGAGACCCTGGCCCTCATAAGCTAGCTGTAACAAGCCCCGCTCAGAGGACAGCGCTGCAGGGTGCCGACAGAGCAACCGGTTCCGGACACTCGATTTTGCTCGAACCAAGTCCACAGATCGATCTCCCACCTGAGTCATGTGGGCATGCATTTTTATAATCCCGTGCTGTCAGTCCATGATGCACAGTTCTAGAACCTTCCCTGTGCAAAATATAGGCTTGCTCATGGAAAAACCCAACTCTGTGAATTTCCACTGTGCTCCTTTCCTGTGCCCCTCCCTACTTGGAGCCCATCTGCGTGAAAGCTCAGGAATGTCTTATCAGTGCCTTCCCAGAGAAAAGAGGATTAGTTTAAGAAACCATGCAGGGCTACAGTTAGAAAGTCGAGATGAATTAAGCCTATGTGAGCAAGCTCTAAAAGGCATGCACTCATAGCTTAGTGTTCATAGCGCTTAAGACTGGCTATCTAAGCGCTATATAGGTGCCATAATGTTCCAAACACTCCAATAATGTCTATTAGCTACAGAGCTGGGGCTTTCGCCCTGCCTGTCTATCTACAATGCATAATGTGACCTACCACCTCTACTAGGCCTGCATATTCCTTGTAGCTCACTACTGTGTAATGGAAGTGCTACAACAGACTACTGTCAGCGTTTTTGGCACATACTTTGAATAAACTATTGGCTTTCAGCGGCTAATGCTGTCATCTAAAGCCCTGATTGGCAAATTTGCAATTTTGTGTATCACTACAGAGCAATCGGGCTAGCACTGAAGGCTTTTCTGGCGTCTGTAATAATGACAGACAACACAGTGGCCATGCATTACCTCAACAAGAGAGGAGGCGTAGGGTCACTACCTCTGTGCAGAGAGGCAATGCAGCTCTGGTAATGGGCTATTCAAGAAGGAATCTCCCTAACAGCAGTTAACCTGGCTGGAGAGGAGAAAATTGCAGCGGACGCTCTGAGCAGGCAGAGTGCAGTCTCCCACGAGGGAACTAGCTCAGGAAGTCCTTCAAGAGATCTTTGGGGAACCCCTCAGGTGGATCTGTTCGCGACTGGTGCCAACCGGAAGTGCGAGCGGTACTGCTCAAGAAAAAATTTCCCCCGAGAGGAGCTCTAGGAGACGCGTTCATGGTGGATTGGGAATTTCCACTACTGTGTGTGTTTCCTCCAGTCCCCGTCATTCCTCAAGTTCTCAGGAGGTTAAGACGGTTCGGGACCCACTTGATCCTCATTGCATCAGATTGGGCCAGGAGACTGTGGTACCCGGACCTGCTGGACATGTCCATTTGTCCTCCAATACGTCGTCCAAAAAGAGAGAATCTTCTCTTGCGAGAGCAAGATCGTTTTCTCCATCCAGAGGTCAAAACTCTCAACCTTCACGCATGGCTTTCTGAAAGGTTGAGATATAAGGATTGGGACCTCTCGGATTACGTGATGGAGGTGTTGCTTTCGGCCAGGTGGCCAGTGACAAAGTCTCTGTACTGTTGCCGTTGGAATACGTTTTGCGACTGGTGCAGAGAGAAGAATGTTAATCCTTTTCAGTGTTTGACTCTGGATGCTCTATCCTTTTTGCTTTCATTAGCACACAATTGTCTTCAGCATGGAATCATTAAAGGTTACCTTGCAGCGCTCTCCATTTTTGAGAGCTCATCTGAGGAATGCTCCTATTTCAAGATACCACTGGTTACTCAGTTTCTAAAAGGGCACACAAATGTGTTCCCACCTTCACCTTTTCAGGTTCCTGTTTGGGTCCTTAACTTGGTCTTGAAGTTTCTGATGTGTGCTCCGTTTGAACCCTTGCACACATGTCCGTTGAGGTTGTTGACCTTTAAGACTATACTATTGTTTGGTATAACATATGCATGTAGAGTGAGCGAGGTGAATGCACTTTCTTCCAAGCCACCCTTTACTATATTCCACAAGGACAGAGTTGTGTTGAGGGTAAGACACTCCTTCCCGCCTAAGGTAGTTTCAGACTTTCACTAAAGTCAGTAAATTGTGCTACCAGCCTTCCATCCTCCTCCGCATCTTAGGAGAGTATTAAGCTTTTATATTTCCAGAATGTCCAAGGTGGGAGTGGACAACCAGCTCTTTGTGGGTTATACAGGACACAAACTAGGCCAGGCTGTTTCTAAACAGACCTTGTCTAGGTGGATCATCCTCACTATTTTTGAATGCTATAGGTTGGCCGGCAAGGACCCTTCTGAGGGCTTGCATGCTCATTCCACCAGCGGCATGGCCACTTCGACAGCCCTGCAAAGGGGTGTTCCTATTAGAAACATCTGTGATGCTGCAACTTGGTCATCAATGCACACGTTTACTAGGCATTATCCCCTGGATACTTCCCATGCTCAGGATATTGCTTTTGGTAAGGCAGTACTTTACTCTTCCCTTTGAAAATAAATATCTAAATTCTTAACCCTCCTCCTATCACGGATACTGCTTTGGGAGTCTCTCAAAGATGAGGAATACGTTGGAAGACACAATCCATTTGAAGAACAAGTTACTTACCCCTGGTAACGTTCTTTCAACTGGTTGTTCCTCCAACGTATTCCTCATCGCCCTCCCATCTACCCCTCTGTAGAATTTCCCATGCTATTACAGCTTTCATTCCAACAAGGCTGAGTACGGTCAGGCCGGCTTTATGGGCTTATCTGATAGACGAGGAGGGAAAAACAGAACTGAGGCAATGGGTGCCATGCGTGCTACTTATAAAATCAGATGACGTCACCCTCGACGGAGGCCTTCGAAGCACATCGACCCGACGCCATCGATGCAGGCCGCCCTCTGCCGAAAAATTTCTGAAGCAGCCAAAGCTGGACACTACATGTCAAAGATGAGGAATACGTTGGAGGAACATCCAGTCGAAAGAACGTTACCAGGGGTAAGTAACTTGTTCTTCTGAAAGCTTTGATTTGCTTATTTGGCACCTCATACAATGGTAATACCCTTCTCAGTCAATACACACTGAATACATGGAGAATTCAAAACCCCCCGAGCAAAATGTCTCCTTTAATCTACTTGTTATGGTGGTATCATATATAATAACTTGCATTTCTTTCTTGCATAGCTTCTGTCGAGCTTCCTCCTGGTTGATCGTACACATTTACCAGTAGTATATGATAGCCCTTAAGTTTACATCAACAATTAGAAGGTTGGTGTTACAATCTGACAGAATTATTTCCATTGCTATGAAAATATTGGTGCAAAGGATCAGCCGGCTGCCATAAGGCCGGCCTTTCACACCCCTTCTTGCCGGATTTTTAAAACATGGATACCCATCATAAAGCCCATCACCCATCAGCCATGTTTCTTTTAATAAAATGTCTAGTTTATGCAGAAGGTCAATAGAACCCCTATCTACAAACAAATGAGCCTGGGCGTGGGTGTTCCAAGAGATAACTGTTATGCTGCATTCAGGAATGCTGAGACGGTGCCGGCAAAAAAGACAGGAGCCACTCCCAATGTTTTTTCACCACTGCTTTGTCATCACACTTCAGTGTAGGTGGTTTCCATAACACCATACACCCTTGCTTTGGCTTTCCTCCCGAGATCGTAAGACCACTTCTGGCTTTCTATACTCTTCTTCCAATTTTGGGCTCAAATTACCAATTTGGTCGATATCAAAGCCCCACTTCAGCAGAGAACAAGAGCAGCTCGGTACCATGGCAAACCTCAGAATTCCTTCAATATGCACTTTCGAGTACACTGCCACCATCGCCTTTATAATTGTGACCGGCGTACAACCAGATTCGCAGTTGGCAGAGTCTGATATGTTGTCCTGATTGTCCTCAGTACTGTCATAATAGATTCATTGTCACTCAAGTGCCAGGGCTTCAGTAGTTCTCATGTTTCCTGATTTCTTTTTTTCTTCAAAATTCCAGGTTTATTATTTGTTTTTTGTATTCTCCTTGCTGCTTTCCTATGGGCTTTCTTTGATTGAGCCGCTGTTTTTGGTGTGTACATTGTAACATCTTCTATTTGAGATGAATCCAAGACTGGGTCTCAAACCATCATTCTTTCCCCTTTTTGTGCCATCAACCTTTTACACCTTGCCTTCCTGGAAAGGACAGAGTCATAATTTGGCTCATTTACCTCCTCCACAGTAATCTCTACTAATGTGGATTCAGGAGGTGGTTTCCTAGGCTTTACAGTAGCATCCAGTGGGAGCAAAGGCAAATGATTTGTTTGCCCCTTTTCTGCCCTTCTTGTCCACCACAAGCTTGTTCTCTTTACAATTTTCAATAGGCACTCTTGAGTTAGACTTGCACACAATAAGCAGTTGATCCAGCAGTTGGGAGTGCTTTTGTGATTCAGTAGACAGGTAATTGCACAGTTTTAACAAGATTTGAAGTGCAAACGGAGTTGCCTCGTTATCCAAATCTGCCGACTTACTTTTAGCCTCATTGCTAATATTCTGTGATTCTTTTCCTGTGCTTTCACCGATGCATTCTCCTCGGATGCTGCACTAAGAGAGTCTTCTATAAATCCTGTTAGGCGAGGCGTGCTAGATAGATGCTGTCTTGTAGGCGGAACATTACTATCGTCTTGCATAGATCTTTTATTTGTATCCACCTGGTCACCCTCCTTGAGACTGGCCAAAGTCGGCAGCTGTTGCACCTCTGCTTGAAGAAACAGACATAAGTTCAGAAGTTACTTGTTATTATCAATTTTGGAGGATACACTAGCAATTGCCATAGAAGCTCCAGATTCTGGCATAGCCTCGCAACCAGCAACAGTCTCTACCTCCATCTCCCGTGGCCTAAAGTAATTAGTTATTTTAGCAGCCACAAGCACTTTATGTGAATGAGACGACAATTGTAAAGGAGTCGGAGATGCCGGATTACCTCCTTTCCGGACTGAGTTATATGAGAAACCTGAGAGTATTCTCACTACTACTCCTCTTGGATCCTTTGCGCAGGTGGCCAGGGAAAGGCCATCGCTTTTGGATCCTGACTCTGGGGTTGGAGAAGCAAGGGAGGATCACCTGGGTGGAGGGTCCTTGCGGATTGGGACTGGGGTGCCCTTGGGCGAGACATGGTATCCCCTTTCCCTATTGACAACCAACCTTACCCTCCCACTAACCTTTATTTGCTATTTACAAGCCAGTTCCCCTAATTCTTCCACATGCAACACTTGACAGTACTGGGAAGAAGTGGCAACTAAGAGTGAGGAAGATGAAACATTTTCACCACTTTGGTACTGGGACGAAGAAGATGCCTGCAAGGAGCTGTGAGTGCCAGGCATGTCCCTTTTTATTGTGGTGAGGCAGATTAATCAAACATTCACACCTGCATCCTGTCGAAGGGCTGCAGGTGTATAAAGGGAGACCCGCCCAGCAGGGCAGGGAGCAACAGGGAGAACTGGGTGTGGAGGAACAGCAGGAGATCCTTGAACGCCGAATTGAACATAAACCATAATGAATACATGTTGCATAATGATTTAACTCGAACCTTGAAGTCAAGTACATTAAAAGCTGAAAGTAGCCAAAGAGTGAACTTAAATGAGTGAAGGCAGTGCGGCAAGGCCACAGTTGGACAAGAGGTGTGTGACACGTGGTAGCAGAGCCACAAGGCTATCAAGGAGAAGTCAGAGGAGTACATGATTACACCTTAAGCCAAGAGGCCATCAAAAGGAGTTAAGTGAAGGTTGCTTGTTGCACATGATCAAGTGCCAAGACAACTGTATGTGGCTGAGGAGACATGGGATCATGGTTGTGCGACCTGTGATGGGTGGACCGTTTGGTCTGACAACTGTGCCTTGATCAGAGATCCCTGAATGGTGAAAGACAAGGACACAGTGAAACGGCTCAAGGAAACCACTGCAAATAAACTGCCGAAGTAAGCCAGAAAGAGGGTCAAGTTGACCTGGTGTTTTTAAGATTTTTTTTTAAAGCTTGGAGCAAGTGTAAGTGGCAAAGTTGACATCTTGGGGAAGGGAAACCTGAGACGTGAAGGACCACACTTGTTGTCTTGGGAGCGAAGTTCCAAGACCCTTTTGTTTTGGATTGTGTTGCTTGAAACTTGGGGAAGGGAACCCCAAGGATTGGTTCTGAACTGCATCGCCATGAACTGTAGAAAGTTAAACTTTGGGACTTTTTCATGGCACTTTCTTATGCTTGGGGAAGGGGACCTGAAAGTAAACTGTGAGCTGGAGGAAGCTCTGAACGTTAAGTTAAACACTATTTCTTTGATTTTTGATATCCCTACATGTTTGTTAGCTCTATTTGTGAGGGCAAGGATAGGGTTTGGACACCGACAGACTTTTAAGTTGAAGTCTTTGACTCTGAATTTCCTTAGTTTTGTTCAGGTAGGGAAATCTCAGTTTAGCATAGGGCAAGTTGGGCCTTCTACCATCCTGAAATTGTTAATAAATATCTTTTGTTTGAACTTTAAGTCTGTTGTCTGTGTCTTATTTCCTGATGCCTTCACAGTTTATAAGAGGCATTTGCTTGTGTTTAGTTTTCTGCTTATTGCCACAAAGATTATACTTTTTTTTGGCGACATTAAAGAAGAAAAAACAAGAGAAACTCGCCATGTTTTTTGACACTGGCACAGATTGGCGAGCCAAAAGTTGTCTCCAAACAGTCTCACTCACCGCCTTCAACTAGCATCCAATCAGGTGTCTCCCCCACACCTTCGATCCTTGCAAACCTGCTGTGTTTACAGCTTCTCGCCACTTGCAATGGAATCATATGGCAGGTGCAGGGGCGTTGCAGACTAACCCACACTGCGCCTTGGTTACCTTGAGCTCACGTCAAATTAATCTCCAAAATAAACGTTGCTGCCAGCCGCCACTACCGGGGAACCTGCAAACTGTAAGTGCACTATGCTGCACTCTCTGCGCGCTCGCGCTCCCAGCCTAACAGGTGTGTAACAAGAGGCAGCAAGAATAGACTGAAAAAACTGCTCCAAACAGCATCCACAGCAAACTGTAAGCACACTATACTGCGCTCTCCCTCCCCAAGTGTGTGGGCTCAAAGCTCTCAGTATCCCAACCTAAAGCCCCCAGCAATCAAATGCAGCACCCGATAGTCGGAGTACAGCTGTAGTCTCTGATACTTTCATAGTTACTGCGTCCACAAACTGGGGGTGTGGGCCAGCTGACCTGTTCAGGATTCTGCATGAAGTCTTGTATTGCTGCACGTGTTCACAAACCTCGCTGGGCCAGACACACATGCCTGGCTTGCAAACCGTTGGCAAGGATTTCTTTCCTCTCTGCGCCCAAACCCTGCACCCCCTCCATAAACAAAAGCTTACTTACAGGCCAGTTTCTAAAACTCATGTTGGCGAAGTAAAGACTTCTCATGCAGTCCCAGGTCTAACATACCCGGCAATGTAAAATTCAAGATGGTGGACAGACTTGATAAAGGCTTGGTACAGCCTCTTCTCAGCAAATCCTGCCCAGGTGATTCCAGGGGGCTGGTGGCAGGCTTCTTGGTGAAGGCTTTGGTGAGCTGCCCTGTTGCAGATAATCCGCCAGCAATAACATGACAAAGATGCTGGACTGTCTTTCAAGAGGTATGGGGTGACTACCAGTAGGACTGTTCAAACACATATAGGCTCTTGGAGTGGGGACAGGAGCTTGGCCTCCCAACTGCCGCCATCACCCTCTGGGGAAGTAATGGCTCTGGCTTTCACCTGGTAGGCCTCCCACCCTGTCTGAGAAGTGTCCCCATTCCCTCTTGGCCAGGGTCATTCGAATCGCTCTGTCACAATTCACTGTAAAAGTCGGGGTGCTGTTGAACGGCAACTATAATGGCGGTCTGAGTGTGTAGCTGCGCCGTGTACAATACATCCTTTCATCAATCCTGCGAATCTAGTGAGGCTGAATATATGTGCTGCAGTGGGCTAGACAGCTGAAGCGCCGAAGCGTCGGAAGATACCAGTGTGACAGTTCAGCACCACGGACCTCCGGTAATAAATTGTGCCGAAATACCCGTGGGTCTCCCGGGCGAGGAGCAGTGACTTGGCGCACTTCCCCTCCCCATCCGCTACAAGCCAGCAGCCTTCGCCCTAGAGCGGGGCGGTTGTGTGTGATCTGGCGAGGGGCTGACGGACGACGGAGTGTGGAATGAAGGGTTTCCAGTTTCTGTGCCAGAGTGCGGCTTCTGAAGGGGGCGGTGCGGAAAAAGCACTTGTGAACGGACATCGGCCGTCGCCTGCCAAGAGACCTCGGATTCACTGGCGGAGCGGGCTTCCCCTCCCCAGAGGCCGCTGTGTGGGAGCGGTTCAGCCTGCCGGGTTGAGGGTGAGCCCCCTGCCCCTCTCCTGATAAATGCCTGCAGGTATGTGATATTTTCCGAGAGCGGAGCTGCGGCCCCCACAACAAAATACACTCGCCGGATTGGGGCTATACCAACATTTAACCCACCTGGACTCGCGCCTGACTACAGGCGCTGTCGGACTGGGTGGGGAACTGGACATGTGCCTGTGATTCAATGTCCATTTAAGGGGCACCTCCCCACCCCCCAATATTTGTACAGCCTTCCACAAGATAGTGTGAAACTCGATTATATACCCAGCTGGAGGCATGCCTGTCGGGGCACTCACATTGGGATATACTGCTCTGGGGACGCTCTGACTGGCAGCATATCGGACCCTACCAACATCACCTGGCAGAGTTGGGGCCATAACCTAACACTGAGACCTGCAGAAAGAGGTGCCTTCAGAATTCGCTGAACTGAGTGACAGGCTATTATAACGGTGCACCACTCTAAACTTAGGCCTGATTATTGCAGCCATGCCGCACGTAGCCTTCGCATAAACTATGCCCAGAGGCAATAAGGCAAACGAAAAGGGCCCTATGGACGCATACACAAACGCTACTATGGAAGACAGAAGCACGGGAACACTACAGGCCGCCCCGCCTACGTCGCAGCGCTCAACAGATGACTCAACAGACCCTTACATGGCGGCTCTCCAGGCGGGCTTTGCTGCAGTCAATTCTAAACTAGATGATATAGGAGGCACTATATCGTCCATAAAAGCGGATCTCCAACAGGTGAATGCACAAGTGTCGGAGGTAGAGAACCGAATAAGTGCGGTGGGGGACACCGTAACCAACCAAGGCAAAGACATGGAGGCCATCAAAAAGAACCTGAACCTAGTGCAAATGAAGTGCGACGACCTAGAATCTAGATCGCGCCGTAATAATATAAGGGTGGTTGGGCTGGCGGAAAAACAACTTAATGTTGCAATGGAGGTGCTCCTGGAAGAAGTGATACGTACCGTCCTCCTGGAAGCGCAATTCTCACAGCAATTCCTAATTGAGAGAGCCCATAAAGCCTTGATGACGACTCCTAAACCTGCTGCGCCACCACGCACAGTCATTGCCCGGCTCCTCAATTATCGCAACAGGGACATGATCCTATGTCTGTCTAGGGAGAAAGGTACTCTAATGTATGACTCCACCAGGATACATATATAACCTGATTTTTCGAACCGAGTACAGGCCGCTCGTCGTACCTTCGATCAGATCAAGAGAGCACTCTGAGCACGTTCCATCCCCTACGCAAAGGGGATGTTCCCCACCAAGCTTTGTCTGCAACACGCCGGGAAGGCGCATTTCTTTGAATCCCCCGAAGAGGCCATGGGGTACATTGAGCGCAATATCCCATAGCCTCTGAGAGATAAGAACCCCCAATCCGAACAAAACACTTGAAGGCATATCGAGGGCACGGAAGCATGATTGCGGTCAAGACAGCTGGATTCATAAAATAACAGTGCAGCGGTCTGGTTGGCAGATGGAAAAGGAAAAACTAACCGAACAGGGCTGCCCAGTTTTTCAAAAGTTGAAGTTTCAAGTGCGGAACACACTGTCCAGTTGGGGGGATAGTGAGGGTGGGAGAGGGGCGGGAGCTGGGCCTGTTGCCCAAAAGTTAGTGGGGACGAACTACTTAATGGAATAAGGAATCAGATTATACAGGCTGACAAGGGAAATGAGTTGGATCAGGAATTGTACGAAACATACAAAAACACCGATGGGAGCGGTATACAGAGTATGGTGCCACAAGAATTGAAAAGCGAGCTGCGACAAGCCAATGGTACTTCTCCAATGACACAGAACGCGCAAGGGATTAAGCTGCTCACTTGGAACATAAGGGGCCTGGCACACCCGATAAAAGCAAGGAAGATAATCACATACGCAAATCGGCACAAGGTTGACATACTTCTCCTGTAGGAGACACATGTCACTAAGAAGATCACAGATGCATTTGGGCGAAATTGGGGCCCTGTGAAAGTTGGCACAAACTACTCAATGGCGAGAGGAGTACTCAGTTTTACACAGGCATATCAACTTCCAGATGTCCAAATCCATAGCAGACGATGAAGGCCGCTACGTGATCGCATGGGGGCAGCTGCACAACAGAGAATTTATCCTGGTCAATAAATATAGCCCTAATTTTGACAGTCCAGAGTTCTACTTGCGAATTGTGGATCTGCTGTCTCCTTTGGGATCGGCTGCGGTAATTTGGGGAGGTGATCTCAATGTAATACTGGACCTGGGACTGGACTGATCAACTGGAAGCCGTAGACAGCATACCAAAGCAGCGATGACACTGTGAAAAGAGATGGCCACATTACCCCTGGTAGACACATGGAGAGAATTACATCCTCTAGAAAGGGAATATACATTCTACTCTGGGGTGCATGGGTCTAGTTCACGGATCGACTACTGGCTATGTTCCCCTGAGCTGGTTCCAGAGGCAGAAGAATGCACTATACTCCCACATACACTGTTGGATCATTCCCCGGTCCTCTTACAATTGGTCCCGTGGGTCACTGAACACACCACCCGAAACTGGCACATGCCCCCGGACCTGTTAAGGGATGAATCGGTGATAGAACCACTTCGAATTGAAATAGAGGATTTCTTCGTCCAAAATATAGGGTCGGTGCAAACTCAAAGTTCAGTATAGGAGACGTTTAAAGTGTTGCTGAGAGGCCAACTGTTGGGGAAATCCTACGGTTCGCTGAGAGAAATTAAAAAGTAATTGTTCCAGACTGAACATGAGCTAAGAGATCTTGAAATTCAGCAACCCACGACCACAGGGAAGGAACATCTGCGAAAAATACAGGTTCAAATGGACAAATTCAAAAACCTGGCGGATAAGGAATTGTACTATATAACACAACCTACGAGGGCGAGGAGGTATGGAGAGGGGAATAAGGCGAGCAAAGCAATGGCAAACCTTATTAGATCGGAAAAGGGGTGTGAGACATATCACCAGCATCTGCGATTCTTTAGGGTCAGTACAGGAGCAATTAACGAGGTGCTTAGGCAGTTCTATGC
Organism: Ambystoma mexicanum; assembly: GCF_040938575.1. Taxonomy (NCBI): domain Eukaryota; kingdom Metazoa; phylum Chordata; class Amphibia; order Caudata; family Ambystomatidae; genus Ambystoma; species Ambystoma mexicanum. The sequence goes on along the minus strand of NC_090927.1, from coordinate 465,454,248 downwards.
CAATCTCTACGCTAATGCAGACACAGTGACCCCAGGGGATCTCCAAGAATATATAGACTCATTTCCATTGCCCAAGCTAGGGGAGGAGGAAACGGCACTGCTGGACTTTCCTTTGACATCTGAAGAAATCGAACAAGCAATCTCTGACTTGCGTGCAGGCGAAGCCCCGGGGTCAGATGGTATCCCGGTTGACTTTTACAAGGTATTCAAATCCGAGAGGGCCCTGAGGTTGCTAGAGGTGTGGGAAGAGGCTCTCGAGCGGGGAGAGTTGCTGAATACCACGAGAGAGGCGATAACTGTCCTGCTTAAGCCCCACAAACCCCCTCAAGACCCTGCATCCTAGCGCCCTTTATCACTGATAAACACAGGCGCAAAAATCTACGCTAAGGCGATGGCGAACCGTCTGATCCCACATATGAACAAATTAATCCACACAGATCAATCGTGATTTATCCCTACCCGATCGACGGCACTGAATTTAGGAAGGTTCTTCGCCATTACGTCACAATTGGATCCAAACGCCAAAGCTGCCGCGGTCACTCTAGATGCCGAAAAAGCGTTTGACTCGGTATCATGGAAATATATGTTCTCGAATTCTGGGTAAAATGGGGTTTGGTCCAACATTTATGAGCTACATCCGTGTGCTATATAAAAACCTGGCTGCAATGGTTATTTCTAATAACACCCTGTCATCCTCCTTCATGCTATGTATGGGCACCCGGCAAGGCTGCCCACTGTCCCCTTTTATATTCGCACTCACGATAGAGGGTATGGCAGCAAAGGTAAGACATGAACATACTTGGAGGGGCATCCGTATCAGGGGGACCCCCCAACTTCTTTCTCTGGAGACTCATCTACCCCCAATACTGTGAGAAATACATACATTCTCTATGTACTCTGGCTATGAAATCAACCAGACCAAGTCAGAGATAATCCCACTGACGCCAACCACAGGGCAATCACAGGCTACAACTGGTTTCAAATGGTCACCCACCTCTGCGTGCTACCTGGGCATAATAGTGGCCACTGATAGGCAGACCCTATACACTAACAACTATGAACCATATTTGCAACTTCTTGAACATAAACTTAATGTTTGGGGTAAGCTACCATTATCCCTATACAGCCGAGTGGCCCTACTTAAAATGGTTGTGATTCCCAAGTTGCTGTACCTGTTCTGTGGCATCTCCATATGGCCTGGCAGGGACTTCTTTCGGAGACTACAGAAAGTGCCCACCACCTTTGTATGGAGCGGGAAGTCAGTAGGCTCAATTGGCCCAGGATGTGTGAGAGATAGGAAACAGGCGGTTGGCAGCTCCAGACTACACATTATATTTTCATGCAGCACAAGCACACTTTGCAAGGTACTGGGCAGAATTAGCTGAAAAACACGCACATCTGCGGGCCGAGAAGTTTGCATTATCCCCTACAAATATACAGGCACCAGTGGGCTTAACAGTACGAGCTTGGTCCTGCCTGTTTGCAAGGGTGGGATGTGAGCACCCCTATTGGCCATTTCTCTCCCTATGGCACTATCCCGATCTGCAACCTACATTCGATTCGGCACTGCAACATAAATGGGACTCTGGCAAGGAAATGAGACTAGGGGACCTGTATCCGGAGGGCAGGTTTGCTTCACTGGCGGACGTGTAGAATAAGGCGGGGTCGGGTCTTACCACTACACTACAATATTACCGCATGAAAGCAGCATGCAAAAGGAAATGGCCCTCATTTCCCGATTCTCCCCCGACACACCAATTCTTGACAGCAAATATGACACCAGAGGGATTTACGGTCACGGTGCCCAGTCTGTATAGGGCAGCTAATGAGCACACTCCATCCAGGAACTGCATGAAACAGAAATGGGAGAGGGATCTAGGCAGCACCATTGATTGCTAACATGGCGAACTCCAAGCATATGTATTGGGATTGTCCCCTTGTCAAAGCCTTTTGGGAAGAAGTGGATAGAGTTGGGGTGCATATCCCGGCTATCCCACGGAAATACCTGCTGGGCGACATAGGTAAGGCCTCTGTTAAGATCCGGAGATTTGTCGCTGTCGCAGGGGCAGTGGCAAAGAGAAATATATTGCAGACATGCAAATCCAAAGCAGCCCCAAATCAGGAAACATGGCTACGAGATCTACTATATGTTCAGTAGAGTGAGGAACACTATGTTAGAAGTGTGACGGCTGTCTGCAGGTCAAAAGACATATGGGCTACGCTACAAGCTTACCTCAATCGTACTCAAAGTGACAGTGGGGACACATTATGAATATGCTAATACACTGTGATTTTACCTTTAGTAAGTATGAACATGATATTGATGTTTTGTTATGATATCCTTTGGTCCACTCCTGTGATGTTGTATGTGTGACCAAAGAGAACATTGCTTATAATTGGAAAGAACTAATTCAGTCCTTAACCATCCTGAGAATGCATTGGCACCCTGGCAGGGTGTAGCCAGCCACTCAGGTGGTTAGGAACGCAGGCTTGAATCGGCAATGAAACCTTGTGTTCCATGCCCCATGACGGCTGGCTCACCCGCCACCATCTACCCCCCCCACTCTCATCCCTTTTTTTGTTGCCCCCCCCCTCTTTCCATCCCCCACTTACATTATTTCTGCAGCAACGCCTGCCGGAGCCCCTCCTTCCACACGGCTTCCGTACAGAGCCCTGCCTTCCTTTTCATGGTGGCCATCTTGGCAAAGTATTTTCCTTCATTCAGCAGGATGTGCACGGCATCCTGTTGAACAAAAGAACACGCTTTCTTTTTTTTTTTAACTCCCCCGGTTACCGCTTTGGCAACATGAGGTGCTAATAGCCTTAATCCCCTGTTCAAAGGGCTGGAACTGGGAGTAACGTCCCAGAGCCCTCGTTATTTTTCCTTGCTTCGCTCGTGCTGATAACGTGGGTTTCCGGGCAGTTACCCCCCTCTCACCCCACCCTGTTACAGCCCTTGGAATGGGGGATTAACGCCATATTGTCGTATCCAGGACAATCCAGCGATTCTGATTGAATTTACAGATGTTGGTGGGAAGATGTGATTGTAACATGTCCTACCCCACATGGGCCAGCCGGATAATGTCAATGGTTTACTGTCTTTTGCCGATCTATGTAGATAATTAACTCCTTAAGTGCCTAAATATTATGTATTCCTATTTAAATAAGGCGTACATACTGGCGCCTTAGCACTTTTAATATGTCTGGAGGTTATTTGGTAAGCATTTAAACATCATACGTTTTTTGTTCGCAACTAAATGTACACATTTTCCTCCCAAGTATGGACGTAATGTCATGCTCACACAAGCAATTGTAGATAAAGTCGCAATCTCTATATAGTATGTTTTTTATTGACTTCATTAATATACGCCCATATAAGGTTCTTGATTAATGGGCTATTCTATTTTATTTTTTTCAGACCTAAATGTGCAAGTCTTTTGAACGGAGTGTTTCTATATCTGTAGTGGCTATCATTTCACACTCCAGAAGTACGTCACTACAAGGTTATTGTCACAGTGCAAGTTTGTACTGTATTCTTGCTCTGATTAATTCATGGTATTCAAAGTCTTTTTCAAGTTGTCCAAGATGCGTAGGAAGCCACAATTGAATATATTCTGCAGTGATGTTCCCCAGAGTCTGTGTTTGATTCCTGGCAGGTATATAAAACCTACTTCCTCATCCAAAATTATTTTCAGCACATTTCGTGATAAGGACTGTGAGAAAAGAGAATCAATTGTTTTGGCTCAACCTTTGATCCTAAGTGGTTGGCATTATTCCTATCCTCCCAATTATCAGTAATGGCTGAAGAGTCCACCAAGCTTTTTTTTAAAAAATATAAATGGATTAGTGATGATGAAGTTGCTGAATACAACCCATAGACCCAAATATCACTTTTTAGCCAATCCACAGTAGTGCAGGTATGCAGGCTCTCTAATGGGCAACCCAGGCTAGGGTCTAGACTCTAGACCCTAGCCTGGGTTGCCCATTAGAGAGCCTGCATACCTGCACTACTGTGGATTGGCTAAAAAGTCTAGACTCTAGAGTAAGGAGTAACAAGACTTCAGCCAAATCCATCCTTCTTCCATAATAGGGATGCTCCAAAGCCTTCTTTCTTCGTTGTCAGCAGTTTTGTCAGGGCATGCTTTTCTACATTTTGCTAGCTATGCAAAAACACACTGCAACTCTGCAGACTTTTACAAACCTTGAAGCCTAGCCCAAGGAAAAACTGACATTTTTTATGTACAAATATTTTCATTCATTCTATCCATATTTCACTCCTCCTGCTAACGTTATCTGGGTGCTGTAGTTTGTTCCACACTTAATACTTATAATTTATCCCATTCTTCATTTTGCTGTACAAAAACATGAGTCCTATTTTTAATGCGCATGAACTCTTGATGGACAGTGGGCACCTGATGAGTCAGTTTGTGCTGGCACACTAAGCCTGTGGTCTATTTAGAATCCCACAGGCCACATTCCTTCTGGGAAGGAGGGGGGAGTTTGACTACAGCATTAGTTAAGATTTTAAAATGCCTGACATCGTGACATTACAAATCTATCTAACTAATAGTTAATGTCATGATTCCTGCCCCTCATGTCCCCAGCCCTCCAAGATGTCAGGCTGGAGCCAGGCCACGATCACCTACATGGCCCTCAAGGGCCTCTCCATCCCTCCAAAGACCCACTTGGAGTCAGACTTGGCGCTTGTGGCACCAGACTCACTCACTCCCATAGGATAACATTGGGGATTGGACTTGTAGTGCATTGATGGGGACAAGATGGATGCCCCAGCATGCTTTGCGTTTTCTGCGCCTGCAGCGTGACACTCACCGTGTTCGGATCGGTCTCCAGTAGGCCTGCATCTTTCTTCTGCGCTCAGCTCCTGCAAGAACAAGAACACCGTTAGGAACAGCCTTACCTTGCGGCGCTTCTGCCCATCATTCATCGCTCCTTCTGTTCTGCGGGCATCTTCGGCGGTGTCATTCCCATCCCGGCACGCCGCTTCCTAAGGAAAAGGGAAAAGAACAGAAAAAAAGGCATTAGTAAGCATTCTGCAATCGTCGCTTATTTTTTAAATACTGTACGAGCTTCAAACGCTTACCTGAATCCCAGCCGCTCTGGGGGAACTCTGTCTCCGGAACTTCTCATCCATCTGCAAGAGGGAAAAGACACTCCAGGTTAGCGTGGAAACATCTAGAGGCGCCGCATACCGTGCTTACCCACCACATTTGTTCTTCATAACCGCCATCCACGCTGAAAATGTTGCAGCACCTAAAAGACACAGAAAAAGAACTCAGTTCAATGCAAATACGAAAGGGGTGCATCGCGCTCTCCCTCATCTCAGCAGCACGCCGCCATGCCCGGATGCCGGCCATCATCTAAGGAAGGAAAGGAACGAAGTTAGAGAACTGCTCAAAAGACTCATTATACTTACCTGTCGGACTCTTACCAGTGAAGCAACTAGGCATCAACAAGCCCACATCAATCAACGCGCCCCTGCGCTGAAAGCAGGACGGAGAGCACACTATCCAAGAAAACAACGTAAGCTGTGGATCAAAGGGAAGGGTTGGACACCGGGGAAGAAGGGGTTCAAGCACACAGAGACAATGTGGAGTTAAACTCTACCAATCCTGTGTTTCAGGCACAGTCTCCAGTAGAATAGCCTCCAGGGAAGGGGTCGAGGTCGTAAGAGGTCAGAACAGGCTGAGTGACGTCCCTGTGGATACCAGGTGAGCGTTACAGTTAATTGCACCTTATATTTAGACAATAACTACCTTCTTCAGTGCTTGCCTATAATATGTCTGTGTATGTGATTACGTTTGCATGAGAGAGCCTTCCCAGTGCTCCTCCTCCCTCAGTCCAATATAGCACCTTAAAGAGGTATTGCCGAACTCTAAAGCGCTTGGGGGTTCGGGAGGACCCTGGTTCCTTCCCAACAATAGTTAAGAGTTGGCTCTATGTTTATTTTGTCAAGTTTGGTCAACTGCGAAGGTGCTAAAGTTATGGGTCACCCGAAAAGTGCTCTTCCTTTCAACTTAACCATAACACAGAGTCGCTATTCTCAACTATGTATGTTTCTATATTTAAGCAATATGACCCGAGCGGCAGGGGCATTACCAACTCAGGTAATGCCCTGGGGCCCATAGTTATAGGCCTGAGGGAAGGCAAAAAAAAAAAAAAGCTTACCCGAGTCCCCAGCGGGGGGCGGAGGCAGCCTCTCAGCCGTGGGGAGGCTTGGAGCGGGGATGGCACTAATTAATGAAATTATTGAGTTACGTTAACCTTTATGAATACCAGCTTTTTAAGCAAGTAATAATTTCCAGATGCTGGCCAGCACCCTGCCTGACCTGACTTGGGAGAATACCCTTATTCCTGGCTAGGGCTACAGATGAAAGATTTTAGGAGCTTTTTACATTTGTCATCATAACCCTCCCCACAATTGTTAATTGGTAAGAGAGTTCCAATGCTTAGATTGTAAGACTCCAAAGTGTCCACCTCATTTGATATCTCTTTTTCAATTATATTTACCAGGAAAGAAGATAACATCAACACCTTTTTGTTAACCTGCATGCCTACGAACTGCCTACAGATTCTGCATGATTGATGCAAAACAACATATTCCTGAAGTCTTCAAAATAATTGTACAGTAGATCTAAAAATTGTGAAGTGAAGAGCATTAACCTATCAACTCTAGGAGCCTTGAGATGACAACAGAAATCATACTGTGCATGCGTGATATACAAATAAAATCCAATATGGCGAGCCAGCTTTTTGAGACTACCGGCCAGAGGATGCACAAACCGAACACTCCTCAAATAGATTAAACTGTACTACAATGTATATTTGAAAGCATACAGTCCAGCAATAGTAAAACAAATCCCATACAGCTGCAAACCCTCATGGGTAGCCTGTCACATTGGTTTGGAAGAGGGGTATTTGTAAGGACGCCCCAGCAGTGAAGAGGTATGGGAGTTGGAGAAAAGAGAAGGTGTCGGTTCGACAATAGTTGGAGTAGGGAGCAGCTTGAGGAATTTGGAGGTGGTGAAAGGACGAGCAGGTGGAGGAAGTAAAACCTGAAGAACCTGACCAAGAATCGGGACCATTAAGGAAGAGGGTTTTGCTATCGGCCTTCTGGGAGCTATATCCCAGTTTGATAGAAGTAAACAAGAGTTTATAACCCACACCCTGGCAGAAGACAGAGATTCTAAGAAAAAGTAAAAATGGTAAGAAAGAAAACCACTGATTCTGTAGCGGCTCAAAGCCAGGGGGGCCATCCTTACCCGGCGGGTGAAATCATTTTAGTCTGGGAATCTTGAAGACCCGGAAGTATTGTCTTGAGTACTGTCAGGCTTTCTCAAATCTGATGTTGTCCCCGGAAGCTGCTGAACCCCCGCAGTCCCCTTTGGATGCTAACCTCTTAACTGGTATCAAACAGTTCAGTTGAGAGCACCCCCAAGGGAAAGGGGGAAAATGGGACAAAATAATAAACTTCAGGTTTTGCTCAGCTTCTTTATCTGTCAACCTGTTGGTGAAAATAACAACAAATTCACTTTAGTCACTAACCTTTGAATTCCTTGGCTCTGACTTCTCGTTATAATATTAAGTAAATAAACACGCCACCATACCTGATTATCCTCTGTGAATAACTTAGAGGACGTGTGAATTCAAATGAAGAAAACAGAAAAATAGAGTCTCAGATGCTCTTACTAATTTCTTCAATTCGGTTGTGAAAAAGCTGCTAATCTCTCTCAGTTTAATGAGTTAATCTTCAAGCAGTTCCAATGTCATTTACCCAAACAACCCGCTGGAAATATTATACATGTAGTTTGTATTGATGATTTCTAGCTGCTTCAATACCAATTCCAAAAATGACACTCTGGCTATTCAAGTTAAAATGGTTTGTTTCCTGAATATATTAAAGTGTTCATTAATTGGATCTTTTGCTGGCAAAGATGATCGCTCATAAAAGAAGCGTTCTTTTAACCAGAATATGCGCATGCGTGAAGATATTGTTTACTCCTTCTAAAATGGAAGCGCACAAAAACAAGGAAAAGAGTTCAAAAATGAAACTGGCATGGGCGCATGCGTAAATGAATAGTATTCCACTCTTCTTAATATGAAGTGTTCAAACAGGAAGGAGAAAGTCCTCAGTTCCGGACACTAATCCTTGAAGAGGCAGCCCAGTGATGATCACGCGCCAGGTTAGAATGTTAGTAAATTAAACATAACGCTTCAGAGTCGCATGGCTACCACACTGTCACTTGCGCAGACAGTGTAAGATTTCTAACGCTAGTCCGACGCTAATAAAAGCACTGTTACCGAAAAAGGGTACAATACTCAATATTTTATACGGCCGAAAAAACACACGACGCTAAAATGATAAACAGACCTCCACACTCCAACTAGCCAATTGCAAAAAATGTGACGCAGTTCAGTAAATTTAAATACAGTACTAGAAGTTCAAAAATAGATTCATGAAAGAACGAAATGAACTACTATTTTAACAAAAACTAATAAAAACAGGAACAAGTTAATTAATGGAATTAATATTTAACTCCTGCTTGAAAATCACAAAGATCCATAAAAGATAATGAATTCACTTAGCTTGCTTCTTTCTTTCACCGGAACGTTTTCTAAGTTTCTTCTTAAATCTCCAACACTTTCCAGAACCAAAATAACTAATTTTAGGCACAAGGGCCTAACTAAAGTTTTCTAAATCTTAAGAGCTTCAAACATAGGACCTTCCAGCTGGGCTTCTGACAATGAAAGGCGGTTTAGAATGTTCCAACAATGCCTTTCTGTTCCTTCTGACCAATCACTGATCCTTTTGGAAGTCTCCATTTTGACTTGGGAAGCTCTCCACACTCTGCACAGAAAGTTAAGGCCCAAACCATACTTTATGTTAATCATATCCTCATTCTACCACATTCAACCAAATCCCACGAAACCTGACAGTACCCTCCCCTTAATGCCCTGTCCCAGGGCCAATTTTAGATGGATACTTTCTATGAAATTTTGAGACTAATTGTGGTGCATGCACATTCACCTCGTCTTCCCATGTACGTTCCTCAGGTCCGAAACCTTCCCAGTCTATTAAATATTGTAGTTTCCCTCTTAACCTCCTGGAATCTATAATTCTTTTCACCACAAACTCTTCGGATGAATTCTCTAACTGAACTGGTGAAGGTGGATGTACAACTCTAGTCCCCGGAATCACAGGTTTTAATAGACTAATGTGAAAAGTTGGATGTATTTTCAAGGAAGTAGGTAGTTTTAACCGTACTGACACTGGATTGATTATCTTTTCTACTTTAAATGGACCTACAAAACGTGGAGTAAATTTGTTTTTGCCCTTAATTCTCAAATGTCTCGTCGAAAGCCAAACCAAGTCACCAACCTTATATTTAGGACCCAACCTCCTTTTTTGATCTGCAAATCTTTTGTACTTCTGTTTACTATCGAAAAGTACCCTTTTTGCTCTTTCCAAATTTTTTCTCATAGTTTTTAATCGAACCTCAACTCCAGGATTTTCTGACTCTTCAGTAATTTCAAAACTTAAAAACCGTGGGTGAAAACCTCTTCCAAGATAAAATGGAGACATGTTAGTTGAATCTTTAGCACAATTATTATAAGCAAATTCGGCAAGCCAAATCAAATCCACCCATTCTTCCCCTGCCTGTAGATAACACCTCAAATACTTCTCCAGTTCTTGATTTACTCTTTCTACTTGTCCATTGGTCTCGGGATGATAACCTGATGATAAACTGACTTCCACACCCAAATCCTTACAAAAAACCCTCCAAAATCTAGAAATAAATTGAGGACCTCTATCTGAGATAATTTGATTAGGCAGACCATGCAGTCTAACTATTTCTCGCAAAAAGACTTTGGCCAAATTGTCTGCAGTAACCTCTCCCTCCATTGGAACAAAGTGAGCCTCTTTTGACAAGAGGTCCACCACAACTAGAATAGATGTACAACCCTTGTCACAAGGAAGATCTGTAATGAAGTCCAGGGAAATTGTATGCCAAGGACGAGGTGGAATAGGCAACGGCTCCAACAACCCGACTGGTTTTCCGGTTTGACTCTTCATTTGAGCGCAAATAGCACAAGTTTTTACAAAATTTAAAATGTCCTGACGCATTTTTTCCCACCAGAAGCTCCTCCTGACCAATTCTAGCGTCTTTCTAAAACCTGGGTGTCCGGACAGCATAGATTCATGACAGTCTCTTATTACTCTCTCTCTCAATTCCAAAATAGGTAAGTAAAGTTTATTTTCAAAGAACGGCAATCCTTTCTCAAGTTTTCGAACCGGATCCTTTCGGACCCATTCCTCCATTTGTGCAATTGACATGGACTTTCGAACTTCTTCCTCAACATCCTCAATTTTCTGTATTCCGGCAGAAATAAAACAGCATGGATCGATAATGGATATCATCTCCTTTTCTGATTCCATCTCACTTCCAGGAAATTGACGTGATAAAGCATCAGCCTTTCCATTAAGCCTACCTGGCTTAAATGTCACTACAAAATCGTAATCAGCAAAGAACAATGACCATCTTAACTGCCTTGGTGTGAGAGTCTTGGCTGATTTCAGAAAAAGCAAATTTCTATGGTCTGTTAACACAGTCACTGTATGTCTTGCTCCTTTTAAAAAATGCCTCCACTCTTCAAAAGCAAACTTGATTGCCAATAATTCTCGATCTGAGATCGTATAATTTTGTTCTGCCATAGAGAATTTTTTAGAATAGTAAGCCACTGGATGAAGTTGTCCGGTCTCTCGATGTCTCTGAGAAAGAACAGCCCCCATGGCAAGATTCGATGCATCCGCTTCTACATAAAAAGGCTGAGATGGATCTGGATGAATTAAAATAGGGGCCGAACTGAACCTTTTCTTTAATTCTTGAAATGCCTCCTCTGCCTCTGTCGACCACACAAATTTGGCACCTTTCTTTAAAAGTTTTGTTATGGGAGTAATCAATCGAGAAAATCCTTCAATAAATCTTCTATAAAAATTCGCAAAACCTAAAAAGCTTTGAATTTCTTTTACTTTCGTTGGTGTTGGCCAATCCGTGATGGCTTGAACTTTGTTCGGATTCATCTCCAATCCCTTGGGAGAAACAATGTATCCTAAAAATTCCACTGAATTAGTATGAAACTGAGATTTTTCTAATTTAGCAAACAAATGATTCTCTTTGAGTCTTTGTAGAACCTTTCCCACATGAATTTTATGCGACTCTAAATCCTGAGAATAAATCAAAATATCATCAATGTATACTACTACGAATATATCTAAAAAATCTCTTAAAATTTCATCCATAAAGAATTGAAAGGCAGCTGGAGCATTGCATAAACCAAAAGGCATCACCAAGTACTCATAAAGCCCAAATCGGGTTTTGAATGCCGTCTTCCACTCATCACCCTCCTGGACTCTCACCAGATGATAGGCACCACGTAAATCTAGTTTGGAAAAAATTGTGGCTCCCTGGACCTGATTCAAGATTTCCGAAATTAGAGGGAGAGGATACTTGTTTTTGATTGTAATTCTATTCACAGCTCTATAATCAATGCATGTTCTGAGAGACCCATCTGGCTTTGGTACAAAAAATAATGGAGATGCGGCTGGAGATTGAGAATGACGAATAAAACCTTTAGCCAAATTTTCTGCAAGGTACTCTTTAAGATAATCATTCTCCTTTTCAGTTAATGCATACACTCGACTACTTGGTAAAACCGCCCCGGGCTCCAAATCAATTTTACAGTCAAAACTCCTATGTGGAGGTAATTCTCCTGCCTCCTTTTCATCAAACACCTCCTTGTACCCTTGATAACACTCCGGAAGATGTCCTAACACCGCTCCTATATTATGTCCTGTAATACCTGCATCAGTCAGAAAAGAGGAAACTAAACCTTGTGTTTCTTCCCTCCCAGGATTACCTTTCAAAAGGCAATTTTCTAAACAGAAACTAGACTGTAATTCTACCACTCGTCTACTCCAATCAATGTGAGGATTATGCAAGGTTAGCCATGGCATGCCTAAAATTATTTTCAAAATTGGTGTATCAATTAAATCAAATGAGATTTCTTCTCTATGACCTCCAAGTAATTCCATAACCAAGACACCAGTTTCATGAGTTATAGGACCTGATGAAAGAGAAGTTCCATCTACAGCCCGAACTTGTTCCACAACTCCCTTCCTCACTAGTGGTATTCCCAATGCCTTAGCTACTCCCCAATCCATAAAGTTCCCGGTGGCTCCTGAATCAATCACTACCGGTCCATACCCTTTCTTTTCCTCCTTCAAATACAAGGATACATTTACAGTTATATGTGGAACCGCTGACTGAACTGTATTTGCAACCTGCTGTGCTTTTCCTCCGGCTGATGAAAATTTTTTGGGTGTAAAGGGACAATTTCCTAAAAAATGACCGCCCCTACCACAATATAAACACAAATTATTCTCACGCCTCCTAGTTTTTTCCTCTTTTGATAAAGGACCTTTTATTCTAATTTGTTGATCATTCACCCTTGGTTTCACTTCTTTACTACCCACCTCAAGCTTTGAACGCTCTCCTCTAATGACTGACCTCACCTCCCCCTGAGTACAACGACGCCTTTCTGCTTTCCTTTCACTTATACGATAGTCCAACTGAACTACTAAATCAATCAATTCCTCACAAGAAGAAGGGCGTTGGACTACACTGGACAAGGCATCCTTCAACTCCTCCTTGAGGCCTCTATAAAAAAGAGAAGACCTCTTCTCTGCTGGCCACTGGGATTCTAAAACCAAAGACCTAAACTGTGTGATATATGTAACCAAGTCTCTGTTTCCTTGACGCAAATCTAATAATTCACCATCAATTTCTAAGGACAGTTGTCTTTTATCAAACATTTTCTTAAATTCTTCCATAAAAAGAGAAACATTGTTTAAAGATAAACTCTTCTGCCTGACCAATAAACCTGCCCAAGTAGAAGCCTCTCCAGATAAATAAGACATCATAAAAGTAACTTTGGAAGCATCAGAAGGAAATAGTTCGGGCCTACTAAGAAAGTGCAACTCACATTGGGTTACAAATGTCTGAAATTTACTTGAATCTCCGTAGTAACGCTCTGGAGCTGCCAAAGGTACTGGCATAACTAATGCCCTAAAACCTCCCTCTGCCCCATCACCTCTACCCACACCTCTCTCCTCACCAACCCTTACCAATTCCGGGGGAAATTCTTCTCTCCCAATTCCCTGCGTCTGTGCCATCTTTTCACTTAACTCATCTACTCTTTGTCCTAATTTTTTATTCTCTTGATATGCCACCTTTAATTCTTCCTGTAATTCCCTCACTAAAACACTTAACGCTTCCATTGAGAACTCGGGGTTCATGACAGCTTAGGAGGACTATTTTTTCTGGCCTTTCATACTGTCAGGCTTTCTCAAATCTGATGTTGTCCCCGGAAGCTGCTGAACCCCCGCAGTCCCCTTTGGATGCTAACCTCTTAACTGGTATCAAACAGTTCAGTTGAGAGCACCCCCAAGGGAAAGGGGGAAAATGGGACAAAATAATAAACTTCAGGTTTTGCTCAGCTTCTTTATCTGTCAACCTGTTGGTGAAAATAACAACAAATTCACTTTAGTCACTAACCTTTGAATTCCTTGGCTCTGACTTCTCGTTATAATATTAAGTAAATAAACACGCCACCATACCTGATTATCCTCTGTGAATAACTTAGAGGACGTGTGAATTCAAATGAAGAAAACAGAAAAATAGAGTCTCAGATGCTCTTACTAATTTCTTCAATTCGGTTGTGAAAAAGCTGCTAATCTCTCTCAGTTTAATGAGTTAATCTTCAAGCAGTTCCAATGTCATTTACCCAAACAACCCGCTGGAAATATTATACATGTAGTTTGTATTGATGATTTCTAGCTGCTTCAATACCAATTCCAAAAATGACACTCTGGCTATTCAAGTTAAAATGGTTTGTTTCCTGAATATATTAAAGTGTTCATTAATTGGATCTTTTGCTGGCAAAGATGATCGCTCATAAAAGAAGCGTTCTTTTAACCAGAATATGCGCATGCGTGAAGATATTGTTTACTCCTTCTAAAATGGAAGCGCACAAAAACAAGGAAAAGAGTTCAAAAATGAAACTGGCATGGGCGCATGCGTAAATGAATAGTATTCCACTCTTCTTAATATGAAGTGTTCAAACAGGAAGGAGAAAGTCCTCAGTTCCGGACACTAATCCTTGAAGAGGCAGCCCAGTGATGATCACGCGCCAGGTTAGAATGTTAGTAAATTAAACATAACGCTTCAGAGTCGCATGGCTACCACACTGTCACTTGCGCAGACAGTGTAAGATTTCTAACGCTAGTCCGACGCTAATAAAAGCACTGTTACCGAAAAAGGGTACAATACTCAATATTTTATACGGCCGAAAAAACACACGACGCTAAAATGATAAACAGACCTCCACACTCCAACTAGCCAATTGCAAAAAATGTGACGCAGTTCAGTAAATTTAAATACAGTACTAGAAGTTCAAAAATAGATTCATGAAAGAACGAAATGAACTACTATTTTAACAAAAACTAATAAAAACAGGAACAAGTTAATTAATGGAATTAATATTTAACTCCTGCTTGAAAATCACAAAGATCCATAAAAGATAATGAATTCACTTAGCTTGCTTCTTTCTTTCACCGGAACGTTTTCTAAGTTTCTTCTTAAATCTCCAACACTTTCCAGAACCAAAATAACTAATTTTAGGCACAAGGGCCTAACTAAAGTTTTCTAAATCTTAAGAGCTTCAAACATAGGACCTTCCAGCTGGGCTTCTGACAATGAAAGGCGGTTTAGAATGTTCCAACAATGCCTTTCTGTTCCTTCTGACCAATCACTGATCCTTTTGGAAGTCTCCATTTTGACTTGGGAAGCTCTCCACACTCTGCACAGAAAGTTAAGGCCCAAACCATACTTTATGTTAATCATATCCTCATTCTACCACATTCAACCAAATCCCACGAAACCTGACAAGTATCCCTTAAGTCAAAAGCAAAAATACACTACTGCTGATAAGCACATGGCACAACAACCTTCAAGAGCCTAGGAATTTGACTTGCAGCCAATAGACCAAGGACGGAGACCGCTAGAGCCCCCCGCAGAGATTGCGTAAACAATAAAACACTTGAGGTGGCAAACATGCACAAGAGGCTGCGAGAGATCACAGCGAGCCGATGGGGCTGTGGAGACCTGAGACAGCGGGAACGTGCGAGTGGAGGCCAGGGCGGTGGTAGAGAAACGCTGGAGCTGATCCGTTGTAGTGCTGTGGAGTAGGCCTGGTCTCAAAAGAGGAGGAGCTGTCCAGACAAGAGAGCAGCGACAAGGGGAAGAAGGTGGTCCGCACAAAATGCAGGAAACTGGGGGAGCAGTGCTCGCCCAGGGCCTACGACCTGCTGAAGAGGAGCCGAAGTGGGAGGCCAAATCCTTGGCGCATCGGGGAGGAGCAGAGCCTCAGTTCAAAGAGCGGATGAAGCGGAGGAGTGAGAAGAGATGGCTGGAACAGCAGAGCCCTGGGAGTAAGGGCTGGGTCGCTTGGGATGAAGTGGTGCAGAGCCAGAGGTGGACTGTGTACTCGGCCCAGAGATAGTGGGCGATGGTGAGCAAGGTGGCAAGGGGAAGGCGAGGAAGCACTGCAAGGCCATTGGATTGAGCTGGGAGAAGAGAGGCTCACCCAGAGGCCAAGTTGAACAGTGAAGGGGCTGGTAGAAGAAGGCTGGTTGACGGAAGAGTAAGTTTGGTTGACGGCGGAGTAGCAGCTGCACGGACCAGCTAGAAGGGGCTCTGCATGACCCATGCGGATAGTATGTGAGGTATTGGAGTGAATAAAAGGTTGTGATGGTCCTGAAGGGACAACAGGGGCTTTGGAAATCACACGACTGCACAGCCACGCACTGCAAGGGTACTTGGAAGGTGTGGTGAGAGAAGTAAACGGAGAATACAGGAGGTCGCATTAGGGGGTTTTGGAGAAAGGAAGCGAACGGCAGTCCAGAGCGTGGGCCAAGTACGCTGGAATGCAGAATGTACAAGGATGGGCACGGTATCCATGCACTGCAGCAATACTGACGGAGGGACAGAATGGAAGGAGAGGGAAAAACAAACTCCAGTAAGAGGAATGGAAGGCAATGCAGCCACCTGGCCACTACAGAAAATGTAGCGGGTGTAATAGCAGAAATAAAGGCACTACGGGGAGATATACAGGCCTGCATAGCAGACCTGAGAGGGAGAGTAAAGATAATGGAGGACAAATTTAAAGTACTGAAGAACAACCAACTTAATGAGGATATGTTGACCATGAGATACGGTGCCAGGCTGCTCAAGCTGGATGTAAAGGAGACGGACATGCTTTTAAAGATGAATGATTTGGAAAACAGAGAATGCAACAACCTACGGATAATGGGCCTGATGGAATCGAAGGAAGAATCACCCAAGGACGTGGTAAAGGAGGTGGAAGAGATTGTGAATGTTCTACACAAGGAAGAGGGGGAAAATAGTCAAAATTGACAGAGCACACCGGGCAGGTGCGAACAGGGCCGGTGTGGAGGGGGGGGGGGGGGTGTCCAAGAGCTATAGTTGTAAAATTCCACCCTTACGGAGACAAGGTGGAGGTCCTGTTGAAGGCTAAGCAGTTGAAAACCTACTTTTCGAGGGCGACCAGGTGAGGATTGTTAGGTGGAATTATATGCAGTACCCTTTGGGAACACCACACACAATTAAGACTACAAGTGACAGTACAAATTCACCTTTGGTACAAGCCTGTACTACACAATAAGTGGTAGCGATGGCTGAGCAGCCAGACTTATCTCAAGAGTAAGTGAACAGTGTCAGATAGTTACACAAAAGACAGCAATTACTATGATTCAGGCAAACACTGACTCAAGGTTTTTAAGTAAAAGAATTTCTGATGTTTGTTAATCTGCTTAGAATCACATGCTGTGCATAGGTCCGACATCCAGTGGTCACTGCGGAGTATTGCATTTTGTTTTTCGTAGTCGAAAAGGGGACGTCGACAAGGCGTGTCTGTAACACTATCTCTATAGTGACGTGCGTTGTACCCATAATCCCTCACGCGTCGAGGTCCCTCAGTTTGTTTTTTTCCGTCCAGCTTCTGGTCGCCTTACGCGGAGCTCCTAGAGAGACATTGCAAATACTTACTATCGGACCTCGGCCCTTAATTATACTTATTATATTGTTAAAGATCCCTCCCATCGACGTTAGCTGTGAAGCTGTTTCTCTGCTGAGCAAGTTTTCGACGGAGGGGAAGAGACGGAGGAGATCCTTCGGCGCTGCCGAACACGTGGCCTGGCCTCGCCGGCCAACATACAGTAGGGAGAGTGGGGGTTCGAACTTTTATCTTCTCTTTGAGAATGTCTTTCTTTCTCCCCTATCTTTCCCTTGGGGTTGTTATCACCAGTTATTATTGCCTCAGCTATGGAGAGGACACCTTTTAAGTTTTGCCCACGCTGTAGGGGCAAATACACTTGGAAGGACAAACACAAGCTCTGTAATTGTTGCTTGCCCCTCGATCATAAGGAGGACAGCTGTGCGGCCTGTAAGCTCTTGAAACCAAGAACTCTTAAAGAACGCAAAGTTAAGAGGTGGGCGGACTACGCTATGTCGAAATCAGTTTCCTCACCCGCCGCCGCTGTTACAGAAAGTGACGAGGAGGGTGATAACTCGACGTCCGTTACGGAAGTCATTAACCCCCAGAAGAAGCGCTTGCGCTCCTCGACGTCCGTCCCCAGCAACGACGGGCTCGGCTCACGCCCTGCTCATGGGGATGAACACCCCGGCGACAGGGACGCACACAGACCCCATAGGCCTAAGCACACAACCCACGGCTCTTCTTCGTCGAAGACCAAGGATCCATCAGCGCCGAAGGGGACGCAGGGCACTCCGGCGTCTACCTCAGACCGTAAGGGTCTCAAGCCCCACCCGCAAGCGCAGTCCCGACCAGCGATTGGGCTTTCATCAAACACGGGCGCTACCCCAAAATCATCCGACGTAACGCTCCATAGAGCGGCCGTCGAGGAACAACGCGTAACGCAGGCAACGTCGACACCAGAGTCCTCTACTGACAAACTTGTTGTCGAGAGCCTGGCGAGAATTGTTTCCGAAGACACACGTAAGCGGACGTCGAAACAAACGTCGAATACCGCACAAAAAGCTATAGAAACGCCGAAAAAGCATAAGAGTAGCCAGGAACTGCCCCTTTCATCTAAAGGCACTTCGGAACTACCGGAGGGCTTTTCAGATGGCGACGGAAACTTTTCTTCGACGTTGTGGGAGCGTTCTAAGCGTTTTGAAGGTGAAAACACTGATTTCCCCCCTCTAGACTATTCAGGGGTCCCCCATGAGACCCTTGAAAGACTCCATTCTTGTATGGAGAAAATGGAAAGGTTTTTGGGAAACCAAAACCCACCCACACCCAAAAGACTAAGAGAATGGCCCCAGGATGACCCTAGGGTCAAAATTCCTAGGCTGTTTCCCCCTTCTACAGACGTATATCACCTCACGGAAGAGAAGCAATACCTCCAGGAAGATGATGATTGTTTGGGTGGAGAGGAAGAACATGAGGAAGAGGGGTTTGAAGAAGATCCTTACACTAGTGCAGGAGCTTTCGAAGAAGATACAGCTACCTCGCAGCCTTGGCAATCCCCATCAGTGCACTCAGACCCTTCTCCTCCCAAGGATTCACCTATTGGAAACACCTCTCCCATAGATGACCAACCTTCACTTAATGCACTATTGCGCAAGGCAGCAGCGCATTTTGAAATAGACACAGGGGAGACTCTTCCTGACATAGACTTTGTAGAGAAAGTTATTAAAGAAAAAGCCCCTATTAGTCAATCTATTCCGCTCCTGGCTTCTATAAAGAGAAGAATAACTCCTTCCCTTTCCAATCCTGCCTTAGTCAGAGGGGTCAACCCTCGGATAGAAAAGCTCTTCAGCCCTTCGCCCTCTGACCCGTTGTACATCAGAGGCCATTCTATTCCAGACTCCCTCGTAGTTACTAATACAAGGAAAAGAGCAGGGGTACCACTATCCACTAGTGAGGCACCACCTGACAAAGAGGGCAAAAAGCTCTACGCACTTGGGAAGAGAATCACGACGTCCGCCGCCTTTTCACCTAGGATTGCAAATAACAATTCCCTACTAGCTAGCTACGCAGATGCACAGTGGAGCAAGCTGCGCAGCGAAGCAGAGGACGCACCAGAACCCCTGCGTTCACGCCTGTTAGCTACAATCTCAGAGGGAACTCTTGTAAACCAGGGCATCGTAAAGAACTCCTTAGATGCCGCAGAGACGGCTGGCCATTCCCTGGTTCAGGGAACACGTCTCAAACGCCATGTCTGGCTGCGCAATTCGGGATTTAAGCCGGAAACCCAGGCTTCCCTGATAAATAAGCCCATAGAAGAAACACATCTGTTTGGGAAAGCAGTTGATGAGGCCCTAGAACATGCGAAGAAAGAGTTTGATACCATCAAAACTCTTGACCAAATTTCTAGGCCCCCTAACAGACGCGACTATGGCAACAGACGCTCCTTTCGTGGCCAATGCCAGCAGCAAAACCAACAGCAATTTTACTCTGCTACCAACTGGCCCTCTAACCAGGGTAACAACACCCAGTTCAGTCAAAGAGGCCAACGCCGTGGCAGGGGAAGAGGTCGCGGCTCCAGCCCCAAAGGTTCCACGCCCAATACCAACAAATGACCCGAAGATTCGGGTCCCCTCCCATGCATCACCGCTCGGGGGCCGGCTAACATCGTTCCTTTCAGCATGGGAGGGAATATCGTCAGACCGCTGGGTATTATCCACCATAGCCCACGGATACTGCATCGAATTCAACGGTTCCCCGAAGTACAGACCCCCACGGAACCGATGCATGACACCGGAACACCTCACCATTCTTCTACAAGAAGTAGAAGAGCTACTGAAAAAAGAAGCTATAGAGGCTGTCCCCCTATCTCAGGTAACAGAAGGTATTTATTCAGTGTACTTCCTTGTACCCAAAAAGGACTTAACCATGCGCCCTGTATTAGATCTGCGCCCAGCGAACAAGTTTGTCAAACCCCAAAAGTTTCGTATGGTGACCTTGCAGGAAGTAATCCCACTGTTATCACAGGGGGATTACATGACAACACTGGACATGAAAGATGCATACTTTCATATTTTAATGTTGCCAGCGCACAGAAAATACCTCAGGTTCAAGATAGAGAACAAACACTACCAGTTCAGAGTACTACCCTTCGGGATAGCATCTGCACCAAGGGTATTCACGAAAGTACTGGCAGTGGCAGCGGCCCACCTGCGCAGGTTATCCATCCCGGTATACCCTTACCTCGACGACTGGCTCATAACAGGGGATTCTTACGAAACATGCTTCTCCAATACCCAAAAGACTGTAGACCTTTTGTTCCAACTGGGCTTCTCCATCAACGAAAAGAAGTCCAGCTGAGACCCCAGCCAAATCAAACAATTCCTAGGGGCTCTAATTCGAACAAAGGACGGCCTCGTCTTCCCCTCCAATGAGAGGGTCCAAAACATGCTGTTTCAGATCCCCCATTATGTGGCAGGTCGAGAGGTGACGGTACGCAAAGCAATGCGCTTGCTAGGAATGATGGCGTCATGTATTTATTAGGTACCTCACGCGCGCCTGCGCATGCGCCCAATGCAAGAGAGCTCAACAGCCAGTGGTGCCAGGCCAGCGGACAATGGGACGATCTAGTGGTGGTCTCGCAGGCCTTGGTTCTCTCGCTACGGTGGTGGACAAAAGAAAACCTGTTATTAGGGAAAACTTTTGCCACACCCGCAGTGGAAGCCACTCTAACCACAGACGCATCCCTTACAGGATGGGGGGCTCACCTATCCCATCACACTGCTCACGGAGCGTGGACTCCGAGCTTAGCATCCAAGCATATAAACCTGCTGGAACTACTAGCGGTGTTCAAAGAACTGAAAGCCTTTCAGGAACACCTACAAGGAAAGACAGTGATGGTCCTCACAGACAGCACCACAGCCATGTACTACCTCAACAAGCAAGGGGGCACTCACTCTCCAGGACTGTCCAAGCTGTCCCAGAACATCTGGAAGTGGTCTCTCAAACACAACATGTTCCTACTATCACAACATGTACCAGGGGAACTCAATCTGCTAGCAGATGAACTCAGCAGAGACTTCCCCCCTGCCCGTAGAGTACGAATGGCAGTTACAAGAAGACATCGTCTTCGACGTCTTCAAACAGTGGGGTTTCCCAGAAATAGACCTGTTCGCAACTCTGGAAAACTCTCAATGCCAAGATTACGCCTCCAAGTACCCCCAGAACCAGTCCAAGGGGAACGGTCTATCGATTCCATGGTCAGGGAAATTTGTTTACGCTTTTCCCCTGACTCCCCTTCTCAACAAGATAGTGCACAAGATGCACCAGGAACAAGTTACCATGATACTGGTGGCCCCTATGTGGGCCCGACAGCCATGGTTTGCTCACTTGTTGGAGATGTCTCTATCTCCTCCCAGTGAAACTGCCCTGCCCGTACAACATGCTGTCACAAGACAGGGGCAGGACACTGCACCTATGCCCTCAGACCATGAACTTAGCAGCCTGGCTCCTGAGGTCATAGAATTTGGACATTTACAACTTCCACAGAGGTGCATGGACATCCTCAGAGAGGCCAGAAAGCCTAACACTCGTCACTGCTATTCTAGCAAATGGAAAAGATTTGTCATCTGGTATAGAGGGAAGAGTATCAACCCCGTTGACTGCTCTCCCACACAAATTATTCTGTACCTGACCCATTTACTGGACTCTAGTCTAGTATTCAATTCTATTAAAGTACACCTGGCAGCGCTTTCTGCTTACACCACTTCACAACTCAAAGTATCGTGGTGGAAGATCCCAGTAATCAAAGCCTTCATGGAAGGGGTAAAGAGAATACACCCTCCAATAGCAAACCCAGCTCCCGGCTGGGATCTAAATGTGGTACTCACCAGGCTCATGGGGTCACCCTTTGAACCCATGCACAAGGCAACTCTTAAAGATCTCACTCTTAAGACTGCTTTCCTAATAGCTATTACCTCCATTAGGAGAGTAAGTGAACTACAGGCCCTTTCGGTTTTAGACCCCTTTGTAACAGTTCACAAGGATAAAGTGGTTCTACACACACACCCAAGGTTCGCACCGAAATTAATCTCCAGATTCCATGTCAACCAGTCTATAGAACTACCAACGTTCTTTCAAAATCCTTCAAATCTAGGAGAAAAAAGCCTGCATACACTTGATGTGCGCAGAGCTGTCATGTTTTACATGGAAAGAACTAGTCCACTGAGAAAGACTAATCAGTTCTTTGTCTCGGTGGCAGCAGGAAGAGAAGGAGATGCAGTTTCAAAATCCACTATATCTAGAAGGATTGTACAATGCATCACTCTCTGTTACACTCTTGCTAAGAGAGAACTACCCTTCAAGCCAAGAGCACACTCTACTCGAGGCACTGGGGCATCCATAGCATTCATTGCAAATGTTCCCCGTGAGTCCATATGCAAAGCGGCAACCTAGAGTTCTGTACACACCTTTACAAAACACTACTGTCTAGATGCCCACTCTGTAACGCTCACCTGATTCCCGTAGAGGCGCCGGTCTTGACTGGGCGTATACCGTATCTTCAAAGGTGATGTGTACCACACGGCTGGCTCTTTGGGCTGGACCTCTGTGCACTGTATGTCTGCCTTGAAGGGTAAGATGTCTGCAGATAGAAAATATGGGATTAAGGAACCGGGTTATTGAATGTCTCTCTCTTCTTCCCTTTCTCTTCTCCTGTAGAACCCCAAAGGTTAACGCTCTCACCTTAGGTAAGTGAACGCCGTGCTCTCCATCTGCCTCGGGGCAGGGTGCTGTAACCAGTTTCTTCACTGGATAAGGGGAGCAGGCCTCTTGACTTCAGAGGACTGCTGTCCGTCGTTTACTGCACGAACGGTAAGTTTCGAGTAATTCTAATGTCTTTAAAGTCTTTAGTAATGATGTTTCTTGTTTTGCAGGGTTCCGGCGATGGCGGATGACGGGCTGAAGTGAGTTGAAGATGGAGCCCGTGTGATGAATAGAAGCGCCTGGAAGCACGTAAGTAAGCGCTTGTTGCCTGCTTCACGATGCGCTCTAACTGTCTTTTTATTTTGCAGGTACAAGTTCGGAGCGGCTGCAGATTGCCGGAATACCCACTGGGTTAGATGTGGAAAGGAGTAATGGCACGTGAGTATTAAAGTTCCCCAATGTCTTTAAACGCACCTTGTTTTGTCTTTCAGATGTGGGATGCAGCGCCGAAGGCCTCCGGAGCGTGCGAAGAGTTGGTAAGCTTTTGTCTTTCAGATGCCAGAATGCAGTGTGAAGACCTCCGGAGCGCACGAAGAGTAGGTAAGCCTTTGTCTTTCAGATGCCGGAATGCAGCGCGAGGCGTTGGTGACAGCCGATGGACCAGGTAAGTGAAGAGCTGTCACTGAAGCCCGTAATGCTAACCTGTTCTTTCTTGTCTTTATAGGTGTTGCTGAAGACTGGATTCAGGATGGTAAGCCTTTTTCCTTAGGCCCAGGATCAGATGCAGAAGACACGATGAGCGTTCTGCTGCAGAGGATGCAGAATAACGCAAAGCAAGATTCATCCATCGGGTGTGGTTTAAATAGCCTCCTGTAGTGCTTAGGTGTCTCCTTCCACAGCCACGCCTAGGTAAGAAAAGAGTTCCTGCTTTCCAGAAGAGTTCCAGTGTTCTGAATCTAGGGAGTGGCTCCTGCCCCACCCAACAGGAAAAGTAGTTCCAAACAGAAGAGGATCAGAGGCTCAACTGGCAGGCAAGTAAGCAGCATGGTCTGCTGCAGGTAAGTCCACCCAAGCATTATGAGCCCGGCGCTTCCAGCGCTGGGACTGGGCATATTTATGAGCCTGGTGCCACTGGCGCCAGGACTGGGTCCAAAAGGTCCCAATTGGGACTGGTTGGCACTCGGAACCTGGGTTATGGATCTGCTTCCAAGGGAGTTGGGAAAACCCTGACCTTTTGGAAGCAGAGATCATGACACACTCTAGATCTGATTCCCAGGTGGGACAAGCAGTATTAAGACATCTTTTCTCTACTGTTCCTTCTCACAACCCACCTTCAACTCTGGGTACTGCTCGCTAGTCTATGCACAGCATGTGATTCTAAGCAGATTAACAAACATCAGAAGACAATGCATTACTTACCGTAAAAGCATTTCTGATGGTTGTATCTGCTTAGATTCACATGCGCCCACCCTTCCTCCCCGCTCGGATGGAAGGAACATAGACATCCTTTTCTATATCTCTCTTTTCTGTACTCGCTCACGTCTAGAAGGCTCCCTCAGGGCAGAAAAATACAAACAGAGGGACCTCGACGCGTGAGGGATTATGGGTACAACGCACGTCACTATATGGATAGTGTTACAGACACGCCTTGTCGACGTCCCCTTTTCGACTACGAAAAACAAAATGCAATACTCCGCAGTGACCACTGGATGTCGGACCTATGCACAGCATGTGAATCTAAGCAGATACAACCATCGGAAATGCTTTTACGGTAAGTAATGCATTGTCATACATTTATTTCACTCTTCAGTTGTATAACATTACACTATTATAAGCAGTCTAAAAATCACACTCTTAATACACCACACCCGTCCCTTAAATTCCAGACAAGTTAAGCTCAAAAATGAAGTGGGAGCAAAATGGCACTCCAGCAATTTAAAAAGGGAGGGAAAGACAACGTTATTAGAAATTAAATCAAACCAACAGGTAAGAACTTGGGGGAAATTGAACAAGAGGAACTAGTGATAGAATCAGGTAGAAAAGGCTTAAGACCAAAGTCAATGGGTCAAAAGTCTTTTGCTCTAGATCACAAAAGTTCAGGGTAGTTCGCTGTAAAATTTGTGGTACGGTTTCCGGACGAGGTTGGTTGATAGAAAAGTTAGTTCAAAGAGAAGAGAAGGACAAGCCCTCGGATTGGAGAAAGATTTCAGATACTTTCACTGCTGTTGAACGAAATGATCAACCGGATTTGCACAGTACCTTAAAACGGAGAGGAAGCTGCAGCTGAGGCGGACGTTCCTGGTAGTTCAGCAGGCTCACGGTTTCTGAAGCGACTGTCGGACTGATAAGAAGTAGGAAGACTGAAGGGACCTGCACTACCCAGGGAAGAAACCAGCAGCAGATCAAAGCAACAAATAAAAGGTGCGCTCCTTAAAACCCAAGCAGGGTCCGACCTTCCTGGCTATCTGGCCCACTGTAGCTCTGTACAGCGAATTTGACCAGAGGAGGGGCCCTGGCTTGCACTTTGGGCGAACTGGTTGGTCCCATCAGCTCAAGGGAAGAAGTTTCCTGGAGGATCTTCTGTCGTCGGATTCTGAAGATTCGGACCTGCAGCAGGGCTTCACCGGGCGGTTCATTCGTTGTAGGTGTCCTCTTCCATCGGCTCCTCGTTGGTTCTTTCGTTCCAGTGGTGACTCTGCCTTTCCAGTCACAGAGACCTGCTTTTTATGCAGTTTTCCCCATTCATACAGCCTGGCTGTCAATCACACAGAAGGGTGGCTGTCCTGGCAAGGACAGTCCCCTCAGCCAATCGAATAGGAGTGCGACTTGAGTTACCAAGGTAACCCATGGCAGGGGTCAGAAGATCCCTCCCTCACATCCTGCCTACCTAGACTTTCAGGCGCCTTAAGGAGGGCTTCTGTACAGAAGCCCGCGAAAAGACAGCAAACAGAGGAATCATCCCCTGTGTGGCGCGTAAAGAAACGCGAGAAAGACTTTAAAAAAAAAGAAATGGCGAATAAACCCAGCCGCAGCCAAAATAAAATGTATTTGGTCAAGCGGGTTTATATTCGAGGCTACTATAATAGCCTGAAATAATACTATGGTTATATAAGATAACCGCGGTAGAAAAGGTAGGGTAGTTACCACTGCCACCAGCCAAGTCTTGATGTAAAGGGAGCGAAACAATGCTCCAAGACACACAGACAAAAAGGGATAAGAGTTAACCCTTTCCAATACTCCATGTAAGATGGGGTGTACTTGGTCTGTGGTTTAAAGTGACTAAAATAAAGTTAATGCCAATTTTACCTTTTCTGGGGGACAGTAGTCGGCCCCAGAAAAATGAGTCAGTGGGAAGTCTCAAAGACAACCCTCTGTCACTGCACTGGAGGTGCTGTGTAACGCACATGAAAATATGAGGCCATGGAGTGGTGAGGCTCCATTGCTCAAGATCACACAAAGTGAAAAACACACACACAGCAAAACACATATACCAGGTGAAAAAAATTAATCCTAGACATCCAGGAAAGCTGCTGAGGGACTCATTAGGTAAGGCAAATCACCCATTTATGAGAATTCTCCCCAACAAGGATCTATCGGGACCCATAGGCCGGGAGGATAGCTCAGGGGCAACGTGTTTGTCTTGGAAGCAAGACAACGCATAGCAACACATTTTTGAATCCCGGGCTAGCACTTACAAACTGGTCCCTGGTATAATGTGCATTGAAAAAGAACAATTATATCAAGTCTCACACTTACCAGAAGAAGGGACTATCGCCAGTTTATGCTATGGCTCACGGCCAAGGGGGTGAGATACAGGTCGGCCTACCCCTTTGTGTTTATTTTTCAGTTTGGACAGGAGGACTTCCGTGTAACGATGGGGGTGAGGGGTGGCTCCAGTGCTACAACAACTCTTTGAAAATGGTGAGGGGAAGTAGAGTACGAGAAGTGAGGGGGCTTTTCATAAAGAACGAGACTCCCCACATGGCCCAGCACCTAGTAGAAAAGTACCAGGAGAGAGCAAATGCTTTCGTCCATGCACCCCCTCCTCACAGAAGAGATAGGTGTCACTTTGTCGGGGAACCTCTGATCGGTAAAACATTTGCAAGGGTGACATATGACACACAGTAAGGCACAAACCTACTGGAAAGGAAGAGCTGAATCTGAGGCCCGGGCAAAGTGAAGTGAGCAGATCCTAGTGGCTCAGACTAAGATGGACGTCTCAAGTGTTTTGTACTATCATGGGTTAAGTTGTTTGGGGGCAGTAAGGATTTGGAGGGGATGGGGTTTGCAAGGTGCAGAAACTGGGTGGCGGTTTATGTGGATGTTGAAATACAGATCTAATAGTTGTGGCAGCAAGGAGGTGTTTTGTGAAAAAAGGAAGGGGGGTTACTTGATGGTGTAGAGTAGGGGCACAGAAGGGTGGCCCGGGCAGCTCAGGGTGAGGACGTTTAACGTCAAAGGGATAAACTCGTCGTCTAAGAGCCTCAGTGGCTGGGGAATACAAAAACATGCGTCTGGACAATATGTTCCTGCAAGAAACAAGGCAAAGGGAGGGTGGAAGAGCGTCAAATTGTAGGGGCATAGGTGGGGCAGACATACTAGTCAGCAGGGACTTCAAAGAGTGGGGGAGTAGGGAACATATTCCATAAAGCTCTAGCATCCAAGGTTGTGAATGTTATTAGAGCTATGGAAGTGAGGGCTCTCATGGTACGGGGGACATCAAGATCACAGTAATGCCACTTTACTGCCCGAACCAGGGTTGGGTCCCATTCTTCCAACAAGCTTTGGACCAGTTGCCCAGTGCATCGGAGGGCTTACTCGTAGCAGGATGTTACCTCAATATGTGGGCGGACCCAGCAGAGAGGCTCACACTGAAGAAGATGGGAGATAACAGCACAGTGGGAGGGGGGGCGGATCTGGGGTTTGGCAGAGATCCTCAGCATGCAGGGATTGGTAGATATTTGGAGACTAAGGAACTTGGTGGTGAGAGGTTTCACTTTTGATTCCACCCCGCATGATACATATACCAGGATCGACTATTTGTTGCTGAGAAAGGGGATAGAGGAGATGGCCTTGAGTAGTAGCAGTCACCCGGTGGGATGGACGGACCATGACTTTGTGACTTTGGGGATAGATATGATGGGTCTTCAGAAAAAGGAATATGCTTGGAAGTGTAATGATTTGCTTTGGGGGGGGGGGGGGTTTACACAAAACTCTACGAGAGGGTGGGCAGAGAGAAGGGCAATCGAATAAGGGAATTTCTGGATACAGTGGAGCTCCACATACTGACAGAAGAGGAAGAGTCAAGCCTCGACACACAGATTACGAGTGTAGAGATAAAGGCAACCAAAGGAAGAATGCCAGCTGGAAAAGCACATGGGGAAGACTGTTTCATTATAGGGTTCTAAAAAAAAATACTATATGGCTAAGCTGTTTACTGAGATTCTGGGAAAGGGCGAAGCGGCTCCTTCAATCCGCCAGGCGCTGATTTCAGTGATGCATAAGGAAGGAAATGACCCAGTGGAGTGCAGATCTTATAGGCCGATATCCCTCTTAAATGTGGATGCAAAAATCTTTACCAGAATATTGGCCTTCAGGTTCGAACCGTAAATGCCTCAATTCAGACCAAGTGGGGTTTATCCCTGAGCGAGAAAGGGCTGACACATTAAGGAAATCTCTAAACTTGATTAAGTTGCCTGGAGGGGTGGATGGAGATCCAGTGCTGCTGGCCCTGAATGCTGAAAAAGCATTCGATAGGATGGACTGGGGATTACTGTGTGGAGTGATGGGCAAATTTGCGTTTGGAAGGAGGATCCTAAATGGGATAAGGGCTTTATACTCTGTGATCCGCGGGCGTGGGAAGTAGTAAACGGAAAGAAGTCGACTCAATTTAGCCTACTGCTATTTGGTTTGACCCTCGAGCCGCTAGCAGTAAATAACTAAAGTAATCAAAACATTAAGGGGATAACAATGGGGGAGAGGGAATTTAAATTGGGGCTGTACGAAGACTATCTGCTCGATTTGGTGGAGGCGCTTCCTTTCCTTCTAGAAGGGACGATAGAGAAATATGTATCCCTTTTTGTTATCAAGGTCAATGTGCAAAAATCGATACTTTTTCCATACACTCGAGATCGAGATGAGGATGTTACGGATCTACAGGAACTACAGGTCGAGATACAGAAAGATCACCTGCGGTATTTGGGGGTGACAATTTCAAGGACGTTGGAAGGACTAGAGAAGGGAAACTTCCCGCAGTTGTTTAGACAATTGGACAATGACTTGGAAAGAGTGGAGGGGAAAACTCACCGTCCTGGATGAGCAGGTTGCATGGTCTCAAAATGAATGTGCCACCAAGGGTCTTATATCAGTTCCACATGCTGCAGGTAAGGGTCCCAGAGTACATGTTTCGGGCGGCAAAGGGGGAAGATGACTCGATTTTTATGGCAGGGAAAGAAACATATGGCACGCTGATTCGTCCGAAAGAATCGAGTGGCGTAGGGATACCGGACTTCAAAAGTGCCTCGCAAATGAGAGCCCTGGTCTTCCACCTTCATTTGGAAAAGTCAAAGCAGTGAGTGTTCCTGGAGAACCGTTGGATGAGACTGGTTCCAGTTTGGGAATGGCTAAGGGTGCCAATGAAGAACTTGCAGAAGAGGGTTAGTAGTCATTCGATATTGGGCATAATATGAGATATACAGTAGAAGCAGGCAAACCTGAAAGGAGATACTACATGGCCTTCCCCGCTAAGCCACATAGGGGCTTCCCCTATTAGAGATGTATTCCTGGATTCATAGAGATTTCAAGCATGGTTCGGGGCAGGGCTGGAGAGGCTATGCTAACTATGGGAGGGTAAGGAGTTCATCACGATTCAAGTGCTGGAAGATATGATATGATATGGCATTTGTAACGCGCCTATACACAAGTGTTTCAAGGCGCGACGAGGCAGGGAGGGGGGAACAAGGGGAAGACAGACAACGATCCTAATAGGCCAGGTGTCATTCAGATCGCGCAAGTGCAGGGGTAGGGGGAAGGGAGAAAGTGCATGGGGAAGGGGAGGAGGGGGAAGTGCAGTACAAGGTAAGTAGAATAAAATAAAATAAATAAATAAAGAGGGCCAGCTATTGGCAAGTGCAAGGTAAGTGCAGACAAGTGCTGGGAAGGAGGGGCTGTAGGAATACAGCGACAGTCCCGCAGTGCAGGGGTTGCCAGGAAGGCAGTGCAAGTGGAGAGTGGCTGGGCCCAGGACCGGGGTCGGTGAGAGT
This sequence comes from Ambystoma mexicanum, assembly GCF_040938575.1. Classification (NCBI taxonomy): domain Eukaryota; kingdom Metazoa; phylum Chordata; class Amphibia; order Caudata; family Ambystomatidae; genus Ambystoma; species Ambystoma mexicanum. The sequence goes on along the minus strand of NC_090927.1, from coordinate 465,424,135 downwards.
GGCCCAGTTGCAGATTCAGTGCAGTTTCAGCGAAGAATTAGCAGGGGAGAGGGAGAGAGAAAGCAGAAGCAAAGAGGAAGGTTTTGAGGTGCTTCCGGAACCAGAGATGGTTCTCCTCAAGTTTCAGGGAGGCAGGAAGACTGTTCCAGAGGGAGGCCCCTGCCGCGGAGAGAGATCTACCCCCAGCTTGTAGCTTTGAGAAGCGGCTGACCCTGAGGGAGCGGAGACGGATGAGCGAAGAGGCATTGAATATCAGGAAATTCAGTGTTTAATTATGTACAACTCAAGGGGGTGATCTTGGCGGATAAATGGAAGGTAGGCATACAGAGAGAGTTGACGTCCACGGAAAAAATCCTAGATATGCACACTAATTCAAGTGGCTTGATCGTAAGTATATATGCAACATTGGTTAGCGCCAGAGTGGAAGGGTCGGGTAGGCTGAAAGAGAAATGGTAAACAGTTATAGTCCGGGATGTGGATGACTGGTTGTGGGAGAAGTTGTGTAGGAGTGCCCATAAGATGTTGGTTGTGTGTCAGTATACATTGCACAGCATCAAATTGTTACATATGACCCGGTGAAGTTGTCAAACATGTTCCAGGGGTGAGCCCACTATGTTGAGAAAATATGGGCAAAGGGCCAATTACTGGCACATGTGGTGATCGTTTACTAGGGTTCAAGGGTATTCGAAGGAGGTGCTGGATGGATCAGGGAGCTGGAAGCAATACATAGGGAACTGGACCTGATGCTGATTCTATTTGGATTGGAAAAGAGTCGGGTCAGCAGGGTTACCCTCCCACATATGGTGCACTTCGCATTACTGGCAGCTAGGGCATGTTTGACGCTAAAGTAGAAATGTGAGTCCCTGTCAGCGTAAAGAGAATGGGTGCATAAAATAGGGGACTTGTTTGACATGGAGCATGTCACGGCTATGATACACGGCTCCCCAACCTCAAGAGAACTAGAATGGGCGCGGTTTCTACAAAAGTATGGGCCACAGGCTTAATCATGTAGGGGGAGGAGAAATGGGTCGGCTAGGTGGCGTGAAGTGGTTCAGATATGTCAGGTGTATCATCTGTAACCAGTTGTATATACAGTGTGCCATCAGTGGAGGTCCTCTGGGAATAGTAGGGTTCATTGCTTTACATTGAGAGGTAGAAAAGCAGGTTTCTTTCCTTGCACTGAAGGGGAGGAAGGGTTGTTTGGTGGAGGGGAGTGAGTTTCTGGGAAAGTTTGATGTATGAAAACTGTTTTGTGATTGGATTGATAAAAATGGAATCCAATAAAATGAAATTTGAAGAAAATAGACCAAGGAACAGATGGAAGGAACAGCAAATTAGAACAGGAAGCTCTGTGCAAGGTACTCTGGACTTCTATATTAGTTGCCACTTAAAGGCTAGTGAAAGGACCCTTAGTGATTTGAAAAGCGGACACAAGCCCCCATTGTGGATACCAGAAACCTTTGGGTTCATGGGCATTAGATCCCACGTAGCGATTAGAGGGAAGAGTAAACTTTAAGGATTTAGGTTGTGAGTCGGTTTAGGTCTGTTTGACTGGAAAAAAATTCACCTTTTCCTATTCGACCTAATTGTTTTGTGTTGTTGTTTTGTTTGAAAATATGGGGTAGACCCCCAGCACTCCCCCACCCCACCACTTCTTCCCACCTTAACATATTCCTTTATCCCACCCCACATATATATTTAATTTGACCGAAATTCCCCCAAAAAACAGTCCAACAATTTCTGTCAAATTGAAAAGGTCAATTTGGTTTAAATTGAAAAGGTCAATTTGGTTTTCGATCAAGTATGCTAATGGCATTTAGACAACCTATCCATATATTGTTTTTTCTACCATGCTGACACATTTCTTCTGTACTGTGGTGCCCTTTGAGCTATAAAGAAATCCCCTACATCATGCTTATGTAGGAGTTCCTCCGAACCCTTAACCTGTCAAGAGTCACCCACTTAGGTCCTTGGAGGAGAGTGCTTGGAGTTCTGACTTTAGGAAAGGTCAAGGATTGAGTAAGGAATGTCAGAGTAAAGGCCTTTTCACAACTATTATGTTTGACCCTTTATTTTACTGGGCACTGTACATTTAGTGAAGCCTGGAGGCAGCACTGTCGTTCAGACAATCCCTTGACGGCCTTCATCTACCCCGATCATGTGTGAAAATGTATGTTTTAAAATTGAACTTGTCTTGCGTGTTCTGTTGTTCCAACACCGTCCCACCACTATGTCAAACGTGTTACTCTGGTGTCCAGTAGATATAAGAATGCACGTTTACCCTTCTTGAATAAGAGCGACAACAAAAAAGTATATCGACAAGATTTAAGGTGTGATTCTATAGTGAGTGCAGACCCGAGACTGACGAGGCTGAGTTTTCTTGTTTACTCCTAATGCTAAATTATTGTCAGAATGTTTTGCTGTCCTTTTGATTTTACTTCACAAAAAAAGTAATGTAACAACACTAACAATTAAGTATTATAAAAGATGCAGTGGCATCACCATTTTTATGTATTTCTCCATCAGAGAAATTACACAGAGCCGTGCGGCCTGTGTTCTGAAATTAACTGGGGAATTACTGATGAGGGCAAGTTCTACTGCAAGTCCTGTCACAATGTCATAGAGGTAAGAAACGTCTAATTTTATGTTTGCAAGATATCGTTTTTTCTAAAGAGTCTAAAACATAGTTGCTTCTATTGGAAGGACTGTCATAAAAAGGCTTCAAAACATTGGGGAATATCATATGCAATTGTTTAGCTGGAGTGTTTGTGATGTAGGATAAGACTGAGAGATGAGCATAGCAAATGCACTGGGTCATTCATATCCAAAAGCAAATTATATAATATACTTTGTAATCCATTCACCCATGCTACATTATGGTGTTAGAAACTCCCTTTTACTCCCTAGAAATAGGCAAATACTCCCCAAAAATAAAAACAGGGAGTAGAAAAGACTCCCAACAAAACTAGAGAACAGACGTGGTCCTGTCATCCTGCTTACACTTGCACAGCTCCAGGGATACATTTGGGTTAGTTTTGCACATACTGCCACAGGAAAACTCTACTATTACTGCCTGATCTCAAGAGGTAAACATTTATCTTTTAATGTGCATGAATAACTCAGTACAAAGAAATACTTATTGCAAAACGTTTCTGATTTACAGTTAAAACATATTTTTACTTGCTTATTGAATATATTTTGACTCCCTAAAAAAAATAATTTAACTCCCTGCTTTAAAAAATAGGGAGTAACATAATCTCACTTCAGAATCTTACCTTGAGCACTGAGGAGAATGGTTGGGAGAGCCCCTTTACTACATTCACATTTGAATGGGATTCCATGGCAGTTTTGGTATATTATATGACTCGGGTAACATTTCAGGTTGCAAGCTATTAGCCAGCTATGAAAAGTCACTTGCCACCTCAATTCTACACATTGTGATGAATCCTGCATAGTCATCCAGGAACCTCAGCTTAAAGTCTCCTGCCATGTGGCCAGGGGAAGGAAGCTTCTACCTGATACCAACCCTGAGGGGTGGTATTGTGAGGGAGGATCACAAGGGAGGAAATGGCTGCCGGGGTGGGCAGTGTTGACTCCCTTGGGAGGGACACAGTATTCAACCTCTTATGACAGCCCTGTTATCCCCAAATACCAAATGGCTTGCTGTTGTTGTACCAATCCCTCCCATGAAACTGCCTAAAGAACAGGCTATAAAGTCATCTAATCAGAGTGAAATGTGTACTTTGGTAGTTCGAGAACATTTGATATCCCCGAATGATCATGATTCTGTTTTGGCTTAAGGTCCTCACACCAATGGTAAATCACAAACTCCTTCTAGAACGTTCCCTGACTCAACAACTCTCAGCTTGCCAAATACTCAAAACCAATCAAATGTCAGGGTTTAATCCCACTATGGACTTTAAGGCCCATATTGCATGTGGTACTGGGACGAGGAAGAAGGATTGAGTGGTCTAGTTGTAATGTGAGGCACTACAGAGGGACATTTAAATCCCACAATGAGTTGCACATGAAGGAAGGTGTGGAAGTAGTAGCAGAGGCAGAAGCAATCTAAACCCCCAGGATTGCGAAACAAAGAACACCAGCTGGAGCCAACGCTAACAGAAGAGGCAGAACACATTGCAGAGTTTGCGCAGCAGAAAGCAACATTGTGACCAGTGGGGGAAGAAGAAGCCCAGTCACATAGGAGACGAGCTCCCAACACGGCACAAACCGGTCCAGTGTGGAAGTGGAGACCCGACTGAGCTGTCAGAGCACTAACGAAGAGCCACACAGACCGCTACACTTGCGTGGAAGCTGGCAGCAGAATGAGGAGGTTGCAGCAGAAGCAGCAGAGATGCCGTAGTAGACCAGTGAGTGGGCCTAATATAAAAGGTGACCCTAGGGTGCTCCGAACAGGACATTGGGCCATGCCCAATAAATATCAATAACGAACATATAAAGCAAAGAGTCCGCAAGGGCGAAATTCCCCTATCAAGGAAACCCTATCTGGGGAGACCAATCACTGGCATTGCCACCAGCCAAACCGTTGTGATGGAAAAGTAAAGGGGGAGCAAGGGAGCAAAAGAGGCTACCAGTGTGCATTCTTGCTCACAATGGATATTGGTGGTGGGAACTGTGGAACATTTGTTATCACTGACATTACTTGTATATGTAATTTGTTTCTGGCAGGAGAGTGAACCAGTAAAGGGATCATTAGTAGTTAGTCCTGGCAGGCGAGTATACAGGAAAGAAGTGATTTTTGAAGAAGTATTGTTTTGACAAAATGGTTTTCGTGGAAATAAGTTATTGTGTTATCATTTGAGAAACTGTTGCATCACCAAAGGCAGTTGTTGTTTTATCCTGACAATAAACATGTTTTAGAGAGCAGCGCAGTCCACAATGCAGTAGTGGGGGGGACGGGAGGAGCTTGCCTTCCAATGTATAACTAAACGCTTTTGCTCAATAAAGAGCATTAATCCTATGACTCAACGCGTCTCTATGCCATTCATTTCTACCTTTGCCAAATATCATAGTGTCGGGGGTCAATGTGACATCAGTTCTGTCTATGTCCAAGATCTGTTGGTGTAACATACGCCCAAATGATATTAGTACTGGGCAAGACCACAGGATAAGGGCCATTGTACCTATAGTGTTACATCCTCTCCAGCACATCGCCAAGTGGGACCATCCCATCCTAAAGAGCTTTGTGGGATATAGTATATACGCTGGATGATTTTAAATTGGATTTCCCTGTTTTTAGGAGTCATGGAAACTGTTGGAATAGCTGTAAAATAGTCATATATATCGTCAGTATTAATAGATATTCGCAAATCCTCTGCCCAAGCTGTCGCTAAGATATAGTTTCTGCCTACATTATTAGGAATGGAGATAGCATAAAATGTGTGAAGGTGTGGGACGGTAGTAAGGTGTTGTTCCATTTGAGGATTGCGGCTTGTATTGTATTGTAACAGAGTCAGTCTCCCCTCTCTAGATCTAGTATGTGGCGTGCTGCTTGGAACTGTAATAGGATCTCCCGCTCACAGATGTCCATAATCTGTATATGTGCCCACTCCATGTTGTCTGGGATGTACCTTCTGTTTAAGTCCATATGAGAGTACCACCCGTATACTTGACCACGATGGCGCCTCCTGTATGGTTACCCTCTGCGTGGATCGCTTCCGGTGCCATTGCATAATCGTTGGTCCTTCTATCGGTTGTAGTTTGATTTGTGGGGGAAGTTTGGTCGGAGGAATGGCCATGATTTCTATAGCAGATAGCAGGGCCATTAGGCCAGTTCCATGGTCCTCCAGCTGGTGTCATCGTTAGTGTCCAGCCAACGTTCACCCAGAAAACCTGAGCTGCCTCCTGGTAATAGGCCTTCCATGATGGTACTGCCAATCTGCCCTCTGCCTTAGCTTCTTGCAATACTTTCAGACAAATACGTGCTCTTTTTGCTCTCCATATGAACTTGGTATGTCGAATTATCTAGGTCTATGATCTTAGTAGGCGAGGGGCAGACTGGCAGCATCATATCAATGTACATCAGTTTTGGCAGCAAGTTCATTTTCAGGGCATTGATCCTGCCCATTAAAGAGAGCGAGAGCTTATCCTATCTTCCTGTGTCTGAGCGAATCCGATCTAAAACTTGTGGGTAGTTCAAGTCTCGAAGCTCACCAAGAGTTGCGCTAATACTAATCCTCAGATATCTAATATGATGCGTTTGAAGTGTAAAAGGGTTTATTCCACTGGAGTCCCAAGGGATATGTTATGTGATATGGCATTTGTAACGCACCTATACACATGTGTTTCTTACCTTATATTACCTTAGAGGTAGAACTTCGGATTTGCCCCAAATGATTTTATAAACGGCCGTTGGGCTGAATTCCTGCAATAGGGACCGTATATATGGAAGGTATCTAAGACTATTGCTGATAAATATAAGCCTGCATCACATCTAGATAGAAATGTGAATGTTAGCATGTGCCACACTTAGACGGAATTCTTAACTTTAGCCTCCGTCCCATCCAGATAAGATTATGAATGTTAGCATGTGCCACAATTAAATGAAACTGTGAATGTTACCAAGGGCCTCACTTAGATGGAATCGTGATCACTAGCCTGCCTCACATCTAAATAGAATATTGAAGATTAGTAAGTGCCACACTCAGATGGAATAGAGAATGATAGCAAGCATCACACCTAGACATAACTACAAGGACAGCAATGCCAATTAACCAATGCACTAATAATTTCACCCCTCTGCATACACCTCTCATACTCTAACCAAACACAACCACAAGCCTACAACACAACAATCCGCACAAACTTCACTACACTGCAACAACAAAACAAACCACAAATAGACTCGCAAAACAGCACACGGCGACTACCGACTGTAAAACGCCCCAAGCCCAGCCAACGGACCCACCGGGCTGAGGCTGCCAAAAGCACATCACTACTCTCTTGTACTTTTCCAGCTTATCCCCACTAACTCACTCTCCCCTTGCCTCTTTTTTCAGAGCCGCCAGAGTGCTAGGGGACCACTTCGCTGGTAGTGTGCTGTACAAATATCCTTTAACATTAACATATATAAGAGCAGATAATCTGCGTATAGGGAAACCCGATGTTCCTCCGTACCCTGGCAAATGCCTGTCCACCCGGGATCGGTGCGTAATTTAACAGCGATTGGTCCTATGGAGAAAGCATACAAAGGGGCAATAATGGACACCCCTGGCGTGTTCCGGACTGGAGACTTAACGGAGGAGAGGTGACGTCATTGGTGACAACTGAGGCTGGGGGACCAGTACATAGCAGTTTAATCAGCCTTACGAGATATGGGGGGAAGCCATATTTGGCCTGGGCAAGAAATGTAAATTCCTATTGGACTTTATCAAATGCTTTCTCCATGTCAACCATGAGTATCACATCTTCCGGATCTCTTTCACCTGTCAGGATATGTAGTAGCCTACGTATGTTATCGCTAGAATGTCTATTGCAAATAAAACCAGTCTGGTCTTTATGAATCAGAGATGGAAGCCTCTCTTCTCTTCATCTCGGGAGTATAGCTCAGCGCAACGTGCCCGCCTTGGAAGCAAGACGACATAAAGCAACACAGGTTCGATCCCCGGGTCCGCGCTCAGAAACCTCTGGGTATCAAGCGTGTTATAAATATCATATCATATCATTCTATTCACTGCGTCAAGCATTTCGTCAATCTCTTGGCGTCGGAATTGATCAGCGATACCGGTCGATACGAACTGCATTTTTCCGGATTGTGACCTACTTTGTGGAAAACTATTATAGTCGCTGCTAGCATTGACTGTGTAGTTGCCCTTGGTCTTCCGCCTCTTCAAATACAGACTCTAGTGTAGGTGCTTTACGTCTGCAATAATTTTATAAAAATCTATGGGAATCCCAACTGGGCCCGACACCTTCCCTGAGGAGAGCGACGAGATTGCACGCAATATTTCCAAGGCTGTTATGGGAGCACAGAGGTTATCTGTCTGAGCAAGGGGTATCTGAGGTAGGGTCAGGGAATAAAGAAATTCCTTCATACCTCGGGTTGAACAAGACCTAGAGGCTGTATAAAGTTCTTCATAGTATTCCGCGAATCGGGCGTTGATATTATTGTCTCTGAGCATTAGGTGCCCTCGGTTAACCTTAATGGATGGAGGTGATAAATAGCATGGCTGCTTTCTGTTTCAATGCCAATGCCATCATATGTATTGGTCTATCACTCTCCACCTAGTACACCTGTGACCAGCTCGTGAAGGATTTCTGTGTCCTTGCGGTGGAGAGCTGTTTGATCTCCATCCATAATCTATGGAGCTGGGGTTGAGACTGTCTATCTTGGGTCTGTTTGTCGTTTCTCAGCCGCTCAGATTTTAAAAGACCAGCTTGAAATGCATTGGCTTCTGAGAAAGGTCTTGAGCGCGTCCCAGCATTTGTAAGGAGAGTATCCCAGAGTAAGATTGAACTCCCAAAAAATATCGATATCCTCCTGTAGGTGTGTGATGAGATCCGGGTATCTGAGTGCTCTTAAGTTAAGGCGGCAAGTCGGGGTTCTGCATATTGTATACTGCGTTAGGCTCAGGAGTACAGGGGCATGATCTGAAAGGGTAGTGGGGAGGATTGTACAGTCCTTGATCATATGTAGCTTATTGGCGGGAATTGTCCAATGATCTATCCGGGAATAGCTATGGTGTCCGTGAGAGTAAAATGTATAGATCCGGTGATCCCCCCGTGTATGTGTCGCAATGTATCCTTCAGTCGTAGGTCGTTCATCAACGTCTGAAGAGCCAATCGTTTTCTCGGGTTGATGGGGGGAAGGGGGGGCCAGACGCAGTACTTTGACGATCTACAGTGGGGTCAAGAACCACGTCGTTTGGGCGTATATTCAGTAGCGTAATAGGATGGTGGTAGACTTGTCCCTGAATAAGAACATACCTGCCCTCACCATTGCTATTTAATATTCTGTATGAGGAATGCGATTCATTTATGAATCAAAATAGAAACCCCCTCTTTCTTTGGCATGGCGAATGGGCGGCCGCTCCCACCTGTTAGGGATAATTGTAATTTCTGTGCCAATTCCCTTCTACCTTAGAGACCCCCTGCTCTTTTGCTGGACTTAGGACATTTTAATTTTAACTCCTGAGTGAGTGGGACCTTTTTCTCACTCCCTCCTGTGTTTTTCCCTGACTAGCATTTCATGTTTTCACTGGTGTTGCAGTCTGACAAACTCCATAGGCATCTGCTTTTTGCATAGTGACACACAGCACCCTCAGTGCAGAGTCACTGAGAAATCCCTTGGTTTTCTCTTAAGGTTTAAATACCTTTTCTTTGGTAAACTACTGTTCCCAAGAATAGTTAGGTGAAATTGATCTTACTTAGCTTTTTACTTTGTGGGTCCAGCACACACCATTTTATGGGGTGGGGGGCGGGGTTACCTAGTAGTCCCTTCTCCTACTTTCTCATGTAAACATTTTTGTTACCCTTACTACTTTAAATGGCTGGTGGCAGTGGTTTACTTTTAACTACAAGTGTGCATTTTTACTGAGGCTGAACCCTCCCTCAGCTGCAGTACAGCACCCGTGGGTGCCCATTTTGTCAAAAAGGCCCCGGTCTTCTTTTTTTTTGCCATGTTCTGTTTGTGAGGTCTTTCTTGGGTTTTACTCAGTGCATTGAGACAGGTTTGAGCCATTTGCGTGTTTCGCCTTTGGCGGGCTTAAGCCCTGAAGCCCGCCCCTTGCTCCAGTGTGTCTGGAAGGACAGGAAGTGAGGGAGGGTCCTGAAACTCCCCTGTCCTTTGGCTCTAGGTGTGCCTGCACGAAACCAGTCCTGATTAGCCAGCTGGCTGTCCATAAAGGACAGCCACCCTGCTCGGTGATTAACAGCCTAGGGCTGGGAATGAGTGAGAACGATCTTAAGAGGCGAGGTTCTTGGGACTACAGGCAGAGTCGATCACTGGAAGAAACATGTGAAGAAGAAATTGTGAAGAGATGCCTGCTGCAACCTCCTGGACCTTGAAGTTCCCGATGAAGTCCTGCTGCTGTGCTGACCTCCTTTTTTTTTCAAATCGATAGAAAAGCTCCGGACGGAACAACTTCTCATCTTGGGCTGGTGGGACCAACTAGCCCTGAGATGAACTCCACATTGGCGCAACCCCTGACTTGCAATGCCTCTACAGTGCCGCAGAAGCCCAATGTTAGGGTTTGATTGTCCATTACCAAGTACAACATCTTCTGTGGAACGAATCCGGCCAAAAGCAGGAAATCCCCACCCAGAGTGCCCTCACCAGAGTCCAGGACCGAGGGAGCAAGGAAAGTCCAACCAGGGCTATTTGTTCTGCCTCAGTGCTGTTTGAAAGGCGCTGAAACCACAAAGAGCTGCTGAACCTAAGAATATCCGTAGCTGACGAAGTCCTCTCCCGAGTACTGCTGCAGGAGCCCGTCATACGTCCTCCCTCTTGTACCCACGACAGAGGGCCAGGGACAAGGCTCTGGTTGGCTGTAGCAAGGAGGAATCCATCTGCAACACTTTCTTCAAACCAGAGGTACTGTGGGGGCTTGGGGTACTTAACCTTATTGCCATACGTTGTGCTTTTTCACTTGAGAAGTGCTCTCGCTTAACTTATGTGAAAGACTTTATCCAAGAAGAAGAGCATCAGAACTATTGACTGTTTCCAGTTGACTTAGGCTTTCCTGCCTCCTTAAAGGCACCCTTTTAAATCTATTGACTTTGTCATTGCTTGTCCCCTCATAGGTTGTAATTGTTTAATACTTTTACTGCTGGGAAAGGCTTACCTAGATTTCATTAGAGGTTTCAACTGTCTTCACATTATAAGAAAGTATGTTCTAACCTTTACATTTCCCTAATCCTTCCTTCCTGAAACTAAGAGTCTAAAAAGTATATTGGTGGTGAAGATAAATGCATAGTATCCTTGTTATTGCGGTCACTTCAGGGCATACGAGAAATGTATTAGCATGACCAAAGAGTATTCCAAAGTGTGTTTGACTGTTACAAACAATTGCCTTAGAATGCTTAACTAAAACTGATGTGTGAATAAATAAATATGTATAACTGAAACCATGAGAGTGTAAGGGTTACTTGTATTGACTGATTTCATCTGTGCAGCTCTACAGCTCACATTTACCCCTCTTGAGATAGGCCTGACTGATCAGTCACACTACCATCCTGCATAGTACAGACCTATACCAAAAGGTGGGTTACCTAATACCAAGCAGATAGGTCGTGTGTAGTTTCACCCAGTGTGACTGCACCAATTGTTACCTAACACCACCAACCCGTGTTCTAATTTTTTTATTCGGTTTTGTTGAGGTGGGTTTCCTGTAGGAATATTATATTCCCTTCGAGGTCCCTCATATGGTTCAACATTCGCCTACACTTTCTAGGGTGTCCCAGCCCCTGAGTATTAAGTGTTATTAACGTGATCAAAGTAATCTTGGACTAGTGCGGGGAGTCCTTCCTCGAAGCCATAGGTGGTGGATACAAGACATCGCATTGTTAGAGTGATATTTGAGCATATTGTGAACTAAAATCCCCACACACAACATTTCAATCCAAACCCCAACACGTATATATAAACAAACATTGGGAGAGCCAACAATAAAGCGTCTTCCCAATACTTAGCCAACAAACCCATACATGGTGTCGGCGGGTGTGGCCCAAAGGGTCATCACCCTTCCCCACATATTGTGGCGTTTCCTCAGAGAACATCCTGGAGAGGTTTACCTGCCAGGGCCACTGTAGGCCTCAGGTGACGAAAATTGCGATGATATGGCTCCCTTCACTTATCTCTATGAGGAGCGTACAAGGTAAGATACAGCCCTTTTGTCAAGGATATGAATATTTTCAATTTGCAATATCCAATATTCAATGTTCAGGTTCCTGTTCTCAGTTTGCAGAGTGTTTTTGAAGTTTTCCCAAGATGTGCCCCTCAAGTGTGGAGGGCTACACTCTGGATATCGCCTTTCTCATGATGATGTGGACTGCATGTGTATTCCTATCTCGAGCCAGAGCTGTCGTTGTATTTACCCAGCTGGCTTTTTGCTTTGGGGGGTCCAAACCACAGGGCACCCTAGCTGTTTTTTCCCACTTCCCCCTCGCCCGAGGACGATGTGGGAGGGGCGAGGAGGAGTGGCCCATTCGCCTGCTGCCGCTCATTAGAAGTCTGTAGTCCTCAGGTTTTGTTGCTGCAAAAAACGCCATGCTGTCTCGGGTTCATAAAAGTAGTGCCACTGTTTGTCCAACTGTATGCACCATATTGCTGGCAGTCTAAGATACTTTCTATGATCAGTGGTCTTAATTGAAAACCCTGATGTCTGCCTCATCGATGCGTATCAGAGACACTGTTCTGTAGGCCTTCAGGATGGCCATTTTATGTTGAAAATTCAAGAGCCTCATAGTGATGATGCGTGGGCAATCCCCTAGTGCTGGCTTGGGAATGGGGGCTGGAGGCGCTCTCTAAATGTCATTATCCCGCGCATTGTCCATGTGCAGCACATGCGACAAAAGGTATACATAAAGGATTCCAGGATTTTCCGGGAGGCCAACCAGGCGGAGGTTATTCTGGCGAAATCTGTTTTCTTGGTTCTCGATTCTCTCACCCAGCATTTGCACCTAGTTGATGACCCCATCAAGATCTGTTGGTGCTGTGTCATGGTTGTCCTCCAACGCACTGATACGTTGTTCACTATCAGTCGTTTTCTCTGCTTGTGCGGTCAGGCGGGTCCAGACATCTTGGAGGTCGCACCTGATATCTTGGACAGTCACATTCATTGCCTGGGTACGTTGACCAATGTTCCTCATCTCAGTCAATATAGTTTGGAGTTGTGTCTGGACATCCATTTCGGGTCGATTTCTGGCCCATCGTCTTGGTAAGATGCTCGATTGGGTAGCGTCTAATGCGTGCTCTAGTCCTTGATCTGATTCACTTTGTTGCATGCACTCCCTGCTGTTACTAGTCGTCACATATATTCACAGTGGTGTTTAGTGCAGATACATTCCAGGTGTGTCCCAGCTAGTGTTCGCCGTTAATTATGGGCTATATTAGGACCAATATTCCCAGAGGGGTTGGTAAGCGTAGCAGTAGTTGGCCGGGTGGTCCTGTCGTCTTACCAGTCACAAAAAGCTTCTAGTGCCTTAATAGAGCTAATTTCAAGGTCAGCAATGCACCAAGAGAAATATGGCAAAAGGATATTTTATCTTGAGGGGTATATTAGTGCCAGCTGTGCATCAGGGATGAGAGCGTCTGAAAATGTGCTTCATATCGATGTGGGTTTGCCTCCTTAGAGTAGTCTATCCATGTGCTCCCATCATGGAAATCATGAGCACTCACTGGATAGTGTTTCAGCTTCAGACTGTATCCAGGGTAGTCTTCACTCTGTTTATAAGACCCTTCTTCTAATCCAGGCGCTGCCGAGGGACACAGCATTCCTCTTGCTGGGATCAGCAGTAACCAGCGTGTGCACAGGCATGTCCCAAGGTTAACAGTCTGCTGCGCCGTCTCCTCTGTGTTCGGGGCACACTTTATTCTATGCGCAAGTTCTCAGCTGTTCTTTTCCACTCCTCCCTCCGTCCGGTAGTCATGGCATCTGCTTCGAGAGCTGCCCCCCAGGGGTTTCAGCGTTGGTAACGACCTCCATTCACTGCAGCCATTTTACCATGTAGATGCGGCAGCAGCTTGGTTCCGGGTGGGAGGCTCTTTAGGGACGGGCTGTAGTTCACCGCCGTCATCAAGCAGCGTCAGCCTGATGGTAGGCGGGGGACTCTTTGGAGTCATGCAGCGGTTCACATCAATTCCCAAGCAATGTTCGCCATCTATGCAGAGGGAAGCTCTTCAGAGTCAAGCTGCGATTTATAGCTATCGGCAAGCAGCGCTGGCTTGCCAGTAGGCGGGTGGCACATCAGGATCAAGCCATAGCTCACACCGGCGCTGGTCCTCTTTCAATTAAGCCCTCTGTGCTTCATCAGGGTGACCCTCTCCGCCTCTCAATACCATGTCGCTCATTATAAAGGCAAACAAAATGTTGTGAAGGGCATTACGTTGCAAGCTTATTCCATTTTTGCCAGAGTCTCATCAACCTGCGCCCATCTTGCTTGGGCTCACATGCGCCCCCCTTTTGTGTGCACTTTTGAATGCAATTATATGTGGGGGGTGGGTTAAGGTAATCATTTAATGTAAGGGGAGTATGGAGTGGGGGGGCTCCCAGGGGTCGCCTCCTTAGAGTAGTCTATCCATGTGCTCCCATTGCAAAGTGCACACAAAAACATGCCTTTTCTCCACAGGATTTTTGCCGCGACCATATCACATAGAACCAATCAAACCTGGTTGAATCTGAACTTTGTCAAGGAAATTCCTGAATTAAACCAGGGCAAGGAAGTTCAACCCTGGTCACAAGGAGTACTTGCTCAAATCTATAAGTTTGAACTTGCATTCTGTTTTGTGAAACTAAAGATAGCCAAACATTCCTTGTTTGTTTTTGCTGTATGTATTAGTGTGAAGCTCAGAGACTTTTTGGACTCTAGGTCTTCTTTCTTTAGTTTAGTTTGCTAGGTAGGGACATCCTTGTTAGGATAGGGAAAGATGGGCATTCCTCCTACCCCTTTTTATTTTAATAAAATTGAGAACTTTGAAAAAACTGTACCTTTGTGTCCATCTCTCATTTCTGACCCATCACAACATGCACAGAGCACATACTTTCTTGGTCACCTAGAGTCAATTCTGACTAGCCAATTGCTAGTGGCAAGTGCACATTTTAGCCCTGTGATTGAGATCAAGTAATGTTGGGTGTGAGAGGGGCTTGAGGGTGTTCAAGGGCCGTCCTAGTACATATATAGGCTTAAACCTATTAAACTGCAAAACCTACTTCTCTGCTGGTGCTTGTATCATGATAAATTATTATACTTGGTCATCAGTAACATACTTGCAATTTTATTTATTTTTCATCACTTAAATTCGTAATCTCAAGCCTTAAATACTATAACATGGGAATATGGGGATACGTAACCAAGAAGCATGTTTTCTTTTTAATGAATAACCAAGAATTCCACAATTGTATATCCTCCCTAAGATCCATAAAAGTCTGTCCAAACCTCTTGAGAGCCCAATTGTCTCGGGGATTAATTCGTGCTTGAGCCACTTTCAAAGTTTGAAGATGTTTATCTAAGATCATTTATGTTTGAGATGAAGTCGTACATACAAGATACCACAACAGTGATCCAACTAGTGGAAGACTTCCAGTTTGACACCACTAAAGACATTTTACTAAGTCTGGCTATCACCTCTATATATACAATGACCCCGCAAGCAAGTACATTGAGAATGTTGTAAGAATTGCTACATTGGAAACCAACTTCCAGCGGTATCCCTAACTCTTTCATACTATGGTGTGTGGAAATTACTCTGAGCTACTTTATGTTCTTGGATAACTTTTACTGCCAGGTACAGCCACGGTGGCACCTAGTGTAGCTAATCTGTATGTCGAGATGATGGAAGAAAATAAAATCTAAGCAGAGAGTAATCCGTTCAAAAATAAGAGTCAGGAAACGTTATATCGATAACATGTTTATCATTTGGTCAGGTAACAATGAAGAAGAAATAAATGCATTTTTGGGGTGGCAATACAAGATAGATTCCTTCAATTCACAGGGACCTTAACAGCCACCAGATTGACATTTTAGATATAACCATATGTGTGGAGCCACAGACCACATCCCTAGCTGTCAGACCACTCCATAAGAAGAAAGACACAAATTAATTATTGCAGCATACTAGTTTCCATCTGGGGCATATATTCGAGAATTTACTGCTTGGCCAATTTCTTAGGTTGAAGCATAATAGTTCGACAGAAGCCAATTAGGAAAAAGAGGCAGATACTTTGAAAAAGAAAATCTCCAAACGAGGATACCCCATCCTCCTGGTAAGAAGATCTTGCAAAAGCACTAGTAATAATAATCGAGCAGCTATTCTTGAGTATGCTGGGAAGAAAAAGTACAGCTTTGACAAACTGGTATTTGTTAGCAAATTTTCAGAATTGTCGAACTCTATCACAAAAACTATCACTTGGAATTGGAAAATCCTGAAAGGTGGTAAATGCCTGTTAGAACCCCCAATAATGGCATTCAGGAGAAGCAGTAACCTTAAAGACCAATTGAGGTGAAATGGCATTCGATTGAATACGGAGAGACAAAGAAATCAAGAGCTGTATACAAAAGCACTCCTTGTGGAACGTTATCAGGAGAAAAAACATAAACGTGATGACTTGAAGTGGACTGTATTATACAAGGTGGAAAGAGGGAAAGATAAGAAAGCAGACAAAGAACGGTTATTGAGCAAGGAACAGGAATTGATCTTACTGACACGTTGTGATCAGAGAGATCTCAGTGAGTGCACAGATTAGCATAAAATCAAGACATCAGACCTCCTTTTATAGACAGAGGAATTAGCTACACACACTGGGTCCTATCACTGTCTTATTTAATATGAGATTCTTAGTAGTATCACCACTGGCAGCCATTGTATTTCTGTTTTAGTACATTGAGTCCATATGTTGTGCCAACATTAGAATGTTTAAGTTGTAAGTACGTCGCAATATCGGACTACCGACCGGTGGATATTTAATCTCTGTCCCAGTATTTTGGATTGATAATTTGTGCCAATACAACAATGTTTGGGGTTTAGGTACACATCACAACTGGTAATATTGGAAGCATGGACAATTGAGAGAGTTAATGCCTGATCTAGGGCGGAATGTTGATATCTCGCTGTTAGAGTAAAGCACCAGCAAGCGGTGTGATACATTGACGTAAGAACACATGCACATTACAGGAAGTAAAATATAGAAGGGGAGCACTAGTCCCGATGGCGGCCATACGTTGGGCGATGCAAATACAGGAGCGGATTCACATGGCACCATAGAAGCAAAAGGATACGCAGTTATTGGCCGACTGCCCATGGGAAGCTAGAGGCGGCAGCATAGAATGGGAAAGCACTGACAAATGAAGTAAGTAGTCATAGAAATTCACAGGAAAGACAGTGTAGTAACAATGAGTGGTCAAATTGTGTACGGTAGTCACAACATGGGGTACTCAATGTGTTTGTTTATGGTTTAGGTGACAATGATGAGAAGTTCGCGATGATGGTTTGAGTGAAAGAAAAGTCACTGTGTAGAAGATTGGCAAAATATCAAAGTGGTTTCCAAATTGGTTGTCGAGTGAAATAGTATGTAGAAGATCAAGAAACTTACTGACATGGTATTGTAACATTGTTTTTTCAGTTGTTGCTGACAAGGGAACGTAGCTACTACAAGCAAGTGGCTGACAAGGCACTAATTAAAGTGTTTGCCATTTAATAGCACTTGGGTCATGCTAAGAATGGCAGCATTTTGGCTATTAACTTTGAGATGTTAGGGGCAAAGAATGTGACTCCCCCAATGGTGCAGTGTAGGACCGGAAACAGAATAGGTATCTGCTAGAAATCCCTGGATATTAAATTTCCAAGGTTGAGGTTCATCATGAGATAATTAATACACAGTACTAGCCCCTGGAGAAGTTCCATAACTCCTTCAACTCTGAAGGAATAAAACATGTTGGGCAGAGTATGAGAGAGAAATAAATGTTTAATTGTTTAGGACAAGTAATTGGGAGAATACAGAAGGATTTTCTGAGTAAGTTTACATTTGGTGAGCTCATGAGGTTTAAAGAATAAAATGTGCACTTTAGGTGAAGTGTCACCACATTTGATGTTTACAAGCACTGGAACACTTTTGTTTGCAATATGCACTTTGAACAGGGTGGATTTGTGCACTTTTATTTGTGTTTTTAACTTAGTTGAAATAGTTTTATATGTTGTAAGGGTGCAGAAGGCACCGAGGTGGTACGATTGTTGGCATAATCTTTTATTTAATCAAAACAAATAGGAAACCTATCCCTCCCTAACTGTAAGAGGGGTTTCTCTGCCTCAACTAAGGAACTAATGATTCTGTCAGAATGCCTAAGTAAATGAATATTCCCCCGCTGTGTATCAAAAGGTCTACTTCTGTCACTCACACTTGTAGCTAAACTAAAGAAGTAGCGTATCTTCTTGGTCCAGAAGAATGGTTCCCTTCTTCTGGACAATGGATCATAGTTCCAGTTGGCAGGTGGGGACTTCACCTGAGAGAATGACTCCCTTCTCCAGGTCTCAGTTCCTTTGCCAGATACAAAACAAAGTTCCCGCTTGTGGTGCTGCAAAGTTCTCGGTTCAAAGTCAAAAGGTAACGTTCCAACTCCAACATCATTCTTTATTTTCCACAGCGCTCTTCACTATTGGGTTCCTGGAGAATGCCTACTTTCTCCAGGCATCTTGTTCTCAGAATTTTCACAGCACATGGGGAATGTCTCCCTTCCCCGGGCCTTCCTAGGCTTTGCTTCACGGTACACAACACCAGGCGGTATGGCTTCCTTCCCCTGATCTCTCTTGGCTTGCAGCTTCACAGTAGTAGGGGGAATGTCTGTATTTGCACGGTTCTACTGCACCACGGGGAATGCTTCTCTTACCCTGGTCTTCCTTTCACCTTGTTCTACTGGCCTATAGGTGTGGGTCCCAGACCCATAGGATTCTGCTGCTTTCCTTTGGCAGACCTGGTTCACTTTCCTGTCGGGTAATGCGCTGAAGAGGACTTGCGATGCTCTTCTCAACTGGGTGCGGATCCCAGGCCCGTACTGCCCTCTGATTGCTCTGGCTGGCTTGGCTCACCCCTCTGCCAGGTACTGTGCCGAAAGAGGATTTGTGATGCTCTTCTCAATTGGGTGTGGGTCCCAGACTTGTGTTTCTCTTGCAGCCCCACCAACCATCCTGGTCATCCAGGTACCTTTAGAGCGTTTGCCGGTCCTTTCTGGTGGGTCTTGGGCTTTCCTTTGTGCTTCTCCGTGCTCTGCATGGCTTCCTATGTCTCTCTGGGGGCTGTGGCGACTCCGCAGCGTTCTGCTCCTCTGGGGCTGTGCGGCTTCCCTCTGCAGCATGCTTCCACAGCTGCTTTCGCCCCTATGCAAGGCCTCCTTGCATGCCAATTGGTCCTTCGTCGCTGGACCGATTTGGAACCCTTCCGCAAACTCTCCTGCATCCCAGCTAGCAACCGTATTGCTTCTTCCCTCCGGTCGACGTCTGCACTTGCGATTCCTTCAGAGCGGGCCTCTATCCGTGCTTGGTTTTCCCTCTACTAATTTGTATTCGTTCTGGCCAATCTGAGCCCCTGAAACACTACACTGCTCTATAGTGTTTTGAGGATTTCCAAGCAAGAGCTGGTAATGGTGGCATTGAACCACACCTCACCCAACTTCCCAACCCCTTATACGGCCCAATCCCTCTTTTTCAAGCCACCGCCATAGTCTCAACATCTGCATCTACTTGTCGCTTCAGGGAAGACGCAAGTCCAAGTTTAACTCGGTTTTATCCCAGATCTAATGCCATATGGTGCATTGTATCTCCATTCCTTCCTCCAATCGTACCCCATCACTCTGATCCCTCTCCGCTCTCATCCACTTGCATAATGCCATGCACCAGTCACCCATCTTGGGACCAGCCTGTGCTTTCCAGGCCATAGCTATCGCTCTCTTGGCCAATAGTAGACCCAATGCCAGAGCTCTAACCAGTGCCCTCCATCTCCAGCCCTTCCCCGATGGCAATAACACCAGCAAGCAGTGTTTAATCATGAATTGGGCTCGTACCCCAATCAATTCATAGAACTCTGAGCAGATGGCGTCCTAAAACCCCACCACCCGCTCGCACTCACACAACATGTGTAGGAAGGTCCCAACCTCTGGGTCCACCCCTACCGCCATCTTGACACTGTCACTGGTGTGATATATGCCCTTCTCACTATTTTGTGCTGTATTCACTTAAATGTAGCATGCCCGGAGACCCGTTTTGCATGCTCAACTTTCGCTCATTCGCCATCTGTGAGTGGCACTCCCTTGTATGTTTCACATTTTAAATGATGCCCGCTGATGGGTTGCATTCCTCCCGGTTGGCCGCATACAATTCGAGACACTCTTCCCCCTTCTACCAGTTGCATGAGGGTCACATTCATCCCATTAATACATGGTTTCTGTGCGAAAGCCCCTCCCACATCCCACCTCCCCGCTGTCCATCCAGGCTATGGTGTGGTCATTTCTAAGAAGTTAATACGAACCAGGGGCTGAGCACTCTTGAATTCTACGTATGCGATTGCCCTGTCCCCACGTATCGATCATAGAGGATCTCCCCCCTCCCTCCCAACCATCACTCGTCTCAGCCTGCTGCAGTTCAGAGGTATAGCCGGCAGAAAAGGAAACCGCTGTCCTCCACAGCCGGTGGCCATCCACCAGACATTAATGATAGTGCGCACAGGCATAAGAAGACCCTGATGCTCCGATCTGACTCTTCTTAATACCAGTAACCTTACCATAGATCTCTCTTGGGTCAACCACATTCTTCATCATCGTAATAATGTAACTTCTATGTACATGAGATGGCACGGTCAAGGAGATTTAGGTGATGGGGATTGAAGGGAAGTGTACCGCATTCTCCCTGGATTGTCGTCCCTAGTCCCATAGTGGGGGTCCCTCCCCATGAGATCCTCCCGCTGAGTACCACCCCCAGGGGAACTATCGGGTATCGGCCTAACCTCCCTGGCCTCATGGGAAGAGGCTCCCCCTCAGGGAGAAGTGACGACATCCAAGGATTTGTCATATAGTATTGTCTTTGTAATTATGTGTTTTTGTGTGCATGTACTGCGTTGTGATGAGTATTCCCATGTTATAGCATTTGATGCTTGAGATAACGAATTCAAGTGATGAAATATAAATACAATTGTAATTATTACTGATGAAAAGGTATAATAATTGATTATGGTACAAGCACCAGCAGAGAAGTAGGTTTTGCGGTTTAATATTGGCTGTTGACATACCAGACAAAGCCTCACTTGCGTAATAAATAAGACTGGGGTCTCTCTTAGTGATTATAGGCTTAAAATACCTGCCGTCTTTGTTTATGGTACAGCAGGTAAATTCCCGGATAATAAACCTGGGGTTGCCAAATCAAATTAGAAGACAGTCTAATCCAAGGGTTTGATGTGTGAGAGGTGAATGTTGGCAACAAAAGGCAAGGGAGTGGGTTAACAACATTATTGAGCAAAATTGCATGAGTTTCCGCTAGTTTGAATACCCACCACAGGGGTTCCGATTTGGAGGCCAATTTCCAGGAATGGCTACTGGCTGGTGGAGTAGAATGTGCACTGAAACAACCTCTTCTACTCATGTTTCAGGTACAAGTTTATTACCCCATGCATTTTTTTTTAAAACCAGCTTAACTTTATGGTGCTTCAACATGCTCCAATCACAATAATGTCAGACTGCACCACAGTGATGATCCTCAGATGATCTTTGAGAGTCGTCTGTCTTGGGTTGATGAAGCTATGTATAAAATAGCACTGTCTTGAAAGGCAAACATGTTTATTGCTTGAAAGAAAAATGTGTGCTTTTGAGCTAATTTGCATACCGACAATGCATTGCTCAGTGGTTCTAAACTGGGGGTTAACTTGTAAGGATGGCTATTGGGTGGCGCTCTGCTATATTTCTTGTTAGCTGAAGTTGCTTATTTTACTCACATGTCATGTAGAATGTTTTTGTGTGCATTTTTCTAACCCGAAATAACTGATGATGGTTTTTTGGTATAAATAAATATGTATATATATTTTTCTGTGAAAAAGCTTTGTTAAACAAGTGGTATGGTTAAAAAGTGTTAACAAACAAAATCTGTGACTTTCAGTCAGAAAACATTGGTAAAGGTACATTATAGTTTGCTTGTTTGTTTTATTCATTTATAATGCGCACCAGACCCGAAGGTAAGAGGGTGCAGCAGTACAGGATATGCGAAGCTTAGGTTACATAGTTACACATAATGCTAAAATATATGCAGGCAATAGCAGTAAAACAGTAAGTTATATACAGGATATAATACAGGTAATATATAAGCAGAGACATAGTACGGGCAATGGGGCACAGAGCAATCGGCAATGTACAGGCTGTATCTATAGTCAAAATATGCAGGATTGCATGAGCAAGGGGAGGTCGATAATGCTATGCATGGATACATATAGTGTACGAATAGTAGCAGTACTGCAGGTAATAGTGCACAGATTAGGGATATTCAGGTCATATCTGTGTAGCAGCTATCCACTAATAGATTGGAAAGGGGGAGTAGAGATACTGGGTGTGGGGTATGGAAACACAGGTGGGGAGAGAAGAAGACACTGGCTGGTTGGTCGATTGCTTCAAATGGTTGATGTAGTTGGATCTGAATTTAAGGTCGGATTTCTCAGCACGTATAGGGTTGGGCAGTGAGTTCCATATTTGGGCCACCCGGACAGGGAAGCTGGTGCCTCCGGCCTTGGTTAATTTGAATCTTGGAATGATAAGAGTGTTAGCATTGGAGATTCTTGAGGGTCTAGAGGATCTTCTTTCTATAAATCTATCAGTGAGATAGGGAGGAGCGGCGTTGTTCAGGACTTTGTGCGTGAGGGAGGCAACTTTCAGTAGGGTTTTGTCTTGGGTCGACGGCCAGTTGTTGTTACGCATTATCTTAGAAATATGTGATCGTTTAGGAATACCAAGAACTGCTCTCAGGGCATTATTTTGTAGAATTTGTATTCTATTTGGGATGTATTTGTTGGCCCCAATATATAAGGCATTGCAGTAATTGAGTCTAGATAGAATGAGGGCTCTAGCTAGAATCATGCAATTGTCGTCTGAGATAGTGTTTACCTGCTCTGATGAGCTTACATGTGTAAACTGTGACTGAGGCCAGTGAGTTCACCTGTTTGTTGAAGGAGAGGGTAGCATCTAGATGGAAACCTAGAGTCTTCACTTCTTTGACTTCCTTGATACTATTCCCATCGATCTCAAAGGCAGAGTAATCCTGGCCCATTTTTGTGAGGTTGGAATGTGTGCCCAGAATGATTAACTCTGTTTTGTCATCATTCAGGCATAGACCGTGAGTGGCCATCCATGCCTAGATGATGAGATGCACCCTATTTACCAAGGCCAAATCCTTAATGTAATCCCCTGAAAGTGGGAGGAGGATCTGGGTATCATCTGCATACTTAGTGTAGGTGGTACCAAGAAGGTCCAGAACATCAAAAAGGGGCTTATTAAATATGATGTATAGTGTCGGAGATACACAGGAGCCCTGCGGAACTCCGCACAAAATGGGGATCGGGTCTGCTGCATCTGAGGGGGAGAACACCCTCATGGTCCTTTCGCTGAGCAAAGATTCAACCCAAGTTATAGCTTCTTTAGAGAAATGTACAGCGGAGTTTAGGTGGTTACAGAGGACTTTGCGATCTACAAGGCCGAATGCGGCCGAGAGATCCAAAAGTAGGAGGGTGGTTGTTTGACCTTTGTCTCTTAGCTCATCTATTTGAGCTTTCAAGTCAATGAGAGCAGTCTCTGTCCCATGTTGTGGATGGAAGCCAGACTGCCTTGCTCCTAGGAGCTTGTGGTGTTCTAGGAATTTTTGGATTTGGGTGTATGCAATCTTGTTCAGGATTTTTAGCACGAAGGGGACTGTTGTAATGGGGCGGTAGTTAGTAGGGATGAGGGGGTCTAGGGATTGTTTTGTTAGCAGCAGCAATACCCATGATTGTTTCAGGTTGAATGGCACAGTACCTGAGGTAAATGAGGTGTTTACAAGTTTAGATATGAAGGGGGAGTTCTCTAGCGGCATCTTTTAGGAGTTGTGCAGTGCACAAGTCGCCTTGACAGTTGGAAGGCTTAGGAGAGAGAATGACTTTCTTCACCTCCCGAATAGATGTTTTGGCAAATCTAAATTGGATAGTTGTGTTTTGCTCTATAGAGTGTAGGTTGGCGTTAGTTATTGGCGGTTGATTAAGTGTTGCTTTCTTAGCCGCTCTTTTCTTTTGGAGCATGGTAACTTTGTTGGCCAGTGCTTGTTGTATCTCTGTGCACCAGACTTTGAAGCCGATTCATGGAATTAATATGCGCTGACATTTTCAGCGCAAGCGTGCGAAAGCGTGCGAATCGCAGTACCAGTGCGAAAATCGCAGCGAAACCCGCGCACAGCGATTCATGGAAGCGCGCGGAAATTCCAGGATGTGTGCCAAAATTCTGCGTGGCGCACGCTGGCGCACATGTCTCCAAACAGCGTGCGCAAAGCGCACAGCGAAATCGCACATAGCGCGGCGCACACAACAAAAGTAGGAGGAACAGGGGGCGTGACACGCGGAATGGGGAACAACTCGTGAAAATGTGGGCGTCACGGGGGAAGTACAGGAGGCAAGTGCGTGGAACGCCCACACGCTTGTCTACAACACGTATTCATGGAATCGAAACAGGGCAAACCCAGCGCACGGGCAAAGAGGCGCACAGGCCTAAACACGTCCACCACACGAAGGCAGGCGGTAGCGTCCCTGCGCATTAAAAAAATGTGCGCTAACAAAAATCACGTACATACAGCTATGATGAATGTCCCATACTGTGTCCCTCTAGGACAAATGACGTGCAAAGGGGTACGCGACAAACACGGACACCTGCTGTGTGAAAAATAGCGTGTGCGTGTATTTCGGGGGTGCGCGGGAAGTTTCACACGCGATAGGCCTTGGGCGAGTGGGGTATGTGTATTCCTGGGGTTTGGGGAAGTCTCACACGCGATTTCAGCAAGGTATGTGTATTTCGGGGGTGCCGGGAGTCCTACACGTGGATTGGCAGTGTGGGTCCTCCCAGGTGTTCCCTCTACACCCTCCATGGCCCCTGCAGGCAGCCCGCACCACAGGGGACTACCCTGCACCCCTGGTCATGTCCCGCAGGCAGCCCATCCACCATGGGCATGCCCCCCAGCCAAGCCACATGTCACCTTGCACTACTGATCACCAAGCATGACCCCCCTGCACCCCCACCCCCCAGCAGTCAGGGGCACCTGCCAGCAGGCCCCCACACATGTCCCCTAGCACCCCCACCCCCCAGCAGTCAGGGGCACCTGCCAGCAGGCCCCCACACATGTCCCACTCATGTCCCCCAGCACCCCCACCCCCCAGAAG
Organism: Ambystoma mexicanum; assembly: GCF_040938575.1. Taxonomy (NCBI): domain Eukaryota; kingdom Metazoa; phylum Chordata; class Amphibia; order Caudata; family Ambystomatidae; genus Ambystoma; species Ambystoma mexicanum. Next base: position 465,399,041 of record NC_090927.1, on the reverse strand, counting down.
TCAGGGGCACCTGCCAGCAGGCCCCCACTCATGTCCCACACATGTCCCCCTGCACCCCCACCCCCCAGCAGTCAGGGGCACCTGCCAGCAGGCCCCTACACATGTCCCACACATGTCACCCTGCACCCCCACCCCCCAGCAGTCAGGGGCACCTGCTAGCAGGCCCCCACACATGTCCCCCTGCACCCCCACCCCCCAGCAGTGCAGGGCACCTGCCAGCAGGCCCCCGCACATGTCCCCCAGCACCCCCACCCCCCAGCAGAGCAGGGCACCTGCCAGCAGGCCCCCACCCATATCACACTCATGTCCCCCCGCACCCCCACGCCCCAGCAGTCGGGGGCACCTGCCAGCAGGCCCCCCCACATGTCCCCAGCAGTCAGGGGCACCTGCCAGCAGGCCCCCCCACATGTCCCCCAGCACCCCCACCCAGCAGTCAGGGGCACCTGCCAGTAGGCCCCCACACATGTCCCACACATGTCCCCCTGCACCCCCACCCCCCAGCAGTCAGGGGCACCTGCCAGCAGGCCCCCCACTCATGGCCCCCAGCACCCCCACCCCCCAGCAGTCAGGGGCACCTGCCAGCAGGCCCCCACACATGTCCCCCTGCACCCCCACCCCCCAGCAGTCAGGGGCACCTGCCAGTAGGCCCCCACACATGTCCCACACACGTCCCCCACATGTCCCCCAGCACCCCCACCCCCCAGCAGTCAGGGGCACCTGCCAGCAGGCCCCCACACATGTCCCCCTACACCCCCACCCCCCCAGCAGTCAGGGGCACCTGCCAGCAGGCCCCCACACATGTCCCCCAGCACCCCCACCCCCAGCAGTCAGGGGCACCTGCCAGCAGGCCCCCACACATGTCCCCCAGCACCCCCATGCCCCAGCAGTCAGGGGCACCTGCCAGCAGGCCCCCACACATGTCCCCCTGCACCCCCACCCCCCCAGCAGTCAGGGGCACCTGCCAGCAGGCCCCCACGCATGTCCCCCCCCGACAGGTCATCACACTCCAGACCCATGCCCCTCATGGCCACCCAAATCCCACCCCAGTCCAAACACCCCACATTGAATTCCCAAAGTCATGATAGAAAATACATAACCAACATGGCCATGAATCAATGTCCCTCAGACCCACGCAATGGTGACACATGACTGTGAAAAGATCAACATTGTGACATGCACAAAACAAATGAGATAAGACCACATCAGTAAAGTATATAATAAATGTGTATTCAATAATTAACCAAATGAATGAAAAAAAAATTCACACAATAATGGAAAAAAATGAAGAAAAAGCTGCATGTCCAAAATATTTTTAAAAAATGTGTGAAACCAGAATCAAAATCAATCCAAAAGCAAATGGGTCCAAAGAGTCTGTCCGTCCAACCAAATCCAAAGTGTAAAAATAAGACGCATCCATTGATCCATGGTAAAAAAGAAACTTACATGAAGTGAAATCCAGTGTAGAACTATATACAAAGTACAAATCCAGGGTCCATGAGCCCAACCATTGAAAGGAAACCTACAAAAACCCTACCTAATGAACAACTATATACAAAAAGGTGGGGCATTGTCCAAGTGCCCCAAATGAAATGAAAACCAAAAGGAAACCTAACACTAATTAACTATATACAATGGCAGCGGGCTAGTCCGACAGCTCACTTCCTGATTTCCCGGGCCAGGGCATCATCGAACTCCTGCTCGATGTCCCGGAGGCGGTCCTCTTCTAAGGCCCCGAGGGTTCACAGGTACGATGACATCCGGACCTCCAGGTCCCTGCGAATTGCCTCAAGGCACTCGGCCCACCTCAGAGCCCTTTGCATGGAGTTCTCCGCCCTGACGACTGGCGCATAGGGGGTTCAGGTGAGGAGGGGGTCGAAGCAAGGTTCAGCAAACGGAGGAATCCGGCCTGGGTGACCTGTCCCAGTAGGCTGACGTGGTCAACGAGCCATTCGAGATGACGTGCAGTATCCCCATGAAAAGACTGCAGGTCACCTCGCATGTCCCGTTGACACAACGCCACCCCACCCAGGACAGGCTCAACCCGGTCCCGGATAGCCACGTCCGCAGGGAGAGGAAGGCCAGTTGTCGTAAGCGGATCCCCTCCCTGAAAACGGGTCTGGACATAGGCATCCCTGCTGGTGCGGGATGATGCAGTCACAGGATCGGGGACAGGATTACACACAGGCACCTCCGCGGCGGCCTGTGCTGCCTCCTGTCCCTGCCCCTGCACTGCACCACTGGCAACAGTGGAATCCCCAACTGCAGACCCCGTCTGTCCCTTGCGCGGCCTCCTCCTCCACCAAACCCCCCACCAACCTGGATGACTCCGTGTCATCTTCCTTCGTCGGACCCTGTGGGGTCTCAGCTGCCCCTTCTCCTGCCGAGGAGTCCAACTCCGACCTCCGCCTCTTGGACCTACCCTCGGCAGCTGCGGCCTGGGACGCGGCACCGGACTCCTCACTCCCTGATGAGATCACAACCTGGGAGGGGAGCCGGGCCTTGCGTCTCAGGCTGGTGGTGTGATCCCGCCGCTATGCTCCACAGCACCCTCTCCGCCCTCTTCATCAGTTGACGCTGCAGACAGGGAGAGATAGGAGACAGGCATCAGGACACTGTACAATGGACTGATACACACATGCCAGTTGCACATGAGTGGCAGTGTCAAACTTCAGACATAGCATCACAATCCCCAACACACATGGCATGTCAGCTCACACACCTGAGCAATTCCACAGCCATATGGCAACAGCCAGCACCATCCATACACATACAACAGCATGAGCAGCCAAAGGTGAGCCAGACTGTAATGCTCACCTGACTCCCACGGAGGCGCTGGCCTGGTTCGCGCTGCTGTGACCTCTTGTAAGGTGATGCGCACGGTTCGGAAGATGGACTGGACCGGGCCCCCAAATCTGGCTTGTCTGGCTCGCAGAAGTATCCTTCTGTAGGCAAAAATAGGGGATTAACTGTCTGCGGGGTAATGCAATCGGCCTCCCACTTCCCCCTCTCACCCTCCTCTGATTCCTCGTAGCGTCTCACCTTAGGGTCTGGAAGGACGAGCTCTCCATCCTGCTTCTGATGCAGGGGCGCGTTGGTATCCAGTTACTTCACTGGAATTTCGGATTGGTGAGAACCAAACTTGCTTGGCTTCCAGGTAAGTTTTTTGATAAGAGGTTCCCCTTGTGTCCATGCATTAATGTACTAATGCTAGTGTCTTTTTCCCCTTAGGGGCCGGGGTCCGGACATGCCAGGATGCGGCGCGGACCCGAAATGGAGAGGGAATGAATCAGCAGGTAAGTCTTAAAATGGAGATTTAGCTTTCCTTATTCCCCCCTTCTCTCTCTCACCTTTTGTTCTGGTCTTTTTCTCCCTAGGCGCTGGGGCGTGACTGCGAATTCGGATGATCGCTGCTGAACATGGAGGCGCCCTGTAAAGGTGAGTGGAATGCAGCGCTGCAGCGATCGACGCGATGAGCTTTTAAATAAAAGTCTTCCTTTTCAGGATTGTCGGCAAGATGTCTCCGGGATGCGGTTTTAGCAGGTAAGGACTTTTCCTTCTTCTGTTCTCTTCTTTTCTTCCTTTGCAGGTGATTCAGGATGCTGGCAGGCGTGGCAGAAGTCAGGATGCAGGAGCAGACACGGTGAGCGTCCAGCTGCTAGATGCAGAACAACGCGAAGCACGTGTGGCTGTTCGGGTGGGGTTTAAATAGCCTTGGAAGAAGTTCCAGGTATGTATCCTTCCTCCAATCAGGTATGTATCCTTCCCCGACCATCGCCCGGATGGTAAATTAGTCCCACAGGTAAAGTAGTTCCTTTCAGGCCTCAAGGAGGCCGGGATCCTGCAGCATGGTCTGCATCAGGTAAGTGCACCCAAGCACTCCCATAATGAGCCTGGCGCCATAGGCGCCAGGACACTGTCCAAAGGGCCCCTATATCGGGTTGGTGGGTCCTTCCTTGGGGACTGGATGTCCGCTTTCGGGGACGCAGGGCTTGAACCGGCTCCCCGGGAGCGGGCATCATGACAGCACCCCCCCCCCCCCCCAGGCCCCTCCCAAGGTTGTTCCCTCCAGGGGTTTTGGTTTGTCTGGGAAGAGTCGGTGGAATTTCCTGACTAATCGAGGTGCATGCACATGCTCGCTGGGTTCCCACGACCTCTCCTGAGGTCCGTACCCCTTCCAATCAATTAGGTAGAACAGTTTTGACCTAAACATTTTTGAGTCTAAAATGTTCTTCACTTCGAATTCGGGCTCCCCATCTATTAGAATAGGTTCTGGAGGTTTGAGTAGTCGGGTTCCGGGTACCACTGGTTTCAGAAGTGACACATGAAAAACAGGGCGAATTCGCATACTAGCTGGTAAATCAAGTTTAACAGCCACTGGGTTAATTATTGCCGTAATAGAATAAGGTCCCAGATATTTTGGGTTAAAAGTTCGAGGGCCTTTGAGTGGTAAATGTCTGGTAGCTAACCACACTTGATCCCCAATCTGATACGGAGGTGCTTCACTCCGATGTAAATCAGCATTCTCCTTGTATTTTCTCTTGGCTTGTTGTAAATGTGTAGTTGCCTCTTTAAAGGCTTGGGTAATTGTAGAATGCAGATGTTCTACTGCAGGCATTCCGAGGTTCTGAGGTGAGTCAAGGTTCGAGGGTGATGCCCAAACAAAGTATAAAAAGGACTGTGGCCAGTTCCAGAGTGTACTGAATTATTATATGCGTATTCGGCTATCCAAAGAATGTCTTTCCAGTTGCTTTCAGATTGCTGTAACATACATCGTAAGTACTGCTCAAGGGTCTGATTTGTTCTCTCGGTCTGACCATCAGTCTGAGGGTGGTGACTGGTCGATAATCTTACGTCGATCTGCGCCATTTGACAACATTTGCGCCAGAAGTGGGAAATTAATTGGCTTCCCCGGTCAGAGATTAGTATAGATGGGAATCCATATAGCCGAACAATATTTTCGAGGAATTCTTTGGCTAGGACAGAAGCTGAAGGTAAACCTTTCAAAGGAATAAAGTGGGCCATTTTGGAAAACAAATCCACAATTACCAGAATAGTATTGTACCCTGAACAAGGAGGCAGGTCCGTAATAAAATCCATTGATAGGGTGTGCCAGGGTGCTGGTGGTATGTCTAGAGGTTGAAGGAGACCGGCTGGTCTTTTCTTTTGACTTATATTTTGGGCGCAAACACCACAGGACATCACAAAAGATTTAACATCTTTTCGCCAAGAGGGCCACTAAAATTGTCGTTTCACCTTTTCCTCTGTCTTGGCAATACCGGGGTGTCCCTCTATTAATGTATCATGATAACCGGAAATAACTAGTTCGTGTAATTCCTTATGTGGCAGGAATAAGCGTCCTTGGAAATAAGGTAAACCATTATCTATGGTAAAGTCTGATCCCTTTTGTATCCAATCCTGTAAGGTTGTAGGATCCAGGACTTGTTTCACTCTGGCTTGAATGTCTTCAAGCGTCTGTAACAAAGTCATGCCTAGAATCCTCTGTTCGGGAATTATTGGTACTGGTTCTGAGTTTGTATCAGATTCTCCCATTCCAATTCGGGATAAGACGTCTGCTTTGCCATTCTTGCAGCCAGGTCTATGGGTAATCACGAAATCAAATTCAGCGAAAAACAAAGCCCATCGGAGCTGCTGTGATGACTGAGCCTTGGCGGTTTTCAAATACTGTAAATTCCAGTGATCACTGTGATGGTATGTCGAGCGCCAAGCAGATAATGCTGCCAGGCTTTAAAAGCGGACTTAATGGCTAACCGTTCTTTGTCCGTAATTGCATAATTAACCTCGGGTGCAGAGAATTTTCTGGACCAAAATGCTACGGGATGCAGTTGGTTGGTTTCGGGATCTCTTTGGGACAGGACAGCTCCCATGGCTAGGCTGGATGCGTCAGTCTCGACGACATAAGGGAGATCTGGACGCGGGTGTTTCAATATAGGTGCAGAGGTAAACTTAGATTTTAAATCCTGAAAGGCCTGCTCGGCTTCTTCAGACCATTCAAAACGTTTATTTTTCCTCAAGAGTGCAGTAATGGGTTGTACCACGCGTGAAAATTCCGGGATAAACCTGCAATAGAAATTGGCAAAGCCGAGCATGCTTTGAACCCCTTTTACAGAGCTAGGTGATGGCCATTTGAGGATGGCATCCACTTTTCTTGAGTCCATTCGGACTCCTTCGGGTGTCAGGATGAAACCTAGAAACTCGACTTCTGTGGTATGGAAAACACATTTCTCCAATTTAGCAAATAGTTTGTGTTGGCGCAGTTTTTCAAGTACTGCCCTGACGTGTTTTCTGTGATCAGATTCCGAAGAGGAGTACACCAGAATGTCATCGATATATACGACAACACAAACATCGATGAGTTCCCGAAGGACATCATTCATGAAGTATTGGAAGGCAGCCGGCGCGTTACACAATCCGAAAGGCATCACCTGGTACTCGAATAATCTGTATTTAGTACGGAAGGCAGTTTTCCATTTGTCGCCTTCTTTAACTCGTACCAGATGATAAGCCCCCCGGAGATCTAACTTGGTGTATATGCAAGCGTCCTTCACCTGGTCAAGGAGTTCAGGGATCAGAGGCAGAGGATAACTGTTTTTAACCGTTATCTGGTTCAATGCGCGGTAATCGATACAAGTTCTAAGGTCGCCTTCTTTTTTGGGCACGAAGAACAAAGCCGAGGATGCCGGGGACTTTGACGGGCGAATAAAACCATTAGCTAGGTATTGATCCAAATATTGTCTCAAATGCAGATTCTCAGGTTCGGTAAGGGCATAAATCCTGCTACAAGGGGGTTGTGCACCGGGCACCAGATCGATTTGGTAATCGTACGATCTGTGAGGAGGTAACGTGTTGGCCTGTTCCTTTTGGAAGACGTCCTGAAAGTCTTGGTATTCCGGAGGTAGTTGCATGGAGGCAGAGGTTACAGATGCTAGATTAATCTTCAGGTTTTCTGGGTAGCAGGTTTGTGTACAATCCGGGAAGGTTATTCTCTTAGCTCGCCAATCAATTCGAGGATTATGTGTCTCTAACCAAGGGATTCCAAGAATAACCTGAAACTGTGGAGCCTTGATTACATCAAACACAACACCCTCCCAATGGCCGTCGGGACCAATAAGAGTCACCTCAGTAGTGGAATGTGTTACCGGTCCAGAGGCAATTTCAGTTCCATTGACTGTGGTGATGACATCTTTGCTGGTTTTAGGATGGAGAGGGAGGTTAATCCTAGAGACCAATTCACGATCCACATAGTTTCCAATAGCCCCACTATCGATGTATGCCTTTATTGCATGCAACCGCTTAGGCTGTTCTGGATCTACGAGAACCATTGGCACAATGAAATGCGAGGTCTGAGAGTTAGTTTTCAAGCTCGGCAAGCGGACCCCTACACTTGTCGGGCGGAGTCGTTTCCCGAAACAGTCTTCATGGTTTTTATCAGCGGCTCCTACCACCTTTCGGGGCGGTTTTGCCGGGCAATCTCGTAGAAAGTGTCCAGAATTCCCACAATAAAGACATAATTTTAACTGCCGCCTCCTTTCACGTTCCTTTTGAGTTAAGGGTCCTTTAACCCCTCCAATTTGCATAGGCTCAGAGACATCAACTCCCTTGGGATTAGCATGGGTCTTGACCAACACCCGGCTCTCAAACCTGGACCGATCTGCTTTTCTGTTTTGAAGTCTGTGATCCAATTGGACCACTAAGTCTATGTACTCTGTGCATTCTTGGGGCGGATTTACAACTTGGGCCAAGACATCTTTAAGTTCTCTGCATAGGCCTCGATAAAACGTGACTCTTTTATCCTCTGGCCATCCTGTTTCCACAATTAGTCTATTAAATGTTGCAATATAGGATAGGAGGTCCTGATTGCCCTGTCGCAGGGATAGAAGTTCGTCATCCAGAGCCTGCCCCTGAGAGTGTCGAGCAAATAACCTTTCCATGCTTGCTTGAAACCTTTGAAAATCACAGAGAATCGGGTCATCTTGAGTAACCAGTGGAACTGACCAATAGGCAGCGCAGCCGCTGAGATATGACAATACAAAGGCTACCTTGGTCTGATCATTAGGGAAGGCCCCAGGTCTGCATAGGAAGTGCAAACGACACTGATTCATGAATACGGCAAATCGTTTTGGGTCCCCAGCAAAGTGTTCGGGTGGGGCCAGCGGCATGTTTCCAGGTAGATTAATCTGCACAGGGTTACTGGAAACCACAGGAGCGGGGTTCCCTCCGGAACCGGGTAGAGGAGTTTGCCCAGCTTGACCTTGCAAAAGCTGTCTGGCCAGGTCATCAGTTCTTTCCTTTGATATTATTAATTCCCTCCTGAGGGCATTAGTCTCTTGACGAGCGGCATGTACTTCGGCCCGTAATTCCCCCGGTAATTGGGCCAACTGATCAGTCTCAGAACTTTCCATAGCGCCTGGGTGGGAATTTGTAGGAAGGATTCGCGTTCTGTAATGCTCACCTGACTCCCACGGAGGCGCTGGCCTGGTTCGCGCTGCTGTGACCTCTTCTAAGGTGATGCGCAGGGTTCGGAAGACGGACTAGACCGGGCCCCCAAATCTGGCTTGTCTGGCTCGCAGAAGTATCCTTCTGTAGGCGAAAATAGGGGATTAACTGTCTGCGGGGTAATGCAATCGGCCTCCCACTTCCCCCTCTCACTCTCCTCGAAACCCTTCTGTGATTCCTCGTAGCGTCTCACCTTAGGGTCTGGAAGGACGAGCTCTCCATCCTGCTTCTGATGCAGGGGCGCGTTGGTATCCAGTTACTTCACTGGATTTTCGGATTGGTGAGAACCAAACTTGCTTGGCTTCCAGGTAAGTTTTTTGATAAGAGGTTCCCCTTGTGTCCATGCATTAATGTACTAATGCTAGTGTCTTTTTCCCCATAGGGGCCGGGGTACGGAATTCCGGGGAACAGGCACCGACCCGAGATGAGAGGTGAAATACTTGTAGAAATCAGGTAAGTCTTTAATGAGCGTTTTTTGGTAATGTCTTTTCATTCGCTCATTAACGCTGATGTCTCTTTTTCCCCCTTAGGGGCCGGGGTCCAGACATGCCAGGATGCGGCGCGGACCCGAAATGGAGAGGGAATGAATCAGCAGGTAAGTCTTAACATGGAGATTTAGCTTTCCTTATTCCCTTCTCTCTCTCACCTTTTGTTCTGGTCTTTTTCTCCCTAGGCGCTGGGGCGTGACTGCGAATCCGGATGATCGCTGCTGAACATGGAGGCGCCCTGTAAATGTGAGTGGAATGCGGCGCTGCAGCGATCGACGCGATGAGCTTTTAAATAAAAGTCTTCCTTTTCAGGATTGTCGGCGAGATGTCTCCGGGATGCGGTTTTAGCAGGTAAGGACTTTTCCTTCTTCTGTTCTCTTCTTCTCTTCCTTTGCAGGTGATTCAGGATGCTGGCAGGCATGGCAGAAGTCAGGATGCAGGAGCAGACACGGTGAGTGTCCAGCTGCTAGATGCAGAACAACGCGAAGCACGTGTGGCTGTTCGGGTGGGGTTTAAATAGCCTTGGAAGAAGTTCCAGGTATGTATCCTTTCTCCAATCAGGTATGTATCCTTCCCCGACCACGCCCGGATGGTAAATTAGTCCTACATGTAAAGTAGTTCCTTTCAGGCCTCAAGGAGGCCGGGATCCTGCAGCATGGTCTGCATCAGGTAAGTGCACCCAAGCACTCCCATAATGAGCCTGGCGCCTGTGGCGCCAGGACACTGTCCAAAGGGTCCCTATATGGGGTTGCTGGGTCCTTCCTTGGGGACTGGATGTCCGCTTCCGGGGACGCAGGGCTTGAACCGGCTCCCCGGGAGCGGGCATCATGACCCAGACATCACATGAAACAGGGAGTGCACTAGACATGCACACTCGCCACCACACTTACATGCATGTGTACACCTCCACCAACTGTCGTAGTGATGAGATCGGCATCCATGTCACATCTGGCAATCAGTCTTCTACATATCAGTGTCCCAACCATCCATGTTGCATCACTGTTGCACCCTTGTGAAATACACACACGCACATGTACACGGTGCAGATGCATGCAGCTGGAACCGACATCCATGTGTGACACTACAACCATGCCAACTTACATACACAGTCATTCAAGCATGTGTGCTCACACATCTGCATTTGGCATGCAAGCTTACACACACATGCACCATCCATGTGTCTCACACATGAGAGGACTCGCATGTGTTAGCCTCACGGCCCTGTACATACACATCCATACATGGCTCTACAAAACCACATGTGCAACCTGCACACTACTGGCACACCACCACACGCACAGCTTACAATCAGTATGCATGTACACTTACCGCTCGACTCCAGACGGGTCTGCCTCTCAAGGACCTGGACGTGGAGCGCTGGGGATATGCGTTCCAGGACCCTCATTTGATGTTCCGACAGGTGGCCCCGGCGCCCCTTAGCATCCGCTGCCTTCAAGAGGCGCCGGGCCTTGTTGAGGGTCCTGGACCTGGAGTCCTTCCAGCGCTTCTTGACATGTTGTAATCTTCAGACTGCCACCCCCTCCGCGTTGATGGCAGTCACGATGTCCGTCCAGATCCTGGTGCGTCCTTCCTTGTCGGCGCGCAAACTTCTAAAGAGGGCATCATACTGCCCCAGGACTTGCTCCACTAGGACACCAACTTCAGTGGCAGTAAAGCTGGTGGCCCTCTGCCTCTCTGGCTGGGGGTTGCCAGTGGTCTCAGATGGTGGTGTGCCCGACATGGCAACCCCAGGGGCAGGCGTGGATGGGCAACTGGGTCCTGGGGCTGGGCTGTGGAGCGATGGTATCCCAGTCGAGAGTCTTCAGTTCCAGCAGGGGTGGTCAAAGCAACTGCACCCCTGCAGATGGCTGATGTGCAGGCAGCAAATAGCAGGGCATGTGGGCAGCAGGCAGGCAGGTAGCAGCAGATGTCAGGTGGAAGCGTGCTCGGGGCTCTTGGGGGCAGGAAAATGGCCTTCAGGGCAGGAGCGTGGTCTTCCGTGTGTTTTCGTATGGCCAGCTTGATACGGAGTGATTTGGCATGTGAAAAAATTGCACGTCAGCATGTAACTCGAGGAAAGCCCCTTAGTGCGTGAGCGCGTCAGCGCACACATGCGATTCCATTGGACCAAAGGATGCCCCCACCGGCCAGCGACGCAAGGCCCAGTCACCCTCCCAGAATTTACCATCGTCCGGGAGTGAGGGGACTGGTGCTGCGTCTGCCACTATGGCTGCAGCGGAAGGGGTGGGTGAGCCCCCACAGGGGCTCGCAACGGCGGAAGACGGTGTGGAGCCATCCAGGTTGGTGGTTTCCACAGAGGAGGAGGAGGAGGCCGCTACTGAGCCGCACATGGGGCCTGGTGGGGGTGGTACCACTGGTGCAAGTGGTGCAGTCCAGGGCCAGGGGCAGGAGGCAGCACAGGTCACCGCGGAGGGGCCTGTGTATGTTGCTGTCCCTGAACCTGTGACTGCGCCACCATGCACCAGCAGGGATGCCCCATCCCAGGCCCGTCCGCAGGTAGGGGGGGATGTCCATGTCATCTGACACTCCTCTACCTGCGGACGAGGGGACCCCTGGCCGTATGGAGAAGGTCCTGATTGGTGTCGCCTTGCGCACGCATGACATTCGTGATGACGTGCGTGCTTCCCGGGGGGAGCATGCACGTCATCACGAAGAGCAGCGTGCCAACCTGGCCCAGTTTGGAGTGTCCATGTTTGAGGGCTTTGTACATGTGTCGGCCACTCTGGCGGCCCTCTCCTCCTCTGTGGAGACTATGCGCCAGTCGTTCTCCATGCCGTCTTCCGGCCCAGATGCCACCAGGGCCCCCTGTGGACCTGCCCTGACCAACGCAGCCAGCTCGGTGGGGATCCCATCCCTGCCACAGTCGGGAGTCGGAGGTCCAGCAGGGGTGGACACCACAGCAACTGGACCCCAGCAGATGGAGGCTGCGCCGGCATCATCGAGCAGGGCACGTGCACGACGACGACGTCGGTGGATTCCATCAGCCTGTATGCCGTCGTGCTGGCAGAGGCAGTTGCGTCGGAGGCAGTGGCAGGCTCAACGTGGGAGGCATCATGGCTCGGGGCAATCTACTTCAGAGGGGCAGGCATCGGCCGGAGGGCAGGAGGACCCTGGAATGGGAGTGTCTTCCATGTGGCAGCGGTTGGGCCAGCAGATAGGTGCGGAGCGGCGGCGGGCGGAGGAGGCACAGCTCGCGATGGTCAGGGCAGAGAACTCCATGCGCAGGGCGCTGAGGCGGGCTGAGTGCCTCGAGGGAATTCGCAGGGAGTTGGAGGTGGACATGGCATTATCCCTGCGAGACCTCGGGGCCAGAGAACAGGCCCGCCTCCAAGACATTGAACAGGAGTTCGATGATGCCCTGGCTCTCGACATCAACAAGTGAGCCGTTGGACTTGCCCGCCGCCATTGTATATAGTTCATTAGTGTTAAGTTTCATTTCTTTTTTTCTTTCATTTGGGGCGCATGGACTATGCCCCACATTTTTGTATATAGTTAGTAATTAGGTAGGTTTCATTGTACATAGTTTTACAGTGGATTTTTCTCCTTCATCTTTATTTTTCTTCACCCTGGAGCAATGGATATTACGCTTTTCTTTCACTTTGGATTTGCTTTGTTGGAGGGTGACTTTGGACACATTTTCATTTGGATTAATTTGGATTCTCGTTTTTTTTATTTATCCTTTTTTTGGACATGCAGCATTCTCATTATTCTTGGCATCATTGTGTGTTTTTATTTCATTCACTTCATTTTGACTTGATTACATTTTTGTTTCTTCAATGTGTGGTCTTCTCTCATTGGTTTCATGCATGTCACAATGTGGGTTTTCTCAGTCATGTGTTGCCATTGTCTGGGTCGGACAGACTTGTACTCGTGCGCATACTGCTTATTTGTGATCTATCATGTAATGGGGATTTCAATTTGGGGTGGATGTAAAGCTTGGTTGGGTGTTTGGACTGGGGTGCTGTGGGGTGGGATTTGTGTGGCCATAAGAGCCAGGGATCTGGATTGTGATGATGTGTTGGTTGGGGGACATGTGTCAAGGCCTGCTGGCAGGTGCCTGTCAATGATGGGGTGGGGGTGCAGGGGGACATGTGTGGGACATTTGTGGGGGCCTGCTGGCAGGTGCCCCTGACTGCTGGGGCGTGGGGATGCTGGGGGACATGTGTGGGGGCCTGCTGGCAGGTGCCCTGCACTGCTAGGGGTGGGGGTGCATGGGGACATGTATGCGACATGAGTGGGGGCCTGCTGGCAGGTGCCAATGACTGCTGGGGGGTGGGGGTGCTGGGGGACATGTGTGGGGGCCTGCTGGCAGGTGCCCCTGACTGCTGGGGGGTGGGGGTGCTGGGGGACATGTGTGGGGGCCTGCTGGCAGGTGCCCCTGACTGCTGGGGAGTGGGGGTGCTGGGGGACATGCGTGGGGGCCTGCTGGCAGGTGCCCCTGACTGCTGGGGAGTGGGGGTGCTGGGGGACATGCGTGGGGGCCTGTTGGCAGGTGCCCTGCACTGCTGGGGGGTGGGGGTGTTGGGGGACATGTGTGGGGGCCTGCTGGCAGGTGCCCCTGACTGCTGGGGAGTGGGGGTGCTGGGGGACATGTGTGGGGGCCTGCTGGCAGGTGCCCCTGACTGCTGGGGGGTGGGGGTGCAGGGAGACATGAGTTGGTGATCATATTGCAACATGACATGTGGCTTGGCTGGGGGGCATGCCCATGGTGGATGGGCTGTCTGCGGGACATGACCAGGGGTGCAGGGTAGTCCGCTGTGGTGTGGGGCCGTGGAGGGGGTAGAGGGGACACCTGGGAGGACCCACACTGCCAATTCACTTGTAGGACTCCCCGCGCACCCCCAAAATACACGTACCCAAGCCAACCGCGTGTGAAACTTCCCGCGCACCCCGGAAATACACGCACCAAGCAAAATCGCGTGTGAAACTTCCCGGGCACCCCTGAAATACACGTACCCAGCCCAATCGCGTGTAAAACTTCCCGCGAACCCCGTAATACACGTACCCTGCTGAAATCGCGTGTGAAACTTCCCGCGAACCCCAGTAATACACGTACCCCACTTGCACAGGCCCTTTCGTGTGTGAAACTTCAAGCGCACCCCAGTAATACACGTTCCCCGCTTGGCAGCCCTGTAAACTGGTCCAGAGTTAGCGCAGCCCTTTGCGCTTAATTAGGAATTTTGATGGCTTTTCCTTGCGCAAGGGCGTTCTTGGGGGTGAAACTGGCACTGTTGCAGGGTCGCTGAGCCACGGCTGCTTTTGGAGGCTAAAATCTATAAATACGCTGTGCGCGGGAATCGATTTTAGCGCACGCGGCTGGCGCAGACATTCGCACGCGCACACTGTGCGCCAGCCGCGTGCGCCACTTTTGTGCGAAATTCTATTAATTACACTGTTTGTCTTTTGTGCATATGTCTGGAATGGGTGTAGGCGACTCTAATTCCTTTAGGATGGAAAACAACTCCCTCATACTAGAGTTGGTGGTAGAGATACGCTTATTGTATGAGTTTCGTTTGGCCAGGATGATTTCCTTCTTATATTGTGAAGAGATTTCTATGAGTTTGTTTTTATGGTCATCTGATGGGGTAAGTCTCCAAGTGTATTCGCAACTTCTTTGAAGTTGACAGAGATCTTTCAGTTTAGGGGTGAACCATTTATTAAGGTGGGCTTTAGGTTTGCTTGGTCTAATGTTTAGGGGGGCTATGCTGTCAAGAGTGGTTTGTATAATTTTGTTATACTCTTCTACGAGCATCTCTGGGTCTAGATGTTAATCAAGTTGGTTTAGGGTGGGTAGAATAGCACGAATCACTTTGTCCTTAGTGCTACACTTTTTTTTTTTTCCCTGGTGGGGCAAGAGGGGGCCATATTGGATGCGGCAGGAGTGGCCTCGTGGTGGAAAAATCCTAGGTTATCAAATAGTGGTCCGTCCATAATTGTGGGGAGATGGAGGTGATGGAGGCAGAGTCGTTATGATCTGCTAACCAATCGAGAGTTCTCCCTCTATTATGAGTGGGTTCCACAATTTTTTGGGTTAGTCCTGATTCAGTGAAGGTATTAGCCACATTGAGGGCATGTTTGTCTGATGGGTCATTATAACCTAGATTAAAGTCTCCAAGAATGAGTAGTTGTGTGGAAGTTTTAAGATTAGTTGATAATAGATAGTTAATGTCTTCTTCAAATGTACCAACCGTGCAAGGGGCCCTATAAATAAGGTAGATAGTCAGGATTTGTGAGTTGTGAAGTGGGAGTTTGATAGCACACACTTCGCAAGAGTTAAGAGTCTGGAATGGAGGTGGTTCTCATATTTAGGCTGATTTTGGCGATGATGGCAATGCCACCACCTCGCATGTTATTTCTATCTTGTCTCAGAATGGTGTAGCCATCTGGGATTGCTAGAGATAGTAGAGGTCCTGCTGCCTCATGCCGCCAGGTCTCTGTGACGGCGAGGAAATCCAGCTTGTTGGACAGTATAAGTTCACAAATGTCAGTGGCATGCGCCGTTAGGGATCTGACATTTATTAGTCCACCTTTGAGCGGAGGGGCTGCAGTGATGGTTTTCGTTTGTTTGGTTTTGATAGAGGAGGTTCGGGATGTCTTCATTTTGCTATTAGCAGTGCTAGCTGCTATAGTGGTTCTTTTGTTGGTGACAGGGAGGGATCTTGTCAGAGGCTCATGTAGTCTCGTGAGACTTGCTCTAAGTCTGGAATTTCTTGTGGGTGGACTGCATGGTATGCTTGGAGGTTCGCCAGTAGGTCCAGTCCTGGGTCCTCTGGTGGGGTTGGCTTGCTCCATAGTGGTGCAGAGGGAGGTGGCTGCACAGGATGGGTTGTGTTGGAGATACTTAGTAGTAGGGTGGACGCTAATGTCAGATGTTAGGCAAGTTGAGATCAATGGGTAGGTGATAGACCAAAGGCAAAGTGTTATGATGCTCATGGTGTATCACTATTAGTGGAGTATATTCTAGTACTTGGACAACATTAGGCGTGTACAGAGGGGTCTATCTACAGAGGTCTATCCTAAATATTAATCTAAGTACAGCAGACAGGGTCACTTTAGGTCAGGAGAGACGTAGTAGGTCACATATAACGTAGGTATTTGCATATATTAACATGCAGCTCATCTGTGTAAGCGCCTTGCCGGTAGCAGGTAAACAGAACTGAGTGTAATGTGGGCTGGGCACAGTATACACAACAAATTATGGGCGGCGCCTCAGGGCTAGAGACAGAGCAGTAAAAACAATCGTGTACACAGGATCACATGTGTATATGCCGATAGCGCCAGGTCTAATATTAAGGTTACAAGCATCACCTGATTGCATCAATAACAGTCAGTCAATAGCAGAAGCTAGTCCAGATATGAGTGAGTTATTATGTTGTGTAAATGCCTTTATCCTAAGGGATAACTTGGGCACTATGACTGTTACTGGATGACTGATGATGGGTTAATAAGCCCAATTTGCAGAAATAGGCAGGTACAATCTTAGTAAGCAACAAATGAGTGAACGCAGTTTTGCAGAATGGGTAGATTCGACTTTGCTAGCAACGAGTGAGTGAGCACAATTTTGCAACAATAGGCAGGTACAATTTAGCAAGCAACAACTGAGTGAACGCAGTTTTTGCAGAATGGGTAGATTCGACTTTGCTAGCAACGAATGAGAGCACAATTTTGTAACAATAGGCAGGTACAATTTAGCAAGCAAGAAATGAGTGAACGCAGTTTTGCAGAGTAGGTGGGTTGGGCGTTTGCCAAGTACTTAATATGGGAATACTTTCCGATGGCTACCTTAATTTACACGCGATGAGAGAAACAACGAGTGTTGACAATTGGTTGGAGCAATTGTATTAAACAATTAGTGTCACGGACAGAGTTTGTGGGAGGCGATCGACCGATCCGATGTGGGCTAGTCGGGACTCCTTCCTATACTAGGGGAGAGATCCCAGTGTAGTGGTGTTAGGCGTGATTACTAGATGGCACTATAGTGGTAGGTGGGGCACTGCATGACTTACCACTCGTTATCAGACGCCAAAATCTGTAGTAGAGGGTAGTAGCTTCGTATGCAACAAGGTGATGTTTCCTTGCAGGATCTATATTGGCAAAGTTCCGTGGCCCGGCGGCACGGACAGGCACAGACAGATACGTGCCTTGTAGTGTGTGCCTTTGGGGGATGTGCCGGCTCGCGCCTTCCGGCACTGTGTTGAGGAGGAAGTAGCGTCCTCAGCCAATCGGAGGCTCTCAGCGTTGGTGTAGGTTGCTAGGCAACCGATAAACAAAAGGCACGGTGGCCATTTTTCGAAGGCTCCTCGTGTTGGGCCTGGAATTCGGGTCGCAAAAGAGGCAGAAATAGGTGGAATTGAGCCTGATGCAGATATCACAGGGCTCCAGGACTGGATGCAGAGGGGAAGCAGCGTGCCTGCTTACCCTGGAAGCTGCACTGTTTCCGTCGAGCGTCGCGGGTGCTTCAGGTCAGCAGAGGATGGTGGAGGGCTGGGCTCCTGCCCACCCAGGTGACTGGTGGCTCTGGTGGTGGTGCAGTGCAAAATCTAAAAACCATAGAAATGCACCAGCTGTGAGAAGTGACACAACCATAACTCAACCGCCACCATGCCCTGCACATACCAACAAACGTCCTCCTACATTAGTTCACAGATGGTATCATCAGTGATGTCACTGGTGACATCACATGAAAATGAAGTGGTTTTATGGTTGTATTGAAGTAGTGTGTTTCACATCCTCAGTTTTAAGGTAAGGAGTTGGTGTGTTTTGTCATCCTGGTAGTGGTAGGCTAAAATGGATATGGACCTTGGTGGGTAAAGAAGTTAGTGGGTCTTATCATAGTCAGTGACAGGGTAAAGTAGGGCAAAGCATGTGCCAACGTTACAGTAGCACTGACAACACTGTGGTTGTATTGTTGTGAAGAGGTAGAAAGTTTTGCCATACTTATTATTAAGGTTGAAGAGTTTGTTCACAGGACAAATGATTATTATTTATTGTGCACATATTATTTTAGGATATGTTACAAGTATATCTTTGCAGTTTGCTATAAAACACATATTTACAGGTCTGATATCTCCATTTCCAGAAATTCCATTTATATTTTCAAGAATTGCCCAAAGTGAGCTGTGGAAAATATCTAGACGCTTCTGTCCATAAATTGATAAAGCTAAGCGTAAAGTCAATACTGCCGTCTCGACGAGCATTTTATGCCATTAATTGAAAATACCAACAATGGCTATGATGAAAATATCTTCCAAAGTGATGCACTACATCTCACTAATCATGGCAGTGAGTGTTTCGTGTGTAATGACCTTTTGTTTTTTTTATGGATGCCGACAACTGAAGGACTCTTATTTTGTAATCTCTTTTTTTTTTATTGATGAGATACAAATATGCAAGAAACAAAGAAAGATTTCTCCAGCATGGGGTCTGTCATGGATTCACATGCTCATGAATATTCCTCGTCGTCGGGCTGAGAATCCTCGGTAAAGAAAAAATCAGTATCCGTTTCGTTTCTGATCTGTCTTTCTTAGTAGTAACCAATCACTGGTCTCTGGGTCATACTGCCCCCAGCCAATGACTGCCCTCTCCCTAAGCCTCGCCCCTGGCAGCCATCCTCAGATTTATACCGCACGTTCAAGTGTTGGGAGTCCTTGTGCTATAGCTCTCGAGCTTTACTGTGTTTTGCGTTTTTTCTAAGAGTTTTATCTAATTTTTTCGGTCAATCGAGCCTCAAACTCCACCGTTTCTACTTTCGATCAACAGGGACCCGTTTCGGAATTTTCTACGCCCCTCAAGGGTGAAGTTTTCATCGAGTTACGCTTCTTGGAGGATTCCAGAAGTTTCTGAGGCCTACCCCGCATACATGGCCCAGGAGAAAGGAAGCTCGACACCCGGATCCAAGCTGTTCAGGAACTGTCCTGGATGCGGATTACAGAATGTGTTCAAGGAGGACGAGCACTCGAGGTGCCTCTACTGTCTTCACGAGGACAAAACGCACGTGGAGAAGGACTGTGCGTTTTGCATGAACATGTCGGATCGGACTATGAGGGATCGTCGGACCCGTCTCGCCAACTGGCTGGAAGGCAAGAGCCCAACAGGTGAGAAGAAGTCAGAGCGGTCTTCTAAATCCTGTGAGGGCGCCCCGGCGACGGTGGCCCAACAGAAGGCAAAGCACCGCGAGTCTGTGGGCACCGGGAGCGCCGAACGGTCAGGCTCCTCGGCTGCCAGGCAGGGCGCACCTTCACCGACGCCATCAACCACGAGCCAACGCTCTGGCTCGGGGAAGAGAAAATCCAAGAACCCAGCTAAGCTTCTGGAGAGGCCCCGGTCGATCTCGAAGGAACCGGTCGAAGGGGAGCGAGGCGGTGACCCTCCCCCTAAGGTGAAGGCCTCAAGCGCCCCCAAGGTGGTGAAGGCCTTGATTCAACTGGCCAAGGCCTCTATTGAGGGAGACGCTGCGGCCCTGGCGAGACCTGTGGAGGCTCCCCAGTGGAGGCGACCTCGGGGCCCAGAGTTTCCCTGCCTCCGCGGAGGGAATCCTCTTTTAAGCCCATCGAGAAGACCCCCGTGAAGACCCCGGTGGAAAAAGAGGGGGGGGCCGGTGGCCGACACAGACACAACCTCCAAGGAGGAGCTGGTCGAAGTCGAAGAGGGACTCGACAAGAATTTGGAAGAGGCCCGGTCCCACGGGAGGGATCCCGACAAGGGGGGCAACGAGAGCGAGGGTGGCGACGACGAGGCTCCTGTGGAGGAGCAACCGTCGCGCCTGTCGCAGCCCGAGCCACAGGACAACTCGGCGGCCGTTTTGATGGCAATCCAAGCCTTATGCACGGAGATGAGGACGAGATTGCCCCTACCCCGACGGACGGCCCAACTGAACCGGGTCTGTCGGGAAGCCCTCTCAGCCTTTGTCTCCTTCCCCGGTCCCGAGGGATGACACGGGAACAGATACGACCATGACTGGGACGGATGACGACGGTGGTAACGACGGGACTGACCTCCCGTCGCCGATTCCTCGGGCATCCCCGCCCGACGAAATTGGCTCCTTCCACGCCATGATTACCAGGGCGTCCGAGCTTTTCCATCTCTGCCCTGAAGAAAAGAAGGAAGGATTCCTCTACCAACGGCGCGAGGCCAAGAGGAAGACGGTCCTTGCGGTGCCGTTGCTGGATGACATCTGGGACGAGGGACTTGCTCTCCTGAAGAACCCGTCCACGACGCCTGCCAAGAGGGACCGGTACGAGAAGAAGTACCGGGTCCCCAACGGCGCCCCTTTGTGCCTTAGAGCGCAACCGACACCGGATTCGGTCGTCTCGGCAGCGGCCAAGAAGAAAGCAGGGGGGCATCGGCTTCAACTTCAACTTCCTCGCCGGACGGCGAGGGAAAGAAACTAGATGCCATGGGACGACGAGTCATCTCATCTGCGGCGACGACGATTAAGGAGGCCAACGCCCTAGCGATTGTGGCCCGCTACGACAGGGAGTTGTGGTACAAGATTGCGCCCCTGTTGGACTTCCTCCCGGACCACACGCCATAACGGTGGCCACGGACATTACCGACAACGGTTTCCGCCAGTTAGGCAATGGTGTTTGCCTTCGACGGCAGGGGTGGCTCAAGGCGACGTATTTTCTCCAGCCAAAGTTTCGGACATGCCCTTCGATGGGAACAATCTGTTTGGGAAGACAGTGGATGAGGCCGTCAAGGCCGACACCGAGACGGCTCGGGCCTTGGGAGTTCTGCAGCAACGACGGCCACCCTTTCGGAACTCCAGAGGCAAGCAAGGTGCCTCCAAAGGGTTCGGCGGCGGTTCCTCGACATACCGTCAGGCGGCGCGTTCCTTGTCGCAAGAAGCCTACAGGGGACGAGGCAAGTCAGGGGGATCTCGCCGTCATCGCCAGGGAGGCCATGGCGGCAAGGCCACCGCCAAGCAAGACTGAACCGGCCATTGTGTCGGGCCCCCACCAAAGCACCCCGTTGGGAGGCCGGCTGACGAAGTTAGTCAGGGTGTGGGAGTCCATCTCCACCGACCGTTGGGTGCTGGATGCCCTGGCCCACGGGCACACTCTGGAATTTCTAAAGAAGTGCCTCTGCATTCCTCCTGCGGCCAGGAAGGAAAATCACATCCCTCAACTGCTGTTGGAGGTAAGGGGGATGCTCAAGAAGGGAGCCATTGAGCTCGTCCCAAAGAGGCTCTGGGGCTCCGGAGTATACTCAAGATCCTTCCTCATCAGAAAGAAGACCGGAGGATGGCGTCCCATCCTGGACTTGCGTCGGCTAAACAAATACATCAAGGCACAGAAGTTCTGGATGGTCACCCTCCAGCACGTGCTGGGCCAGCTGGAGGAAGGCGACTTCCTATCGTCATTGGATTTGGAGGATACGTACTTTCACATCCCCTTCCTAAAAGGACACCGAAAGTGTCTCAGGTTCGTAGTCCAAGGGTGGCACTACCAGTTCAAGGCCCTCCCATTCGGATTGAAGTCGGCGCTCAGGGTATTCACCAAGTGCTTAGCTCCAGTGGTGGCGCGGCTGCGCCTGCAGGGGATCCACATCTACCCCTACCTGGACGATTGGCTTATCCGAGCAGGAACAAGGGAACTCGCCGTCGAACATACAGTGAAGACCGTCCGGCTGCTCACGGACCTGGGATTCTCCATCAACTTCGCCAAATCCCACCTGGTTCCGTCGCAGGTCGCACTGTTTCTGGGAGCCAAGCTCGATACAGTACCGCGGCTGGCCTCGCCGTCTGAACAAAGAACATAGGCCATCCTGGGAAAAGGTGCAGCGTCTGCTGGCCACGAACGTGGCCAGGGTGAGGGCCATCAAGTCCCTTCTCGGGATGATGTCCTCGTGCATCTATCTGGTGCGCCTGTGCAGGCTTCGGATGCGTCCTCTACAGGAGTTCCTCGACGCCCGTTGGATACAAGCGGCGGGCAGTTTTGAGGACAAGATCTCGCTCGACGAGGGCTTCGGCCAAGCAATTCGGTGGTGGGGCACCCGCGTGCATCTTGCGGCGGGCACGGACTTTCAGAGCCCAGTACACCAGGTGACGGCGACGACGGATGCCTCCCTGGAGCGGTGGGGAGCGCACACCAGAGATCTTCACGCGAGAGGCCTTTGGCTCCCGGAGGAGAGGCCGCTCCACATCAACATACTGGAGCTACGGGCAGTGTTCTGGGCCCTCAGGTCGTTTCTCCCGTCCATCTAGGGCAAGGTGGTGAGGATCTTCACCAACAACACCACCACAATGTTCTACATCCGGAAGCAGTGAGAAACCAGATCCCCAGCCCTATCCAAGGAGGCCCAGGATCCGTGGCACTGGGCCACCGCCCAGGGGATGTTTCTGGTACCCTTCCACCTGACAGGAATGAAAAACACCATCGCCGACTCACTCAGCAGGGAGCAGCGCTCGTGCCACGAGTGGGAACTACGCCAGGATCAAGTGGATCGACTCTTCCAGTGATGGGGCAAACCCCAAATCGACCTGTTCACTATGGCGACCAACTCCATGTGCCAGAGGTTCAACAAAAGGTTTCCCCAGCTGAGGAGCATGGGCGATGCTTTCTCATTCCCCTGTGTTGGCCTGTTCCTGTATGCGTTCCCTCCGTTACTGTTGCTGCTCCGACTCATCAATCAACTCAAGAGGTCCCGGTGCAGGATGATCCTTGTCGCACCGGCGTGGCCGAGACAGATCTGGTTCCCGGACCTTCTGGACTTGTCAGCGTCCCCACCGATCAAACTGTTGATGGACACAGATCTTCTCTTCAGAGAAGGAGGCGCCATCCTTCATCACGACCCGGGGTCGCTGAACTTGCAGGCCTGGCTCCTGCAGCACTAGAGTTTGGAGGGTACAATATCCCAGCGGACTGCAAAGAGGTCCTTGCAAAGGCCAGGGCGTCCTCAACTCTCAAGTGGTATGGACACAAGTGGAAGAGGATCCCTGTCTGGTGCCGTGCACAGAAGATTAACCCTCTACGGATTACGGCCCCTCAAGTGCTACCGTACCTACTGTCGCTGGCTAAGGCGGGACTGGCGCATGCTTCCATCAAGATACACCTGGCAGCGATTTCCCGATACACAAGAACTACAGGACGTCCATCCCTGTGGTCTCATCGCCTGGTGAAGGAATTTATGAAAGGAAAGTTTTGATCGTTCACGCCGGCGAAGGCTCCGGCCCCGGCGTGTGAGCTCAACGTGGTGCTGACCAGGCTCATGGGGGTGCCTGCATTAGGCACCGTTGAAGTTCCTGTCGTGGAAGACAGCATTTCTTGTGGCCATCACCTCCGCATGACGAGTGGGAGAGATCCAGGCCCTATCCTGCAAGCCTCCATACTTGACTTTTCACGAAACAAGAGTGGTGCTGAGGACGCACCCCTCTTTCATGCCCAAGGTGCCGTCAGACTTTCACCTCAACGAGCCCTTGGTGTTACCAGTTTTCTTCCCGTCGCCTTCGTCGCCGGCCGAGAGGACTTTGCACTCGCTGGATGTAGCTAGAGCGCTGAAGTTCTACGTGGACCGCACAAAGAGTTTTCGGAAGACTTCACAGCTGTTTGTGAATTTTGGACCTGTAAATCAAGGGAAGGCTCTCTTGAGGGCTTCCATTTCTAGATGGCTCTCCGGCTGCATCATGCACTGTCACCGGTTGGCAAACTGACCGTTGCCTGGCCGTCCGAGAGCCCACTCGGCCAGAGCGATAGCTGCTACCACGGCGTTCTTGTCTGGTGTGCCCCTACTGGACATCTGCAGGGCTGCTACGTAGAGGTCGACGCACACCTTCACGAGATTCTACTGCGTCGACCGGGATTCCAGGGAGGAGTCCAGAGTCGGCCAGGCAGTGCTGCGCAACCTGTTTGCTTTTATGTAATGCTTAATGTTGAGCCTTGCCACCTCCCGTGGTTGTGCATGTGTGTACTGCTATGTATTCTTATATTCATGAGCATATGAATCCATGCCAGACCCCATGCTGGAGAAGGAACAAGTTACTTACCTGTAACTATTGTTCTCCAGCATGGGTCTGGCATGGATTCACATGCAAACCCTCCCTCCTGCCCCTCTGCGGCTCTTCACTTGGTCATACTACCACTTTACTTGCTAACAAATCTGAGGATGGCTGCCAGGGGTGGGGCTTAGGGAGAGGGCAGTCATTGGCTGGGGGCAGTATGGCCCAGAGACCAGTGATTGGTTACTACTAAGAAAGACAGATCAGAAACAAAACTGATATTCCCAGCCTGACGACTGGGAATATTCATGACCATGTGAATCCATGCCAGACCCATGCTGGAGAACAACAGTTACAGGTAAGTAACTTGTTCCTTACGCATCATTATCAAATCCATATAGCACAACTCAAATCCCCCAACCCATGCAATGGAAACCTTCTTCACAATGGAAACAATAAAAGCATAATAATTAGCAGTGCACCGAATAGTAGATTTAGGTATTCGTACGAATACCGAATAGTTGTACAAGTATTCGTCTGGAGCCGAATATGGAGCCAAAGAGTTGCCTTTTTAATAAATAAAGTTATGTAGAGAATAAAAACACTTTGTAAATTAAAAACACATGCATTTCTATTCTTTGTCTACAGAAGATATTTGTGTAATCCATGAAAGGAATATATTATCAGAAAATAAACAGTTCAATAGCAGCTCAGTTTCTATTTGTGTGCGTTCAAAGGTGACACTTGTTGAGCAGGACCCAAGTAACTAAGAGCATCCCAAAAGTATAGTATACATGTATGCAATCACTCTGATGGGAGACTTGGATGTGTCCACTCGTACTTTCAAATGTTCCTTTTGGGCCTGCCAATCTTTTGCCTTCTGGCTCCCGCAAAGACACTGAAACACAAAAGGAGTGATTGCATAAATTAGCACCCTGCTGTTAGCACCCTGCTGATTGTTAAAGTGCTACTGAATGCAAACCTTTGGGATGCTAAAGCCATACGTTCTACCTGTGGTACTAAGAGGAGAAGAGACCTTTGAAAAATGCCTTTTCGTTAATAGATAGTATCTTTCTTTATTTCATTTTGGGTTGGGGTATGTTGGTGGTATTTTGGGGCATGGTAAAAGACACTAGCTGAAAATATGTAGTGAATGCCGCGTCCTCCATGGCCTTCGACTGATCCTGTAGGGAAGGGACGGTGCTGATTTTCAGATCTTTAATTGCCATGCACTTGTTTATTTTACATATTTGCTTCACTTGTACATCCATTTAGTCCGATATGTCTAAGTTAAATTGTATCTCCTTCTTTATTCCACAAATATCCTTCTTTTTTTTTAAAGTTGAGAGAAATATTTCTGCAGCATTTTTGGTTAAAAATATTTTTTTTGTAAAACTCCCAAACTATTGAATAGTCACATTCTTTAGTAACATCTATCACTTTTACACAATTAAGAGACTCATTTTCCCAACATGAGAAAGACTGGGGGGTTAGGAGGGTGTAACCTATGTTTCAATATTACAAACACTTCCCAGAGAGCCATTTTACTTGCTGTATTACCTTGATCTGGAGGATTAATATGATCTATGATTAGTCACTTATAACACCCCTTTACAGAAGTGTTTCTAGGCACAACAAGACAAGGTAGGGAGACATAGGGAGGATGAAACAAATGATCTTACTAGGCCTTGTGTCATTCAGATCGTACAGGGGGAGGGAAGGGAGAAGTGTGATCAGGACAGCATCTGAGTAAGTGCAGCCGGGGGAGCCGGCTTTGGTTAGTTCAAGGAGGCAGGGGACTGTAGGGTTACAGATTATGACCCCCAAGTGCGTGGAAGCCCGGAGGCAGTGAAGGTCCTTACAGGTCGCGGAGGAGCCTGGTGCCCATTGTGTTCTGAGGGTAGCCGGGTGACAAGTCAGCGCAGCAACGGAGAGAAAGAGAGAGAGCAGAAGCGTAAAGGAAGGTCTTGAGCTTTTTCCAGAACCTGAGGTGGTGCTGCTCGAGTTTGAGAGGGGCAGGGAGGCCATTCCAGAGGGAAGCCCCTGCAGGGGAGGGAGATGTACCTCCCACTCTGCATGGAGAAGCGTCTGACCATCAGAGAGTTGGAGGTAGCTGAGTGAAGGGCTCGAGAAGGAAGATGTTTAGGAAGAGAGAGTTGGATGTATTGCAGGCCCCGGGCCCAGGAAGCCTTGTGGACAATGCAGAGGGTCGTGGACTTCATCCTTGCAGGCACCGGGAGCCAGTGGAGATATTTCAGTGCTAGAGAGATACAATCCCTGGACTCGAGGCCGAGGACAAGTCTCGCAGTCCTGTTCTGGATGAGTTGCAGAGGGAAGAGAGTAGAGGAATACAGGTTGAGAAAGAGGCTGTTGCAGTAGTCAAGCCTAGAGAGAGTCAGGGTTCTGGAGACGGTGAGCTTCTGGGGGGAAGTGAGAAAAGGAAGAATACCTCTGAGGAGGTGCAGCTGGTAGTGGGACTTCTTAGAGAGGTCCATGATGTGAGGAGTAAAGGAGAAAGTGGAGTCGAAGATAACCCTAAGGTTTTTTTGCCTCACCGGAAGATGCAGGGAAAGGGCCCAAGATGGGCGGCCAGAGTGAAAAAGGGAAAGCGGACGCAGGGGTCCCAATGAGGAGGAGCTCGTTGTTGCTGGCATTGAGGCAGGGATCGTTGAAGGTGCACCATTCCTGAATCGCAGATAGACCGTCAGGAATGAGTTAGAGAGGAGAGGAGGCAGAGGGGAGCCTGAAGAAGAGCTGAGTGTCATCCGCATAACACTGAAAGTTAGAGGAGAAAGTAGAGATGAGGTGGGCCAAAGGAGCCACGTAGATGTTGAAAGGCCATGGTGAGGGATTGAAGCATCCAGATGGATGTTGAGGTCTCAGAGTAGGAAAGGTTGAAAGGTAGAGGCAAGGAGAGAAGAGGTCAGGTCAGCCCATTCTGAGAGGAAGAGGGCGACCTGGCCAGGTGGCCTATAGATGGTGGCCACAGTCAGAGAGAGGCCAGGAGAGATAGAGAGCCTGCAGACCAAGCGAGCCTGCAGACCAAGCATTCAATGAAGGAGTAGGCCTGCATAGGGATGACAGAAGCAGGGACCCACTCCGGAAAGATAATGGCTACTCCACCTCCACAAGGGTTGATTCTGGGTTCAGAGAGGATCGTGTAGCCCTCTGGGAAGAGTGTCAAAACTCGTGACAGAACTGGCCATAAACCATGTCTCAGTGAGAGCGAGGACATCCAGGCCGAGTTCTTCAAGGAGGTGACAGATGTCAGAGGAGTGTTTGACAGCAAAACGAGAGGTAACCGTAGCGATGTGGAGCAGGTTGCCACATTTGAAAGACATCCATGGAGGGGTACAGGCTTGAGGCATGTCCTGCGGAGGTGATAGAGGGGCTTGAAGGTGGGCAGAGGAGAGGGAAGAAGAGAAAGAGGGGGCTGCCAAAAAGGTGACAGAAGGAGTAGCAGGAGAAGGGAGGAAGTTGATAAAACGCGGGAAGCGTCTATCAAACTGGAGGAGATTGGGCTGAGGGCCCTGGACCAAGACGGTGCCATTCAGATATACATTAATGATGGCCTTGGAGGAGTCGAAGGAGGCCAAGAGGATCTACCACCTAGTGCTACCATTAATGGGAGAGGAGGAAAAAGGAGGACACATGATGTTGTTTGCTGCGGGCACTCTACCTCCTGAGCTATTCTACTCAGAGGTTGGAAATTCTTGGGATCTCTGCAGCAGTTATATTAATCCACTTAATTATATTACTTGGATTGAGAATTGATGGGATTGGAACCTGTAGCTATCAGATTGCTCACACCGGTCATCAGCAAATCAATGAGCCCCTAAAGAAAACACAATTTTCCAATAGCGACTTTGAAAACTATTGTTGCAGCTCAATGGCTTTCAACTGCAAAATAGAGGGGAGACCGGAGACATCTCATTGCACATTCAAAATAAATTGTTTGTTCCAAGTATTTAAAATCAATCTGCTTAAACCTCATGCCCCTGGATGTCTTCTTAGTGTTCAAACAGGCCGTAAACTATTTGGCATCGTCCAGTAGTTGACCCAAAACTCTCTCCCCTCCCAGTGCTTTGCGATAAGGAGAAAAACATGCCCCATACAACACAAGAACCTACCTTTCACCTTTGGAAAGGGTACTAATAATGGTGTTCATCTACTACTGCATTTCAGGTTCCTGAGGAAAACTGGGCCAACTACTACTAGGTTTTGCACCAATTTGGGCATATTGCGAAAAGGAACACCACCGCAAATGCTGTTTCTGACACAAAGCCTTCGAAAGAAAGAAATCTCAACTGCTCAGATAACAGACCCATAATGCAAATAAAAACCTTGGGTCATGTTCACGACTGTGCAATCACGGCAGATTGCAAGAAAATATTTTTCTAAATAAATGAATATCAGGATGATGCACTTTCTTCTATCCCAGAATCTCAACGGCTCTGAGCCATATATTCAGACGTTAAGACCGTGCAGCTGCCAAGTAGCACGTTTGATGCTCACTGCAATGAGCACACCCAAAAGCTCCAATGCCCATAGCAAGAAAGTTGGTTACAAGATATCTACTTCTTAACATACTGTAATTGTAAGGCCTTATAATATGACTCAAAATCAGGGACACAGACTACACCACAATCCTAATATAATTTGAATGTGTCCAGGCCGCTTCTAGGCTACCTTTCGCTTCAGTACAGCTGTAGTAGTAACGAATTGAGTCTCTAAAAAAACTCCTGTGAAATCCTCAGGCACAAATGCATAGATTAAAAAACATAGGCCTCTAGGGACCATAATAATCTAGCAAGGAAAATTCGGTCCAAGAATGACATGCGATTTTGCCAAATAGCCAAACATCTCTCAGGAGATTCTACATTTTCCCAGTACACCTCTTCCATACGTGCACTAACCAAAATCTCCAAATGACCGAACAGGAGTAATCTTAACCTCTAGGGAAGAGCACTTAACCTACCTGTAGAATCGGTTGGTTTACGGTACAGAACTGAATTAAACCAGTTAGTGCTCAGCCCAAAAATCAGGCGTAACTCAATCTGCTCAGGGAAGTAGGACCCGGGATCCTTCGCATACGGAAAGTAATAGATTGTTAGCAAACCATGATCTAACATGCAATTGATCAGCCACGCAACTCCTAATTTCCTGAAACCTCTTTCTGATGAGGTATGCAAGGGTTTCAGTGACAAGTGCAAAAATAATTGATAACGGGGTGCACCCCTGCCTAGTACCACGACCCAACACCCAACTGGAAGACCTTACCTTATTAGTTCTGATCCTGGCTAATTGATCTCTGTACAATTCAGCAGTCCATCGAAATAAATGCTTCAATGTCTCCATCAGAAAAACATGGTCTACTGATTCAACAGACTTGTGGGCATTTAAACTAATGATTTACACTAGGCAGTTTAATATGCTATGTTTTGGCTATTTAATACTCTACATTTCAATAATTTAGTCCCTGAATGTGCATGGTTATTTGCTGACATCTATTAGAGCAGCTAGCAGTTATCTCAGTAAAATAGACAGAGGAGTTTGCTGTGAGTTCTTTTTAGGGCTATGGTGTTTACAGCTAAATTCACAGACAAGACAATGGTCTTAATATGATTAATAGAGATTAATGATATAACTGAATGAAGAAAGTGATCTTTAAGCATCGTTATGTTTCGTCAGGACACCCATCCCCTGATGTCTGTTTGTTGCTTCTTGTGTCCTTTTTGGGGTTTTTTTGTGGTGAAAAACATAATAAAGTCAAAGCACCTAATAAAAAAAAAAAACTATTTTGTGTATGTTTTATGTTGATTTTAAAGTTTTAAAAAAAGGATTTCTATTTTATGATGACATCCTCAGGGTTGTAGAGTATACTGAGGTGAACTGGAGGCCATTTTATAATGATTTATTTCAAAACCTCAATGGTATTGTAGTGTAAACTTTGTTTGCAGCAGCAAGCTACCCTGAATAATAAAGTCCCTTTTTTTGTAAATGTTTAAGTATAATTATGTGTTATGTACTGAGGTAAAAATTATTCAGAAGTATTGTGTAAAAAGTGAGGTGAGAGGCGTGGCCAAGAGGTATCGGGTAATATTATCCCCACCAAAAATATTGCCGTACATATGGTCGTCGGGAACGGCCATAGGCGATATTTTTGGTGGGAATAATGTATGGGGTAAATGGATGGGGGGGTTGCGGGGGTGTCCCCCGCTCCCTTTTAAAATATATGTGGGTTGCTGGGGTGTCCCCCGCAGGTTCCATGGGGTAATATCGCCGCAAAAATATGGCGAAATTATTGTATGCCGATATTTTTGCGGCGATATTATCACATGGAACCGGCCAAGATGACTGTCGGAGCTGATGTAGTGTCACTGAACTACAGGACCCGAATCCTTGCAAGGCAGGAAAGATGCAGTGAAATTACCTCTACATTCTCAGAAAATAGACCAAAGGGTGAGGCCAGCTGATCGGCACACAAGATGAAACTAGAAAAGAGGAACATGCAATAACAAACGAGAGACCCCCATCGTGAACAAATGGAATACATCGCCAAATGGCATACATCGCACAATCACAAAATGGTGCAGATGAGGCCCTGAGTGGGAGGCAGAGGCATCGACTTGAGCAAACCGTTAGTGCCAGGCTACCCGCCGGCAGCAAGGGGAAAGCAGTGGGTACAGCGAATTAAGCACTGTGAACCAAAAATGAAAGACGAGCGTCAAAATACTTAAATATCCGATTTTCCAATCGGAAGTAAAAGAAGGGCACAGGGAGCAGTGAAACAGGGGCTGCGTGGTAGAACAAAGAGTAGGGCGCTGCAACTTGTTAGTCATTGATCCCCCCACAGGTAATGGGAAGAAAACAGTGGGAAAAAGAGAACATGAATATGCTTTAGGAGCGAGAGTCAGGCTCCATTGAATAGTAAAATAGCTATGTAGGAGAGCGAAACGGGCACTGAATCCTAAACCACGTGGGGAGACCCAACCCGGTGGATTGGAATAAGCTCTAGGAACTGGGCAGAAGTGATTTGAGTGATCGGAGGAAAAGGGCTGCGGATCGTACACACACGGTGCAGAATAGAGCAGAGCGTGAACCGATGGGTGAAGTTTAAACGGGAACGCAATTTACCATAAAGAAGCGAGGTCTATTGCCTGACAAGCAAAGGGAAATACTACACTGGAGAAGGGGGGTAATTGGGTAACATTTTTTATTTATTTAGATGTTATATGGATAATAACATTTTAGCCTTAACACCTTGTTGAATAAAGAAGAATCGCAATAGATTACATGAATGCATCCAACAGAAATGGTATTTACAACTCCCCGCCTGGGCTGGGACAGGAACTCCTCGATGACCTGACCTCTTTGATGGGTAGGCACCAGCCGGACAAGTGGTTTCTGGGGGGCGATTTCAATGACGTCATGTGCAACACCCTAGATCGCTCCCATCTTAGACAATGCAACCTGAACCTCCCCACGAAGCTGTCCAACTTTGTGTCTGCCCTGGGTCTTGGTGATGTATGGCGGAAATTGCATCCGGGAACCGGAGGTTTTTCGTTCCACTCCGGGGCCCATGGCTCCCTTTCCAGAATTGATTTATTTGTCCTGCACATAGACCTCTATAGAATACTCTCGGCAGACTGGCTCCCTTGGGGAATTTCGGACCACTCCCTTCTCCTGGTGGAGTTGTGGCTGCAAGGAGCAACCCCCCATAGGACGTGGCGATTGAATGCTTATTATCTGGGCTGCCCGGATTTGGTGGACCGCCTCACGGAAGTCTCGACTGAGTAATGATACCGGTAACAATGACCCGATAGTGTTGTGGGAGGCCTACAAGATCGTGCTGCGGAGAGAGACAACCTCCTGGACAGCGAATAGAAGAAGGGAGAGGCTCCAGAAGATAGTTGAGGGAGAGGCAGAGGTAGCCCACCGAGAGAATGAACACACCTTGGACCCTACCCCACAGACCCATGTGTCCCTTCAACGGGCCGGTGTATGCCTCTGAGACCTTATGTTAGACAACACCAAACAGGCCCACTGGGAATCTAGAGCTAGGAGATATGAGTTGGGGGATAAATCCGGGAAGATGCTGGCTTAGCTGGAGAGGAGGGACGAGGGTTGGTGCTTGGTCCGTGAGATCAGTACCCCACAGGGTGAGATCTGTCGGTCAGATGTTGAAATAGCAGAAGCATTTGCCCAATTCTATGCTGAACTATACCAGGCCCCGGATCTACCGTTGGACCAGATCCTCCTCGATGGTGTGGTGCTCCCCACTCTATCGGTGCAGCAACGGGAGATGCTGGACTCTGATATTTCTGAGGCCGAGTTGATAGAAGCCCTTGGACAGCTGCAGCCGGGGAAATCTCCGGGCCCAAACGGTTCCCGATAGAAACCTAGCAGAAACTTGGGGGTAATAATATAGCACCTCCCCTGCATCAGATGCTGCTCGCCGCGTTAGAGCGGGGCACCCTCCCGGACGATCTATGTAAGGCTACCATAGTGGTTATTCCCAAACCAGATAAACCACAAGAGCAATGTGCCTCTTATAGGCCGATCGCGTTAATTAATGGCGAAGCCAAGGTCCTGGCCAAGCTCCTGGCTAACCGACTCCGACTGGTAGCGGATACACTCATACATCCAGACCAGTGTGGCTTTATGCCTCAGAAATGAACCCCGATGAATATACGCAGACTCCACTTGGCACTAGAACGGGCCCCCATCCTCGATACCTCATTGGCCTTTTTGGCAATTGACTTTGAAAAGGCATTTGATTCTATCCGTTGGGATAGCCTCTGGGAAATCATGACCCGTATGGGATTTGGAGAGGGCTTCCTAGGCTGGGTCAAATTGCTCTATACAAACATCCGGGCAGAACGGGTGGACTTCCCGAGCATTTCCCTTGGGTAGAGCCACGCGACAGGGCTGTCCCCTTCCCCCCCCTCCTCTACGCCCTCGCCATTGAACCGCTTGCACTGTGGCTTCGTCATAGCGGGGCATGGACGGGATTTAATTGGCCCGAAGGACATGAGGATCCCATATCTCTATGCTGACGACCTACTCCTGTACCTGGCTGATCCAGCTCAGTGCTGCGCCATGGTAACTCAAATA
The DNA here is from genome assembly GCF_040938575.1 of Ambystoma mexicanum. Lineage (NCBI taxonomy): Eukaryota > Metazoa > Chordata > Amphibia > Caudata > Ambystomatidae > Ambystoma > Ambystoma mexicanum. The sequence goes on along the minus strand of NC_090927.1, from coordinate 465,365,966 downwards.
CTTGTCACTTACGGGGAATTCAGCGGGTTGAAATTTAACTGGAAGAAATCCGTACTGTTTCCGGTGAAAGGAGGGGAACAGGCCGAGTTATCGAGTTGTCCATACCGGCTTGAAACGCAGGGCTTTAAATACCTGGGGATCTGGTTAACAACGGACCTTACTAAGTATACCATACACAACCTCCAGCCGATCATGTATAGGCTGGTCAACGACGTCCACCACTGGAAGCTCCTCCCTCTGACCCTCATGGGGAGAGCCGCACTTTTTAAAATGTCATTACCAAGATTCCTTTACGTCTTGCAGAATGCCCTACTTACGATCCCCGCACCCTGAATTCAATCGCATAGAAACCCTCCTCAGGGAACTCATCTGGGGGGAGGCCACCCGCGTATTGCATTAAGTACCTTGCAGAGGTCAGTCTGGGAGGGTGGGATTGGCGTACCCCGTCTCCAAACCTACTATTGGGCCTCACAACTCTCGGTGGTCAACGACCTACTCCACGAGGACCGGGTGCTACCTCACATTAGGGCAGAAGGGGAACCAATGCAGGGTATGGACCCACTGCAGGCGCTATACCATTCTCTGGGAAGCCCCCCCCCCGCTTACAATCATGGCTCACATCGCCACTATCTGGAGACAGGCACATGTGTTTGTCGGGTGGGGGAATAAAATAACAGCAGCAAAACTCTATGGCAAAATAGCAATCTGAAGAAAATCGAGAAACTCAAACCATGGCCGCGCTGGGTGAGAGCGGGAATTCTGAGGGTTGAAGATATCCTTAAAGATGGGGAAACTAACCTCTCTTGAAGACGTGCAGAGTAGATTTCAACTGCCCAGCACCGAACAATATCATTTTACACAATTAACCCATGCCCTCCGAACCCATATACCCTCAGGTGACACAGCCCCCGATTACAGTCCGGTAGAACGCAATATGCTGCCTGTGTATATCCCCAGCAAATGTACGTCCACTCTTTACAACGCCAAAACTTCCTTTGCAACCCCCGAGCTATTGGGATTAAAGGCCAAATGGGAAAGGGATGTGGGGGAAATAGACCCTGAGGACTGGATCCAGGCCCAAATGCACCCGCGGGAGGTAGCCATCTTCTCCAGACTTAGATTAGTGCAACTCAAAATCCTGCATAGGGTGTACTACCCTCAAACTATAGCTGGAAGAGGGCAACAAGTCCGAACTGTCTCCGCTGTGGAGAGGAGGAAGGCACCTTTTACCATACATTCTGGTCATGCCCCCGGATCCGTGCCTACTGGAATGCATGCTGTACGGAATTGTCCAGGGCTCTGACTTGTCCTATTGAGCTAGATCCGAGGGTCCTAATTCTGGGTGTGCCGGATATGTCTGACTCGAATAAATGGGAAAAACTGCTATTGAACACTGCGATGGCCCTGGTGAAACGCAATATTGCGCAAAAATGGGGAGTGCCCGACCGCCCGACACTGGAACAATGGATACTGGACATGGACTCATGTGCCATGATGGAACACCGGGTCTATGGCGCAAGAGGATGCCTGAACAAAGCATCTAAAATATGGGGGAAATGGGAAGAAACTGGGCCTTGACACTCAGGGACAGTGGTGATCTCTGCATGAATGGATGGATGGCGGGTGGGACGGGGAGATCGCGACCCAAGGTGATGAGAGATATTAATAATGCTATGTGGACTTGTGACTGAAGGTGCTGTCCTGGGGTGTTTTTAATTTTGTTGTCCCCTTTTTCGCTGGTTTGTTGTTTTCGGCCCCTGGTTTGGAGGCTGCCTTGCTTATGTTACAAAATAAAATGTTTTATCAAAAAAAAAAGAAATGGTATTTACAGTTAGAAACCATAATGTTAAAATAATATTCATTATCTAGCAATACTTGAAAGCAAATTACATTGCAGAGCCTATAATAATAGAATGTTGCCACAGAGATCGCAGTAATTGTCTCCCTCTAGTTTGATCTAAGTGTAACATGGGTTCTTTTTTTGGAAGGTGATATCAACTATCCTAGATCATAAACCGTGTTGGAGAAGATAATAGATCTACCGGAAATTATGTAGCATCAAAATGCATCATAAATAATAATATTCATGCCATTACCTTGTCTCCAATAGAATTGATGGTAAAACCTAGACGACAATACGGGGCACCGAGTCAGCAAATGTCAAGTATACTCTAATGCTTTGTGGCATAAGCAACATTTTCTAGCGTTCTTTATGATTTTGCTCCAGGCTCCTGTGATCATCGGGGAAGGCAAGAAGTTAAGACCCAAAAGCACAATAAACCTTCAAAGCTGCCTGTTTACAGTAGCAATAGTAGTTGGCTGATGTAAGGTAGGGGAATCGTTGTTGGAAAAATTACCTAAAGTTGCTGGGTTCAGATAATTGATTGATATTTTCAATCCGATCCCATTTGTAGGCCTTAACAGTGATCTCTTTTTTGGCTTTCCAATAATTAATTTCCAACCTTCCATGCCAAAAAATCTCTTTATAAAAGTTTGAGCAAGGGGTGATAACATTCTTGCATAAGCATGGAGTCTTGGAACTTATTAACTGTAATGTAATTCCCAAAGATGGTTAGTAGAGTCTGATCTTTATTTGCCAACATTTTGATTAGCAAAAGGCTACACCTAGTTCATTTAGGAAATGATTCAGAATTCCAAAAGATTGCCTCAATTGGAGATCCTTTACGTAAGCCGAGCGCTCCACGCCATACGCTGCCTTCTTTTACCTTATGCCAGCCAATATATTTAGCCATGTATGTTTCAATTCCAAACAATACACTTGGGATAAAACAATTTTATATAATTTCGAAATGCCCTGTATCAAAAGGCCACCTGCTTTTTGCATAAAGATACTATGGTAGTCATTTTTTACTTGAGGAGTTATGTAATTTTTTAGTAACCTACGATTACAATCATGGTTGATTAGTACGCAGAGGAAGACCATGCTCTCGATGACGTCCAGTCTAAATGTTTCTGTCACAATTTCTACCCTGGCCGCAGCACATGACTTTAGTTTTAGTCTGATTGATCTGTAGTTGATTTAATGTAGACAAATTGGATAATACTTTTAGTGACTTATGTAGGCAAATTGAAGTGCGGTCAAGTATGACCATATCATGCGCATATCCGAGCCAATGGATATGCGTGTTTTTAACTTTAGGGGGAAAACATTGAGCACCCTTGAGAGCACTGTCTTAATCTGCCATGTAGAGGGTAAAAAGCAGCGGTGCCAGCACACACCCCTGCTTTAAACCGCTACTGGTGTTGACCGGGCCTGAAAGTTCACCCCCATCATATATCGAATGCAAACAAAGTATCACTATAAAGTTGTTTAATTAAATGTAACCATCTGTCAGGGAGAACTCCAGTTCACACGTTTTTGCCACAGCAGATCCACGTTAATCATGACGAATGCTGCTGTGATGTCCACAAAGGATTAATATAGCTGTGAACCCACATGATGACAAGATTCATTTATTAAGTATTGGAGGGTCCAGGTGTTGTATGGAGGTGTTATATCCTGGTCGGAAACCTGTTTGATAATAGGGTATTTGTTTTTTTTACCTGCGCCCATCTCCTGATGGCTTTTAATAGTAAATTACAGAATACTTTGCCTGGAGCATCCAACATGGCTTATAGCCTGCAATTTCTTGGGTCAGTACGTGGACCTTTTTTGTAAATGTGAATAAGATGAGATCTTTTCCATGATGTCGGAATGCTTCTGGTGGCAGTGATCTTAGAAAAAGCTTCTTCAGTATTTCAGCCCAAAGTAAGGGGGTGATTTTGATTACCTTATTAGATAAGCTGCCATGGCCTGGCGTGCCCGAGGGCTGCAAACATTTTATGCAATCAAGTATGTCTTCCTCAGTAACGGTAGGGCTTTATTTATTATCTAAATAGGTCTTCTGTAGAATTTCAGTGCTGCTCTTATTGCAGTAAGTTTTAATAATGTCCAATTCCCATTGGGCTGCATATATTAGATTGAGCTCATGCTTTGTGCTTTGATCTTGGAATATTTTTAGCATGTGCTGGAATTATTTGGAGTCATTTTTCTGAAGAATATGATACATTTACTTTCATTGTGCATTGATGATGGAAATTATGTTGGCACAACCAGTTTTTGTACTTGGTTTCAAGTTCTTGATGTAAATTTGAAAATGTGCAAAAGTTAAATTACATTACTTGCAATGTCCGATTTATGTTTAGCTACATGGTAGTCATAAATTTAATTTTTACGGTAAGAATCCTGCTTAACAGAGAGCTGGAGAGGATTTCAAGTCTTGCCCAGACTGAGTGCAACGGCCAACAACCATTTTACCATCCAACTGAAAGTAATAATTCAACAGTCTAAAATCATTCCCAATATGTGTTCTATTTGTTAATATTCGTACCATGCCACATCATTCTGTTCCGTGGTCATTCATGGAATAATGGGCAATCACTTTAGTAGATTAATTGCCTTCATGTGTCTTTATTTTTACCTGAATATAAGCGTGATCGCTCCAGAAACTAGGAATCATCATAGAGTAAATAATGAACTCTGGGCTAAGATAAATATCCACATTTCTATGTGAAGTGGAATTTTTCCATGTATAAATTCTCATTTCAGCCCCATTATATATGTTCTCGATAAGGCTCGGTCCTAAATTATTAGCAAGATCTAACCATTGTGGCGCCCTTAGCAACAAGCTTCCTTTCGATAATTACAAGACCTTTGGTGGACAGGTTGAGTGAAGGAGTCGTTTGCCATATTTTTGGCAATATCGCAGTAGGCATTACAATCTCCACACAATATGATATTGCCCTTAAGGTAGCTCCAACTCCAGTTGCAACATATATCCCAAACATACAATATAATGCTTTTAGTTCTTATCTCACCTGGGGATGTCATACACATCTATCGCAAGCATCCTTTCTGAGTGATCTGTTGATTGAATCAGGACTTCGCAGATTAAATAATCAAGGGAACTGCTTTTACCATATTCTGTGATTGTATACTTATTTGCTCCAATCAACTTGCCACCTTTTGGTCGGCCTTTAGGACCCATGCTCACTTTACAAAAATACAAGAAAATCCATTCATTGCAAAATTGGCATCTAGCCATGTTTCATGTAATACAAATAACTCAAATTTAGCTAGATACTCAGCCGCCTCTTTTCTGTTGCTAAAATGTGTGTCATCCCTGGTGTTCCATTCCAGTCAATTGATCGAGTTGTCACTGGGATTAGGTATGCTGTTTAGAGCTAAACATAAACGCAGTAGGTAGCTAAACCCATGAATCAGGCGACAGTGTTAACTGAGAGTTGCAATCAGATCTTTAGTCATGGACCACACGTCGGTCATCACTGCTACATAACATTTTTAGATTTTCATAGTTGAAAGATGTTTTGGTCGTAACCGTAGCCTCATATTAGAAGAGATAACCCATTTTTAAAAACTCATGTGGTATGTCATGATCAGATCAGCAGGATGTTGTGAATAAAAATGAATGCAAGCCCAACTGATGTTTGGAGCTTTCTCTGGTAATGCAACCCCATCAATATCTTGTGAGGTTAGAAATCTAAGTTGAGGGATGGAGTGAATCGACTTTAGGATAACACTACGACTTCAACTGTGGAAAAGATATGGACAAAGTTAGCATACTAGAGGAATCATCTTTGGTCTCTCTCAGATCAACTCTATAGTTAGCTTTATTAGTACGATTAGATCTGGTCGATTTGCTTTTTCTAATAATGCCCGTAATTGGCATAGGTTTATGAATAAGTTCCTTATCACAGATTTCAGCAGTTGATATATCAAGATGCAGTGAAGAGATATTGTTTGTTTCTAGTCCTGTCTCAATTCTGCAAGAGGTTGCTGCCTCTTCATGACTAATATCACAGGAGAAGTTGCTCATAACTGTGATAGGTTTGCGGGATGTTACTTAAGATCTTACCGAGCAACTGTTGATAGCGTCATGTTCGTGGCCGAGTGATCCAATTGTCTAGTGTGCCAGCTTGGTTAGTGATTTTCAATCCACATTTCTACCTGAGTTGTTTTCCAGATTTCTTCCGGCACACCACAAAAAGGTATCATTAGTTTCAATGATAGTAGTGTGGACTCAAGCACTGTAGGAAGTATTCAGGATTCGTTTGTTGCACTTAAATCTCTTTTTTAGTTTTTTTGTGACCACATGCATTTTTTGGGTTCTTCGTTGTTGGTTTAGAGCATTATTACTAGTCTTGCTCAATTCATTTAGTAGTTCAGTGATGTTATGAGAGTCTTTAGAGGGAATATGTTTCTGTTGTACGGCCAGAATTGTTGCTGCAATCCCTTAGATTCTAAGGCATAATAGAGGAGGTGCAGAAGTATGAAGTGTGAGGAAGGCCTACCTTGGAAGCAGTTGGCTGGTCAAGTATAATTCGATGACAAGCTGGATAAAAGCTTTAATTCCAGTAGCTAATAAGGCCAGTCGTCAGCCGCAATCGCAGGCCTGCAGACTTCCAACTGCACACTTCCAACACACTTGCTCACAATGTGCATGCTATGTGCGACACTGCGTTTAAAGTAGAGGAACTTTGGGGGTGTGGGGTGCTGCTTCTTCTGCTCTGTAGCACAGAGCGGAAGAACTGCACAATCTCGTTCAGCCCAGTAACTACAGCAAATTGCCAGCAGACCTCCCCCGATTGCACACTTCCAACACACTTGCTCACAACATGCATGCTATGTGCGACAATCCTTTTAAAGTAGAGGAACTCCGGGGGGGAGGGCGGTGCTTCCTCTGCTCTATAGCATGGAGCAGAAGAACTGCAGAATCTCGATCAACCCTGTAAATTCAGAAAATTGCCAGCAGACCTCTGCCAAATGCAATCTCCCAACAAATTGGGTAACCACAATGTGAAAGGGAAGACATCAAGGTCACAGAAGTAGACCAAAGAACAAAAAAGAACTTCCTCACACCGCGGAGGCAAAGGGTTGAGAAGTGGAGGCGTTAACAGGAGCTAGGATCCAGGTTAAAGCCCCTAAACATGAAGCTCCTCCCTATACAAGAAGGGTTAATGCAAACAATTAAAAAGGTGGCCCTCTACTTACAATATAAAGAGAAAACAGAAATATTAGAATACTAAAAGTAAGAGACCTCTCTGTATCATGGCAAAAGGCCAATTAAGGAGCCACATCTCTCTCCATTAAAGATTTCCTACAAGGCAATGCTTAAAATGGCAGTGATAAAGGACATCCAGCTGACGCCTTGATAGAAGAGTGTGTTGGGGAGGAGCGAGAGGCTTTGGCTAGCCCTCCCTGCACCCCTCTAGCGCTTTACAATTAGTCAAGACTTCTAAGCACTATAGCACTGGAAAAGCTTCTTTCAAGCAAATATAATCACACAGAGGCGTGGCCAGTCACTAAATAAAGATAGTTATTTGCATCTTATATTTTAATCCCAAGTATTAGTTGAATTAATTTGTAAAACTGTTGTACATTGTAAAATAGCTTTGTTCAAAACACACGGTAAAAAGCAGGCTCTCTGCCAAAGAGGAATGTGCTTGCGCTAAGAATAGATCGCAGAGCTTGTGTGCAGTGTTGCATCACTCAGTGTAAGAGTGGAAGAGAGAACGGAGTGGATGATCAACTGGTCTTGTCAATCACAGGCCAATGGAGACTATAAAAAGATTCAAGGCACGACAGAATACTAATGGGAAACCAGGATTCAGCACAACATAGTAGTAGAAAAGTGTTTTTCTGTAGAAGTTATTGGACCACATCAAATATAATTTTATGGAGTTAATGTTGAGAGAATGGCGGGAAAATGTGTTTATGTATGAATGTTTTGTTTAGCATAATTTACTATGTTATAGAGTGACAAAATATTCTTGCATATACAGCATTAATGTTAAGTAGGGAACATGACCATGCAACAATGGAGCGTCTGCAACATCCCTTTTATGGCAAGAGGGATAGGTTTGGAGGAGCTCTGCGGGTATCCAGTGACCAACTGAAGAGTATTTAAGCTTCAGGCCCAGGAGGAGTCTCCAGGAATTGGGAGTCAATGATGACGACGACAGAATGCTGCCCCTATACCTACTTTGAATGGATAGTGTCCTCCCACGTATTCCTCATCTTTGTTATACTCCGATATCATTCTTGCAGCTCTGAACCTTTTCTCAGCAGAGGGCACCATGCGTTGTCCACCTTGTCCTTTGAGGGCCTCCGTCCTCCTTGAGTATGACGTTGACGCTGGTATAAAAGGCACACACCGTGCCCATTGCATCAGTTCCGTTTTTCTGCACAGCTGCTCGAAATGGTTCTTCACCTCGGCATGTTTCGATAACTGTGTAGTGTTTATCTAAAAATGTAGACTCATACCCTGAAAACGGGCTTCAAGAGATGTGCCCAGTGTTTGGCTAAGTTGTCTAAAACCGATCCTCATCGGGTATGTCTCTGGTGCCTGGTATTGGGCCACATCGTCGTCGATTGAGGCTAGTGCAAGTCTGACTGAAGAAGAGTTAAAGGAGAGGAAGGGGAAACTTGCTTTGGGCAAACCATTCCCAAAGTCGTCTTCGGTAATGCCCACAAAAAAATCGTCCGAAGATAAGAGTCCAAGGGAGAGATCTCCACACCAGGCCAAGAGATCTCGTCATTCCTCTTCATTGTCTTTGAGGAGATCTAAGAAAAGGCGTCATCGCTCCAGATCGTCCTCTACGGATTCCTCACCCAAAGGGAAATGGGTACGCTTCCCTAAGAAGGGGGCCAGTAAAGCAGAGCTGGAAAAATTCTTCCTGCAGATGTTGGAAGTGTTTGAGAAGGTGGCGACGTCAGCTCCTTCGAAGAAGTCATTGGAGACCCCGACACAATTGTGCCTATGAAAACCGCTGACCGCGTGCCCAAGAGCCCCGGACAGCAGGTCGTCCAAGGATACGACATCAACGGCATCTCGTGCACATCTCACGGCCTCAATGCCTCGAAGGGATACTCCTCCGACCCACTCAACACTGTCTAAGGCATTGAAGTTGAGCTCATCAGCGTCAAAGTTGTCGGAGTCAAGGCGCTGGACGTCCTCTTCGAACCCTCGAAGACAAAATGAGAATTTTTAAGTTTATGGCTTCTATTTATGAAGAGGTGGTGGAGGAGGAGGAAAGCCCTAATTATGATTTTAGCCAGCAGTACAGCACTCCTGGTGTTCCAGAGGAGCTGATATGCCAGGAATAAAAAATGAGGGACCTCGTGGACACCCTAAAGGATGCCAGTGGTGTGGATACTTCTGCAGAAGTTGATTTTGGCACCCCTGAAGGCTTGGGACATGCTGATGCTTCTTATAGATCAATGACAAACGTTCTATAATACCTGGGCTGGGGTAGATCTGTTGAGTATGAGCAAGATGACTTGACTGATATTTTGGATAAGGAGCCACCTAAGGACCCAGTCCTTCCTTTTCATACTGCAGTTAGGAATAGGGTCTTGGAGAACTGGAAAAGTCTGGACACCATTCATGCCCCCAAGGACTTCACTAAGAAATACAGACCTTCTTCAGTAGATTCGGAGTTTCTTTCGAAACATTCAAGTCCTCAAAGCCTTGTTGTTCAAGCAGCCACTGCTTCTTCTAAGGGAGCAGCCTATCCCACAAATCCTCCAGACAGTGAGAATAAAAGGCTCGATGCTATTGGAAATAACATTTTTTCTTCAGGGAGCATGGCACTGGAGGCAGCCAATGCAACTTGTGCACTGGCAAAGTTTACCTACACTTTGTGGGAGGTAATTGTCATGGCATCGGAGCACATCCCAGAGGGTGAAGAAAGGGATGGTTTTATGAGCATTAATCAGGACGCGAAGGATGATATGTGTCAGTCCTTGCAGTCAGGCCTGGACACTGCGGACTGTATTAGCCGTTGTATGGCTGATGGTACAGTGCTCAGACGTTTCGCCTAGCTGAGAAAATCAAGGTTTGCCTCTGACATGCAATTCAGGCTTTTGGATTTGCCATTTGTAGGTTCTTATTTCTTTGGAACAAAAGAAGACGAAAGCCTGCAGAAATTGCAGTTATCTAAGGAAGCAGCAGAATCTCAGAGCCTGTTCATTAGGCAGCCATAACAGTCGACCAGCTCTGACTTCTAATCTGGAATGGAGAAATCGTTAATTTTAATACGACTCCTCTGTTGGGAGAGCAAGAGGTCAGTTTACGCAAAGGGGACAGAGAAGACAACCATGGGCAGCTGAGGTCGTTGAGCAGTGGAGCTGCTACAGCGTCTGCTTCCTTGTCTTCCACACCGACCAGTGCCCCAAAATCGCTTTGAAGACTTTAAGCATTTGTCTGCAGTGGGAGGCAGGTTAGCCCAGCATCTGATGGAATAGCAAAGCATTACAACAGATATTTGGGCTCTACAAGCTATCGCCCATGGCTACTGCCTCCACTGTCTGAAGAAACCACCAAACTGTCCCCCAGGAGGCCAGTCCTTGAAAATACCAGATCTGCTCCTCCCACAGGAAGTTCAGACACTGTTGGAGAAGGGTGCGATCGAACAAGGACCTGTAGTGAAAAGAAATCAAGGCTGGTACTCTTTCTTTTCTGATCCCGACAAAGGACGGAGGGTTGCAACCCATCTTGGACTTGAGATGCTTGAACAAGTTCTTGAGGAAGGACAAGTTCAAGATGGTCACTCTTTCGCAGATCCTCCTGGCCCTTTAGCTCCAGGATTGGATGGTGTCATTGGAACTTCAGGATGCTTATTTTCATGTGCAGATTCAACTCAAGCACAGAAAATACCCGAGATTCGCCGTTGGCAGTTCTCACTATCAGGTTTGAGTACTGCCATTCGGGCTAACCTCCACCCCAAGGGTAATCACCAAGCTGATGGCGGTGGTGGCAGCGAATCTACGGAGGGGGGTTGGGGGATTCACATCTACCCCTACTTGGACGATTGACTGATCAGAGCCTGTTCACCCGAGCAGCCCCTGTGCAGGGAGGCAATGCAGCTCTGGTTTTGGGCACTGCAAGTAGGAATCTCTGTCAGCAGTTCATCTGGCGGAGAGGAAAACACAGCGGCGGATGCTCTGAGCAGGCAGATCAGTCCCAGGAGTTGGCTCAGGAAGTCATTCCAGAGATCTTCGCCCTTTGGGAAACCCCTCAAGTAGATCTGTTTGCATCCAATGTCAACAGGAAGTGCGACCTGTTTTGCTCAAGGAAGTTCCTCAGAGAGGAACTCTAGGGGAGGTGTTTGTCGTGGACTTGGCATTTCCACTTCTGTATGCGTTTCCACCGATCCCCATCATTCCTCATGTTCTCAGGAGGTTGAAGTTTCGGAAATCCATGATCCTGATTGCCCTGGACTGGGGGCGCATACTTCATGCAGAGATTAGGACCCCCAAACTCCACGCATGGTATCTGAAAAGTTAAGGTACACAGATTGGGACCTTCCGGAAGATGACATGGAGGTGTTATTTACGGCCAGAAGGCCAGCAACTAAATCTCTATGCCGCTGCAGCCGGAACACATTTTGCAGCTGGTGTAGAGATACATGAATTGGCCCATTTTCTTGTGACACGCCATTGGTTTTGTCTTTTCTCCTACACCTAACCCATCAGGAGCTACGGGTTGCTACAGCCAAGGGCTATCTGGCTGCGCTATTTCAAGCACTCTCCTGAACATGTTCCTACTTCAAGGTTCCTACTGTCATCCAGTTTTTAAAAGGATTGACCAACATCTTCCTGCCGGTTCGATTCATTGTTCTGGTCTGGGATCTCAATCTGGTTTTAAGCTTCCTGGTGTGTTGTCCATTCCAACCATTACATTCTTGTCCACTTAGGTTGTTGTCTTTGAAAACAGTATTCTTGACGGCCACCCCCTCTGCTAACAGAGAGCGAGATTTAGGCCTTATCTTTAAAACCACCATCCACTGTCTTCACAAGGTAGTTTTGAGGTTTGCCCTTCTTTTCTACCAAAAATAGTGTTGGAATTTCATTTGATGCAAAAAACTGTTTTACCGGCTTTCTACCCTCCTTCCCATCCATGTAAGGAGTAAGAGAGGTTACACAGACTTGACCCTAGAAGAGCCTTGAGCGTCTATATTAACAGGGTTTCTAAGATAACACTGGACAAACATCTTTTTGTTGGTTACACGAGCCACAGTATGGGACAAGCGGTTACTAAACAAACACTGTTGGTGGATTATACTGTGTATATCTGAATGTTATAACTTAGCTGGGAAAGAGGTTCTCATAGTTTAAGGGCCCACTCAACTAGAGGTGTTGCCACTTCAGCCCTTCCGAGATGGTTACAGCTCTTGGACATTTGCAACGCTGCTACCTGATCTTCTGTGCATACACCTGCTAAGCACTACTGTTTAGATTCCTTTTTTCGGGACGGGAATCCAGATTTAAAAAGGCTGTTTTACATCACGTAAATCAAAATTGAACTCTTCTTTCCCACCTCCTCTGCTATGGGAGAATATCAAAGATGAGGAATACGTGGTAGGACACAATCCATTGGAAGTGCAAATTACTTGTCCCATGTGATGGTCTTTCGATTGGATGTTCCTCCCACGTATTTCTCATCGGCCCTCCCAGTCAGGCGTTTCTGTGATTTACACCTTCCTCTCTGTTAACGCTCAAGTATTTCTCATCTTCGAGACTGCTGTGCTAGTGGGCGGAAAAACATGAACTGAGGCAACGTGCGCGGTGCGTGCCTTTTTATACCAGTGTCAATGTCATAGTCGAGGAGGACAGGGGCCCTCAAAGGACACAAGGTCGTCGACGACGACGCACAGAGCTCTCTGCTGAGAATCGTTTCCAAGCTGCAAGCCGGATATCGGAGTAGATCAAAGATGAGGAACATCCAGTCGAAAGAACATTACCAGGGGTAAGTAATTTGTTCTTCTACAATCACTAAACGATCTCTGAAAGATGACATTACGGATGCCCTGAAAGTGGAAATACAACACACTCTGATATCGGATCTATCATCAGCAATCTCGGGGAATACGAGAGATTGAAGCCATGGGACAAAGGATAAATCTAAATGAAGTAGTAATAACAACTCTTGGAACTAAAATCCTACTCAGAATCGGTGTGTAGGTTTAGAAAACAGATCACGTCAGGAAAAATGTACTGATAACATATCTGAAGGACTACTGATAACACATCTGAAGGAGGGAACAGAAGCGGATGATATTCCGAAATGTGTGCAAGAGTTACTTGGGCAACTTGATGAAAGATTTGCCACCCGTGAAATCAGAATTGACACAGTACATCAGGTCGAGATCAAGAGACAAAATAAACCAAACAAACCAAGGGACATAGTGATTAAACTTAATTATCTTGGAGTTAAGAGTCTATCCTGCTAGAGGCCAGAAAGGAGTGAATAATTGGCTTTTCATAGTAGCCAGGTGCAAATGTTTCATTATGTCACTCAAATTACACTCCCTGTCTGAAAGAAAGATGATGTCACCAATAAGAGAGGAGTTAAACAGAATGGATGTTAGAAATAGATGGGCATATCCATTTGCACTACAATTCAAGTTAAAAGACAAAGTGACAACAATATTCTCGTTAAAAGGAGCAAAGCTACTAGATATGGAGATGGCAGAGACAGAGCATCCACAGCATCGGAGCAGGGAGAGCGAAGCAGTGAAATTGGACAACAAAGGGCAGAAGACCACTACAAATGTGAATAGAAAACATAAGAAATAAACCATGGAACTGAAGATAATACTTGAGGTTGGGTAAGACACTGGAACACTGGAAAGGCAAACAGTTGGAAGGTAATCGAGTGAATACTGAATAGGCCACCGAGGTAAGTCCTATAGGAGGTTTATTTGGGAGGACAATAATAAGAAAAGGGGAGGACTACTGCTCCAATAAAGAGAGTAGATCTTTCTACAAAGAAGAGCGAAATAAGACAAACTATCTCCATGCACAAAAAACAGACTACTAAGTTGCCTTCAGAGTTAGGGATTGTTAACAAGTTGCATTTTTTCTAATTTGATCATACTAGTTTGGGGAAAAACTACAAACCGTGAGGGTCGAGGTTTTATGTGTTATTTAAACAGTTCATGTAATGTAAAGTTGTCTTATGCATGCCCTTCTGCCATGTTGTCTTTGCTGTGCATAGCTCTGTAAGAAAGGAGGGCAGGGTTTGTTAGTTGGATAACAGGAAGACAGATGCATAAACTTTTGTTGTTGATGGATGCAGGTTTGAAGTATCAGTTACCTGTGTGCCGATATGAAAATATCCATGTTTGTGCTCGATACCAATTGGGCAGGTTAGTTATATGGGCAGCCCTCAGATTGTGGAGTGCAAAAATTGACCGCATGGTTGATGATAGAAATGGATACAGCCTGAATCTGTTAAGTACACTAGACCTGGAGGTCATCTGAAAAAGTGTAGGAGATGTAAGGATGCAAGATTTTAATTCCGAGGAGTTAGTTGAGGGATAAGAGGGTGGCAGGAGTGAGGTTGTTGTTTCCTGGCTCTTGGTTGTAGATTTCACTGAGTTAAAGGTGCAGACCATTGTCACAGAGTAGAGGTTCCATGAATCAAATGGGTTTGCCAGAGATGGTAGTGAGAAAGAACTTTGAAACTTGCTTGTCATAAATTAGCCCAACTTTCTGCTGCACAGTTTTTATTTGGTTGTATTATTTTTCCTTTCTTCCCAAGTGGTTGGTTGAAAAGCCAAGTCTTTAGCTGGTTCCTGAAAGTCAGCTGGTACACTTTCAGGCAGAGAGGTTTGGGTAGGGTGTTCTACAGTTTCATGGCCAGAACTGAAAAAGAGGGTCCTTCCTGCTGTTTCTAGTTGAAGTTGGGAACTATTAATAGTGCAGCACTGCAGGACCTAAGTGTTCTGGAAGGATTGTAGTGTTACAACTTACTCCTGAAGGAGGAAGGGCTCACACCATGGTGTCAATGATGGCCAATGCACAAGGTAATCTTGCCGTTGGATCAGATATAGGACGCTGACAACTGGACATGTTTGAGAAAATACTTAAAGTTTTATTAAAGTAAAAGAAAATCCCTCACCTAGCCCTTTTGCTAAGGGAGAGGTTCCCTATCTGATAAAAGCAAAATGAAAGGTGCTCATCAGAATGCCATACACAAACTAGTTCTGTCCTCCGTCCAAAACCTATCATATCTATCTGACCCTACCACTATTGAAAGAAAAACAAATTCAAACAATGGCTCTGTTGGCTGGTGCATGACCCCCCCCCCCCCCCCTCCTAACCAATGTTTCTGTAAATTGCTCCTCTCGCTTTCTCAGGTTCTGTTACTTTCACAGCGCCAGCAAATCAAATGTTCATATCTAAATGAAATAAGTTCCTCCTTGTTTTTCTCAAATCTGGCCTCTTCTTATATTAACACGTCATAAAGTTCCTCAAGATTTCCTCATAGCAAAAAGGGCAAACTCTGATGCCCCACCAGCCAAGTCCGTGCAAACTTTACAAGTCTCCTTTCTGCATGTAGGACTTCGTTTGACATATGTTTCAATTGTTCAAGTTTGCTTTGGCTCCCTCCACCCCCCGCACCTCCCTTTTGTGTCTCTCCAATCTCTAATGGAGATAACTTTTGATGGTCCCATGTGGACCTGTAGATTTGGATTCAACTAACTGATTATGGGTTTCTAGCCACTGTCTGTGGCTTTGGGTTACTGTCCGATCCCGGCCTTTGCCCCTTAGCCGTGTCTCTGTTTCAGGAAGGTTATTTTCTTTATATAACCTCCTCTCTGGACTTTTCCTCTTCTTCACTTTTCTCTTTTCTACGATATAAGCTTTTCATATGTCCCCTTTTGGGGATTCTTTTGTGTCCTGGTTTCTGGTAATCCCTAATTTGTTCAGGATGTTTTAACCCCTTTGTTGGAGTTTATTTTCTCTTCTATACTAGGCCCCTGTGACCCTTGAGCTACTTGAATGTCTTCTTTAATCAAAGTCTCTTGTGTAGTGCTGTGGAGCTCGATCGACCTCGTCCCTCTCCTTATTGCATACAGCGTACCTGTTGCTCTGTGGTTACATACCATGGGGGAGGCAGTTGCTTCGTCTGTGGCGGAACCTTCTTGTGGTGGAGACCGGTTCCTTGTTTCCTGTTGTGGCTACTTTCTCCATGGCTGCCTTCTCTCCCAGACTGATGTCTCCCGCATTGGTCAGGGTTTGGTCTCATGCCAACAGAGACCTCAGAGCTGCTGTCCTCCGGCACACCTCGGCTTGGCAGCATTGTGCGGGCTCTCCGCCCACCGTGTAGCAGTTGTTTTCCTGCGTCCAGGCTATGTCGACTCCGCAGTGTGTCAGCAACATCCACTCTGCGCCTCCGGGTTAGCTGGATGCACGCCAGCTCCTTTCCCCTCCCAGGTAAGGGCTACGTCCTGTATATGCCAGTCTCTAAATGAAGGAACTCCATTCGATTGGTCCTGTGGCTTCTTCTTTAAGGAGGGGTCAACAACCAAGTCAAACATGTGTTAGTGCCTTGTGACATTAATACCATCATCTGCTCTCATGTATGCAGAAAATGCATGGGCCATTGGGGTTAAGGGGTTAAGGGAGATGTTACAACCTTGTTTGACTGGGAGTCCTTGTCCACTAAGGGGGAGCCACTCCCAGGGAGGGAGGTTTTTACATAGCAGGCTCACCTCGCTAGTCTCACAAGGTGGGGGTCCCCCTTGGGGAGAAGGGACAAATTCCCTGGATTCGTCACAACTCTTAGAAGTTTCCTCATTAAGTAATCCAGGAGTCTGAGATGGAGGCTGTTTGCATAGTCTAGTTTGGATAATAGTATAGAAATTATGGCTGTGGCTCTGTCGGTGAACTTTAAGTAAGCTAAGATGCGGTGTTGCATGCACAGCTGGTAAAACTTGCTTTTAACAAGGGCTTTGACCTATGGACCAAGAGTGAGGGCGTTGCCCATTGTTTTTCTGAGATATCTTACTGTATTTGATGGGTTGTGGTCAAAGGTCCATCTTGTCAGGCCAAGAGATTGTGATGGAGTTAGAACCTGTAGGATTACAGAGCATCTGTTCTGTTTTGTTAAGGTTGAATTTTAGTCTGTTTGCTTTCATCCATGCATCCACCTGTGCAAGGCAGTTTTTAATGCCTGGGGCGTTTGGTGATGGGTGGTTCACAAATGTATAGATTACTAGCAGGTGTACCCGTGCTTTGCACAGTAATTCCTAGGGCTGAAGCATATAAGCTTGAAGTGCCTGTACGTGTACGCCTGACGGATGTAAGCATTGTATTGTTGAGATGGCATACATTGATCAACTTCCGTGGAAATGAAGTACCTGTAATTCTTATGCGAGGTTTGCCACGATGTGACGGACAACCTCATTGCGAACACTATTGAAGAGACATGCACCCGTCACCCGCATTATTACAAAAGCACCGTTTTTGTGTCACCCACATGACTTCAAAAGTGAGTGACGTTAATGTCAGCTAGAAGGCTGATAGTGTGGAAAGTTAAGGAGAAATTAACTGCTGAAATGTACGCGGAACTACGGCACGAAGAGCCATGTGGCAGGGGTAAGCATTGGGATAATTTATATTTTATACTTTTCACATTGTCTACAGCATGGAACCTATCCAAATGCCAAATTTCAGGTTTGTGGCATGCTGGGAAGTATGCTGAACAACACACACACACCACACATACACATCCCCCACAGACCCCCCACAGGCACCACACACACACCACAAACACCCCCTCACACAAACACCCCCCACACACACACCACACACACACACCCACAGACCGCATCCAAAAGAAAAAAAATAGAAAAATGTATATCTTATACTTTTTACATTGTCTACAACATGGAACCTACTGACATGCCTACTCTCCCGGTATCACTTTTCTGTCTCTCACGTTCTCTCCTGACCCTCTTCTACACTGGTCTCAAGAGATATTCTCTTCTCGCTATACTAATGTCCCTCCGATCTTTGATCTTACTTTCCTTCTCACTCCTGTTCTTACTATCGCTCTCACCTCAAACTACCCCTCTACGTCTACCTCTACTGTTACCGTCTCTTCCCTCCTTGTCTCCACTCTACTTCCTTGCTTCTTGCGATTCTTCTTGTTGTGCTCTGTCTCTACTCTTACCACTAGCTACTCCTATTCTCCCACTCCCTTTTACTACTACCGCTGTTCGGCTACCACTATCTCTCGCCTCCTCTACTACCTCTCTACTCAAACTCCCACTCATTAACACTTACAACCGTCCACTACTACCAACTACCATCTCTTACTCTCACCACCACTCTACTACTCACACAATACTACCCCCTCTGCCACCACTACCGCCATGCTACTCCTACTTTACTTCTATTCCTCACATTCTCCACTTGCTCACTCTCAAATACTCCACAGACCCCCACCTCCAATAGCTTCCGCAGTCTGTTTGCTTTCGCCTCCTCTGGTCTCTCGAGCATCCTCCATGAACTCCTGTCCTCACCAAACCAAGCATTCACACATACCTATCCCAACCACTCCCAGAATTGGCCACTTACCTTATCCAATCACCTGTCTTCAGGGGGTGTGACAGGGGAAGCACATGGGAGGGCTAGAGGGCTTGTAAGCCCCACCCCTTTCCAACATGGACCCTGAGGGGGTCCAGGAGCATTGAATATGGAAGTCCTCCATGGGGGCCTTTTAATATAATATAATCCCTGGAGGGTTAGTGGAGGTTCTTATTTGCGCAGGCTAAGCAGACAAGGTTTGCCGGTGTTGTAGTTGGGGGGGGGGGGGGGGGGGGGCGGGGTGCCACGTATAACATTCACGTCCTGCGGCCGATGTTGCCACGCTCGTGGAACGCCTTGTTTTTTTTTTGTGGCCCGCAGCTCTGTGCGGTCTGTTGCAGCATCCCTTGGCTGCTAGCATCTTCTCCTGCTGCAGCGCCACAGTCAAAGGTAAGGAGGGTCTGAGAGCGGGCCTGCCCAAATGGCGGCACCGGGGAAGGGTGTTGAGGGTCTGACTACCTACCCCCTTGACACGGGGCCACAACGCTGCACCTGTCGCATACAAAAGATCTGCGATAATATGGGTAAAGAAAGGGGAGAGGAAGAACCTTAAAGGAAAGCTTTTTGGAGTTTCTACAACAACCTATTCCAGGAAGCAGAAGTAAACAAGGAACTCCAAGAAAAATACTTATATTGAATAAACTTGCCTAATCTATCTGAAGGCAATAGAAGTTGCTCCGAATAGCCCATAGAGAATATGGAGGAATTAGAGGCAATCAGGGGTTGAAGTCTGGGAAAAGCCCAGGTCCTGAAGGTAGGAAAGCAGCGTTTCATTAAAAAAAAGGCCCCATTCACAGTGCCTCTACTAAGATTCATGGAATTCATTTTGAGAAGGTAAACAACTTGCCAAATGTATGTGAGCGGCCCAAATAGCATGCATCCCCAAAATAGGGAAGGACTTGGCTAGATGCGCCTCCTATAGACCAATTTCCCTCCCAAATCTGGATATAAAAATATATATTAAAGTAATAGCAAATTAATAGAGGCCAGCCAGGATTTAAAAAAAAATAGTGCCAGAAGCTCCAACATTCGAAGAGTGTTAAAAATGTGTATTTATTTATTTAAACTTTTGTAATGCGCCCCATGCTTGAGGGCCTCGGGGTGCACATAAAAGACGAACAACACAAGCACATAAGAAGGACCAGTTTGTTGGAGGGATTTGTGATGAGCCCTCAGTCAAAGGGGAGGTTGATGAGGGTTTGGTTAATGAAGAGGACTCAATCAGGGGAAGGTTTAAGAGCATTCCAGGCCATGGGCCCTTGTACTTCAAAACAAGATTCCCCTCCCCCCCCCCCCGCCTTTACCAGCCTGAACCTAGGTAGACCGAGCCAGCAGAGGTCCTGTCCCTTCTCAATCATTCGACAGGGTAGATTAGATATTTCTGGGAAAAGTACTGAGCAAATTTGGATTGTGGCCCTACATGAGAAATATGATTATTGCAAGCGATCAATCCCTACTACCGAGAATAAATGTGAATGGGAGTTTTACAGACCCACTAACTGTGGAGGGGAGCAAGACAGGGATGTGCTAATTATGGAACCATTTGCAGAAAGAATAAGAAACAACAAATACATATCAGGTGTAAAAGTGCGTGCACAGAACATAACATTAATCTTTTCGCTGATGATGTTATTCTGTCAGTAATCAACCCAATTAAATAAAGGAATTTGGAAGAAAATTGTTTTCCAATATAAACATAGATAAGTTGGAAATAAAAAATCTCCATTTCCAAAGGACAACAGCAACTAATTGGCACCATTCATGTGGGCAGAAAAATAAGGGCCTTATCAAGAAATTAAAATCACGTTGAGGTTGCACAGTTTTCACAAGCTAACTGATCTATGTGATTCTATGAAAAGGATTTGATCGAAGTAAAATTCATCCAAAAAATGTTTAATGACATTACTTCCTGTGTTCAAAATTTAGTTTCCCCTCCCTGCTGACTTCATAAGTCCCACCAAAATGTACTGGCAACATTATGGGACAAATCTGAACACTTGCTATATGTATGCTTAACTACATTTGAAATGGGTAGCTAGTAAACCTACCCAATTAAATTGTTGGCGATGCACTTGTTTTGCTCTGCAGTTGGAAAACGCACTCTTGCAGGTGGAGTGACATAATTAAAATTATATTTATTGTAACCATTGGCTCAAATAGGGCCATCTTAGATTGGGTTGTTGAAAACCATTTAATATTTGAGTAATAATATGAAGGTGCAGTATTTCATTCACAGCAGGGCTGAAGCTACCCAGGGGAACCCTTTGAATTTTGAGCTTTAGCAACCCGTGTACAGGTCACCCCTGCAGTGACCAGCACAATGGCGTTGCCCCCGTGACTGAAGCTGGGAAGCGGGGAAGGAAGAAAATGCTGGGATGGGTGGTAGGACGAAGAAGAGTTCAGCTGGAAGCCTAAGTGAGGCTCTTGGGAGTGGGGGGTGGGGGGGACAGACCAAAACCCATGAGGGGCGAGTAAATGAGGTGCAGTAGGACCACTTAGAGTTGGAGAGTGATATGCTCTGCCCCATCTATTCCCAGCTGGGCAAAGCACTGAGATTGTTCATATCGAGTTGGCTGGATGTGCACGTATATTGGACAATTCTAGAGATGTCAGCATTGAAATTATAATTGTTTATTTGTAAAGTGCTTATACACAAGTTAAGTGCTTCAAAGCGCTACAAGGTGGGAAGTGAACAAGGGGATATAGTTGTCATTCTTAGGCCTTGAAGATTCCGAATGATCTAAACAATAACTAGCATATTAGGCCATTGGCATTTGTACTGATATAAGGGTGTGAGAACAGATTTGGGAGAGGGGGCTGTGGGAGAGGGAGACGGACATACAAAGACAAAAAAGGTTGGTCATCAGTGCGCCTATGGACGAGTATTTCAGGCACAACCAAGCTAGGGAGGGAGACAAAGGAGGATAGGACAGACAAACCTGCTAGGCCTAGTATATTCAAAGTTGTGCAAGTGTGCAAACAGGGAGTGCCAGGGAGGGCGAGGGGGACAAGTGCACCCAGTCCAGCAGCGGGCCCGGGTTAAGTGCAGAGTGGTTGCCACTCTCATGGAACGTGTTCCAAGTGCAGTAGTGCAGGCACAGTGTGGATGCCGGGAGGCAAGTGCAGGACCAGGACTGGGGGGGTAGCCTGGGACCTGTGAGGCTCTGGAGAGCAGGAGAGAAGAGAAAGGAGGTTAGCAAGGAAGAGAGAAAGAGGAAGAGAAGAGGAAGGTCTTGAGGAGTTTCTGGAATTTAAGGAGGTCTGGCCCAAGGCAGAGAGAGGCAGGTAGGCTGTTCCAGAGGGAGGTACCTGCAGTGCATAAGGATCTACCCCCAAATCTCTGTTAGGAAAAAGAAGGTTCACCCGCAGAGAGTTGGAGGAGGCTGAGCGGAGGGCTCTGGGAGGAGAGTATTTAGGAAGAGAGCGTTGTAGATAGTAAGGGCCCCGGACCCTGAAACCCTTGTGGACTATGCAGAGGGACTTGAACTTGATCCTTGTAGCCACGGGGAGCCAGTGGAGGGATCTCCGCGCCAGAGAGATGCGGTCCCTGGGCTTGAGGCCAAAGATGCATCTTGCGGTTCTGTTCTGGATACGTTGAAGAGGGTGGATAGTAGAAGTCGGAAGATTGAGGAAGAGACTGTTGCAATAGTCCAGTCTGGAGAGAACCATGGCTCTGGAGACAGTGAGCCTCTGGGGGAAGGTGAGAAAAGGTAGAATACCCCTGAGGAGGTGTGGCTGGTAGTGGGATGTTTTGGAAGTGTCCGAGATGTGAGACGAGAATGAGAAAGTAGAGTCGAAGATTACCCCCAGATTTATTGCCCCACTAGTGTGGGTGAGAGCGCAGGACCAAGGGTCGCAGGCCAGAGTGAAAGTGGGAAAGCAGGAACAGGGGTCCCAATGAGGATGATCTCTGTCTTACTTGCATTAAGGCTGAGATCATTAGAAGAAGACCAGGACTGAATTGCGGACAGTCGGGGGTGAGTGAGGAGGAGAAAGATGCAGAGGATAGCCTGAAAGAGAGCTGTGCGTCATCCGCATAAAACAAAGTTGGAGGTGAAGGCAGAGATCATGTAGGCCAAAGGGGCCATGTAGACATTGAAAAACCTGTAAATTAGACCCATGGGGGACACCACAAGTAGAGAGAGAGTGATAGCGGAGAGATAGGACACAAGTTCTACCTGGGAAGGACAGTCGGAGAGAAAGGATGCTAGCCACGGCAGGGCCTGATCAGTGATGCCCAGGGTCTCATGGAGACGAGAGATCAGGATGTTGTGGTTTACTGTATCGAAAGCAGAGGAGAGGTCAAGATGAATGAGGACAGAGAGTTCGAGTCAAGGTTTGAGAGCAGATCTTCACGGGTGTTCACAAGAGCAGTTTCCATGTCTCTGGATGCTCTAAAGCTGATAGTCAGGGAGACAGCCAACAGATTCAGTGTGGAGGGTAAGCTGAGGGATAGCCAACTTCTCCAGGAGTTTGCCAGGAAAGGAGTGATGGAGAACGCGCGATAGTTTGCCAGAATAGTGAGGTTGGCAGAGGGGTTTCTTAGCAGAGGGTGCACAAGAGAATGCTTGAGAGAAGTGGGGAAAACTCCAGTGGCGAAGGAGAGGTTGCAGAGGTCTGCCCAGGCTGGAGTTAGAGAGTCAATGTTGTCCGTGATGGTTTTGGAGGGGAAGGGGTCTACCTGTTTGGAAGATGCTTTCATAGACCCGACTTGTCTAGAGACCTCCTCTGGTGTGACATGGGATCAGGAGGAGAGGAGAGGCGTAGTGGTGGTGGTGGCCGAAGAGGGCCTAAGAGATGATGGTGTACGAGTGTGTGCGGAGAAGAGAGAAGACAGGATGTCCTGTGTTTTGTTGGTGAAGTGTGCAGCCCGGGCTGAGCAAAGGGCATGGATGAGTGCAGAAGAGGACGAGGCTGCAGACGGATTGGCCAGTTCCTTACAGACTTTGAAAGGTTTGGCTGTGTTGTTGCAGACATGCAGGCTTGAATATGGACTCTTTGCTTGGACCGGATGCAGAGTCTATATTGCCTCTGCAGAAGACGGTCTGCAGAAGACGGCAGGCCAGATTGTCAGAGGGTGCGCCTGAAGATCCCCATTTCCGTCCCACTGCCCCACGCTTGCGTTTAAGGTCAGCCAGGTCATAGTTGTACAAAGAGTTGCATTTTTTTTGGCAGGCTTCAGTCGGACCCACATGACGGGGGCAATGATGTCGAGAGTATTGGAGATGGAAAGGTGAAAGTTAGAGAGGGCTGTATCAGAGTGGGAGTCAGCCGCAAGCGTATGTGGAGGAGAGTAGGTTGAGGCAAAGGCAGCCACTGACACTTTTTTTATATGGGTCGGATGACCTTGAAGGTTCGAGGCAGTGCAGGGTGTGCCACTGCTAGAGGAGACAAAAGCTTCAAGTGAGGAGAGAAGAGAGTGGTCAGTCCATGAGAGTGGGGTAGTGAGAGGGATAGAGAGAGGGATGTCTGTGGAGATAAGAGCATACAAGGTGTGGCCAGCAGTGTGCGTCGGACCAGAGGGTAAAATGGAGAGAGCAAGCGAGTCGCATAGGTTGTGGAAAGCTCCTGAAGAGTCAAGACGGATGTTAAGATCCCCCAGAAGGAGGAGTTGGGAGGAGGCGGAAAAGAGAGAAGATGCCAGGTCAGCCCATTCTGGGAGGAAGAGGGTGGACTGGCCTGGTGGCTGATAGAAGGTGGCCAGAGTAAGAGAGCAGACAGGAGACAGAGCGTGCAGACCAGGCATTCGAAGGAGGAATCGGCCTGAGTGGGGATGGTGGAAACGGGAATCCACTCTGGAAAGATTAGGGCAACTCCCCCTCCTGGTCTGTTGAGCCTGGGTTCAGAGAGGATATTGTAGCCTTCAGGGAGAAGAGTGTCAAATCTCGTGATAGAGCTGTCCTTAAACCAGGTCTCAGTGTGGGCAAGAACATCAAGGTCTAGGTGTTCCAGAAGGTGGCAGATGTCAGAAGAGTGCTTGACTGCAGAGCGCGAGTTAAGCGTGGCAACGTGGAGCAGATTGCCATTTTTTTAAAGAATTTAGGTGGGGGCGGCTGCAGGGGACAGAGGTCCCCCACACCCCCCGTAAGCAGCTCTGGTGCCTGAGAGATGGAGGCAAGAGAGCCAGGACAGTGGTAGATGGCAAGGGAGCCAGTGAGGAGGAAGGTGGAACGTTGATAAGGCGATGGAGGAGCCTATCAAAAAGGAGGTTGGGTTGGGGACCCTGTATGTACCAAGACGGTACCATTGCGATAGAGATTTATGATAACCCTGGAGGTCGAGAAGAAGGCAAGAAGGACCTCCCAGCGGGTGCCACCATTGATGTGTGAGGAAGAGTAGAGAGAGCAGAGCGACAAAGGGGATGTCAATGAGTCTCTCTGGCGCAAGCACTGACGTAGGTGTCAGCGATAAGAAGGCCTGGGCTGGAGCCAAGTGTGTCCTTCTTGGGTTTCTTCCTGATAGACTTAGTGACCGTTGATGGATAGGAGATAGAGAAGCAGTTTGAGAAAATAGGAGAGATAGAAAGCGCCATTGTGAGGGGGCACAGAGTGTGGTGCACTTAACCAGGGTGAGCAACTGGGGCACGTGGGAGGAAATTGACAGGGGCGCAAGCTTACAAGGAGTACAGTAGGGATGAAAAAAAGAAATGGGAGCAAAAAAAGGGGGGGGCACAAGGGAGCAAGAAAACAGAGACAATACAGAGAGCAAGGAAGTATGTTAGATTTCTAACTAACAGAACATAATAATGCAAGATGAAAGCACACCTAAAATCGAGTGAGACACAGGTATTACAGCACAGTAGTACAAAGTGAGGGCAGTGTGGTGGGAGCCCAGGAAATGCAAGAGACAATCTAAGAAGGTAGATCATGAAGTACAAGGGGACGCATGTGAAACAGAGCTAGGTCAATGAGAGTGCCTAGAAAGGCAAAGGGTGAGTCCAGAGAGATAAAGTAGGGCACTGAGCAACAGATAACACTCACGTGATGGCAGGAGGGATGCCACAGCATCTGTTTTTTTGCTCATAAACTAATGTATGGTGTAGTTCCTATGTATGTTGAAAGTTTACAGTGAAAGTTAATTGTTCATACAAGCCATTAGTTAAAGTTTTTGGTAGAAACAAGTCTTCTGTTTTAGGAAAATAGTTCACGTTGCAATCTTTTTCTGATAATACAGCGAATTAAAGAGGTTGATGATTCGTCTGCACAGTTTGCTGCCAACTCGAAGAGCCAGTCCATTTCCAGAGGTCTGAGGAAAAGAAAAACACCAGGTATGATCAATAGTTTGTGAAATGTTGATTTTTCTGAACGAGCATCTGGTAGTTGGGTTTTCGTATATATGCTAGGAATATAGTTACCTGTATTTACATTTTCAACATTCATTGTTTCTCCAAAAGGAATGCCTGTATGCTGTTATTGGGAATGAGCCTTTCTTCACAGAAACGGACTCTTTTTTGTTTGTCACCCTGTGGTTCTCTACTGTGCACATGATTCCTCAATTATTTGGTGTGTTCAACAAACAAAGGGGTACATGCTCCAGTAGGAATATATAACTATCTTGAATTGTGTACTGACACTTATTGTATCTCTTCCTTTTGACTGGAAAATCAATGCTCCTCTCTGCAGTCTTTATTTCAAAAAGAGGTAATGGTGGTGGTTGTGTGCCAAGCCCTACGGTGTTTGTTCTGTGCTGCTAACCGTTGTGCTCCTGCCCTCCTCACATACATGGCAGGCACCATACACAGACGGCAACAGGATGACTTCATAGTATGACAAAAAACGTTCTGGCCCAATCAGGAGTCTGAGGCAGGAATTACACAGGCAAAGCACCTCATTTTATTTTGTTGCTTTATTTAAGTGCACATGGTTGAGAACAACCTTTTACACTAATCAACCAGCATAAAACATTACCAAAACATCACGATTCATACAGTTCCTTTTTTTAAACCAATATGCAAATAAAATGGCTATTAAAATATTTTTTCATTTTTTGGCCAGGTGAACCTAATTTAATGTATGACATAATAATTAAAAAAAATTCGATCTAAAAAAACGATGTCACAATTCATTACAATTCGTAAGATATTTTTGGGAACAGATCTTGTGCAGCAGAAACATTTGTGATAAGGGGAACGCTGGGGGGAACATTGGGAATGGTACAAGGATCTTTACAATCCAGAAATGTAGAGCCCCTGAGCCAAACACGGTGCGCAGCTGAGGCCACCACGTATGATTCAGCTTAGAAGAGCATGCTCCAAAATTGGCCTGTTTCATGTTTGGCAACGTTTGCATAGCCTGTAGCATAACAATCACCTGAAATTGAGCAATGCATCAAAATATGCTGTGCAGCTTCAATTTGGTGCCCACATAACCGGCAGAGGCGCTCCCCCAGCAAGATGCCCTGCCAGGCACCCCTAACAGCATGCACAGGTAAGATGTCAAGGTGCAAGTGCATAACAAAACGAATCAGGGCAGAAAAACGCCACTTGATTAGATATTGCTGCGGGCTCGTACTAAAGCCACCCTGATGGATATACCTGGTGTATTTGCGATATTACACCAGGGCGGCCAACCTGAGCGCATCATAGTCCTGACTCCTAGGGGAGAGTTAGCTTAAAAACACGGGGCCTCTTTTTCCGTGCAACATGTTAAAAAGATAGCCTGTCAGTGGGAAAGGACCCCACTTTCCAGTTCTCTGAACCATGTGCTACGAGAGTAGCGTTTCACATGGGACATGGAACAGTGCAACAGGGATTCACTCCTGCCCCCACCAAACCTTATATTCACCCATAGTTTACAGATTGCGATGGTCCACTGAGAAAAGAGTGTTTGGAGGCCTAGTTCCAATCTTAGAACTTCCACTGGGACTGAGCATGGCAGGCCCAGTAAGGACTCTAGGACTTTGGCCTCCAATTTTGGTAACCAACAAATTGCCCTCTTTGGCTAAACCACTAGGGCATATAGAATCCCGGGACAATTGCTCTCTTATAAGCCAATAGCAGGTAAAGGCTACCCCATGTGTCAATCACTTTCCTGATTGCCAACCATTTGGCCCAGTCTTTAGGCACTATGGTATCATATAAATACAGGAACGAAGGGGACACTTTTACCTGGATACCCAAATACCTGTATATGTCTGTATGGGCTAGTTTGGTTTCTCCCAAGTACCAGCTAATTTTGTCACCTCCATATGCCGCCTTAGCAGTAGTAATGATTTTTGTTTTTTCCATATTTATCCGTAGGCCATTCCTTCCAGCATAAATATTTAGCGCATTTAAGGAGTGTTGGAGGCCCGTAGCTGTTCAGTCTAATATGACAATGTCATCGGCGTAGGTGAGGCTGTTTTACAGCCACGTGGCCATAGTATGGGGGATGGTTAAGCGCTGACTTTATTGCGATATCAAGTTCGACCATATATAAATTAAATAATAACAGTGCCAATGCGCACCCTTGCTTTAGACCAACATTTGTCGCAATAGCTTGAGATAACATGCCGTCCTGTGATAATCAAACTTTAACAAATGTTTCATTGTGCAGTTGTTTGATAAAATGGAGGAGCGATGGATCAGTGCCCCATTTGGCCAGCTTCTCCCACAGTTTTATACGGATGACCGTATCGAATGCTGAG
Source organism: Ambystoma mexicanum (assembly GCF_040938575.1). Taxonomy (NCBI): domain Eukaryota; kingdom Metazoa; phylum Chordata; class Amphibia; order Caudata; family Ambystomatidae; genus Ambystoma; species Ambystoma mexicanum. The sequence goes on along the minus strand of NC_090927.1, from coordinate 465,337,879 downwards.
CTAAAATCCACAAAGCAAGCATATAACGACGTTCCGGGGTAAATGAACACATCTGAGCTTAACGTTAAAAAGACCCTTAATGGGTGTTGAGTGCCAAAGCCCTTTCTAAAACCAAAGGGATGCTTGCTTAGTAATTGGTTCGTGTGTGACTGGGATGAGAGCATATCAAGCAAAATAGTAGCAAGTATTTTGAGCTGCAGTCTAACATTGCAAAGAGTCTGTAGGAGCCAGGCTCGCCCTGGGGCCATGTTTAAACACTGGGATTAGAATAGAATTCCGCCGGGAATTTGGTCTATGACCCGTTGTACAAATATAAAGGAGAACTTTTAAGAGAGCAGCGCATATTAATGGCTCTTTTTTTAAGACAATATTGCAAAGTCCATCATGATATGATACATAGCCCGCGAGGGCTTAGCTTTCATTATCGCCTTCAAATGTGTGTCTTTAACATGGAGCCAAACAGCAGAGCCCTCCAACGAGGTGGCCGTGTCACTGGCCGTTGGTACGTTGCAGACCAGGAAACACATTTTAATATACCTCATTCACTATGGGACTTACTTCTGAAGCCATTGGGCCTGATCTAATAGAACAAATCATATACCAAAACGTTTTTGTGTCGTGTATGCTAATAATCGTGTTTATGAGCTTCCATTTAGCTGTGGTATCCTTCAATCGGCATTGCTGTAGCCACAGTTTGTATCCAGTTTTCATCTTGGCAAGCCTGTTCTTAATTTCTGCACAAGGCAACAGCCTACATCTCTTGATGCTGTGAACCTCTGTTTGCCATCCGTTTTTTTTTGTTGGCAAAAGCCGCATCAAGAGGAACCCAGGGCTTAGTTCCTTTCACTCTATCAACCCCATGACAATTGTCATGCACCATTAATGTAGTAACCATGTGATTTAAATCCCATGAGCATTTCCTTTATTTTTTTTAAATTATTGATTTATAATATATACAATACATAGAATACATCAGCAACAAGCAATATTACAGTAACACAATGTACAAACCAAAAATTAAAAAAGTCATTAAAAACGTTCCAGATCTTCTCATATGATGTCAATTTGCCTTTCAGTTTATATATTAACTTCTCAGTCCTTGACAGGCCATGCATTTCCTGTATCCACTCCTCGAAGGAAGGAGGGACCCGCCCTTTCCAACCACGGAGAATCATCCTCTTGGCCACAATGAATGCACGGAAAATCCACTTTTTGTGGGCCGAGCTGACATCATCCAATCCAGAATCATCACCCAAGATCACCGTCCTAAAATCTAGGGCAGGCCTTCCTCCAACAATCCTGACACACACATCACAAACCTCACTCCAAAAATGTCTGACCCTCACACAACTCCACAACATGTGTTCCAATGACCCAACTGCCTGAACGCAACCCCAACAGTCAGTACTGTCAGACATGCCTCTTTTATGAAGTGTTTCAGGACACCAATACACACGATTCAGAATTTTGATTTGTCGGGACCGTTCACTAAGATTCAGCGAACACAAAGACATTACCACACATACTCTGCCAATCATCCATATCAATCTCTGAACCAATCCTCACTCCAAACTCTCTGTAAATTGTCACTATTCCGATAATGTGATACAATGAGTTTGTAAGGTCTACTGGCCCGACCACGACTCTTCTCATTGGAATCAGTCAAAAAAGCACTCACATCCAAGGAGTCGGACCAGTCCACTTCACCCACAGCCTTCTTTAGGCGTCTATAAGCAGAGTCTGATAAACCATCAAAATTCCATCTCTCTCTCAGCTCAGCAGCCGTCAACCACCGGTCTTCATTCCCCAAATCAGAGACCAATCAGGCCAGAAAATTGTCCTTGAATTATCTCTAATCCCAGGATTCAGCCAAATAGAGGCACTCCTACACTTAAATGCGTCCCGACCCAGCAATGACAAAACTACACTCCACAAATTGCGCAAAAATGACGTTGCCAACAAATTACCACCCGGAACCTTTGTATTAGTGGTCAACAAGGCTTCCGGACCCAGCGGCCCATAGGCACTCGACTCCGCCACCGCCCACCTGTCCAAGTCACCTGTCAAAAATGGAACAAAAGAATGAGCAGAAAAGGCCAAATGGCAGGCCCGAAAATTCGGTACTCCCAATCCACCTAAATGAACAGGAAGCTGCAACTTCCAAAGACTAAGCCTTGGAGGTTTTTTGTCCCACAAAAATTCCTGAACCAGACGGTCTAAATTATTCCAATAACAGCTCTTAATTTTCAAAGGAAGCATGCTAGATACAAAGTTGATCTTGGGTGTTGTATTCATTTTCAGGGCATTGACTTTACCCCATAGAGAAAGATTAAGCAACGACCACCTTTCTAGATCCAACTTACAATCCCGCACAACCACTCTCATGTTCTCGTCAACCATCCTGGATAGAGGATACGTCAACCACACCCCCAGATAACACAAGCGTACATCACACCAAGTAAACTCCAGCCCAGTAACCAGAGTCTTATCACATCTATTCGTCAGAGGCAACACTTCAGACTTCAATCGGTTAATTTTGTAGCCTGAGCAATCATGAAAATCGGACAAAAGCCTCATCAAATAGGGTAAGGACACATGCAAATCCCTCAGCACCAACAGGAGGTTGTCCACATAAAGCCAAGCCTTCTGTACAACACCCCAACAAGCAACACCCTTCAAATTTGGTTCATTTTTGATGCTAATGGCAAGAGGTTCAATTGCTAAAATGAATAACATAGGAGAAAAAGGGCAACCTTGACGCGTGCCTCGCTCCAAAAAAGGTTCTGAAACTACCCCATTGGTCTTAACGTCAGCCGTTGGTCTGGCATACAGAAGAGCAACCCAAGAAATGAAATCCTCATCCAAATTCATCTTCCTCAGCACAGAGTACAAGTAATCCCAACTAACTCTGTCGAAAGCTTTCTCCGCATCAAGGGAAAGGACCGCGGCGTCACAGTCTATCCTGTCCGCCATTTCCATCGTAAGCAACAACCTTCTGATATTACTTGACGTACGCCGATTTTTCATGAACCCCGATTGTTCCTCATCAATCAAAGCAGGCAAAAACCGTGCTAGGCGCATAGCTAGAACCTTGGCAAGAATCTTGTTATCTGTATTGATAAGGCTGATTGGGCGATAACTAGCCGGATGATGACAGTCCTTACCTTTTTTCAAAAAGACCAAAATAGACGCATGGTTAGTACTTTTAGGCAACAAGCCGATCAGTTTGCTGGAAACAAACATATCTCTCAAGAGCTCTAAGGCCGAGTTCGGGAGGATCCTATAAAACTCACAAGGTAGGCCGTCTGGGCCCGGGGATCTACCCACATTCAGCCCAGAAATTGCACTTTTGATCTCATCCATCGTTATCATATCACCAAGAAAATCACGGTCAGTACCTTGAACCCTAGGCAAATTCAAATTACCATAGAAATCTTCACCTCTTCCAGTTATATTAGCCTCATTGCTATACAGATTCTCGTAGAAGTCACGAAAAATCAAGTTAATTTTATTGGGATCAAAAGTAATTCTACCCTCCTTGTCAACCATAGAAGCAATCGCTGATTCTGAACTCCTTTTCTTCAACCGGTATGCCAGCCATCTGTCACAACGTTCTCCCTTTTCAAAATAAGCACATTAAGAATAAAACAATCCATGCTCCGCCCTCAGCGACCAAAAGTCTTCCATTTCTTTTTTAAGTTTTTTCAAAGAAGCCAATTTCATGGAGTCAGTTGGATCAAGTATGAGATCCCGAGAGATCTCACCAATACGTAAATCAAGATCACGCCTCTTACTTTCCTCCTTTTTCCGTTTACCACAAGACAGCCCCAAACAAACACCAAGCATGCAGCATTTAAAGGCTTCCCACGTGTTTGCCACACTGACCTCTTCCGAGCGATTCTCCATAACAAAATAGTTTGCGTCAACAATCCGCTCCAAAATATCATCATCCAATAAGATAGAAGTGTTCATCTTCCAAGAGAAACTTCTTTTACACTGAAATTTAAGTCTCAAATGCATCTCAACGGGGGCATGATCACTCAATAAAATATTACCAATACCATTTGAGACCACACATTCCGATACATTCCAACCAGTAAAAATCGTGTCCAATCTAGAAAACACACCATGCGCACTAGAGAAGACGAACAAAGGATCCCTGACCTGGGTTAGGATTTCAGAGAAAGACACGAGAAATACATATTATAAAAGATCTGGCAATAAAAACCTACCAGAGTAAAGTTAATATTAAAATAAACCGGCGGCATGTTAGAGGCTGTCAGTAAAAGTGGTAGCCTCGAACAATGGGAAAATCCCATAGGAAAATATTCGCGGTCGAATATTTACGGTAGTAACCACTGCCACCAGCCAGAAACTTTGGAGAGAGGGACTGGACGGTACCCCCTCAAAAATGAACACCAGGGAAAAACTATTAACCCTTTCCAGTACTTCCATAGTAAGATGGGTTGTACTGGTTTTGTTCATAAATATTGACGAGTAAAGTCAATGGGGACTTTACATGCCCTGGGAGACAGTAGTCAGTCCCAGGGTATCGAGTCTGTTTGGGGGGTCACTATGACACCCCTGTGTTAATGCACTGAGAGTGCTGTGTAAGACACATGTAAAAAGATACCGATGAGGGTGAGAAAAACCCCATAGACCATAAGCACACAAGATAGCCTAAAACACACATCAGCAACATGTCTAAGAGTGGGGAAAAAAGAGTCTCACTCTTAGCAGGAGAAAAAAATAAACCCTTCAAATCCAGCAAAGCTGCTGGGGGACTCTGTAGGTAAGGGAAATTAGCCTTGGAAGAGAATTCTCCCTAGCAGCAGTTCTAGCTGACATGATTTCCATGGTTTTAAATGGATTGTCTGAGCCTCAAAGTTGGCCCTGAACAATGGACCCGGGAACATCTTCAGGTAATCTGGAAGGTTACCCCCCTCATCCAGATTCTTTCACTAAATTGTAAAAGAATTTGTACTCGTTTGCCTCGTCATTTGTGGTTATCCAGTCTAGGGTCTGCAGCTTCTTGGCCTTCCCTGGGTTCCGGCAAAGGTCTTCCACTGAGACACCTATGTAGTGTAATCTGGTTTTGCTGTCTGCTTCCTGCGTAGCAAGGTCACTTCCATCTTCCTTCAACAGCTCTGATCTTATGATGGACAGGATTGGGGGTGAGTTCTTGTCCATACATCTACCAACAAAGATTTCCAATTGTCTGCTGCTTTCAGTGAGCCCAACCGAGCTCGTCTCTGATTACCTGGATTGGTACTGTTCTTGGGAGACCCAGGACACGTTTCCAGAAGGTCCCCCCCAAAAGAGCCCAGTGCTTTTTAGGAAACCCAAGCAGAGCCTATGCTCCATAAATTAGCACTGGGACCACCTTTGCCTTGTAGAATTCCAGCAGTAGGGTGATGTAATACCGACAGTATCTGCGCTTCACAATCAGAGCCTGGCTTGACAAGGTGATAACTTTCCCCTTTAGCGCTAGTCAAGTGTGTTTTTCCACCATGCTGCTGGAGATGTGGACCCCTAGATATTTAAAGGAGTTCATGACATTAATCTCCTCAGACTCCAAAAACCTTCTGAATGTGCTTTTCCTCGCAGGCTGTCCCTTCTTTATTATTAGGATTTTTGTTTGTGTTGATCTGAAGGTCGTTTTTCAAAGCCGTTAGTTGTCTCTGCAGACCGATGGCGGTTTGGTCTAGGAGAACTAAGTCGTCTGCATACAACAGACTGGAGACATTTACCCCTGCAACTGACCGAAAGCATCTGATTTTTTTCTGCGAATCCAGCCAGATCAGAGATGTAGAAGTTGAAGAGGGCCAGGGCCAAGGGACACACCTCCTTGACTCCTCTCTTGGTTGGGACGGCCTCACTTAGTCATCCCTTGACTTTTAGACATATTCTGAACGTGGTATGTATGTAGAAAGATCTTAGTTGGGCCACAAGGTCTTCCGGACATCCTGAAGTGGCCATCTTGCTCCATAGCTGCGCCCTGTTTATGCTGTCAAAGGCTTTTTTGAAATCCACAAAGGCCAAGTAAAGTTTGCCTTTTTGTCTGATTGTTTTGTCCTTCATGACTGATAATAGGCCCCAGGCCTTTGACAAATCCGTTCTGAAAGACGTCATTACAGCCCATGCTGCTCGACCATTTGTTCAGTCTTTTTAATAGTAGGGCTGTGTAGACTTTTCCCAGGACATCCAGAAAGCGATGGGCCGATAGCTTTTGGGGTCCTGTCTGTTACCACTCTTTTTTAATTTCTTTTTTAAACTCTCTTTATTGGTTTTACATCATATGAAACTTTACGAACGTTCCACCCTCCATGCTCCTCCACCCAGCGTCTCCCCTTCCACTCTTTTTAAAACATTTTGTATTTGTGTTTTCATGGTTGCCAGCAATAAATAAACATTCCCCCCCCCCCCCTGGTTCGCAGTCAGTGTGATCTGGTCTGGCTCCTGCCATCCCCTCTCCTGCACGCAGGGTCTGAAATGTCATTCCTTCAAGTGATTCCCTTAACCCAAATATATCCCCCTTTCCCCTCCCCAACACTTCACTCCCCAGTTCCCCAGTAATCGATGTCTCATGGTGGTTTCAGATCGTTGGATTTAAACAGATCATTCAATAGCTGGCTTCACTATACTGTAACCTCGGATCCCTCTGTGTCAGTAGCCCTCTCCTGTAGTATCGTCATTTCAGCTATCCCCCCATCTACGGGCATCTGCTAGCCGTTCGGCGAATGTCGGGCCCTGTGGCTGTTTCCATGCAATAGCCACTTGTCGTTTAGCCAACAATAGTAGGAACCTTATCATTTTGTTCTGTGATTTGTGCTTCTTCCCCCTGGGAGAATCCCCCAGATGCATATTTATCACCTTATTCCGATAGAGCGTGATAACCCCACAGCCCCAGATCATGTCCCAGAATCCTGCAGGTCCCCTGCCACACCTGGGGCATTCGTCTCATAGGTGTCATTGTTCATTGCCCTCAATTTGGTTTGGAGTTGGGTCCTGTGCATAATATTAAACTGGATCAATTTAAAACGAGCATTTCGTGAAACTTTTCGGACTGATTGCCTTACAGCTTCCCATTCCTTGTCCTGGATCTGGTGCCCCATATCATTCTTCCATTTCTCCTTCACCTTCAGTGCTACTGTAGGGTCCCCATCTCGTATAGCTTTATAGATACATGAGGTCCTAGCTGTGCCTCCCGTTTGATCCAACAGTACCCTTAGCAGCGGGCTTGTTTCCGGTTCTTCCGGAATTCTTTCCCATAACTTTGCTACTCTACGGACTACAGCCCCGTATGCCAAGAATAGACCCTTTGGGAGATCAAACTTTGTGGACCATTCAACAAAGGTCGGTGACTGGCCCCCTTCGAACAAATCTCCAACCTTCTCACAGCCTCTTTCTCATAGAAGCTGCCAACCCTATTGCCTGTCGTAATTGCTGATCTACCCCTCAAGGGAGGTTTCCATCATAGATCCCTCCCAGCCCCTTCTCCCGAACATATTTCTTCCACGTCTCCCTAATCGCCCTAAAGACTATCGAAGAGCCCTTATTCTCTGTGGGGTTCCACAGCAGCTGTACACCCTTCGTATGTGATGGCAATTTTCCTAGTAGTCCCCTTAGTGTTCCCGACCCTGGGTGTCCCCAATCCAGCACTGACTGTATATATTGTATGAGAAATATTTCTCATAGTCTGGGAGGGCTAACCCACCCTCTATTCTAATTTGCGTAGCGTTGCTGGGGACACTCTCTTTCTCCCCGTGTTCCTTAACAGTTCCCCAATTTGCCATCTCTAGGATCTTAAAAAATATCCTTTTCACTACATACGGTATATTCGTAAAGAAGTAAAAGCAACCTTGGTAAATGACCATTTTACATAACGCCACTTTACCCATCAGGGAAAGTGGATGATCCTTCCAGAATTGTATGGCGTCCCCTATCCTCGAGAGCGCCCTGCCAGTATTGTATGTAAAAGTTTCCTCCATCTCGTGAAATATCTGTATTCCTAAATATTTAAACAATTCCACCTTCCATTTTATCCCTACTGCTGGTAGGTCTTATACGTTACATTCCCGAAGCACTCCCAGAGGGAACTAAACTGATTTTCCCTTATTAATGCGGAAGCCGGACATGTGGCGGAAATTCTTTAGGATCTCCAGTAATGTTGGCAAGTTTTCCCGTGGATTTGAGACATATAGTAGGAGATAATCTGCATATAACGAGACTACATGTTGGACCCCTCCGACCGCTATACCCACCTTCGCCGTCTCCTGCCGTAGAAACTCTGCTATCGTTTCCAGAGCTGGAGCGAACAGTATCGGAGAGGCCACGCAGCCCTGGCGAGTCCCTCTGCCTAGGTCTCTCTGCCTAGTTCCCACTTTCCAGATACCCAATCATTCGTTCTCACCATTGCCAGCGGTCTGTTGTATAGCAGGGCCAGCCACTTGCACATGACCTCCCGAGACCCAAATTTCCTCAACACCTGGAATAGCCACTTGCACTCCAGCGAGTCAAACGCTTTCATGGCATCGAAGGAGGCCACCGCCAGTGGCTGTTTATACGCCTTGACATGTTCCATGACATGATGGAGGCGGGCAAGGTTAGCAGTTGTATCTCTACCCCTGATAAATCCACATTCCTCCAAATGGACCAACTGTGGCGCTACTCTCGCTAGTCTGGCTGCCAGTAACTTGCCCAGAATGTTCCTGTCAACGTTCAGTAGAGATATAGGGCGATATGACATGCAGTCTAGTGGATCCTTCCCTTCCTTCAAGATTACCGTTATTATAGCTTCCCTCATGGACTTTGGGAGGATTCCCTTCTCGAATGCCTCGTCAAATATCTTTTTGAGCCGTGGGACCAAAAGGTCTACAAAACTCTAGTAAAATTCGATGGGGGGTCCGTCACTACCAGGGGAACGTGTCCTTCCTCATGGTGCATATTGCCCATCTAATATCACTCTCCTCTTTTGGGGCCTCCAATTCCTCCCAAATATCTTCCCCTAATTTTGGTAGCCATATCATGTCCATCAAGTCTTCCCCATCAATATCCACGTACCCATTCTTGCTCATATATAAGGCCTCATAGAATTCCCCATTAATCCGCTCCTGGGTATGCACCGCTTCCCCCAGTTTAGTTCTAATCTGGGTTATCCCCTTTCTCAGGCTTTCCCTGTTTATTAACCAGGCCAGTAATTTCCCTGCCTTATCCCCCTCCCCATGTAGTCAGGTGACCCGTTTACTATTATCGAAGAGTGTCAGATCCGCCAGTGTTTTTCAATAGCGCTCTAGGCATATTTCCAGTCTCTCCCAACTGGGTGCCTTCCCCTGCCTTCATGTCCAGCTCCTCCACATGCCCCTCCAACTGGCGCAGCGCCTCCTGCAATCTTTTCCTCACTCCCACCGTAGTCGAGAGGCACAACCCCCTTATGTTTGCCTTAAATGCCTCCCAGCGTATTCCCAATGAGCCCACCGACCCCTCATTTAGTTCAAAATAGGTTTCGAACACCCTTATGCAACTCGCCCGTAAACGCCCCATTCCTTAGTGTGTCCACTTGCATGTGCCATAGCCGCCCGGGGGATCTCTTACCTCTCTACTAATGTGACCACTAGGGGTGAGTGATCCGAGAGGGTACGCCCTAGGTATTCTGGGTTCTCAAACTGGCGATAGTATTCCCTCTCCGTGAAGAAATAGTCCAGACGTAAATATGACCCATGCACCCCTGAGTAGTTGGAGAACCCCTTTTCTTCGCCATGTTTCTCCCTCCACAACTCCACCAGATCAAGATCTTCCATCACCCTGTGAAGGGACGCCAACATGTGTTTCTTGCCAGGTTCTTTCCCTCCCGTCCCATCTAGCGAGGCATCTAGTTGGCAATTAAAGTCCCCTCTCCATAGAATCAATCCTCCTCTGTAAGCTTCAACCATATGGAGGACCGACAGGAAATACTCCTTATAATCCAATGTTCGGTGCATAAGAATTCACTAGGCAAATCAGGTTTTCTTCCCACATGCCCACCACCATCACTGTATACCCCACCTCGTCCCTCACGACCCCCTCCTCCCATAAAGGGACCCCCTTCGCCACCCAGATTAACACTCCTCTCGTGTGGGTCAAATAAGACGTTCCGAGCAGCTGTCCCTCCACACCCCCCCAGGGTCTCCAGATCCACTCTTGCCATGTGTGTCTCCTGTATCAGAGACACTGGAATCCCATGCCGTCTCAGAAATTCCCGACGCATCGTCTCTTCTGTCTAGATCCTAGCCCCCGAACGTTCCAAATACCTATTCTCAATCCGCCCCGTTCCCCCATCTCATCAACCAATAGATCTGTCCCAACCCTCTGCTCTGAGGCATCCTCTTTTTAATCCGTAGATTCCATCCCCTCACCTTGCCCCTATTCTGGCAGCGTGCCCCACCACTTTTGGTAGTTGTCCCTGCCATTTTCCCTTGTCCCAGACCTACATATTTACCCCCAGTGATACCCCACCCCAATTTGGTATCGGCAACTCCAACTGCTCCCCCTCCACCCCCCCTCCCCTCCCAGCCTCCCTTTCCTCCTCTTCCGCTCAAATGCCCTCCTCCTACCCCCTTTCCCTTCTCCTCCCTGTGTCCCATCCAGCCCCCCATAACCTCCTCCCACCACTCCCTGTACTCACGAACTTAAATCTGAGACCATTTGGCCGGTCCATCCCACTGCCTCTTCCTTCCCGGTGGACCTCAACCAGAGGCGTCAAAACAGAGGGAAACTCTCGTCATCTCCCGCCCGCCATTTCCAAGTCCTACCTTATCCCTACTTTCGTATTTAAGTGTACCACATAGTCATCAGCCATCCCTTCCCCCTACCCCTTCCTGAACACTGCAGATTCTTATTTTTCCTCAGTTCCTGCTTGTGATTGTGCTTCCTCCGGCCCCCTCCCGGTTTCTGGCTGACCTCCGCCTGTATTGGCTTCTACCCAGTCCCACACCTCCTTCGGGGACCCAAACCACCATGATTTCCCCTTTTGAAATAGCTTTCATTTTTGCTGGGTAAATAACATCATGTATTTTATGTCTAGTTCTCTGAGCAGTCGTCGCACTGCGTCGTAAGTTCTCCTATAACGCTGCACCCCCAAAGTGAAATCCGGGAAGATAGTTTTGTGCTCCCGTTCTCATAATACCCTGCTCTGCGGGCGTCTTACAATATAGTGTCCCGGTCCCGAAAATGTATGATCTTCGCTACTATTGCTCTCTGTGGGGCACCCGGAGGTGGGGCTCTGCCCGGTACCCTGTGAGCCCTTTTGACCGTGAAAAACTGTGACAAGCCCTTTAGCTTTAGCATTTTCAGGATCAGGTTTTCCACGAAGAGTTCTGTACTGGGTCCTTCCTCCCTTTCCGGGACCCCGATCAAGCGAATGTTACAGCGTTGGGAGTGTCCTTCCGCATCCTCCTCTCTTACTTCCAGGTTCCTGGTCGCCCCCACCAGACCTGCCACCTGGCTTTTCAATCGTTGAACATCGTCCTCCACCGTACTGACTCGCTGCTCCACCTCCGTTACCCGTTCTCAGACCTTGCGTAGGTCCGCCCGTACTAGGGAGACGTCCACTCGACCTCCTTTATGCTCTCACTGAGGAGGACCTAGTGGTCTGAATCGCTTCCATTAGTGCTTCTAGGGTTACTCCACCACCTCCGCCCGTGGCCCCATCCTCCATGACTCGGAGCAGATCCTCTAGTCTCTGTGCTTTACCCTTGGTTTCAGTATATTTCTCCATTCTTTGTTGGCGCTTGACCATATTAGCCACTCTATTGTATTGCCTGGCTTCCAATCCTTAAGCCCCACCTCTCGTGTCCCCTTGGTGCTGTTTCTCTGTGTATCCCGCATTCTACTACTTGGAGCGCACAGCTATGTCGTGGCGTTATAGGTGTCTCCCTGTTTGTGATGCCCCACTGTTGTGCAGGGTGATCTCTCCGCTTTTATCCACCCTCTTCGGATCCAGGCCTGTTGCCCTCAGCTCACATGATCCCCTGGGGCTCTTATTGTCTAGGTTTCTCCCTCCCGTATCACATAATTGTTCCTTTAGGCCCTCGTGTTGGGCATTTTATCCGCCCTCCGTGTGTCAGGACTCGTTATGGAGGTGTTCCCTTTCCAGCACTCCAAGAAATAGCAGGCTGCAATGCCCCCACTCCAAACCCCGTGATCCTCCCATCAGGTTATCCCTCCATGTTCCTGCCCCTCGCATTTTCTCCTGGACCTGGAGCGGGCAGGAGCCTTCCTCCTCAACATTTCTGCATCCAGGGACCCAGCCACTTGGGTTCGCTCGTATTGAAGAGGCCCCTAGGAGACCCTTGCATGTGGAAACAAGGCACAATCACCACACACAAACTGATACGTCAGACACGAGGTTGTATTCCCAAAATCTAGGGTTTATTGCAAGCAAGTAGTCTCAGTTGGCCAAATGGGTCCCACGTCCCGCGACGTGTGTTACCAAACCTCGGGGGACGCAAGAGAGCAAGAATCGTACAACAGTTACATATATACAAAGCAAGCATCTTGCAATCAGTAGTGACACTTCCAATACTGCCCCTAATACATTTCCTTTGAATTGGACACGATGATTGACAATGGTGACGAACATGACACCTTCAAACATTCATTTAGCAACAGTTTGCAATCTTGTGAGCCTACAGACATACGTCTTTGTTTAAAAGAACACAATGCTTCTATTTTTGCAAGTAAGCTGTGCGTAGGGGAGAGACACGTTCCAGGCCTTGCTATCTCCTGGTTTCTATTTGTGTGCTGGCCGTCAACTTGCTCCCCAGAACTCTGCAGGGCTCAGGAAAGGGGGGCCGCAAAGAAGAGCATAATTCAAGTCATTTAATGTTCACTTCTAGCATTTCTTCTGTGTTTCCGAACTGGCTGGCACCTGCTGTACTGATTAGAATGCCTTGCTGCTTACTTTCCAAGGATATGTGAGGGAGGAGACCGGGCATTTCTGTCTGGGTTACTGCATTATGTTTCTACATGCCTCTCGCGGCCTTGCGTTATGCACTAATGGAGCAGAATAATATTTCAGCAAAGCAGGTTTTAACAGAAGGCAAAAGGCAAACGGAGAAAACAAAATGGCGATATCAGTCACCTTAAAATGGCCACACTTCAGTCAAGCTTATGGCTACATATCTCTAATACTAAACGCATGAGGCGGTTGGTCTTCAGCCAACAAAGTTCACTGCCTTCCGATCAAGGGGGGTGTCTGTTTTTCTGGACTGACAAATCCTCCTTTTGGCCGTATGCCAAACCCCTCATCCATACATTGCATCCTCTTCCTACCAAGTATCTGAATCAGATTCTGAATCTTGCACACTGCTGGTCTCCTCTTCATTCATTGTCATCAATATCGATTGACATGAATTATTTTACTGTCTTCGACTCATCATTACCAGGAGTGTTTGCTTTAGTAGTGTTTTTCCTTTCCATCAGCTGTACACATCTCTCGCTTATTTCAGTGCATATTATAGGTAAGCAGTGTATGCAGCAGCAACATGTCATGAATATTCCTAGCACCGCTACTAGGATCGCAAATAATTTCCATCCCCATGATCGTAATACTTCCCAGAACCAGGTACTTATGTTTAATTCCCTACTTCCTTCAGGAGGGTGGAGGTCAGAGCTTAAAATGTGCAATTTTCTTATCGCTTCGAAAATCATAGGGGAGGAGTCGCTTACAAATACGCAGCACGCTGATCCCACGATTTTGCAAACACCACCACGATCAACCAGAATTACATCAAGAGCCATTCTATTTTGAAGTGACATTAATCTGATTCCTTTTTCCTCCAATGTCATATTATATAATATATCTGTTGTTCCATTTATTGTTTCCTCTAATATTCTGGACAGTCGTCTTATATTATAAGAGTTTATTGCTTGACCCCAAAATGGTATGAATGATTTTGCTATATCCTCTATGATCAAACCTCCTCCTCATTTCATCAGGGTCGTGACCTGACCAATTTGGTTATGTCTGCTGTTCTTGAGAGGAATACCCCAGGGAATAGGAATCCTAAGTAACGAGTACCTCCCCAGTTTCTAGGTAACCAGGGATATGCTTTTTCCGACAATTTCCTTTTTGTAACTTTTCGTGCGCTATGTTTAACTCATTATCAGCATTGGTGCAGGAGGGGGCAAAGGCTGGTTCCGGCATTCTTCTTCTTCGGCAATGTTCGTCGTGAATATCTCTTCTCGTTGCACTTGTTCGAATGTCAATAAGTTCGGTAACTGTCCTCAGTCTATTCAGCCAGTTCTTAGCAGCCTGGATTGCTATGTGTTCGGCAAGATCTCTATGCATTTGCACATTGCTCAAAGAACTCCGGAGCAGTTATCAATTGCCTTTGTACCATGTGAGCCCCTCTCGTCCCCAAGGGGTGATCTGCACATGGATTTTTTTTTTTTTTTTTAGCACTGAGGAGCCTCACTTTTTGGACTGTCCGATTTGCACAACCCTCACGCCGCTTTCCTCTAGGCCTCCGGTTCCTACTTTATCCGTGATAGGAAACGGAGGCAACAAAAAGATCAAAAAGGACTGAAGGTTTGATCAATCGCTCCTTCTTCCGGTTCCGCAGGTTATACCGCCTTCCTCCTGGTATCGTGTGATTAACAAATAGTGCAGATGCACTTCCAGACTCAGCCTCGGAGTCCGCTTGTGGCGCAATGACAGATGATGGTGGGCGCCCAAGTGATGATGCAGATTTCGTTTCAGGCTGTGGCGCAACAATGGATGGTGGGCGCCAAAGCGGTACACGTTTTGTGTCAGTCAGCAGTGATGCAGATTCTGTTGGACAACGTTCGGGCACTCTTTGCCCTTCCTCTTTTACAGCAATCTTTTCAGGCTTTATTTCAGGCAGATTTTGTGGCAAAGAACTGGCAATTGTCTTTTTCGTTTCTGGGACCGCTGTCTCTTTCTGGTCGTCTCGATCAGGCAGTTTTTCAGATGGTGATGGGACCTTTTTAGCGTGCGTCGCGTGAATCCACGCTTTTCTCCCGTCCACACGAATTGCGGTCTGCGTGGTAAAGAGGATCTGGTAGGGTCCGCGCCACCTTGGTGCAAGCGATATTTTCCTCTCAAAGTTGTTAACCAGCACCCAGTTTCCGGGTTCCAATGCGTGCCCCGGACCGGTATACCAGATTGGTAATGCCTCCTGCACCTGCTGATGAATCAAACGTAATTTTTGTATTAAAAGATTACAATAAATGCTGAGCACAGGGTATTCAAGCTCCCTCATCCATTTTGGCTGCGGTGCACACCAAACATCAAACATTCGCCAGTCTCCCCATGACTATTTCATATGGGGAGAGCCCAGACATTCGCCGGTCTCCCCATGACTATTTCATATGGGGAGAGCCCAGTTCTTGCCTGCACAGATGTACACATACACAGTAACACTATTGGTAATGCGTCTATCCAACTCAACTTGTTCCCTGCACAGATCTTGCTTATTTTGGCTTTCAGGATGCCGTTGTGGCGTTCAATAAGACCGGCACTCATAGGGTGCCTAGAACAATGGAATTGCTTATCGATCTGGAGACCTGCACAAATCTGTAATATTACCGCGCCCACAAAATGCGGACCGTTATCTGACCATAGGACACGAGGCAGACCAAAACGGGAGAAGTACTCCTTCAACATTACTTTTGCAGTGCTCATGGCGGTACAGTCTTTTAGTGGATATGCTTCCACCCATTTACTGAATGCACATATAACTACTAGGACATATTCAAGTTTTGACATCTCTCCATTTCTATGAAATCAAAATGGATTACCTCAAAAGGCATAGAGGGAGGGCCAAAACTGCCTGTTGGAGTCACCGTTCCCTTCCCCACATTGTGTTGTAGACACGTAATACAATTCTGAACCATCCTCTCAGCATTTTTCTTTATGTTCGTGTTCTCCCATACTGTGGCTAGATGCTAGACTATCTTTTTGGCACAGATACGAGTAGGGCTGTGGGCCATTGTGACCATTGCAGTTACATAGGAGTTGGGCAACATCCAGTTTCTACTCTTCTTGTCTGCCCAACAACCCTCTAGATCTAATTCAGCAGAGCCCTCAGCCCACCCTTGTATTTCATCTGCAGTGGCTTCTGCCTACTTTTCTTTGACAGTAGCAATTCCATTTTCTATCATGCAGGGCACTTACTTTGACTGTACTGTTAACATTTTGGTATTCAAGTCAGTGGCAGTTTGTTTCGCGATCCTGTCTGCAAATGCGTTTCCTTCTCCCACTGTGCATGTTATCTTTTTATGTGCCTCGCATTTCAGTATTGCTAGCCGCTTTGGACACGTGAGTGCAGACAGCAATCCTACAATTAAAGGGCCATGTTGAATTCTGGCCCCATGCGATGTTAAGAAACCCCTCTCAGCCCAAAGTCAGCCAAAGTTATGAACCACGCCAAAGGCGTATTGGCTGTCAGTATGTATGTTTACACTCAGTTTCTCAGAAATCTCACAGGCTCTGGTCAAGGCTATTATCTCCGCCACTTGCATGGAGTTGTAGGGGATTCTTTTACTCTCTACAATACTCTTTAACGTGGTGATAGCATAGGCAGCAGTTGATGTGCCACCGGGTAGTTTAAAACAGGAGGCGTCACAAAACAGTTCTCTATCGGGCTCTTTTTGTGGGGTATCTCTTAAATCAATCCTCCCCTTCGCTGCTTCCTCAGTAACCATTAAGCAATCATGGGGAGGTGTATCATTCTCACCGAGTTCTTCCGTGGGAAGTGGCATTAATTCTGCAGGATTCAAAGCGCTACACCTCATAATTTGGATGTGTGGCGCAAAAAGGACAATTTCATATCTAGTCAATCTAGCAGAGGTGAGATGTTGGGTCTGCGTTCCATTTAGTAGAACTACTATGGCATGTGGCACCATCAAAATGAAAGTGTGCCCCAATACCATTCCTTCGGTTTGTTTCACTGACGCAGCAGCCGCTCCAACAGCTCGCAAACATCTTGGTAGTGCGCGCGCTACAGGGTCCAGCGCGGAAGAAAAATAGCCGCATGGCCTATTTCTTCCACGCTGTTCCTGTGTCAAAACGGACAACGCACAACCTTCACTCTCGTGTACAAACAATCTGAAAACGTTTTCATAATTTGGTGTGCCCAAAACTGGAGCAGAACACAATGCAGTTTTGAGCAGATCAAATGCTCTCTGACATTCTTCATTCCACTGCAAAGGCACCACATCATTCTTCTTTGTCAACTCCACCATTGGCTTCACTATCAATGCAAAGTTTACAATCCACTGCCGACAATAAGAAGCCATGCCTATTATGGCTCTGACTCTTTTCTGTGTCTTTGGAATAGGCATACCAGAAATGCTCTCTATTCTTTCTGGCGTCAGTCTTCTCCCTTCCCTAGAAAGTAGGTAACCCAAATAAGTCACCTCATTTCGACAATATTGGAATTTCTTTAAGCTTGCTTTATGGCCATGCGCTGCTAAATGGATCAATAACACAGTACTCTTTTTACAAATCTACTCTGTGTCTGCAGCGATCGATAAATCATCTATATACTGTAACAATATGCAACCTGCCAGTAATTCTAGCATATCTAGTAGTTCTTTCAATGCTCTGCTTTAAATACTCGGACTCTCTGTGTAGCCTTGTGGAATGCGTGTGAATGTGAATGATCGTCCTCCTAGTGTGAAGGCGAACAAATATCTACTTTCCTTATGTACTGGAATGCTGAAGAACGCATTCTTCAAGTCAATAACACTAAAGTACTCAGCCGAGGCAGGAATCATTGTCAAAATTGTGGTGACATCTGGAACCAATGGGAATTGGGGATCTACTATCTTGTTTAGTGCACGCAGATCAATTATGAAATGATACGGTACCTCATTACCTCCTTTCTTTTGCACCGGAAGAATGGGACTGTTACAAGTACTGCCTGTAATCTCTTCAATCACTCCCAATTTTACAAAATCAGAAACAATACTTTTCAATCCTTTCTCTCCTTCTGCTGATATTTTATACTGTGGAATACGTGGTAACGTTACTCCTTTCAGGGCAATTTTCACTGGCTCTATCTTTAAGCATCCCACATCATCGCACATATACAGGTTGGCACTTCACTCAATTCTCCTGACAAATGTTTGGACACAAATTCAGATACCGGTACATTTTGTGGTGAAATGGTCAAAAATACTCCATCTGGCATACAGTGAATGACTGCACTCAGTTTTTTCAATAGATTTAACCCCAAAAGATTCTCCCCACAATTCTCTGTTAAGAGAAATGGACAATATTCAGTGAATGTGCCTAATGTCACTGCTGCTGGGTGGGACACAGAATTTATCACTGGGGTGCCTGCGAACCCTACTGAAATGTTTCTTTGACCTGACAGTGGTATTTCTGGAACCAAGTGATGATCTATTGAGCACTTTTGTGCCCCCGTATCTACGAGAAAGCTATGCTCTCCATTCCCGACTTTCATTTCTACATAGGGTCCTTTCTGATTCACGGGAATACACTGGTTCCGATCCCTGTCTTGGACTGTCCTATTGGAGAAACGACACATTATCCGATGTGTAATCGCTACTATTACTATAGTACGCACCCAATTGGGTATCAAAGATGTTCCCGCCCCTACCTCTATTTCCATTTTGAGTGTTTTGGATGGCTCTGATTCAGAGTAGAAGTTTGATTCTGTGCTAGGCTCTGATTTTGAGTACCATTCCCTTGACCATTCTGGTGCTGCTGCATGCTATTTCTATTTTGCCCATTAGTTCCTGGATGCCCCCTATGCTGTCTTCTTTGGCCATACCCATTTCTATTTTGCAGATGTGGACATTGCACTCGCCAGTGATCTTCCTCTCTGCAGTATGCACACTGATTCAATCCCAGAGGCCCTCCATGCATGTTTGCATTACTTCTGCCTTGTGCATTTCTTCTTCCTCTATTGTGTCCCGCCACTTGCTGGAGTAGCACCTCAACCATTTTTCGTAGAGCTTCTATCCCCATAGGCAAGGGGTATTCATCAAACATCTTATATATTTCCATTATGGGGATACTAGGATCTGAAATCCATTTCAACGGCTCTCGTACACATACTTTTAGTTTATCGCCTGTCTGTCTTGTCGACGGCAAATATCGCCGCTCTATATAGGGCTCTACCGCTTCCGTCCTATCTCTCCTAATATCTTTACTACTATACCCTGGTGTGGCAAACATTTCAGCATATTCATCATCAAGTTCATTCTTTAGTTCGAAAAGTTGCTCTACATGTTCCCTTATCTCTTCCTCTCTCCCTTTGCAGCGTGCTAATGCATTTAAATCCAGCAATCGTTACGGTGGTAGCTTTCCAATTAACTGTTTCCATCTCGCCACTAAATATTCCCCCATGCATTCCAACACTACCTACTCCTTCTGAAGTCATACATCGAAGCTAGCGCTGACGTTGCATCATTCCCATTTATATACATTTCGGCCTGTTCTTGCAACTCTCGCTTTCTCTCCTTGCTGATCGGTGACTACCGGTCACTCTTGCACATCCACTTTGTCCGTCCTCTTCTTCTGTTTCAACGAGTTCAAGTTCAATCACAGGAGGGGCAGATGGGACAGAAACGATCTCTATGGAGGGAGGTGCAGATGGGACAACGGGAACGGGAAATGACTGTTGCAGCGCTGACTGGATAATGGGAGGCGCTGATTGTGCGGTCTGTGGCTGTGCTGGGGTTTGGTCAGTTGGGAGGGGTGGAGCAACTGGAGGGGGCTGAGCAATAGGTACTGACGGTCTTTTTAGTCTCTCCCCTTGGGCCTCGCTACTATTAGTTAATATTTTATTTATTAATTTGTCTGATGAATGCAACTCTCGTTGTGGGTATATCTTTTCTATACTCAACTGATTGCGTCTATTTGATTTCCTCAAAACTATCATTCCACTCCTCCTCCTCCTCTTTTTCTTTCACTCTCTCTGCTTTCGACTTATGCCTGCGCGCATGTTTCTCTCTACTTCTCCAGCGAAGCATAGCTTCCCTTCTCCAGTCCCTAAGAATATCAAATGCTGCAGGGCGTGTTTTCTTTTTCATCAACACCTTCTCCAAATTATCTATTCTCGTCATCTCAAAACTCCATGATTCGGCCACTGAAGATCTTCCTGTTTTCTGGTTTGCCCATGCCAAGTCTCACAAAACATTATCGCTCCCACACCATATTTCACATACATCTCATACGCCGGCGTTCCCACGGGTGTCGCAACCTGGCCAGTTTCCAAAGATTGTCTACTGCAGCGGAAAAAACCCACTAGGGTGGACAATACCCCAGGCATGTTTTAACCTTACCCTTGCTAATCAAACTTACACTGGGTGTTTGATTTTGCAAAATCAACTGTCAACCAATATCAGGATTACTTTGAATCGGGGCACGACTCCCCTGATCAGTCAAGTTGTCTTTCAAGACTCAATTCGTCTGTATACTGACGCAACCAATGACGTCGTGTCTGCGTATCTTGGCTCACTCTGCCTCGTTTCGGGACCCTCGCCTCCTTGTTCTCTGGCCCGGCACGTCGATCAGGGATCAGTTGTGTGCAGATCTGCAAAGGAGTCTCATCGCTTTTGCAGGGGCGCCCTGAACACCTCTTGATCCCGGCTCGATCGTCCCGTCCTCGCCGTTCTCTCCGCCTTCCTTATCTTACAACGTACACAATGGAACAAGTGGGGGAGGGTCCCTATTCGGGCGCCATTTTGAAGAGGCCCCTAGGGGACCCTCGCATGTGGAAACAAGGCACAATCACAACACACGAACTGATACGCCAGACACAAGGTTGTATTCCCAAAATCTAGGGTTTATTGCAAGCAAGTAGTCTCAGTTGGCCAACTGGGTCCCACGTCCCGCGACGTGAGTTACCAAACCTCGGGGGACGCAAGAGAGCGAGAATCGTACAACAGTTACATATATACAAAGCAAGCATCTTGCAATCAGTAGTGACACATCCAATACCGCCCCTAATACATTTCTTTTGAATTGGGCACAACGATTGACAATGGTGACGAACATGACACCTTCAAACATTCATTTCTCCAGCATGGGGTCTGGCATGGATTCACATGCTCATGAATATTCCCCGTCGTCAGGCTGGGAATCCTCGGTAAAGAAAAATCAGTATCAGTTTCGTTTCTGATCTGTCTTTCGTAGTAGTAACCAATCACTGATCTCTGCGTCATACTGACCACAGCCAATGACTGCCATCTCCCTAAGCCCCGCCTCCGGCAGCCATCTTCAGATTTTTACCACACGTTCAAATCTTGGGATCCTCCTGCTATTGCTCTCGAGCTTTAGTGCGTTTTCGTGCTTTTTCATAGGAAAATTCTCTTTTTTCGGTCAAAAGAGCCTCAAGCTCCACCGTTTCTTTATCCGATCAACGGGGACCCGTGTAGGATTCTTCTAAGCCCCTCAAGGGTGAAGATTTCGTCGAGCCATGCATTTGGAGGACTCCAGAAGTTTCTCAGGCCCATCTCGGACATGGCCCAGGAGCAGGGAAGCTCGACGCCCGGAAAGCTGTTCAGGGTCTGCCCGGGATGCCAGCTTCAGAATGTCTTTAAGGAGGACGAACACTCCCTTTGCCTCTACTGCCTGCATGAGGACAAGACGCACGTGGAGAAGGACTGTGCGTTTTGCGGCAATATGTCGGAGTGGACCATGAAGGACCGCCATCTGCGTCTCGCCAACTGGCTGGAAGGGAAGAGCGTTCTTCTAAGACCTTTGAGGGCGCCCCGGAGACGGGGGCCCAACAGAAGGCCAAGCACCGCGAGCCCGCTGGCACCGGGAGCGCCGAACGGTCGGGCTCTACGGTTGCCAGGCAGGGCGCATCCTCCCCGGCGCCATCAACCACGAGCCAACGCTCTGGCTCGGGTAAGAGGAAGGCTGAGCACCCGGCGAAGCTCCTGGAGAGACCCCGGTCGAGCTCGAAAGCCCCATCGGAGGGGGAGCGAGGCGGTGACCCTCCCCCCAAGGAGAAGGCAGTGAGCGCACATAAGGTGGTGAAAGCCTTGATCCACCCTGTCAAGGCCTCTATCGAGACAGTCGCGGCGGCCCTGGCTCAGCCTGGGGAGGCTACACCAGTGGAGGCGACCTCTGGGCCCAGAGTCTCCCTGCCACCGCGGAGGGAGTCCTCTTTCAAGCCCATCGACGGGACCCCCGTGAAACCTCCGACGGAGAAGAAAAAGGGGGGGCAGGAGGTCGTCGTGGATTCGGCCTCAACCTCTGAAGAGGAGCTGATCGAAGTCTTAAGCCACGGCAATGGTGTCGAAGAAGACCAGCCTGTCGGGAGGGACCCCGACGTAGGAGACGACGAGAATGTCGAGGGTGCCGACGAGGCTCCTGACCGCCCGTCGGAATCCCCTCAGCCAGTGCCGCAAGACCACTCGGTGGCCATTTTGTTGGCTATACAGTCCTTATGCTCGGAGATAACTACGAGATTGCCGTTACCACCAACGGAGGAACCGCTCCCGACGGGGGACCCGGAGCCAGGCCCTTCTGGGAGCCCTCCTCCTAAGAGAAGAAGGATTCATCCTCCACCTCCTTTTCAACCATTGCGCCCTGCTCAGCCCTCCTCCCCGTCCACGACCCGTGGGGATGATACAGGGATGGACACGGCCATGACGGGACCAGACGACGAGGTTTACGATGAGGATCTTCCGTCGTCACCTCCTCCCCGGGCTTCCCCGCCCGACGAGTTTGGATCGTTTTATGCCATGATCGCCAGCTTTTCCAGCCCTGCCCGGAAGAAAAGAAGAAGGATGGTTTCCTTTATCAACGGCGCAAGACCAAGAGGAAGACGGTCCTCGCTGTACCTCTACTGGACGATATCTGGGATGAGGGTCTCGCCCTCCTCAAGAACCCATCCACAACGCCTGCGAGAAGGGATCGGTACGAGAAGAAGTACCAGGTCCCGGACGCGGCCCCCTTGTGCCTTCGGGCACAGCCGACCCCGGACTCGGTCGTCTCCTCGGCGGCCAGGAAGAAAGCGGGGTGGGCTTCGGCCTCTACGTCAACCTCGCCCCTGGACGGCGAGGGAAAGAAATTGGACACGATGGGACGCAGTCATCTCATCGGCAGCGACGACGATTAAGGCTGCCAACGCCTTGGCTATCGTAGCCCGCTACGACAGGGAGTTGTGGTACAAGATCGCCCCCTACTGGACTTCCTACCGGACGACAAGAGGGCTGAGGCCCTAGAGATCTTGCAGGAAGGAGAAGTGGCGTCGGACCACGCCATTACGATAGCGACAGACATCGCTGACACTGGATTTCGCCAGTTGGGCAACGGCGTGTGCCTTAGACGGCGTGGATGGCTCAAGGCAACGGACTTCCGGCAGGACGTGCAGACCAGAGTTTTGGACATGCTGTTCGACAGGAGCAACCTGTTTGGAAAAACAGTGGACGATTCCCTACAAGCCATCAAGACGGACACGGAGATGGCCCGGGCTCTTGGTGTTCTCCAGCAACGACGGCCGCCCTTTCGGAGCACCGGAGGCAAGCAGGGTGCCTCCAAAGGTTCCGGCGGCGGATATTCCACCTACCGTCAAGCGGCCCGTTCGTCGTCACAGGAAGCCTACAGGGGACGAGGCAAGTCGGGCGGACCCCGCCGTCGTCGCCAGGGAGGACAAGGCGGCAAAGCCTCATCGAAGCAGGACTGAACCGGCCGTGGGGTCGGGCCCCAACCGAAGCATCCCGGTGGGAGGTCGGCTGGCGAACTTCGTCAGTGTGTGGGAGTCCATCTCCACCGACCGTTGGGTGCTGGATGCCCTGGCCCAGGGTCACGCGATCGAGTTTCTAAAGAAGTGCCCGCGCGTCCCCCCGTGGCCAGGAAGGAACATCACGTCCCTCAACTTCTCTTGGAGGATGCTCAAGAAAGGCGCCATCGAGCTCGTCCCAAAGAGGCTTCGGGGCTCCAGAGTTTACTCAAGATACTTCCTCGTGAAGAAGAAGAAGACAGGAGGATGGCGTCCCATCCTGGACCTGCGACGATTGAACAAATTCATCAAGGCACAGAAGTTCCGGATGGTCACCCTCCAGCACGTCCTGGGTCAGCTGGAGAGGGCGATTTCCTGTCGTCGTTGGATTTGGAGGATGCTTACTTCCATATTCCCATCTTAAAGGGACACCGAAAGTTTCTCAGATTCGTGGTCCGATGGCTTCACTACCAATTCAGAGCCCTTCCCTTCGGATTGAGGTCGGCACCCAGGGTGTTCACCAAGTGCCTCGCACCAGTGGCGGCGCGGCTGTGCCTGGAGGGGATCCACGTCTACCCCTACCTGGACGACTGGCTCATCCGAGCAAAGACAAGGGAGCTCGCCGCCGAACACACGGCGAGGAACGTCCAACTACTCACGGACCTGGGGTTCTCCATAAACTACGCCACGTCCCACCTGGTGCCCGCGCAAGACGTACTGTTTCTGGGAGTGCAACTCGACACTGTGGCGCTTCTGGCCTCTCCGTCAGAGGAAAGGACGAGGGCCATCTTGGGCAAGGTGCAGCGGATGCTGGTTGCGGACGCGGTCAGGGTGAGGTCCATCAAATCCCTCCTCGGAATGATGTCTTCTTGCATTTATCTCATCCGCCTGTGCAGGCTTCGGATGCGCCCGTTACAGGAGTTCCTGGACGCTCGCTGGATCCAGACGACGGGCAGCTTCGAAGACAGGATCACACTCGACGAGAGCTTCCGACGAGCGATCCGGTGGTGGGGCACCCGCGCGCATCTGATGGCGGGCATGGACTTCCAGACCCCGGGCCACCAGAAGACAGTGACCACGGATGCCTCCCTGGAAGGGTGGGGAGCGCACACCGAAAATCTGCACGCGAGAGGCCTTTGGCTTCCGACAGAGAAGTCCCTCCATATCAACGTCCTGGAGCTCCGTGCAGTGTTTTGGGCCCTCGGGTCCTTTCTTCCGTCCCTCAAGGGCAAAGTGGTGAGGATCTTCACCGACAACACCACCACCATCTTCTACATCAGGAAGCAGGGCGGTACCAGATCCCCAGCCCTGTCCAAGGAGGCGCAGGATCTGTGGCATTGGGCTGTCGCCCAAGGGATGTTTCTGGTGCCGTTTCATCTGGCAGGAATAAAAAACACCATTGCTGACTCGCTCAGCAGAGAGCTGCGCTCGTGCCACGAGTGGGAACTACGACAGGATCTAGTGGACCGCCTCTTCCGACGGTGGGGCACACCCCAGATCGATCTGTTCGCGACGGCGTCAAACTCCAAGTGCCGGAGGTTCGCCAGCAGGTTTCCCCAGCCGAGGAGCATGGGCGATGCTTTCTCGTTCCCCTGGGAGGGCCTGTTCCTATACGCGTTCCCTCCATTGCTGTTGCTGATCCGGCTCATCAACCAGCTCAAGAGGTCACGGTGCAGGATGATCCTCGTTGCACCTGCGTGGCCGAGGCAGATATGGTTCCCGGACCTTCTGGACTTGTCAGCGTCCCTGTCAATCAAGCTGCCAGTGGACGCGGATCTTCTCTCCAGGGAAGGAGGCGCCATCCTCCATCACGACCCGGAGTCACTGAACTTGCAGGCCTGGCTCCTGCAGCGTTAGAGTCTGGAGGTTACGACATGCCGGCCGACTGCAGAGAGGTTCTTGCAAAGGCCAGGGCGTCCTCAACTCTTAAATGCTATGGGCACAAATGGAAGAGGTTCTCTGTCTGGTGCCACGCACAGAAGATTAACCCTCTACGGATTACGGCTCCTCAAGTACTGCCGTACCTACTGTCGCTGGCCAAGGCTGGACTGGCGCACGCTTCCATCAAGATTCATTTTGCTGCGATCTCCCGATACACCAGAACGACGGGACGGACGTCTTTGTGGTCTCATCGTCTGGTGAAAGAATTCATGAAGGGACTGTTCAGATCGTTCCCGTCGGTGAAGGCTCCAGCCCCGGCGTGGGAGCTCAACGTGGTGCTGACCAAGCTCATGGGGCCTCCGTTCGAGCCTCTGCACACAGCTCCGTTGAAGTTCTTGTCGTGGACAACAGCGTTTCTTGTGGCCATCACCTCCGCACGACGGGTGGGAGAGATCCAGGCCCTTTCCTGCAAGCCCCCGTACTTGACTTTTCACGACACAAGGGTAGTGCTCAGGACGCACCCCTCCTTCATGCCCAAGGTGCCGTCGGACTTCCACCTCAACGAACCCTTGGTGTTGCCTGTTTTCTTCCCGTCGCCTTTGTCGCCGGCTGAAAGGACTTTGCACTCGCTGGATGTGGCTAGAGCGCTGAAGTTCTACGTGGACCGCACAGAGAGTTTCCGGAAGATGTCACAACTTTTTGTGAACTTTGGACCTGTCAATCAGGGGAAGGCTCTCTCAAAGGCTTCCATTTCCAGATGGCTCTCCGGCTGTATCATGTACTGTCATCGGTTGGCAAACCGACCTCTGCCCGGCCGTCGAGAGCCCATTCCACCAGAGCGATTGCAGCTACCACAGCGTTCCTATCTGGTGTGCCCCTGCTGGACATCTGCAGGGCTGCTACGTGGAGGTCGACGCACACCTTCACAAAATTCTACTGCGTCGACCGGGATTCCAGGGAGGAGTCCAGGGTCGGCCAAGCAGTGCTGCACAACCTGTTCGCCTAAAGGTGAGCCTGGTGAGAAGTTGTATTGCTTAATGTTGAGCCTGTTGCCACCTCCCGTGGTTGTGCATGTGTGTACTGCTATGTATTCTTTTATTCATGAGCATGTGAATCCATGCCAGACCCCATGCTGGAGAAGGAACAAGTTACTTACCTGTAACTGTTGTTCTCCGGCATGGGTCTGGCATGGATTCACATGCGAACCCTCCCGCCTACCCCTCTGCGGCTCTTCAATTGGTCATACTGCCACTTCACGTGCTACCAAATCTGAAGATGGCTGCCGGAGGCGGGGCTTAGGGAGATGGCAGTCATTGGCTGTGGTCAGTATGACACAGAGATCAGTGATTGGTTACTACTATGAAAGACAGATCAGAAACGAAACTGATACTGATTTTTCTTTACCGAAGATTCCCAGCCTGACGATGGAATATTCATGAGCATGTGAATCCATGCCAGACCCATGCCGGAGAACAACAGTTACAAGTAAGTAACTTGTTCCTTAGCAACAGTTTGCAATCTTGTGAGCCTACAGACATAAGTCTTTGTTTAAAAGAACACAATGCTTCTGTTTCTGCAAGCAAGCTGTGCGTAGGGGAGAGACACATTCCAGGCCTTGCTATCTCCTGGTTTCTATTTGTGTGCTGGCGGTCAACTTGCTCCCCAGAGCTCTGCAGGGCTCAGGAAAGGGGGGCCGCAAAGAAGAACAAAGAAGAGCATAATTCAAGTCATTTAATGTTCGCTTCTAGCATTTCTACTGTGTTTCCGAGACTGGCTGGCACCTGCTGTACTGATTAGAATGCCTTGCTCCTTACTTTCCAAGGATATGTGAGGGAGGAGACCGGGCATTTCTGTCTGGGTTACTGCGTTATGTTTCTACATGCCTCTCGCGGCCTTGCGTTATGCACTAATGGAGCAGAATAATATTTCAGCAAAGCAGGTTTTAACAGAAGGCAAAAGGCAAACGTTAGAGAAAACAAAATGGCGATTTCAGTCACCTTAAAATGGCCGCACTTCAGTCAAGCTTATGGCTACATATCTCTAATACTAAACACATGAGGCGGTTGGTCTTTGGCCAACAAAGTACATTGCTACATTGCCTTTCGATCGAGGGGGGTGTCTGCTTTTCTGGACTTCTGCGACCTGATCGCAGTGCACAGCGAAGTATCTCTAAGGTGGGCCTTTGCCCACTTCAGCTAAAGTGCATCTCACTAATGACAAGTCTGCCCTTATTGCCTTTTGATCCTGCTTTTGTGCATGCTTGCAAGAGCAATTTGTTTCGATTCGGATGCCTGTCCCCAAAATGACGGCCTCCCGCGTTGCCTAGCAACCGATCTACATATCTAGGAAGTAGATCAGCCGGTAGGCGGAAGCCGGCCCGTTGGGCAAAGGTCTGTGGAGATAAGGCCCTGTTCTGCGCCTGTTCGCGCACTGGCCACGCTGTTGCCCTATATCACCTGCTCCCCAACTGACACTTCCATCTGCATTGCAGCCACACGCCGTCTGGAACATTTGGACCACCGCATCACAGCGGTTGATGAACTACACCTGTTACGATCAGGTTTCTAACTGTCTTCCTCCTTGGCTTACAATATCGTGTATGCCAACCCTGTTTGCGCTATATGCTGTTAGGTCACTAATTGCTCCCTATTTTCTATTGCTTTGAACTTATTGCAAATATCACCTGTACTAGTAGATTGCCTTTGAGATTGACTACGTAATACGACTATCACATCTCAAGCTTTTTTATTGAATGCCTCCTCACTGCGACACTTCCGCAGTCTCTACTTAGTAATCTAACATGAAGTGATAATTAACAGCCAACAAAGCACTCCCTTGGCGACAACTTTTATGATTTTCTGAAAAGAAACTGTTAACTGTTGTTGTCAGCATGAGTACTTCCCAATAGCTGTGTGGCTGCGCACAGATTCACTATAAGAAAATTCGGAATTAGGAAAAGTTCACTCAAATGCGCCAAGATCACGTGGAGCGCGGCGTGATGACGTCATCCTGTCTCCTGAACCAGTTAAATAGCGCGCAAGTGTTAAAAAACATGAATCACTCGATTTGGCTACCTCCTGACAGTTTATCATGTTCTAGCAGGATTATTGAAAATACAGAGAATCAAAAAGGTAAGATACCCTTCACTTTAAAAGATCGGACTCCAAGCCAAAGTACTTTATTTCTTTTTTAACTTCACTCTTCACTTCTATTTACTGGAAGCAAAGTAAAATGTGAAAAGATTTATTTATTTTTTATAAAATTTTGACACTGACAAGTTTGAAAATTAAAACATAAGGCGAAATTCGGATTTAAAAATAATTTTTGCTTTAACAGGACTACAACACTGTTAAACTATTATCATCCATAAAGTAAAATCTGCAAACCGGGTAAGTCAAAAAAATTTCAAACTATTCATATATAGTAATACGCCAAATAGCATTACTGAAATTATAAATCGTAAAAATGGTAAATTTTTTGTTCATACACCCCAGATAAATTAACTATTTTCAATTCGCTTTCCTTTCTGTTTCTCTGACAGAATCTAGTTCCATCTCCTGATGAACCATTGACACTATCAATGGGGAAACGCGTGTTGAGCTAGGAACTGTATGGAAACTTAAATGCAACAAGAGTCAAAGTAGAACAGGATCAATCTGTGCTATCAAGATTAGTTTACCTATCAACTTTTAGAGATCAGAAATTGTATTGCAATCAAAATACAACAAGAATTTATTGTAGATTAAAGCTTTGAAAGGAACACTGACTGAAAATAATTTGTGTATTGAATTGAAGAACGTATATAAGGTGTGAAGTTAACACTGGCAGAACATGATTTGTTCATAGATTTGAATTTAAATTGAATAATAAAGAAGATTTGAACAATACCATTTACGACGTTGACTCACCTGAGAACAATTTACAAAAATGTTGGCGCATTTGAGTAAACTTTTCCCAATTCTGAATTTTCTTATAGTAATCTAACATATTTACTTCATGCCGAAATTCTTACTATATCCCGCCAGAACGATGCATGCTTCTTAGCGTATTATTGCTTTCACTATCTACTCTGACCTAGCACCTTGCTACCAGGCTACCATGGTCCCGCCTACAATTTCACCTGTTGTTAAGCAAACTCTGCCTGCTGCCTTCAGCCTAGGAGCTATCTGCCGTACGCCCTGCACTAACTATTACTAGCCTCTGCTGTGAGTATCTGCACATTGACCGGAACCTGTATCGTCAGTCAGCCTCATGTTACAACTACTGTTAGCTGTTTACCCATGTTTAACCATTGTTATTACTCATTCACATACATACTCTAGCGCACGCTAGCTATCTAGTCCCTCCTGACTTCCTGTTAAGTCACCTGATATTGCTTGTTAGACACCATCTGTCCATAACACTAGGCTGCTACAGACTGTTTATCAAGGTAAGTGGTACCTTTGCCTAGTCAGTTAAAATGCATTGGCTTTTTGTTTTTCTCTCATTCCTTCGCACTATCGTATTGAGATTACCCCAGCAGCCCACTTATCGGCCCATAGAACGCTACATAACACAACTCGGGCTCTCTATCCTGGCCCTGATTTCGACACCCTTCAGTACGAGCATACCGTGCACCACTTCACCACAGCACTATATCCTACACCCATTTGATACCTACATGTCATACGTCTATTATCTTAAGACCCTAGACAATATGACCACTGACAATCATTATCTGAACGCACCATCCCTATGGATACAACATTTTGCTTCAAAAGCTACACCCAATCAACCCTGCTCAACTTAACTCAAAAACTTAAGATTCGGCTCGAGACATTCCATGTCATTCACAATCAGGCCCTCAACTTAAACAACAAACTACCTAGACCTCATCATCCACCTACCACCCTAATCCGTAATCTGAGACTAGGCACCAGACTCTGCTTACTTACCCCAAGTCCACTCATTCATATTAACTGCCTACGGCACCTATGCCAGCCTACTCAAGATATTGTCATCAACCAGATTTTACTTACCACAAGCCAGCCATGTACCACGCTTGACAGGAACCAGAGACTAGCATCTAGATTCTACCATGCGACCTACAGACTGCATCCTCACTCAAACATCAAACCCTTAGCGCATAAGAATAACCCTGCACCTTTGCATAACAGACACTACACCGGCATGCGACAAAACCACCCCAGCGTTCTTGGCTACTAACATCACCTGCACCAAAGACATTCGTATCAAAGGCGCGCTCATCAATGCCAGATCCCTCCCGGCGCATGCCCTTGACATCGCAGACTTTATCACCTCAGAAAATGTAGACTTCCTCGCTATCTCAGAAACCTGGCTGCATGCGGCATCTGGCCCAGCCTTGTCTCTGGCAATCCCTGATAATTATTCGATCATCAGATGCGATAGGGACACTAATCAAACAAAGGGTGGAGGCTTAGCCTTTATATTCAAGAGTTCACTTGAACTCCGACCCATCCCCAACCTCCAGATCCCATCAGCGGAACTACTTTCAATCAAACTTCCCATCTCTCCCAACCAAACTGCGACAGTGCACCTTATATATAGGCCCCCTGGTCCTACCTCCACGTTCATGGAGGACATCTCTTCTATCCTTGCTGCCAACACTAAGTCTAATTCGCAAATACTTCTGCTCGGTGACTTCAATTTAGGGTACCAAGATGCGAACAATACCAAAGCCTCAGACCTAGCAAGTGCATTAATGGACGTTAGCCTTACCCAACTTATCAAAGAGCGTACCCTCGACTGGGTTGCAGACTTGAACTGTGAGCTCAAACTGACCTCTATCACACCTTGCCTCTGGTCCGATCATCACAAAATAATCTTCTCTATCAACTCCTACCCACAAACGCCCAAATCCAATCTTGCCCCTTCTATCCACACCCGCAACAAGAAGGATATTACAATGGAGAAACTTCTCCCTCTGCTCAACACTGCATCGACTACTTGCTCCGACCCCACAGCTTTAGTTGATACATATAATCACACCATGTTAAAAGCCCTCAATGCTATTGCACCGTCAAAACTACGTAAACAAAAACCACGTCCCCATCTCAACTCCTGGTTTACTCCCCACCTTAGAGATCTACGTAAAGAAAAAAAAGTCTGAGGTACATTGGAAAAATATACCATCACAAACTAACAAAAACATCCTTTCAAGTGCCTCCTCTTCTTACAAAGAAGCCATACTGGCAGCAAAAAAGACGTTTATAATAAACGCACTTTACAAGCAGAATCCAACAATAAAGAACTCTTTAAGATCCTCATGGAATTAGAGTCTCCTGTAACCCCACTGGATAAATGTACCCCGGACACTACTTGGTGTACCAACATCCAAAAGGCGCTCTTAGATAAAATCAGCATGCTCCAAACTAAAATCAACGCCAAAAGAAGCAATACCTCAGATTCAGTAGTCAACCCCCAGTCTTACAACATTCCTACTCCCAAACCTGCCTTTAAACCTTTCAGCTTCTCACCGCTCTCTAGTCGGGAAGTTGAAAATATAATTAATTAATTAAGAAGCTCAAAACGTCCAACTGCCAAGGTGACTTATGTCCAGCTCACATCATCAAGGAGGCTGCTCTTGACCTTGCGCTTTTTATTACCACCTTCATAAATGCCTCATTTAAATCTGGTATTGAACCAGACAACCACAAGGATGCTTGGATCATCCCTTTAATCAAAAAGCCTACAATGGACCCAAGTAACCAGGCCAACTATAGGCCTATTACTACTGTGCCTTACCTACTGAAAATTCTAGACCATGCCGCCTACCTCCAAATTCACCAGTACCTCGAAACTAACAATCTATTCGGTCTAAGGCAATCTGGCTTCCATCCTAGACATGGAACTGAAACCGCCCTGATTTGATTTAAAAACACAAATCGAGGACTTAAAAGACAAGGGCAAGTTGGCATTATTACTCCTTCTTGATCTCTCAGCAGCTTTCGACCTGGTAGATCATCAAATTCTATGTCGCCACCTCAAAATAGCAGCCCACTTCTCAGATGCTGCCAATTCCTGGATCAGCTCCTTCTTGGCCAACGGAACCATGAGGGTTTTCTCACCTTCTGCCTCGGCCGATGCAGCACCTCTCCCATGTGGAGTCCCACAAGGATCCTGCGTCCCTCCCACATTGCACAATGTGTTTACAAAGCCACTTTTCGACATTCTTGACTATCTGGGTGTCTCATACACCAACTATGCGGATGACACCCAGATACTCATTCCCATTACAGGCGACTACGTCATTGACTCCAAAGCAATCAATGATGTCTACATTGTCATCCAGGCCTGGAAGGTACATCATGGGCTATGCCTTAATGATGAAAAACAGAGTTACTCATTCTAGGTTCACACATCAAACTTTCTAAACTAGACCCTGCATATAAAACCTTTATTATCGATGGGAACACTATCAAAGTGTCCAACGACACAAAAACACTTGGTATTTACTTGGACGCAACACTATCCCTCACCAGACAAACTAATGCTGTTGTATCTACTTCTGCGTATACATGCACACTGATGGTGTCCGGTCAAAGGTTCGAATCCAAAAGGATCGAATGCCATAGGGTCGAGTCAATGGGACCTAAAACAAAAGGGTCGATTTTTTTTTTTTAATATACATATTTTTTTGGGTTTCCGTATAGGAAAAAAGTGGTTTTCACCACAAAAAAGGGGGTTTGGGGAGGGACCCCCCAAAAAATAAAATAGACCTTTTGTTTTCGGTCCTTTTGATTCGACCCTTTTGCCATTCGATCCTTTTCATTCGAAACTTTGACCTATAACCCAAACTGATCACCGCCTGCAGACCCTTCCTGACAACTGCATTATCCTTCCTAGAACCCTCATCATGGCTAAAATTGATTATTGTAACATACTCTACTTAGGAACTAGCCAAAGAAACATTGATAAGTTACAAGTTACGCAGAATAACAGCATCAGGGCCGCCCTTAACCTCCGTAGGAGATTTCACATCTCGGATACAAGACGTAATTTACACTGGCTTCCTGTTACTCACGGAATCTCTTAAAACCCTTCCTCTAACACACAAGGCCCAGAACAACTCGGCACCCGCCTACCTAACCAATCGCTTCACACGGCATACGGCCAACAGACCCCTGAGGTCTGCCCATTTCAACTCACTTACAGTACCCAGATATAAGCTTCAGACTGCCGGGGGATCAAGGTTCCCAGTCCTTGCAGACAAACTTTGGAACACACTACCTACCTCACTCAGAGCTGAACCTTCCTTTCTATCCTTTAAGAACAAAACCAAACTCTGGCTCCATGAACTTGGCGCCTCTGCCTCTTCATCCTAACTATCGTGGCTAGGTATGATAAGGTGCCTTTGTCTTATTCCTCAGCCATCTTCCTCACTTGCTACACCTAGTTATCCTGTACGCCATTTTACCTGGTACTATGCCATCACACTTTGATTTGCTGATTTTACTGTATTTAACTATATAATTTCCTTGTAACATTTGTTTTGTCCTAGAACTGCTTATTCTTTGTCATGTTTTCTCCCACTTGGGAAACTTTTATGTGCATGTATGTAACCATTTCTTACTTAAATTATGTGCCCAGATGCCACAGGGCAAGGTGCGCAATACAAAAATACAAATGGAGTGGTGTGGGGGCCTGCTTCCCCCTCTCCGACTGGGTATTACGGCTGTAGCCCCTCACTGTGCCTTTGCTGTGCAGCTCGCTGAATCGAGTGCAGCCGGATGATCACTGTCCGGTGCGGGGCTCCATTGGCAGCTTCCCCGCTACTCTCCACCGCCTCAGCTTTCCTCCATATGCTGTGTTACCAGGTCGGGTCCGTCGGATCGAACCCAGGCTTCAAATCTTCCTACTCCGACCGCATTCAATCCTCCTTTCTGCGCGCCCGTCACTCGGTCTCCCAAGGAGTCTTCCGCGCCTTCTCTGTTGCTCCGGCACGGCCGCCTCTGCGACCGTGGACCAGTG
The DNA here is from genome assembly GCF_040938575.1 of Ambystoma mexicanum. Classification (NCBI taxonomy): domain Eukaryota; kingdom Metazoa; phylum Chordata; class Amphibia; order Caudata; family Ambystomatidae; genus Ambystoma; species Ambystoma mexicanum. Next base: position 465,303,296 of record NC_090927.1, on the reverse strand, counting down.
AGAGGTGAATTCCTCTACTCCCGGGGCACGCACGATCCGTGGGAAGACTCGTTGGATCAACTGCGACCCCGCTGTTCATTACTGCGTCTCTCTCTTCCTCTGCTCACTTGGACGGTACTCTCCATTCGCCTTCACTGCTGTTACCTCTCAGTGGGGACCGCTGCGTATCTTCAGGCGGTCCCGGTGGCCATTTTAGAGAGTTGCCTTGCGGTCCCGTCGCCCGAGTTCATACCAAGTTTGCATCCGATACAGTCTTCGTTGCGATCTCGGCAGGCTACCGTTCATGGTGCTAACTTATCCCCCGCTCATACGCTGATTTTGAGATGGTTCACGGGTCTGGTAGCAGGATATCCACAGGATATTAGACCACGGAGCGGGAGCTCTGAAAAATTACGTGTGCATACCACGCTGGCAAGCCACGCTCTCCCTGTCTGTTACCACTCTTGAAGATTGGGACTACGTGTTCGACTTCCATGAGTCTGGAACCCTTTTGGTGTTCAAAACATTCTTCAAGATCAGTTCCAGCAGTACTGCCCACTCGTCTGAATTTTCCTTCAGTATTGCATTTGAGAGGCCGTCTGGGCCTGGTGCACGTGAGGGATTACCACGGGTATTAGATTCCCAGGAGCAACGACCTGTTCTCTCAAGTGGGACTTCCTGTGAGTTGAGTCATAAACTAGCTCACCATCGCTTTCCCCAGAGGAGAAGTCTGTTGGAGACACCAGTTTTTCCAAATCCGTACTGGCCGATAAGTTCGTTCCAATGATGTTTTCTTGCCAGTTGTTTTCCACCGTAAAGAAGTTACGTTTCAGGCTCAAGCACATGTTTAATAGGCAACCATTATTGTCAATCACAAAAGAGCTGTGACGAGGATCATCTGTAGTTGTGGGATTAGGCATGTTACTAGAGTTTAATATCATTCTAGGCTGCAAAAACTAATTTCCAGCAAATCCATGGTCGGACTCATTACCAACAATGCCAAGTGCCACAGCCTTGGTCTCGAGGAATCCAGTAATTGACCGCTGGGACATGTCCTTGCAGCTCTTGGGATCCATCTGCCCCTTTTTGGTGCACAATGACAAAGTTGTACCGGTGTTGCCATTCACAGGGCTCTGGGTGCATTTCCCAACTCATGTGTCTGCACTGCATAGACCGTATCTCATGGTTTTGTCATTTTTTCGTTTTACCGCAACAGAAATAATATGGGTCAGATAGTGATGTGCAAGTGAGGACTGATTACAACTACCCACATTTTAGGATACATTTTGGATATTGTCTCGCTCAGTTGTACACAATGGAAGTTCAGTTCGAACACCTCTCCGGCTTTACCAGCAACCGTCTTTGCTAAGTTAACACTTACCCCTTGCTGGTAGACCATGGATATTCGTTAGTGCACGGCCCGCGGCGTGGTGAGTAGAGTTGCCTCCGCCTCAGACTTCACACGGCAAGCCACACTCCAGTTGCACACTCATGCCATGCTATCGCACTAGGAGCAAATTTTGTTGAACTGCAGCTTGGGATTCCACCTCCAGGTAGCAGTCAGAGTAGACAGACTGCAGTATCCCGGCTCCACTTTCCACGACAAACCACACTACAGCCACACAATGCACCTCATTTCAAGTCTCAGAAAAACAATGTTTGTGTGAATCCCTCTTGAGACTTAACTGATCCAACTAATTCTGCAGAGCCAAAGTTCCGAACCATTATCCAAAGTTCAACCATGTCTGAAACGGTGAGTACAGCTTCCACCAAGTAGCACTGCTTGACATCTGCATTGGCCCATTTGGTGGCGTTCCCTTAAATAACGAATTTCATGCCATTAGGGAGACGGGCAATGTAAATCAACAGTTTTCATGTGAGGGTCTGATTCCGAGTAAAGCCATTTGAGTTAGGTGAACTTCATGCACAAGGATCTTTCTAAAAAACATCCTAGAAAGAACGTGCAACAGTGAGCTGGTTGACGATAGAGCCTCTGCTATGGAGAAAACTCTGGTGCCGCTGTGATAGGAGGCTCATGCGTATGGCCACACCCAGCTTAAGATCTCATCCTCCAACATAGAAAGTGGTATTAAAGCAACAAGCGATCACCAGAAGTGCTACAGGTTATGCAGCTGCACAGTGCACATGAATGCCCAGTTCTCTGTTCCCAGCCACACGTGCCAACAGTGCAGTAAGTTCAACCATTTTGCCAAGGTCTGTAGATCCACAGACAAGTGACCACTGGGCATAACGCAAAATCTTGATGGAAAGACTAAGACGACAATACAAACTGCCCAGAGACCAATGTCCATTGCGCAGATGAAGACGTGTTTTAAGTCTAGGCCACAGTTTCCTCCCAAAAACGGAATCCTCATTGACACACACATGTCCGCCCTCATCGACGACGATGCTTCCTTCAGTGTACTGCTGGAGAATACGTTTGGATTCAGGACCCTCTACTGTTGCTTCAAAGCATGCAGGTCATATTTTTGCCTTTGAAGGGTTCACACTGATCTCAGTATATTGAATTCACCCCCCCTCAAATGTATCGCAAAAAGCAAGACCAGGAAGGTGTTCATTGTCCAGACCTGCTGCTTAGCTGCACCGCAGCCAAGCAGTGGGTCTTCATCAGATGTATCTTTTAATCTCTATACCCCTGCCAGCCATAAACAAACTCCACTGCACCTTTAAGGGAATTGGTTACATGAAATACCCAGGTGTCAAGCTCCACATCAACAAGACATTGCAATGAGTACGGTGGTCGGTCGGAAGAAGTAGTCGGACTCTTTGAGGACATTTCAAAATTACTTTTATTAAGTGATAAGAAAATTGCCTCGTTTCCCCCTATTCTAAAGGGGTTTGCCTACCTGTCTAAAGGAACTGAAGGTGCTCGTCTTTCAGCAGGAAGTCCCAAAGAAAGAAATGTCCTCCATCCAAACCAAGTTCTATCCTGACCCCATCACTAAGAAACTAAACGATTTCAGGAGATTAACTTGATTCTTCTGATGTACCAGTCTTTCCGATGGCCTCTTTGTTTCTGTCTTGATATTGGGCAAATCTTCCTTGGGACCAGCCCTTGGGAGCAAAAATTACCCAATTCAGCCCAAAATACAAGTTCTATTGTGCCGAGCAGTGAACTCATGCTAGTGACAAATGACACCTTCAATAAGTTTTAGTATTTTATTCTAAACAGTGAATTTCAGCAACATCTTGGGATTCAAGTTGGAGAAGATTACAAAGCACAAAACTTAGAGAAATGCAAAATATAGAGAAACATAGAACTTAGAAAAACATAGAGAAACACAGTCTTACGCCCCTTCAATCAGCACTGGGAGACCCTGGCCCTCATAAGCTAGCTGAAACAAGCCCCGCTCAGAGGACAGCGCTGCAGGGTGCCGACAGAGCCATAAATTCCGGACACTTGATCTTGCTCGAACCAAGTCCACAGATCGATCTCCCACCTGAGTCATGTGGGCATGCATTTTTATAATCTCGTGCTGTCAGTCCATGACGCACAGCTCCAGAACTTTCCCTGTGCAAAATATAGGCTTGCTCATGGAAAAACCCAACTCTGTGAATTTCCACTGTGCTCCTTTTCTGTGCCCCTCCCTACTTGGAGCCCATCTGCGCGAAAGCTCAGGAATGTCTTATCAGTGCCTTCTCGGAGAAAGAGGATTTGTTTACGAAGCCATGCAGGGCTACCGTTAGAAAGGCAGAATATTCTAAGAGAAGCCGAGAAGAATTAACCCCATGTGAGCAAGCTCTAAAAGGCATGCACTCATAGCTTAGTGTTCATAGCGCTTAAGACTGGCTATCTAAGCGCTATATAGGTGCCATAATGTTCCAAACACTCCAATAATGTCTATTAGCTACAGAGCTGGGGCCTTCGCCCTGCCTGTTTATCTACAATGCATAATGTGACCTACCACCCCTACTAGGCCTGCATATTCCTTGTAGCTCACTACTGCATAATGGAAGTGCTACAACGGACTACTGTCAGCATTTTTGGCACATAGTTTGAATAAACTATTGGCTTTCAGCGGCTAATGCTGTCATCTAAAGCCCTGATTGGCAAATTTGCAATTTTGTGTATCACTACACTCCACCCCTATTCAAAGTGTGTGCGACAATGCTGACTAATACCCATCAACATAGTATGTAGTGCAGTGATAAAGACCTTGGGGCTTTGCAAGAGGTTTAAGCAAACTATCTTCTAGCGGTTAGTCAGCGTGGCATGCAAGGTTAGTAAAAACACTACCTAAACAAAAATGTACACAAAGTGAACAGTGACATATACCCTAGCCAAAACCTGTCCTACACAAAAAAAAAAATCCATACACAAATTGAACATGGACATTTATTCTAGCCAAAACCTGGCCTACACAAAAATACCTAAATAATTATTGTATAACTGATTGTCAGTTAAAAAGCAGCATGCAGTTAGAATGTCAAGGCAATCCGGTGTAGTCGAATCTACAATGCACTATTGCATTTATGTATGGTTACCAATTCTAAAACCTGGCAGCCTTTCACTCTAAGGGCCTACCCTCCCCCTGATCCCAGGGCATTCAAACGTGACTATGGGCTGTGTGATTAGACACTTCCCCCATGTATGTGGAACCCAACCAAAAACCATCTAATTTCATGAGCAAGGTGAACCCATGGGCACCAGGTTATCAAAATAAAAACAATTCTACTAATTTGCATTAAAGCATGGCATGTGTTATTCATGCAATCAAAAGCAAGCGATTTGATCCATATGTTTGCTGGTAACTGTAGCTCTGTGTGCCAGTGGGTTGAGGATGGTCGCCCCCACTCAGTAAAAAGCCAACACCTGCTGATTAAACAATGTTTGCCATACAATGCATCGTGTGTATTTAGCAGTCTTGTTGACCTGCCCTATGGCAGAAAAAATGTCTTCATACCTAAAATTCTGCCATCTGAGGTGGTGGCCAATACTTGCAGCAGAGTTGGGCATATCAATGGGCCCCACTAGGCCAGAAGTTTTGTAGCAGAGCTGGCATCAGAACCCATAGTGGCTAGCTTATTGTGCACAGTTTCTATGTCAAAATCGTTTAAAGCTCCTGTTACCCCCGCTGCTCCCGCAATTAATGAATCAAGCTCCCTAGCTACGTGCACTCTGGTGATGGGCCATAGAAATGGACTCCATTTGTAGCAGCTTGGTAGTACTAAGGAAACATTGCCTCATGATAAATCTATGTCTAAGTGTATCACTGTAATAATAGAGGTGTGCATTACCAGCCTACAATTTAAATGTTGCCTTACTACTGGAAAATCTAACATGTTCACAGTTTCTACCTTGTGTGACTTGGAGAATACCCTTCTCCAAGTAGGATGCCTACCATATACAATATTAGTTTTAGCTACAAACACCATACTACCATCCGGCAGTGGCTGTTTCATCACACCATTGTGTGAAATGCATTTAGTCAAGTTATAGTCCATAAAATCTTGGCGAGAACACTCGCTGCAGTTCTTGGTCAGAAAAAACATCACATTAAACAAATTAAACAAATCGTTGGACCCATTCACTGAAACATTTGGGCCTAGGATTTCATAGGCACCAGTCATATGAGTCAGTGACCAAAGATGCCCGACAATGTGCCAGGCCAGTACGCTAGCAATTCCATGTGGATACTCATTTGTAGCGCTTTTCCAAGGAATTATTCTAAATGTCTACAATCAAAAGATGACTCTTTGCATTAGTGTGCTGGAGACAACTGTCCACACAAAAACATGAAACTGGTTTGTTTAACAAAAACCGTGTCACACACTGTGTTATAAAATCAAATATCAAGTCCGTCATGGTTTCATTTACCCGCCTTAAGGCTATCTGTAAAAGTATCCAGTGTTTCAAAGGTTACCATCTCAAATTAGAGCTCACACACTTGGCAGCATTACTACAAATTAAGAACCTTAACCAACGCACAGCTGACTTTGGTGTGCGCACTCATTTTATCTCAAAATAAATTACGCTCCTGCTTGCATAATCCTGCTGCCCACACAATTCATAAATCATTTTCCTGCCTACGTGCAACGTAGTAGTTTTAGAAAAGGCAAAATATCTCTGGTTAAAGCAATTCAGTTCGAAGAGCAAAACATTTCGTTTTTTCAGATTCATCTCAAAAAGTACATTTAAAAAACCATTTTTCAATGTGTTAGCATTCAAGTGCTGTGTCACACAGCTGTTTGTGGTGCATGATGTCACAGTCCACAACCCATTGTCCACAGTCCTTTAAACAAGAAAGGCAAAACATATCAACCAAGTTATTTCCAGCAACTGAATCATTTGAATGTGCAGCATCAAATATTTGATAACTAGCCAAGTCTGCACCGTGCCAGTTCAGCAAAAGTTATTACTCTGTTGGACACCTTCTCACAGGTTGCAGAACAAATGTCCTCATACGTCATGCATGTTAGCAGCATTGAGTGCGGTGCAGGACAGGTTCAAAGTTCACATATCATCTCGCAGTGACTCACTTTCTCTGAGAATGCGTCTGCTTGACTGATCAGTGTCACCCGCAAATTGCACACATCTACCCCAATCATGGCACGCAACTTTCTTGGTTTTTTGCCTAGGCAAAATACAAACAGAAATGTTAGGATTTCATCAAAAGTACAATGTCATTATTCTTCATGTTAGGATGTCATCAGTACTACAATATCAGCGTTATCCACCCCTTCCCTTAACACCACCCCCACCTTCAGAAGTCTCATCAGGTAACTACACACTTTATCATTGCTACCACAATTATTTGTCACCCTTCTGCGTGTTATTGGGGGCTTATTTGCACTCAACCACATGGGGTGTAACTGCCTAATCACAAACTCATTTGTGCAATGCGATCCTAGTTGGTCAATGGTACTTCAGACTGATCTGTGATTTTACAAAAGCCATATAATAAGTACCCAGGTCGCACTTCTCAATGGATCAATGCTTTTCTTTTTCACCAAAGCGATCACGAATGCCAGGCACCAACTTGCTTCCAGTGTTTCATGATCTTGATTTAGGTTGCCCTGCTGGCATCACTCCATATTTCAAAGGTAAAGTATTTCAGTCCAATACCGCCTGCAGTTAGTTGCACAAGCAGCTTTGTTTATTTTTCTCCATACAGCTAGTGTCTTTCAAGCCTCTGGTTTTCCACGTGTCATTTTCCCAAAGGGTGTCTGCTGATTTCTTGGCCCACCCCTTTGAGAGCGATAGTCTGAATCAGTTCCTTTTATTTGCTTCAACAAATCATCCATTCTTGCACTAAGCCGTGAGGCTTCTGGATCATGGCTAATGTACAGTGTTCATGTTATACTCCAAAGCCCCGCTCTGCATGTTCTCTTGCAAAACGGCTACCTTTGTCAGTTTGCTTCCATCTGGAATGCCATAATGTCTTTGTCAGTTACTCCAGCCCTGGCAATGTAGCTTGCATTTTGCCAGCTGTGTATTTTCACTTCTCAAAGCGCCTAGAGATTTCTTCTCCAGTGCACGGCGCTTTACTTCAGTTCACATCACATGGAGCACTGGGATGCAGCTTGCACGGCAATGTCTCTTGAAATGGGCAGCTGTCTTTTCTTAGCCCATTCACAGATGCACAGGTTCCCCAAATGTTCAGATGCGATGTGCCCATCTGCCATCCTGTATGCAGCATTTGTTTTCCTTCCAGTGTTGATACTGGGCTAATTCTTTACTTCTGATCAGCTCTGTTATTGCATGCCGGTGTTAGAAAGCATACGTACATCAGCATGTAAGGTAGATTGCACTCTTTTTCAATTTCTCACTCACAGCAATTATTGCCTTCAGTTCTGTTTCAGCATTCTGTCTCTGCACCCCCCTCCTCAGTTTTTACTCACACTGCCGGTGTCTCTCACAGGGGATGGAATGCAGGAATGTGCACATGGCAGGGCCATGAGCACGCAGCAAACTTATCTCTTTGCCTATAACTCTTAAATTGGGACGGCTTCAATGAAAGGCACTCGTTTCAGACAGTTCATCCAGATTAACTGTTTCCTGCCTTCCTCCAACAGTTTTTTTTTCCTCGCGCACCTCGCCCAAGACAGTGCAAGTTATCTTCAAGGCACAAGCTCTACACAGCAAGACTCTTATTTTCAAAAGAGGCACTTTTTCTTGTCATCAGATTCTACTCCATGTAATTTTGCAAAATGTCAAAGCGTCTTTTAGCCTGTTTTGAAACTGATCAATGTTCCATTTAAAGGCATACATTTTTTTTTTCTTTTTCCTCGTAACCTTGTAGTTTGGCTTCACAAACTCACTCCAATGCAATGTGCGATCTTTAAAAAGAACCCGCAACCCACTAAATCTTTGTGCTGTCTTAGCACACACAGATTTTTCATTCTGTTGTACCATTGCCAGAATATAACCACTTATTTCAGTGCATTTAAAACATGCCATGTGTAGTGCAGCTCCCTGCACGTTTTTTTTTTCTCTGCAAGAGCAACCCACACTCTATATTGCTTGTGGGCTGTTATTGTGTCAACAACATTTTTCACCATGTACCTCAGTCAACAGGTCACTATTTCCAAAACATACATCACTTATAACGCAACAGTACAAATCCATGGCATAGCGTGGGAACAGTCAAAAATACTCCAAGGGCAATTTAGGGGCAATTTAGAAAAATATAAATTGTCTTTTCCCCCCAAACCATTGCAAACTGATTCTGCAATTCCAAATCAATACACAAAAATCGAAAATCCAAATACCATTCACTCACTTTCTTTTTTAAGTGAGTCTCTCACCCATTGTAAGCATGGCACAGCTAAAATGCAATGTAGCCATTTTAGTGTGTTTCCTTAAAACAGAATGCGCCACCAGCACATGGAATTTACAGTTGCCAAAAGAAAAACAAACCCTTTAGGCTCTCAACACAGATGTTACTCTTTCTCCTAAACACGGCTCATTCCCACGTTATCTTCAGGAATGTGTGCACTTCAAAAGCATACATTTAAAAAGCGAACCTTCACCTCCGTACATTAAAGCCCCCCACTCGCTAGCACACTGGGGCTGAATCAATGGTTAGATTACTATTCACAATTTGCATGTCAAATCCTTGCAACTATTTTCCTGCCCTCATGACAGAATAGAGTTGAGAACTCGTCTCACTTTGCATTTCAAATTACAACTTTAAACTTGGGGAAACCGCATGATAAAATTCTTTCCTAATTGAACATAAATCTTTCTTGACCATTCATCGGAGCGCTTTAAACATAGCCATTTCCCGCTTGTTTATCGCCATGTGCTCCCTGGCACCATTCCCAAGAAATAAGTCAGCCACGACTGATTTACTGAAGGGATTCTTAACCACACAAGCTATCGGCCACGGCAAGCCGACACAACGTTGCTGTCTTTTGTGTCTCAGAGCTGCAGTGAGACCACCAAGGAAATGCGGCAGCCTGCTCATCACTCTGCACTGTGTTCTCTCACAAAATTTGTCATTTCACAGCAAGGCACTGCTCTGCACAAATCCCCAAGCTGCCACCAAATGTCTTGATATTGGGAAAATCTTCCTCGGGACCAGCCCTTGGGAGCAAAAATTACCCAATTCAGCCCAAAATACAGGTTCTATTGTGCCGAGCAGTGAACTCATGCTAGTGACAAATGACACCTTCAATAAGTTTTAGTATTTTATTCTAAACAGTGAATTTCAGCAACATCTTGGGATTCAAGTTAGAGAAGATTACAAAGCACAAAACTTAGAGAAATGCAAAATATAGAGAAACATAGAACTTAGAAAAACATAGAGAAACACAGTCTTACGCCCCTTCAATCAGCACTGGGAGACCCTGGCCCTCATAAGCTAGCTGAAACAAGCCCCGCTCAGATGACAGCGCTGCAGGGTGCCGACAGAGCCGTAAATTCCGGACACTTGATCTTGCTCGAACCAAGTCCACAGATCGATCTCCAACCTGAGTCATGTGGGCATGCATTTTTATAATCTCGTGCTGTCAGTCCATGACGCACAGTTCCAGAACTTTCCCTGTGCAAAATATAGGCTTGCTCATGGAAAAACCCAACTCTGTGAATTTCCACTGTGCTCCTTTTCTGTGCCCCTCCCTACTTGGAGCCCATCTGCGCGAAAGCTCAGGAATGTCTTATCAGTGCCTTCTCGAGAAAGAGGATTTGTTTACAAAGCCATGCAGGGCTACCGTTAGAAAGGCAGAATATTCTAAGAGAAGCCGAGCTGAATTAACCCCATGTGAGCAAGCTCTAAAAGGCATGCACTCATAGCTTAGTGTTCATAGCGCTTAAGACTGGCTATCTAAGCGCTATATAGGTGCCATAATGTTCCAAACACTCCAATAATGTCTATTAGCTACAGAGCTGGGGCCTTCGCCCTGCCTGTTTATCTACAATGCATAATGTGACCTACCACCCCTACTAGGCCTGCATATTCCTTGTAGCTCACTACTGCATAATGGAAGTGCTACAACGGACTACTGTCAGCATTTTTGGCACATACTCTGAATAAACTATTGGCTTTCAGCGGCTAATGCTGTCATCTAAAGCCCTGATTGGCAAATTTGCAATTTTGTGTATCACTACAGTTTCAATGTGTTTTTATCTGGTTAGTATTTATCCCATACAACCTTATTTAATAGTCTTTCTTTACTTCTTTGATTAGTAATTGTAGTTCCTTCGCAACACTCCAGAGTTTGATACTCTTTTGGTGAAGCATTTATGGCAACCTCCATTGACATACTTTCTCACTTGTTGGTTGGGATTTTTAGGACTCACACAGTCCATTGCTCCAGGCTTTCTCACCTTGGCTGTGGTTTCTTTTCCCTTTTGTATTTCCCCACGTATGGGTTTTCTTTTGCTTTCCACTTTCTGCACTTGTCTTTGTATCTTCTTGCTCACATAATATGTTCCCTTTGTTATTAGGTTTTGACTTGGAATCTTCATAGGCTTTTAAGCCAGGGTTACTCTGTCCCCTCTTTCTCAGCTTTATACAGTTCCAATTACATAGGTTTATGTTAAGGAAACCTTCATAAGTACTGGGAGGAGTTCTTCGTCTCGTCTACTTTTGCTCCAACGACCTCCCATGCTCCCCGTTGCCTCTCTGCCGGTTAGTGAACATTGCGGTTTCTTGCGTTCGCTCAGGTGATCTTCTCCGGTACTTGGTGTCTCCTCCTTTTGCTGTGTCGCGCCATCATCCTCAGCTGTCCTTCTGCCGTACACCGAGCATGTTGCTGGGAAGCTGCTTACGTTTCAAATGCCTCTCTCCTTCTCTGTGTTCATTGGGTATTGGCATAGTTGACCTAATGCCAACTGGACCTACATCGATTTGACTGCATCTTTTTGGTCGAATTCGGTAGGTGAAATGGTATATTTTAATAAAAAAATAGTTGTAAGGTAATAGGTTGAGGTGGGGTGAAGTCGTGGGGTGTGGGGAAAGGGGTTGTGCAGCGGTTCTGCCTCTGCAGTAGGCCAAAAAGAATTCGACCCATAAAATTCAGTCAAATCAGAAGTTGGTCAAGTTTTTGAGGTCAAACAACCCATATCCATTCATTGGTCTCCAATTTTCAGCTTCCCTTATGACGTACACAGACTTCATCGTTCGGAAGCTGCTCAGGTTTCCAGTTTCTGGATGGTCTTGCAGTGTTCTGTTGGGCACCATGCCCATCACGGTCAGGATGTGGTCTCGCCACCACCTGCTGCAGGACTCTGCTTTCCTGCCTTGCAACAATTCTCCCATTGTAGCCTACACCGGGCTCCCAGCATCTCACTTTGGCCATCAGCTGCTCTTTGAAAGTGGCAGGCTCCGTAACTACTTTCTGGTCAGCCTCTTCCAGGCATGCTCACGTTCGGGGGATTCCGTGGCATAAGATTCTCTCTGCTTCTCCAGCAACCCCCACTTGCCCAGTTAAGTTTGTGTTTTCTCTTAAAGAGCTATTCCCATTTCCCTCTTCAGGCTAGTATGTTCCAGCATTACCTTCAGCCAAACAGGTAGTCTTTGTAGCAATTAGTCCCATGTATGCTAATAGGCTGGGTGGCTTATGGAGTTCCTCACAGGAACGGGAGTCTTTGTCCCCTAAGGGGGAGTCTCCCCCAGTGAGGTCCCCTAGGGAGGGTGTTGCGGAACAGGCTCACCTCCTTAGCCTCAAAGGGGGAGAAGGGACAAATACCTTTGATTTGTCACAGTACCATCTCACATGCTCACCAGGATCAAGAAAGAATTAACCGCCCTAGAAAAGGGCAGCATCATAAAAACAATAGAATATCCCACACCATGGTTTTTAACCATAGGTTTTATGAAGAAGGCTAAGCAACCATGACAACCCGTGGCATATCCAAACCAATAAACACAGACTGCCATTTTAAGGCTGAGATTTCCAAAACACATCTTATGATCAAACACACCCCAAGCTGTTCATGCTGGCCTCTAACCACTGGAGATGCCCAAAGTTTCATCTGCATAACAGGGAAAGTTGCTGAAAGTTTAAACTTGAGCTATAAAGGTTTCTCAGAAGCTATCACAGACTCCCCTTTCCTCCAAATGTGCCCCATCTACTCTCCTCACTGGCCAACCTCCTGCCTCTACTATACTGGTGCACAGCTTCTGGAATCCTGCTGGACAACCTGGCGAGGCAAGTGAAGAGAAATCAACACACACATGAGCACACAAATGCATGCCACGAACAGGTGACCAGGGCACGGCCATCGCCTTTGGATCCAGACCCTGGGGTGGACCAGTGCGAGAGGATCACCTGGGTGAGATAGCCGATGGCGAGACCCGTTATTCACCCTTATTTTGGTCATCCACTGCATCCTATTTTTCACGATTTTCTGAAGTCCCTAGACCCCTCCACCCCTTTTCTTTTTCACAAACACTGCCAAGGAATAGGGTGACTGAGAGCAACCAGACTAACTCTCTCACATCCTACTCGACATGTCCCGTTAATCTAATCATGTACGTTACCCTAAGTGCATACACTTGATACCAATTAACTCTCCTCATACAAATAGAAGGCACCACCTAAAGACACACTCTGAGCAAGGCGGAACACGAGAACGAGCAGAACTTCCGGGATGAAGACACACCTACTGGAGCAGAGCAACTGACCAAGGGACGAGAATAGTGGGCCGAAAAACCCCAATGCTTTCCTATTGAAGGTCGTGGCCTCCAACAGGCTGCGAAAGACGCATGGAGAAGGCCGGATCCCACAAGTGAAAATTGCATTCTGTTTCAAGGACGCTAGAGACCCTCCCGGGTGAACGGCAGAGTTGGGGAGGCGAGATCAAGCCTTTAGTACTAACCTTGGTTCGAAAATCGGAAAACGACAAACAAGAAAGAAGCAAGTGACCTGAGAGATCGGTGTGTGTTAAAGTGAATGAAGTGCCAACATCATATCACAAGTGAAGGCTGCACATGTGGGGATGAAATGCAAAAAAAGGCAGACCTGTGAATGAACTTTAAAGAGAAATACAGCTGCAAGATAGGCAAAACTAAGTTACGGAGTTGTCAGTTGAAAGGAAGTAGCCCATTTGAAAGTCCCCGTGAAAGGTGCATTGTTTGAAGCTAAAGGGCGAACAAACCGCAAGAGTGAAAGCAAATAGTGAACGTTGAATCAAAGTGGTCCTGCGGTGGTCTATGAAGAAATCCATGCACATTCGAAACACTTCGACATCTGAAAGTGGTCTGAGCCCAATTGAGGGAGACCCGATATGTATATCAAGGTTGGGGAACGGAGCCCCCTTACAACTTTGTGTGAACTTTATTGTGATAGATCTGTGCCCGACAGAGGGGGACCTACAAGAACTGTGTAGTGAAAGATCTGAGCCCGGCAGAGGAGGACCTTTGTGAACATTTTTGTTGAAACATTATTTTGAAAGCCAGAGAAAGGAACTTTAAACGTGGAAGGCCAAGCGGGTCTCGATCCATAGTTGTGAACTGTGTACTGTGTTGGAAGTTGAACCAGAGTGTGTCATCATGCCTACAAGGATCACCTTACCTCATAATGCCTAACATGGGGAGGAGAGCTAGTTCAGCCACATTTTCATTTGAACACTGAGTTTTCCTTTTGCATACATTTTCTCCAATTTACACTTTTTGTACAAGAGATAGGGCAGGCATTAGGTTTTTGTTAGTATAGGACATTTTCATTCGACAGACTCCACTAGGACTGTTTTGTTTATCGTTTGATGGTCGAGACTACTCCCATCTTGGTTATAGGGCAGAATAGGAGTTTCTCGAACCCCAACATTATCAATAAAGGTTTTACGAATTGTATCCATTGTGTCAGTGTCAATACTTGTGATACCATGCCTTCCCTACAGAACCTGATGCTGACCCTCGTCAGTGGTATCATGATGGAGGATCACTTGGGAGGAGACTTGCATCAAGGGGAATTGGGGACCTATGTTGATTTCCCTAATCTCCCTGAAACACTGATGGCATATTGTAAAGTTGACGCAATAAATGTGCATAAAAGACTTAGGGCCTCATTACACGGCTGGCGGTAGGGATTTACCGGTAATGGAATACCGGTAACGTTAAATCCCCATGCGGATCACGACCCGGCACACCGCTATTAGCGGCATCGCAAATTACGGTGCCACTAATAGCGGGCAGGCCGTGTGCGCGCGACCCTCCATCCCGTAAATTACGCCATGCCGCTATTAGCACAGCATCACAAGGCCAGTGGACATGCTAATAGCGGCATGGTAAATCCACCCAAACCCCTTACCGCCATGGTGCTAATACCGGCATCGCGGACCACCCGTTAAGAGGAATGAGCAGTGTTCCCACCTGCCACAGGTGGACACAATCAGCACAGGTGGAGGCAATGGAGACTGTGGCAGCTCAAAAGGAGCACACCACACCCCTTCCCACACCCCTTCCCACACAAAGATGGTTCCAATACTGGCAGCAATACATGGCCTGGGGGACCTCATTGCAGCGCAGCTGATACTACAACAGGCAGCACAAAGGAGACGCAGGAGGAGGAGGAGGAGGAGGAGGAGGAGGGCAAGACAGGCACAGCAAGCACCACAACGGCACCTATTCATACCACAGAGGCACCCACCAATCCCCAGGATCAGAGCCAGTCCATTCAACCTAACCCCTGAGCAGATACACACCCTGTACCGACAGGGTTACCATCACCAGCATCGTGGACATGATCCACGACGACATTGTGAGCCTCATAGACATCAGAACTGCCATCCCCCCGCTACTGAAGGTGGTGAGTGTGCTCCACTTTCTGGCCACAGGCATCTACCAGCATACAGTGGGACACATGCATGGCATCTCACAACCAGTATTCTCACGCACGCTGAACCAGGTACTCGATGCACTCCTGAAGCATGCACCTGAACACATATCCATGCCACGGACTGCCCAGGAGATTGCAAACACAAAAGTTGGCTTCTATTCACTGGCAGGCATCCCAAGTTGCATTGGGGCCATCGACTGTACACATGTGGAATTGGTGGTCCCACATCACAATGAAGTAGTGTACCGAAACAGGAAGCAATTCCACTCTATCAATGTCCAAATGGTATGTGACGCCAACAAGATAATCACACATTGCTGTGCCAGATTTCCAGGATCAACACATGATTCCATGGTCCTGCGGAGCTCAACTATCCCACGCTACATGGAGCGACACCCCGGACAACGTTTGTGGCTACTCGGTGAGTAGCAGGGCAAGCACATGGCAACGTGATTGGGGGGGTGAGAGAAACATACTGCAACTGGGAGTGATTGGGGGGGGAGATACATACTGCAACTGGGAGTGATTGGGGGGGGGAGAGATACATACTGCAACTGGGAGTGATTGGGGGGGGGAGATACATACTGCAACTGGGTGTTGACTGTCGTCCATAGGAGAAATGGACATACAGATGTACACCAATGTGCATCCGGGAAGGCCACGATGTACTTGAGAAGAACCCACATGCAATTTGAAGCTGCACAACATCGACAACAATGCAGGTTGCTAAATATCACACATCCATCCACATTGAACATCCTACCACGCCACATTTCACACGAATCTGCAACATGGCGTCAAGATAGTAATACACAATCAGCGCAGCACAACATCAATCCAGCAATGCGCACTTGAATGAATGCAAAGGGATCACCCCTAGACATAGCACTGAACCACACACCTATAGCACCACTGAAGTGATGCCTCACAGCATGGCCACATTGGTGTCAGAATGTCAGTACACTCGCAGTGTGGTACCAAATTTGCCTGGGACAGGGACACCTAAGACCTGGCCTCACCCAGGACATGTCAAATACTGTTGGAGGCATTAATGTTGCATTACTACTTGCAGGGTCAACCTCCCCCTTGCACGTTGCTGCCACACAGACCATCTGCATGTATGCTGTCAATTCAGTACTTGAATCACAATGCAATGTCAATTAGTGTGATGTGAACAGGCCGCTCTTGAGGTGAACAGTAACAGGACCCTGTTCATTCCCCCATACAGGTGATGCGGGCTATCCCCTGAAGACCTGGCTCCTCACACCTGTACGGAACCCACAGAACAGGCACGAGGAGGAATACAATCGTGCACATACCCGTACCCGCATCGTGATCGAGCAGACTTTTGGACTTTTGAAGTCACGTTTTAGGTGCATTAGCAGGTCTGGTGGTGCTCTCCTGTATGGACATGAGAAGGTGGCCAAGATCACCATGGCATGTGTCATGCTGCACAATATGTGTATCAGACGGAATGTGCCACTGCCCCCTGACGTTGAAATAGAAGCACCTGATGAGGATGATGATGGTGATGAGGACGGAGGTGAAGGGGATGCAGGTCTTGCAAGAGGGGATGGGCAGGAGGGACGTGCTGTGAGACAGCATCTGATCAACCAAATATTCTGAGGAACATGTTTTCGTACTGTCACATGGTAATGGGGAGTAATGCATTGGTGTATGTTTTCGAGCACACAATGGACCCTGTCCCCAATAAAGTACACACACACAATGAAGTTGTCCAAGCCAGTGTTTAGATCAGAAACCAGTGTATTGAGTAACATTAAGGTGTGAAAGTGCAAGTCCCAAAACATCCCACCACCCTTCCCCCCACCCCCACAACAGACCCATAACACCCTTCCCCCACCCCCACAACAGACCCATAACACCCTTCCCCCCACCCCCACAACAGACCCATAACACCCTTCCCCCCACCCCC
Organism: Ambystoma mexicanum; assembly: GCF_040938575.1. NCBI lineage: Eukaryota > Metazoa > Chordata > Amphibia > Caudata > Ambystomatidae > Ambystoma > Ambystoma mexicanum. Next base: position 465,286,135 of record NC_090927.1, on the reverse strand, counting down.
ACAACAGACCCATAACACCCTTCCCACCCCCCCCACAACAGTCCCTCATGTGTTTGCCAAGTTTGCCCTGGCCTATGCACACATAGGGATCTCTATCGACCCCCTATTTTCAATAGTCCTCGGGGGTATTCAGAGGGCTGGCAGATGTGCGCCTGGTGGTGCGCGTTGAGCGACGGAGGGGGCTTGTTTGTCTCGACCCAGAAGATGAGGATGGGGCAGACTGGCCTTGTTGGGAAATGTGGCGGTCCATAGTGTCAGCCATGCGTACCAGGACCTCCCTGAGCCTCCCTATCTCATCGCACAGCCTGTTGGTGTTGGCGTCCATCCGCTCTGTGGAGTGCCTCAACGCCTCCACGATGTTCTCACTGCGATTGGCAGCCTCCTCAACATGCTGGCCAACCAGCACAGACAGCTCTTGTTGGCGCTGCAGGATGGTGGTCAATTTGAGGCCAGTGCTGGGTGACTGTGCACTTGAGGCTGTGCCCTCGGATGCATCCACTACAGCAGGTGATGCCAACATGGGGGACATGATTGCAGGGTTGGTGTCCTCAACTGTGGAATCAGACGCAGGGGTCTGGAATGGCACTGGCTCTGGTGATCCAGGGGGGCTTGGGGTGTGCATCTCCATGGCCTGGTCTAGGGTGTCCTCCAGATCGGATAAGGGGGCAGTGGCGGCTGCCTCACCAGTGGAGCTTGCCGCAGCTGATGGTGGGCCCTCGGTGGCTGGCATCGGTGCGGGTGGGTTCACCACCGGTGGTGGGGCCGCAGTTGGTGGTGCAGCTAGTACTGCCGTGGCAGTGGCACTCCGACGAAGTTTGGCACTCGTCTGGTGGGGCCTGCCCCCCTTGCCCCTTGATGTTGTTGGGGTATCCGCCGGCTCCTGTGCCCTTGGCCTCTTGCATGTAGCTGTTGCCTGTGTTGCATCAGCGGCATCCTCCCCATCTGTATGTGAGCCTGTCAGGGACGAGAGGGGGGATGGCATTGGTTGCGTTTCAATATACTTGATACAGATTACATGAATGATGCAGTTGTGGCAATTGGGACTTAGTGGTTGTGGATGCAGGTGATGTGCCAGTTCAGTGCCTCATCCATGCATGGTTGTGTTTGGGACTTGTCTGTGGTGTTGTGTGCATGTGTGTGTGTGTGGGTCTGACACAGGCATGGTGAGGGATGGATGCATGTGTGGATGTGTGTCCATGCATGAGAGGAGTCTGTGCTCACATATGGGGGGTACAGTACATTCACATCGCATCCTGTCATGTGTACACTCACCTCCATCAGAAGTGGTACCCACGCCGAGCTCCATGCTGCCTGCTCCCTCTATTGACTCGACGGCAATCATGTTAGCGCACGTCTCCTCCCATTCCTTCATCCGGATTGGGGATCCATTTCCACCAGCACTGGCAATGCGGTGGTTCTCAGCCAGGATGCCCCTCACCCGCAGCCTGAGGTCGTCCCACCTCTTCCTGCATTCGCGCACAGTGCGCGTGCTGGTGCCCACTGCACTGACTTTGGCAGCGACCTCCTCCCAGATGGCTTTCTTCCTCAACAGGGTTGGCCAGCGCATGTCATTCGCGAAGACCACCTCAGCATTCTCCGCAAGGGTCTGTGTCAACATCACCAATTCCTCATTGGTGTATTTTTCTTTGCGCTGCCTGTCAGTTGATTTCTTGAGTGCCTTAGGCATGATGCAGGTGTCCACAATTGTTTGGCACGGCTCACAAATCAATACAGGTCCAGGGGGCAGAGGATGGCAATGGATTGTGTTTTTAAAGATGGCCGCCGGGCTCTTTCCCGTTCTGGCGCGATGACGCTATTTCCGGTTCCGCAATTTTACGGTCACCGCTAATAGCGGTGACCGCTAATAGCGGGGACCGCTAATGGCGGTCACCGCAATTTGCATGTAGCGTGAGGGCGGAGGTGCTATCTGCACTTTCGTCAAAGCCAGTAAGGGACTTTTTTGGGACTTTTGCGGCATGGCGGTAGGGTCATTACCGGCATGGCGCTATGCTCGTGTCCGCGTACTCGTAATGGTACGTAATTAGCGCCCTCTTACGAGGGCGGACACGTTAATAGCGCCATGCCGCTAATATGCGGTTTTTAGCGCACAACGTGTAATGAGGCCCTTAAACCCATTATGGACTTCATGATCCATAATGCTTGTGTGACTGGGACGAGGAAAAGGAGTCAATGAGGATTGAAAATGCCATTGAAAGAAACCTGCAGTCTAGTTGTGGGTATTCAAGGTATCTGGGCAGGACCTTTAAAAATGAAGATGAGATTCAATTGTGTATAAGGGGTTGGTGTAGAAGTGGAAGCAGAAGGAGCAAGTGAAATTGCCCTCGCCCAAGCTGAGGCTTGGACTCAGAGAGTGTGCAAAGAGGCTGGCATGCAGGAGGGCAAAAGACTGGTGCGTGCGAGGAAGCTGGGAGACCACAGAAGCCGTGGTCACGCAGAAGGGAGCAGCGGAGGCTCCCGACGCAAGAGTCCCAGACGGTGTCCAAACCAGAGGGGTCCCCGCAATGCAGAGAGGCTGACGAAAAGAGGTTGAAGGAGAGACATTGAATAAGTGTTGCATTACTAAAGGTATTGAATGAGCTTTCCTGACAAAAGCATTTCAATGAAGGAATAATTGCGATTGTTTATTTACTTTCGAAGTCTGGAAAAAACATTGTGTGAAAGAGAACTATTGCTCTTGAGGTAATTTTGAAGTCTGAGAAAGACATTGTGGGCAAAATAATTATTGTTTCGAGTTATTGAACCAAGTGGTTGCAGAAAAGACAATGTGGATGTTGATTTGAACAGATCCTTGTTAAACCAAAACTTGTTTTAAACACTCCTGATTGAATCCAGGGGAAGGTAATCCTATCCTAGTTACAAAGAGTGCGTTCTATCTAGGCTTTCCTGTTTTCAGTGAACTCCAATAGGATTAAATTGAAAAACACTGTTTCCACTATCCCGGTGGTGCTTTAGTGTGATCAAGGATGGGAGGAAGTTTGGGGGTTGATGGAGAGGGGGCTTGGCAGACAATAGGCAAATGGCCCTACTCCCCACACCCCATGTATGCTCGTTTGCTTTCTCCCATTGCTTCCCCTCCTGTCCCCTGACCTTATTCAAAATCACTGCACGTTACAACATTTTCTATGTTAATTAAAATCTGTATTCGTCAGTGGTCAGAGCTATTTTGAGGAATTGTAGACAAATTTGACCCATTTTTGTGGTTGCTGATTCACGTCTTAAAATTGGCTAAAATTCCTCAAAATAGCCCTTGACCACTGACAAATATTTGTATTTACAAAAAATTGTTTAACATGGATTTTGTGGCCACAGACTCTCTGTGTATGTGAATCTGTTTGGAGGAGAGCTGAAAAGTGTCAAATGCCTGTCTGCTTTAAAAGGACAGCTGTGTTGAGGCTTCCATGTACGAGGCTCACATGAGGCCAGAGTGTCAGTCATCTCCCAACCTCCTGTGGCTCTCTAGAGCACCCACACCCAGGGTCCCATCAGAAGCTGCAAGCCCTTTAATTGCTGCTTAGCACTTTTTTTTTTCAAGGAGAAATTTTAAATTAGGAGTGATTTATAAATGATGGCTCATTTAAGGGACTATTGCTTTGTACAAGACGCTCGTAACCTTTCTGTGTGAAGAAATGCAAATTGGCATTTCTTTTTGAAAGCACACATAAAGCACAAGTTAGTTGCCTAATCTACACCGTCCTCCAGCCCAATATCACATAGAACAGTTTTAAGGTAACTAGCTATATTATTTTCATTTGTTCATAATTAACACCAAAAAGTGTTTATTTTTGGTATATGTAATATTTTCATCACATCATATGTGAACCCTCCATTTGTCAAACACAAACAGGTTATTACCCTTTCACACATTACATTTTGTTATAAGCCTTTCAAAACCCAAAGGCCATTTGTTTTGCCTTTTGCTGAATTGCATTCTGGCATTTGTAGTCTCCCAGTCAAGATGGTGGGGGGAATAATGCCACAATTGTACACTTTTTCGCTAGCATAGTTCTATAAGTATTTATATATTTGTGCAAGTACCTTACTATGGTATGTGTACATTTCAAGTTATCTTTATAAAAGAGAGTATTGTTGAAAGTCAGACATCGGGGGTGAGGAGGGGAAATGATGAAAGTGCAATTGAGTCATGAATATTTGCCCAGGATGTGTCAAGAGAGGTTGCAGTGCTTGCGATTGATGTAGTTATTTTTCCCTGATTGTGGCTGCTTTTCAAGGCACAAGTAAAGGATACATCTGTGTGGAAAGCGTAACTTTTTTTCAGAGGGCGGACGCAAACCCCTTGGTTTTTTTTGAGTTTGGCAAGCTTGCTCAAGTATTTGGCTGCCAGGGTTTCACACTTGTCTCATATTGAGTTTTTGTTATCCAGGGAATATTTCACTACAGATTGCTGTGTTTTAAAAGGTAAGCACCTTTTACACTCTGCCAGCATATTTATTGGAACATTTTCCCGCTCAGGTTATTGTTCTGGTGTTTATTACTTTCTTTAAAAGTCCAATGCTCTTTTGTCTTGCACACTTTCTTCTAAGGGAAAGGTCAATTGAACTACATTTGTATATCTTACTTTAAGATATGTTCACTTACTGTGCGTAAATTCATGGGTGCAAGCTTTTGATTTTCATATGGGGACAAAGCAAGAGAACAGTGCTCATCCCCGGTCAAAAAAACACATTTTACAGCACATGTTGCAGCAGGAATAGGAAAACCATATGATTTACAGGAAGGTATAAACATCACAGCAACAATCACTTAACCTGATGAGTTTCCTTTGCAACATTTTGCTGTAGCATCTCTTGATATACTACTACGTCCCATCCTCTTTCCTCCATACTGTATGGGTGTCCCTCACTAAGGACAGGAGACAGAACCTTTTTCACCAGAAAAATCATCTTCCCCTTTAAATTTAGATGTGCACGGGGGTGTGGCCCTGGGAGCATGCGCTCCCCTGACTCCACCCACCAGCGCCACTCCTTGGTCCTCTTTTCTGCATCGACGTGCACGGACCGCTTTCACCAGCGCTCCTGGTTTAGGCCCCTGGCCTAGTAATTCCATGCGCTCTTCCCCGGAGAAGCATTCCTGTCTTCTTTTCTCTTTTACATTGTTAGGTACTGCTTGGTCCTCTGGCGCCACTATCCTCCCCGGCGCATGCCGACGACGGCGGGCTTCAGAAGGTGTCCAGCCTGCCAAGGTCCCTTCCCAATGTCTGACCCCACACCCTCTACCTCTGGTGCCTTAGCCCAGACTATGGCTGTACCGCATGCAGCGCCTTGACTCATCGCACGCTCAAGAACCGACTAGCCAGGTGGTGGGAGCTCTTCGGAAGATCGCCTCCAGAGGACCTCAGAGCGTTTGTGAAGCAGAAGACCAGGCTGACTGTAGGTGCCTTGTTCTCCTCTGCACCCCGCAAGGGTGAGGGAAGCGCCCAAGTGGGAGGGACCTATCGGGTCCTAAGACCAGCAACAGCACTGAGGCTGCTCCAGCTATCGACCACCAGGCCGAGGGGTTGCAAGAGCCTACCGGTGCTACCGCTGAAGGGCCACAAGGCTCTGTTACCGGGTCCCAACCCGAGGGGCTATGCCCTAACACCAGACTCATGTCTGAGGGGCTGCCTGTACACAGCACTACTGGCACTACAGCCGAGGGCACTCCTCCTACCAGGCCCCGGGGGAAAGAACTTCCAGGTGGGATTGGTTAAACCCTGTCACTTGGTCCACATCCTATCCATCCACCCACGCAGCGAGACGGGGCGCGCCCAGGACACAGCAGCCTCAGGGCTTGACCCCTATGCCTATACCATCAGGCACCCCTCCGGTCTGTCAAGACAGGTTCTTTGAGAAGTTTCTCACACTGATGAGATCACCACAGATGGGTACTATCCTCAGGGACGTGATCAGGGACATGCTTCCTCCTGTACAGCCGCAAGCACCCATGGCTACACCGCCCATGGGTCCAGCTCAGCCCCCCAACTCCCACTCCTGTACCAGTCATGGCGTCCCCGGCCCTGCCACCCCAGCAGCCTCCAGCACTGATAATCAGCACTCCTACGGCTACCCCCGGACCTGTAGGACACAACAGTGGACACAGATGAGGACAAGGATCCGGACACCCCATTGTCAGCCAAAGCTTTTCATGAGAAGGGTCTGGTCGAGTACCTAGGAATCAGCCACAGGTGGAACAACCGGAGGCAGGGGTACTGGCTGATGCTTCGCCCTACTTCTAGAAGGTGAATCCCACTTCAAAAAGATGTAGGAGTGCTTGCCAAAAAAGGTTGGCTCAAGCCACACTTTACCCAGCCTACCAATAGGTTGTTTGAACGCTAAGTACAGGCAAAAGGAAGGGGACACCCTCTTATTGTCGGCACACCCCTAACCACATTCATCAGTGATCGGGGCAGCATCACTATACTCCAAGCCACAATCCTCTTCGGCAACTTCGGCCTTGGCACTCCTGGGCAAGGAGGAAAAGCTCTTGGAGGCGGTTGGGAAGAAAATGTATTCTAACGCCACACTCCACCTGCGCCAGGCAAACGCTGATGCCATGTTGGCGGCTGTCAACCATAAGCTATATAGGGAGATTGCCGATTTCCTCCTCGAGCTCCCTACACAAAGCCAGGCTCGCTTCAAGGTGGGGCTGGCAGAGGCGAAAATAAAATCATGGCACAAGACCTAATGGAGTCGGGCTTGCCCTTCTCATACACTGCTGGCGGACAAAGTTCACGAACCCTTGGATCCTCTCGGTAGTATCCATGGACTCCGGCTCCCCATCCCCCCTTCTCCAGCCTCCTCCCTTCCGCTCCTGCAGATTGGTACAGCAAATCTGTTGGCAGAAATACGCTCGTTAGTAGCTAGCCAGCCAGTGGAGGAAGTCCCAGCCTCACAGCGGGGCATGGGCTTCTATTCACAAATTTTTGCCATACACAAAAAGAACCAGGCTGGCCTGAGAGGTCTTAGACCTTTCCACCTGAACCTTTCCCTCCCACTCCAAAAGTTCAAGATGGTTACCCCAGCCTTCATAGCAGAGACATTGTGTGCGGGAGATTGGATGTGCTCCCTGGATGTGAAGGATGCCTACCTACACGTCCCGATCTGGGACCCCATCGGTCCTTCGTGAGGTTCAGGGTCATGGGTTTTCACTTTCAATACAGGGTTCTACCCTTTGGACTCAATTCGGCCCACAGGGTCTTTACAAGACTATTGAACACAGTGGCAGCCCTGCTCAGGGCCCAAGGTCATCACATTTATCCATATCTAGACGACTGTCTAGTCAGGGCGAGATCTGTGGAAGCTGTCCAACAAACTACCTCCGCCCTCATGGATACACTATACGACCTGGGATTTTCTATCAATCTCAAATAGTCACAGTTTGTGCCCACGCAGAGTCTGACCTTCCTAGGCGTTATCTGGGACACGAGCTCCGAGAGGATCTTCCCCTCGGAGGACAAGATCACAGCCATCAAGAGGGCCACTGGCCATTTTCTCAGCAGAACGGTGATCTTGGCGTGGTGATACCAAAATCTACTGGAAGTTATGGCTGCATGTCTTCTTGCAGTGCCACGTACGAGGCTCAAAATGAGGTGGCTGCAGCTACACGACTCAGCCTCCTGGAATCAGGAGAAGGGTTCGCAGGCAGAGCAGGTCGGCATACCACAACATCTCTACCAAGATCTAGTCTGGTGGGGTGCAGACCACAACCTGCGGACAGGTAGGCCCTTCCAACAACCAACACCTCAGGTCATCATTACCACAGACACATCCCTAGAGGGATGGGGAGCTACCCTTGACAGCCACAGTGTCCATGGAGTATGGTCCCGTCAAGAGCAGCTGGTGCACATTAACTGGCTCGAGATGATTGCAATCTGGCTTGATCTCAAAGCCTACCTACCCATTATCACCGGCAAGGCGATCCTCATTCAAACAGACAGCTCCACCTGCATGTATTACATAAGCAAGCAGGGTTACACCCGGTCCCCTCCCCTATGCAGACTGGTGGTCGACATTTGGCAATGGGATCTGGAGAACAACATGCACCTGTCGACTGTCCACCTCCTGGGGGAGTCCAACCGATATGCGGACAGGCTCAGCAGGCTGGGCGCGGACAACTACGAATGGCAGTTGAACGAGCAGGTCCTTTAGGGGATCTTTAACAGGTGGGGGTCATCTGCAGGTGGACCTCTCTGCCACCAGTACCAACAGGAGGTGCCCCTAGTTCGCCTCCTGGCATGTCAGACGTGCGCTAAAATTCTACCTGGACAGGACCAAGAGCTTCTGCAAATCAGACGCCCTCTTCGTCACCTTTGGGGGGGGGCAAAGCCAGGTTGTCAGGCCTCCGGGGCTTCCATAGCAAGATGGATGGTCATGGCCATCAAGGAGGCGTATGAGGGGCAGCACAAGCCATTCCCAATGAACATGCATGTCCACGCCGTCAGAGCTAAGGTCACAGCAGTAGCTTTCCAAAGACACGTTCCGTGGCAGGTTATCATCAAGGCAGCTATGTGGGCTACTCCCTCGGTCTTCTGCAAGCACTACAGCTTGGATGCCAGTACCAGGTGGGACACAGCCTTTGGTTAGGCAGTGTTAAGGAACTTGTTTTCTTAAGAGGGGCTACTCTCCACCCTGTGGCTACATTTAGTTGTAATCGCCCATACGGTATGGAGAAAAGGGAACGGGACATAGGAGTAATTATGAGTTACTCACCGTAGTGACTAAGGTACTCCTACTCCATAGTCCCCTTTCCTCCATACGTCCCACCATACTCCCCCTAATAAAACTGGTGTCATTAGGCAATGTTAATATTATTGACTCGTCAAAGGGGACTAAGCAGTGGTGCCGGTCGGTGTACGCAGGGGAGTGCATGCTCCCAGGGTTGCGCCCCACCGCGCATCTAAATTTAAAGGGAAAGATAATCTTTCTGGTGAAAAAGTTTCCGTCTCCAGTCCCTAGCGAGGGACGCCCATACAGTATGGAGGAAAGGGGACAATGGACTAGGAGTACGTTAGTCGCTACAGTGAGTAACTTATAATTTCCTGCACACAGCAAACAGTTTTGCCCTGCTCACCCCCTCCAATCAACCATCGGGGGGTACATTTAATGAGACTCACTTCTCATTTTGTAGTGAGCAGCACTTTACAAACTGTTATTATCTGCTTATTTCTTTTGACAGTCAAAATAATCCTTATCTCCACTAAAGTGAGTGCTCCCGGGCAAATCCTTTTATCACACTTTGCCTTATCTGCTAAAATTAGAAGTCTCTACAATGTGGAAAGGTCGTTTTCACAAATCAAAGTCTTCTTGTAAAGAAAAGAAAGGGCAAAGAGTCCCTGAAAAAGTATTGCATGATTTACTATGATTATTTTGACTGTTAAATGCGTTAATCCAGTAAGATCTAACATTTATCTTTTTACTCTGGAAAGTGTTCATACCATCTTGTTCCGAGAGACATTACCCTACTTATGCACGCAATGAAACAATATATATTTGTGTTTTTACATTGGAAAAAAGTTATCCATGACTTTTTGACAGGGGCAAAGGGGAAAACACTGATAAACAGTTTGACGTTTTTTGGAAACACTTTATAAACACCCCGGAAGTAAATAAATAAACCCCTAAAACAAGAAACCCTAACTTTTGAGTTTACAGGTTTGCCATATTTCTGTTGAAGTGAAAACAGCCAAATGTTCCCTTGTTTGTTTTGATATTCGTGTGAGGGTCAGAAATTGTTGGACGATATTTCATCCTTCTTTAGTTTTTAATTTGATAGGTAGGGACACTCTTGTTAGGATAGGGAAAGGTAGGTGTTTATCTCCCCTTGTTTATTTTAATAAAATGGCAAACTTTGAGAAAACGACCCTTCTGTGTGCGTCTCGCATTTCTGAATCCTCACATAAGCCACACAATTATTCAGAATTAGCAGCTGTTGTGCGCTGTACCTATAACACACACGGCAAAAACATGCATGTTCTGTGACAGAATTATGTCATGGTCTGACAGTAAATGCCCTACCACTGTGCTTGTGCAAAGACCAAGACAGGATTTAAACATGTAACACAGTTTGTATTCGTTTGTCTTGTGCCCTCATTACCAGGTTGTCTAAACAATGTCAGTTATAATCCAGGTTTGTCCGATTCCCCTGCACATCCAACATGGCACAGAGGTAGATCTGCTTCCATCTTGGATAACATCCTCGTCAACCATGCTCTATTCTCATCTGTCATTGATTTTTGTGTTGTAGAAACTAATTAAAGTGATTATGACATTCTTATAATGAGATGGTTGTTGGGAAGTACAGGTATGGTCAGTAAGGAAATGTTCATCCAGGCTAATTTTTTGTTAAACACCCAGCAAACTAGATTATGATGGTCGGAGCATACAATCAAAGCTTTTGGTTCACTCCTTACACATGAGTTAGACAAAGATTGTATGGGAGGTGCTCCACGCAATTTAGCGTATAGTGATATGATGCAAATGTTTCAATGTCATGTGCACAAAAGCTGGGGCCAAACCAAAACTGCAAGTTTACAATCAAGAAGTCAAGATGAGAAAAACAATATATAGGTTGCAAAAACGACAAGTATTAAATTACTCTGTGGAGCCAAGGGAGCATATGTTAACACAGTTGCGTACCAACTATAAGAACTAGATACACAGCCAGAAAGCCTCTCTTTATCAGGCGGATGGTGCTCAAATGTTATATGCTCTCGAAATTAAAAACACAGCAAACATATGGGCCATACTAAATCACTCTATACATGGATCCCAATCTATCGTTCAAGCAAATGTGGTACCTAAAGCAAAGTGGACCTCACATTTCAGTCGACTATACTCTCTTGTTTCTGGAGGCAGCGGTTTGACTTCGGATGATGTGGCTATTTCATCTCAACTCGAATTTCAGTTAGATGAAATTCGCTTTCACATTGACAGAATAAGTGGCTTGTGAGCTCCAGGACCTGATGGCCTTTCCAACTTCATGTTCAAGCAACATCCTGAAATCTGGGCTTCTATTCTATTTGACATCTTCACAGCCATCAACCGCACACAAAAGTTGCCTCAATCCTGTAAGCACTCGATCATTGTACCAATATATAAAAAAGGGGACCGGCTTTTGCCAACAAGCTATAGGCCAATAGCCTTGCTGGATGCACTGGGTAAAATCTTCAGCAGACTTACTTTGAAGGATCTAAATGCCTGGACCCTAAAGTGTCGGATGCGAGACCCTTTTCAATCAGGGTTTGTAGCTGCAGTGGGCACTTCACCTAACAACATTACACTTAATATTCTCAAAGCACAATATGCACAGCAGAAGCATCCGTTATATCTGGCATTTGTAGACTTTAAGGTAGCTTGCGATTCCATTGATCGGCTCCTATTATATTGAAAACTGCAACATTATAAATGTCCACCATCGTTACTTGCGTTGATTATGCATCTTCACACTCACTCTACAATGCAAGTTAGACTGTCCCTTGAAGGGCGTTTATCATAAATCTTTTCTACATTAAGAGGACTCAAACAGGGGTGTATCTTGGCCTCTACACTGTTTAACCTATTCATTTTAGATATGGGGGAAACATTGATAGAGGCTTTAGGGGATGCTCCAAAGCTCGGTCTCCAGAAAATTGTTTGGCTTTTGTATGCGGACGATTTGGCTTTGTTGTCCCAAACACTGAGTGGCCTTCAGAATTTACTGCCCAAACTTGAAACTTATGCCGATGCAAATCATTTATCTATTTACACTGAAAAACGCAGATCTTTATTTGTAATAACAGTCGCAGTACTAGACAAACTAGATATAAATGGAAATTACAGAATACCGAATTGCAGGTTGTCCCGCAATATAAATATCTGGGCCTGTTTATTTCTTGCAACGCTCAACATGATACCTATGCGTTGGATTTCAATAACAAACTGCGTACATTAAAATCACAGGCAAAAATTCTAGCCTACAAATATGGGAAATTCTCATATAAACATATTATTACGTTCTATCAGCAGAAAGCAACACCCATATTACTGTATGGATCCGAAACACGAGCCCCGAATAATCATGCAGATTGGAATATATTGGAGTCTCGGTTTTGGAGGCAAGTCTTGTGACTACCAAATTGCACTCCATTGCCGATCATACGGTTTGAATTGGGTTTATTGTCAGTTCACTCACAAGTTTTGTGGTATATTCGCTCCTTATTGAGAAAATGTCTGGTGGGCATTTCTGCGGCAAATATGTTGAGTGTGGTAGCACGGTATCTATTAGTTTCCAATGATACTTTTCCATCTCATTGGCAACAGTACATACTAAATGCCTTGACAGATGGGTCAGTTACTCTTGAAATGCTTTTACAAAATCCTGGGCGAGCCAAGATCAACATTTTCCAGTTCGATTGGTGTACCAATCAAACAAAATGTTATACATATAAAGATTTTGATGTATTGCTATTCGGCTCAAAACGTTACCGTGAACCAGCTGATTATCTATTGCCATGCCCTTCTCCTATTCGTACCCAATATATGCGTTTTAGATTTAACCTCTGGCCCACCAATGACGTGTTAGCCAGACGCTAGCAAATACCTGGAACTCAAAATTACTGTTGTTTCTGTAAAAGCTTCTTGGAGAAGGAAACCTTACAACATTTAATAGTGGTTTGCCCTATGCTATTTGCTGAACGCAACATACATTTTAAAGGGTTGTTTGCCATCTTTCGCCCACTTGAAGCGAAGCAAATTTGGCAAATGATTTTTGCGAACACCAAACGAGCGACAAGAGTGGCAATAGTTAATTTTATGGACTCGATTCTCCCGGTGGTTGGGAGTGTGGTAATCAAATTTGGATGCAGGGGGAGAGGTGGGCACCACCTTTGGTTGATCAAACGTTATTCTGATTAGTTAATTAGGTAGTTGTACTTCTGGAGCAGCCGGACTGGTGAAGGGTCCTCTGACACCAGGACCCTGTGTCCACACAATGTACAAGATGAAGTTGGATAAAACTATCCAACTAGGTCTGGCGCTCTCAGTAAAGCTCGTGATAAGCTGTGCTAGTTATGCTGAAGCTTATCAAATTGCAAAAAACTTCAAAATCTGCAAATATTTCTTGAGTTGTGCTCAGGTTGAAGGTACGTTGAAAATGAGTGGTTGGCAGTCTACCAGGTGAAAACCAAGAAGCAAAACTGGTAAGATTGGTGTGCAGTTATTTTAATGCCAATACATTTCAGAGTGAAACTCCTTCAGGGCGTTGAGCACACTATTGTATTCAAAATGCATACAGGTAGACAAATCAGGAACGTAGTAAATTACATAAAGGAAAACGTATCAGAAATGAAATACATTATTAAGCACATAATGCATTTGAATTATACTTGCAGATGAACATAATTAAAATGAGCCAACATATAAGTAAATAGTGTTTGTGTACGTACCCATTACCAACGATATTTCATTGTTTGAAGTATTGGATGAAAAAATAAAATAAAAGGAGAAAACAGAGAATGTTCGGTTGGTTTTGTGCGCTATGAACCGTTAGCGCTAAGCTTACTCTATGCATTGTGTACAACGTTTCTCTATTTAATTTAAAGTACCTTCATAATTTTTCATAGAGATTTGCACTGCTTCCATATGAGAACGTCTTTCTCAAATAGCCGTGCTGTGAAAAAACGAGTAATGTAAGCTTAGTAAGGTCATGGCGTGCGTGGTACTTGTAGATTGAGACAGGTACAGTTAATGCTAGAATGGAGGCTTACCGATGTGTGCTTCTGTCTTGGATCGCTGTGCTTCGGGAAAGAAAAGTGATGTGATCTTAATGTGGTAGCTGTAATTGAGATTGTAGCAGGTGTAATAGGTAAACGGATGAAAGCTTACCGATACGTGCTGCAGACGGTGACAGCAAGAAGAACATTTGTCAGTTTATGCGCGCGGTGCTCTAATGGAGTTAGATATGTTGTATTCCGTTCCCATGGCAACTCAACGCGGCGTAACAGAACGGCAGTAAGCGTGCTGGTGTTCCGACGCCTCATGTCTGGCATCCCCATGGAAACGGGGAAACGGGACGGGAAGGGTGCTCAAGTGATACTGCGAGCTGTTAACTGTTAAAGTACAATGGTGCGTTCAAGTTGTAAATGTAAGTGTCGAGGTGATAGTGAAAAACCGATGGTGAAATGTAGAAATGGAATTTACCTGTAACTATGTGACGATGCGGACTATTGCAAATGTGTCACAAAAAGTCTAGCAATGAGCCGTATTTGTATCTTGATGCGCTTAGTGTGGTGAAACGTAGTATGTATCCTACATGCCTATATATTTCGAGGTTTATACACTATGCGGTGCGAGAACATGTCTCTAACCGCTAGTGTGGAATCGAGGTGACGGGTAAATCCATCAAGTTGCTGGTACTACTGTCGGAATATGCAAAATATACTTTGTAACATTGTGTAAATCCTACTTTGATGTGCATTCCAGGTATTTTGCACTGTGCAGGTGGAGAGCATGTATCAATCTGTTCATGTAGAATCAAGGTAACGTTTAGAACTATCAAGTTGCTGATACAGCTGTGAAAATATACCTTAATGTACATTATGACATTGTGTGAACACTACATTAATATGCATTGCAAGAGTTTCACATTGTGCAAATAGGAAAACATATCTAAAACATCTCGTAAAGAATCAAGGTAACGGATGGATCCATCAGGTTGCGGGTGCAGCTGTAAAAATATATAATGTATAATATCATGTGTGAAATGATGTAGAGAGTAGTAAACTGTATAATACACAAATTCTGCACATGTAGATTGTGAAGAATCTTGTTTGGGAAAACTTGAATGGATATGCTATAAGAAACATACCCAGTTGATCTCTTCATTCAATCCACGGGGAGTCAGAGTCCCCAAATGTTCTATTTAAAACATTCCCTTCTGTCGAGTTTAATCTGAATGTTTTCATGTGGCTCATTTTTCTGGACCACCTCCAGTATTAGGAAACGAACTTGCGCCAAATTGTGTCTCTTGTTGTGCCAGTATCTTGCAACGGCTGAATTCAAGTTTTTGTTGCGTATACAGGAGCGGTGTTCGTTCAAACGAACTTTGACTTTTCTTTGTGACTGTCCAACATAATATTGTCCACATGGACACTTGATTGCATATATAATATTGGGTGTATCGCATGTAGCAAAGAATCTCAACATCATTTTTTTGCCAGTGTGAGGGTGATTGATGACATTTACTTTATGTACATAGCTGCAGTTGCTGCACTGTAAACACAGGAAAGTGCCGATATGTTTAGTGTCCAATTGTTTTCTGGGTTGGCGTGTCTGTACCAAACGGTCTCTGAAATATTTGCTCCGTTGGTAGGCAAACGTGGGTTGTTCTTTAAATAATTCTTCGGTCCTCTGGTCACAAGACAATACTTGCCAGTGTTTCTTAATTATTGATTTTATGTGGCTGTTTTAAGTGGAGAATATTGTGACGAACACCAGTGGTGGTGGTTCGGTTTTGGATTTTCTTGATGCTGTTGGTAGTTCTGATCTATTTTTCTGTTTGTCTCCTGCAATTTCCTCCTGATTGTTTCCTCGTTTGATGAATTTTTCACCCATCTTTTGTAGTTCAGTGTTGTAATCCATTGGGTCACTGATAATGCGTTTGACTCTGACCATTTGGCCTTAATGGCAGGTTCTTTATCAAACTGGGTTGGTGGAAACTGAGTCTGTGGAGTAAGTTGTTCCGATCCGTTATTTTAGTGTAGATGTTAGTTTTATAATGGTTCTCCATGGATTGTATGTTCACATCAAGGAAATGGATGTTACTGTAAGAGTGTTTGTGGGTGAATTGAATTCTTCTGTCGATTGTGTTCAAGTACATGAAGAACTCCATGAGTTTCTCCTGTGTAATTCCAAAGATCAATATAACGTTGTCACACTCCCGTCTATTACACACCACACTCCCACACATGTCCCTACAACATCTAGGTGTCCAATAGCGCCCCCAGGCCCCGTATTCACCTCCTCTGCTACTCGCGTAGGGCGGGGGTCACGTGAGGGGCTGGCTCCCTGTTTTCACCCATGTGGGACGCGGCGGGCGCAGTGTTCCGCCCCAATTGTCTCCCTTCCTCCACTGGCGGTTGCCATGGCGTATGGGAGAAGGCATCCATGGACGATCGCGTCCACGTCACGTGACACTTGGCTCCTGGTCACGTGCTACGACTGTGCGTCACGTGACACGGAAGCGTTCATTATTTAAACAGTGATTCGCCCGCAGCTCCTTGCTTCACAGCTGTTCCTTGGAGCTCTGTACGGTGATTACTGTTTATTCCTGCATCACGGACCTCACAACCTTGGAACTCTTTCATGGACTCGATTTGGATTTGCGCTTCTGTTGTGACTTTGTGCTCAGATTTCACGGACTACTGGATCTCGGACTTGCAACACGGACTTCTTTTGGGTTACCCTTTTGTCTTGGCGTCCTGCACCTGTTCTTTCTTTGGATACTTTGGCAAATCCAGGATAGTTATCACAGACCCTCTTGTTTCTCCACGCCTCAGCTACAGGTGGGCCAGTCGGTGTTTCTTACACACGACTGTTATTCATCACTACTCACCCTACTTCCATCTGGGTTCCTGCTCACGTGTCCCCCACGTAATCACTCCCTAGGCCCTCTGGGGTTAGGAGCTACATCACTACCCCTGCTAGGTAAGCCTGTTACCGTCCTTTTTGTACTATTATTCTTACTGTGATCATTTGGTGCTAACTGGCATTTTGCTTTACAGTGGCCTTGGGGTTCCAGTGTTCTGCGGTTCCGGGCTTCGAGCATCTCCCACCTGTGGCCTCAAGGATTGCACAGAGAGTAGTATTGCGTTCTCTCTGTGTGGTACTTGTGGACGGAAGTCTCTCTAATCTTCACGACAATCAAGACTTGACAAACGTATCCAGATTGCCAAATGTGGTTTCCATGTTTGATGGTTCAGTATATGGTCTGTATCGAATTTGTACATGAAAGTATTTGCATATGAAGGTGCCATGGTGGCACCCATTGCAGTTCCTGTATGAATTTGCTGATATGAAGCGTAGTAGAATGATAATGAACTCTTTGTTTGCTTCTATATTTCCTGTGTTGAACAAAAGCCATTCAATTGCTGCAATTCCTAGATCGTGAGGGATTGATGTGTATAGGTTCTTCACATCAACTGTAAATAAGATATGTGAAGGTGAGTGTGGTATTGTGCCTAATTGAAGGAAGTGTGTCGTGTCTTTGATGTAAGTAGATGTCTTCTGAATCAGAGGTTGTAAAAAATAATCGAGGTATTTTCCAATCTGTTGTAATATGCTGTTAATTCCGGCCACGATCAGTCTCCCTGGCAGGTTAATGAGGTCCTTATGTACCTTTGGTAGCATGTAGAGGTTTGGAATGCAGGGGTTCTTATTCATTAGAAATTCATGTGTATGGTGATTAATCCATGCATTTTCTTCTGCCTCATCCAATATTGCTTCCAAACTTTGTTTGATCTTCATTGTTGGGTCCATGTCCAGTCGTTTGTATGTGTTGGTATCCGCAAGTTGCCTCCTGCATTCTTTGTCATAGTCTTCAGAATCAAGAATGACCAGTGCGCCACCCTTGGCCGCAGGTCTGATAAAATAAATTTACCACAGGTTTCCTTTTATTATTTAAAGGCACTCTTAATTGTTGTTGCTACTTGGGCTAAACACTGATAGTCAGTTTTATCTGTGTTTGTTTAATTGATTTCATACTCAGTTACTTAGTTCTAATTTGACATCATGGAAAGTGACTTTTGTTTTGACTTTCGTATGACATTTTTCTTTTTAGTTTATATGCTTCTGTTGTCGATATTCACTGACTCTGAATTATCTGATATGTAACAAATATTGATTATTGATGAAATGTTAATTGTAATAATGAATGTAGTATGTGAAAGGTTGATTTATCAACTAACCAAATAAAAAGAAACATTTACAAAAAATCCATTAGAGAAGTATACACCAGTGGCCTCTGTGAAGAATCTGATGGGATTCTCATAAACCTGGTCTGGGACCCTCCTCATGTGGCCTGGGAAAGGCAGGTGCTTCCTTATACAGACCCTGGGGGTGGTGTACTGCGGGAGGACCACACGGGGGGTGGGGGATCAGACCACGAAACTGGGAGGAACCCCCTTTTAACTTTCCCCATATTCTCACCCTTTTGATGGATTTTTGCACAATTAAAGCAGTGGAAAAAACCTGACTTTTAAGAGTACAGCCTTTGCAAGGGTCAGTCAGTTGACATTAATGGTTTGCACCTTAAACCAAAGGCTGCAGCAGGAGAGGGAAGAAGGAAGGAGCTGGAGCAGGAAGGCTTGCAGTAGTAGCAGAAGTAAAAGTGCACAAGGCTGGCAGTTTACGAGGAAGTGTGATTACCTAAAGGACGCCGGGACGTGGAGACAGCAGATTTCACATACAAGTTCTGAGAGGGTCCTGTGTTCAACAACCCTGCCTTGCCGTGGCTGCACTGAGAAAGATATGCTGAGAGTGAAGATTTTGCCAGGTGCGCCTAGTGGCTGTAATTGCAGAGTCGTGACCATGCTGAAGCCAAAGGCCCGTAGTAGAAAGCAAACCGAGGGACAGAGGAGTGAAGGAGGCTGCCAGTTGGCGTGGCCAACCTGAGACACCCGTGCTGCAGAAGGGTGTGGGTCCCAAGTGTGCCCAAAGCCGCAGTAGAAGTCGGAGAAGTCAGGAAGGTGAAGCAGCCCCAACCGCAGTGTTCCTGGAGCTGGTGAGTATAAACTGTTCATCATTGTGAAAAGCATTATTAACAATGGAAATGTATCACACGTACTTCTAGTAAATGTTGTACTGCACGCGTAAGAAGGAAAGCATCTAATTTCCCATTGTTGAACTATTAACGTTGCCATAGTGGTTGTGTGTCCCTAATTAAAGCGGGAACGCTTGCTAAAACATTCAGAAAACCCTAACGTTGACTTTCACAATTGTTACAAGTATTTACAGCATCCATCAAAGGAAGGTTGGGTGTGGCCAATTGTGATTCCCGACAGGGGTTAGAAAGCATCTACATGAGACGTGGGAATACAAGCACTTAGTTATTTAAGGTTAAGGATGAACCTTAAAGAGTGGTCGTGCGTGCCCAAAACTGTTTCTCCTTTGAAGACTGAACATTGTAACATTAAGAACAAGTATTCTTTAAACCTAGAAGTTGTTGTACTAATTAGAAGAACAAGCATTACCCAAGCCAAGAGGTAAACCCTTTCTATAGTGAAGAAAGCCCTGTTTAAATCTATCCACCTGATTTGCAAAGGTTTAAAAGTCTGGTGTCCTAGGCTCTGATACAAGTGTGACATTGTTACCCGAAGTTGGAAGTGTGGCAATACAGTTTCAGAGTAGCTACTGGAATCAAGAAGTTCTGAATAAAGCTGGGGAAGGGGCCTGGGGACGTGTAAGAAGATTGAGCAAATAATCTGTACTGCTGATGTTGAGAGACAGTACGACTTGAAGCAGAAGCAGGTTATACATGTTGCTGTAAAGCAGACCGAAGAGGCAAAGAGGCTGCCCTTTTCCTAGAGTAGAGAAAAGGAGAGTGCCCTACCTATCTGTAGAGGTCGAAGAGCCATGTCTTTAATAGCTTTACAATTCTGAAGTACAAAGTTGAACTCTAGAACTGTGGTTGTGTATAATAATGTCAGTGGATGTTACGTTGAAGTGGGTTGAAGTAGTTGCATACTGTGGGACACGCGTCTGTTTCCCACGGTAACAGTAGTAGAAGGGTGGTTGTCAAGAGGAAAGCAACAACCCAAGAAGAAGCAACCTGACAATTCTACTAAACTAACAGTATCCCCAATCCCCCACTCAATCCCCGGTGTTTCCCAGTTCTGTAGCTGACATTGACATGGCTGTCTGCTATAGCCCTGTATTTTAAATTGTGTCCTAACTTCCTATTTTTGAAAAATTGGGGTGCAAGATTGGGGTTGGTCAAATTTCACTATCGCGAGTACACCCCAGACTGGTATGTTGACCTTGGGCCAACATTTCAGCCCACCAACTGTTATGGGGTTGGAGCCAACCGCAAACATACAAACATACTTTCACAAACATATATATGTAAATCTACTGCAGAGGTCATAACCACTTGTGAAGTTGTAGAAGGAGAAGTTGTCAATCTATTCTTTGAGCTGTGGCAAAACAATCCTGTAAAGAGGATACCCAAGATTACCATTGGTGCTATTTTCATTGCTGGAATTGGAAGGGGATCTTTTCAATTGAAACCTGAAGAACTGTTACCAGTGGATTTTTGTTTGATAAACTTTATTTGGAACTTACAAGAACTGGTTCAAGACTTTACTTTTTCTTTTGAACATTTGGGGAAGTTGACTTTGGACTTTGGAAGGGATTTACCCAGGACTGGGGAAGGTCATCCAAATACTGGTTAATTGTTTACTCTTTTATGCTTATGAATTACTTTGAATGTTATCTTAAGTGTGAAGGCTAGTGTGTGTATGTTAAGAATTATTCGCTTAGCCCTTTGACTAGATTGGGAATTCCCTGTGTGAGGGATGCATGTTATCACAAGTAGAATCAAAAAATAGGGCTCCTGGTGTGGAACCTATTCTACCCAGGAGGGTTAACTAGGAAAACAAAAGATACAAATGAATAGGTCCAGGTTATCACAAGTAGACACTGACACAAGAGATGCAAGTTTCAAAGCCTTTATTTATGGTTTAAAAAGGGGTTGGAAAACTCCTATATTGCCCTATAACTAAAATGGGAGTATTCTCGACCATCAAATACAAATAAATTCAGTCCTAGTCAGTCTTTAGTCAAAATAAAATGTCCTATACTAATAAACGTAATACCTGCCCTCTTTCCAATACAATAAATGTGTATATTAAATAGAATGTGTAATGTAAAAACCAAAATCATTGTTAAAACGAAATGTCAGTATGAATGAGTAAACTCCCTTCCCCAGTAAGGTGGCATACTTGGACCTTGCGACACACTGGCTTCGGTTCGTGGATCAGGGCCCACTTGGCCTTCCCTAAAAAGTTACTAGTTTATTTGCTGGGCATCTCAGCTTTCTCTCACTCCAGCCCAGGTCACCTTTTATCTTGTAATACAGTTCAACAAAGGTTAGTTTCCTTCTGGTTACCACAATTCAGTACAGGTTGTGTGGGGTTTCCCTTTCCCAAGCTTCATTCACACCTTCATAGGTTTCCGTCAGTCGGACTCAAGCCTCCTTTCGCTTTCCTTCCGCTGTCGAAAGGCTTTTGCTCTTACCTTGGCATGACCACTTCGATGTCAAACGTCACTTTTTCTTACCTACACCAAGGCCTCTTGGTAAATGTAGTTTCGAGCACAGTACTTATTTCAAAGTTCAAAAAAGATATTTCTCACATCCAGGTTTCCCTCTGCCAGGATCAAACTTTGTTTTTCAGTTCCTTTTCACTTATAAACAGTTTGCTACTTAGTTCATGTTTCCCTTTTCACGTTGCCTTTCACTTTAAATCATACGTTCATTCACAGCACAGTCTTTCGACAATGCAAGCGCTCCTCGCAGGACGACTCCGCTGACACCTTATCTCCAACTTCAAGAACAGTCTTTAATAAAGGTTAATTTTATTACTTTAGACTTCTAATCAATCGCGCAACGTTCTGTGCACATTCTGTGCACGTGCTGTGCACAGCCCGACTTTTTACATCACTCACCGGTTGTGTGGTCAACGTCTCCCCAGTAGTGACGCCTCCTCCTCTCCTGCTGCAAAGGATACCACCTGTAAACTGTGATCCTCCCTCGCTTGGTTCACGCCTAGGGAGCGATGCGTGCTGCTTCCCGCAGCGCCTGGCAGGCACCACCCTCTTCTCTCATTTGCCGACTGCTCGAAACACTCAGCGGTCACATGGAAACGCGGGAGTCCAGCCAATCTCCTTACAACCAGTCATTCCTGGTGATCAGCTCTCTCAATCTCCTGTGTGTCACGGCCTCACTTTAGTTGCTCCAGCCTTGCTTTGGAAGAACGGCTGCTTCTCCTTCTCATGCGCCACCTTGCACGGAGTGTCTCAGTGTTACACCTTTTAACCATCTTGCGAGAGCTAATAAGTAACAGGTGTTTGTAATTGCCTGACCCTGCCTGATCTTATTAGTGGGACATGTCCATTGTATTGCATGGGTGGTACTCCTTTTAGTCTCAGATCTCCTCTTCCTCGGCTTACTGTTTGTGTAGGAAGGGGGGGACTCTACGAAGTTGGAATGTCCTATAAAATAGGATGGGCCAGGCGTATTTGGAAAGGGAGGATACCATGTCTCGCCATCAGGCTTTCCTCCCCCAATCCCGAGGGCCCCTTACACAGGGGATCCTCCCACACTTGTGCAATGGCTATGCCCTGGCCACCTGAGTAAGGGATCCCCGGAGTCTAGGAAGTGAAACATCCTCTGGTTTTTCCACACCTGATAGAGTAGGATTAGTGAGGAATTGTTTGAACCTTTTTTCTCTGATATAATGTTTAATTGTGAAAATGAAAATGCCTCAATCAGTGGTCTGCCTCGCATTACTGACGCCTCACACCACTCTCACCAGCTGTAAGGAAGTTTTAACAACCTCTTTATTTTGGCCACTTAGTTGGCCACTTTCAGGCTTTGTACTGATACTTTTAGGTTAACTTAGATCACCTTATTTCATCTCGGCACATTACAAAAATGCCAATAAAAGGACATGAAAAGATCACACTCACTCACTTTATGCACCATGATGATAAACTTTTAAAAAAAAAAATACTTTATTGTGTTGCTTGGTACAACATACATCATGGTCAAGGATACAAATATCCGTGATTCTGGCGTCAATTGCGCTTCCCCTGTTTCACTGACATTGCTATTTCGTGCAAGCAGGTATGGACAGAGGTACACATATATATCTTTGGGCCTGTTTATGGCAGGTTGGAGTGAGATATATACCACTCATTTTTATTGGCCCATGTCAATGCCAACAACCAGATTTTCAACGTTGGTGGATTACTATTTTTCCAGCACAACAGTATGGCCCTATTAGCCAACAGGAATGCAGTATTAAGAAATGTTCTTTTCACCCTTTCCATTGTGCATTAGTATCCCAATAGGGCTCAGGAGAGGGGTCCATAGGAGCATCCAAGTTCACCATTAAAGATCATTTGGCACACACATATATTTAGCCAATATGTAGAGAGCTCCAGCCTTGACCAAAATATATATGTGATCTGCGTCTGGAGACCTGCATCTCGGGCATGACTCAGATGTGTGGTGGTTCAGTTGGATTTACTAAGTTCAGAAACTCATGCGTTAACTTGTTATGTTTAAACATCACGTTGATGCCACGCTCTAACAGTGCTCATTGATCACTTAACGTTGGAGCACTCTGGTCCAAACACTGAAGCTATTCACTTTGCTCCACCCTGATGCTATCTAATTTTTGTTGGAGTATTTTCAAGTTCTGACCCCAATTCTTGGGCGTTAGTGTCCAGTGCTCCTACAGAAACTGCATTTGCTGCTGACACAGCATTTCCTATAATTCCAACAATTAACCGTGAAAACCATGGCAGTTACCAACCATCCAGCCAGTCTACGTTCCCCTCTTCTAAGAATATATGAATTTGGTATAAAGGGTCTTTTCAATTGTGCAATAATCTCCCAAACCGAGTTCTATACTCTTTGAAATTGCAGTTCTTACTACTGTCTGCCCACAGATGCTTTTTATATCAGAAGCAGTAAAATGCCTGCTTATTGTGTTGTCAGGATGCAAGCTGATATGTACATTCAGATGCAGTAACCACCTGCTACTGATAAGCATACAGATGGCTTTGCATATCATGTGAACAAGGATCCTGACAAAGAACTGGTTGCAGGAATCCGAAATGCTTGGGCTAGAAATAATGGCACCCCTTCCTTGGTCTGTGGATAGATCCCAGCAGTAGCCAGGAAGCCGAGCTGGTTGTACACAAATTATGCATCTTGCAGTATTATTCCCAACATTGGAAGATGTTCAGTAGTGATTTGGGATTGACCAGAATGTATTGCAGAATATTGAGCATAGGCCAGATGGTCATCTTTATAGTTATCAAGGAGCTTAGTCATGCATGCTTTTTTCCATCTTCCTAGAATAAGGAAATGCTTTCTCGTGCCAGCATATTGCTGCCTTGTCCCTTTGATTTCCCATCTGCAGCCACCCACCTTCATCTGTTTCTGGGGCTCCTTATTAAAAAAGAGGAAACCGGCAGTTAAGTACCAAGAAAAATCAATGCACTCAATGTCTCTTCTCTGCTTCCCCCTCCATTATTATCCTGTGGATATCAAAATTAAATGTTAACATTTCATACATTCCTAGATTCAGCCCTAAACGTTCTTCATTGCCTATTATGATGAATCCTCTGACAGTTGGGTTTGTATTTTGACCAATTCAGATTGAAGTACTTATCTGTTGGATTTCTGTCACTAATGCAACAGACATCATTGTTCACAGCTGATTCGTCTATATGTTTGATTTCATGTATAGGGTGACAATGCTTTGAATGTTTCATGCGGGCAAATTGTTCCATTGTTTGGTCGCACTCTTTCACAAAAATTGTACACACAACTGGGAACATTTTAGGCAAAATTGTGAAGGCTCAAGAGGCCATGAATTTGCATTATCTGGTTTTTCCTTTTGTAAAATTGAATTTGTACACCTGGTCGCCTATTTTATGTTCTGCAACTGTTCATTTTTTGTCATTGTTAGGGAGAATTCTCGTGTCTGTACTAATTCCCTTCAACCTTAGAGACCCCCAAACTCTTTTGCTGGACTTTACAAGTTTTTAATTCTTAACCCTGGATTAAGTGAGACCTTATGTGTTTTGACCAGATATGTATTATGTGTTTTCACTGTTTTTGGAGTCTGACAAACTCCATAGGCATCTACTTTTTGTATGGTGACACATATCACCTTTAGTGCTGTGTCACAGATAAATCCTTTAGATTTCTCAGAAGGTTTAAATACCTTTTCTTGTGTGAACTACTGTTCACAAAAATAGTCAAGTGAAATTGACTTTACTTACCTTTTCTCTTTTGTAGGTCCAGCACACGCCATCTTATGTGGAGTGCTGGGGGTTTCCTAGTAGCCCCGTATCCTACATTCTCATGTAACATTTTTTATGTTACCCTCACTACTTTAAATGGCTGGTGGCAGTGGTTTAATTTTCCTACCATTGTGCTTTTCTACTGCAGACTGAATCCTCAGCTGCAGCATAGCACCCATGGGTGACCAGTTTGTCAAAATCGCCCGGTCTTCATTTTTTGCGATTTTCTGTTTGTGAGGTCTTTCTTGGGTTTTACTGTGCACTTTAAGCCAGGTTTGAGCACTTTGTTTATTTTGCCTTTGGCGGGCTTCAGCCCTGAAGCCCGTCTCTGGCTCCAGTGTGTCTGGAAAGGCAGGATGTGAGGGAGGTGCCTGAAACTCCCCCTGTCCTTCGTCTCTAGGTGTGCATGAATGCAACTAGTCCTGATTGGCTGGCTGTCCTTTTAGGACAGCCACCCTTGACAGCCTAGGCTGTGCATGAATATGAGAAACCTGCTTAAAAGGCGAGGGTTTGGGGACTAGAGGCAGAGTCGACCACTGGGAGAAATAACGGATGAAGAAACCGTGAGCGTAGCTTGCTGCATCCTTCTGTGGCACCCAGCCGGTCGGATCACCCGTTCTCGCAACGTCCTCGGTAGGCACCAAAATGGAAAAGAACTTGCTCTCCATACTTCACTTGTCAGCATGGTTTTAAACTCTGTCGGGCCAGTCAGTCTTTCAGCTACTAAGTTGCTAGTGTAGGTTCTCATTGGAAGTAATCATCCTTGCTCCTTGCCTCTTCCTTGTCTGTTTTTGTCACCTTGTTTGTTATCTGATATTGGGAGTGCTGTCAGTAGACTTGTCAAGTTGTCGAAGGGGAATATGGGCAGTATACCATTAAGGCATGACGAATGGAGGGAATATCCCTAAAAGGGAAATGGGGATACCATGTCTCACCTGATGCCATGTTAAAGAGTCGCCTCTCCCCATGTGGTCCTCCCTCAAATAGCCGCACCCAGGGTCAGGATGAGGTAACGGCTGCCGTCCCCTGGCCCCATGAGGAGAGGCTACCTCTGGGAAAGGAGTGATAACATCATCACACTCCAGCTTGTGTTATGAATGTACCACTATTAGTTCTAGCAGTTGGTGGTCTTTGTTCTAGGTTTATAACACAGTTTGAGGAGAGGGATTTTTGAAAGAATGCATTACCCATTATCACAGAGTGTCACATATGTTTTAAAATGCTGAAGATGATGGCTGTGAATCCTCCTCCTCTGGACATTTTGGAATGACCCAGACATTACACAGTCGGGACCACTTACACTTAAACTTGCATATAGGCAATCCTCTACATTCAGTTTGGGTTGTTTTACAGTATATGCTGTTTTTTTAACGAGGTCAGTTTCCTTGTTTGCACATTACTGGTACATTTTTCCCTGCAGTCGTTTTTGTATATATTGTGTTTTTAGGCATAAGAGGTTGGCGGGTGGTGGGTAGCAGGGTGGGGGGTGTGTTAAATGGGGGCTAGGGGATCGGACACCCCACCCTATTTTTAAAAAAACGCAGGATGAAGTGCACAAGTAATGTGCAAAAGAGGAAAGTGACCTCACTAAAACACATACCTTTTTATAGATGGGTTGTAGTTTGTGCACATAAATCCTGGTGGTCCCTTGTTTACATGCATAAACACTGAATCCCTTCAGCAATGGTGGCCACAATGACCCTTAATTGTGGATGTCATTCCCACGAGACCCATGCAAGTTTATGCAAGTGGAAATGCATGTCCATTTTCTGCATGAAAGGTGGATCCAGACGTAATACACTGTCCTTCAGTTCCAAGCAGAACATGTATGACAATTTGATCATTCAAATTTACTAATGGAGACCCTGTCTTCACCAGTAAATTACAAACCGTGCAGCAATCCAAATGAGCAATGTGTTTGGATCTGGCAGCCCAGCTCGGCCCTCTAATTTCTACAAATTGAATGCCACTGGATTATTAACTAAGATTTGCAGGCTCGTTTTCAGCAATTCACCAAAGCCAAGTCCTAATCTGTACTGCAGAATAATTTCTACTCCTGCATCCTGTCTCCTTTCCTCCATACTTACAGCATGGAAGTTTGTCCGAATGGGGATGGTACTTGAGCCTTTTGCATAGAAAATACCCTCACTTAAAACGTAGGCACAAGCCAGCGTGCGTGCATTGTGCATGGCAGTTTCTGTTACTGGAACTTTGAGATTGGCCTCATCACCTTCCTCTGTGTACCTTTTCATATGTTCTCTAGTCTCGTCGGGCATCAAGATTGACTCATGTCACGCTTACCTCACAGCCATTGGGGCCAATATAAGTGAGATTCTCTACATCAACCTAGTTATAAAATGCCATTTTGATGAGTCGAATATGCTATTTCCACCAGTCAGTGCTACTGACCTTCTGACCTTTGTCTAGGATTGGAGTGTTGTCTTGACTGCTCTGTCTCGCAAACCCTCCATACTCATGGCTTTGGCCATAAGGCAGGTCATGGGACTGCTGGGTGCACCAGTGAATGTCCAGCACTTTTGACCTCTGAACCCTATGAATCCTTTTATAAGGCTAAGACACTTTATCAACAATTGACCTACTTTTTTGCATAAGGTGGCATCTTTCGTTCACATGAATCAAGAGGTTATGCTTCCCACATTCTTTCCAGCCCTTGAATCGGAAAGGGAGTGGACACTCCATAACCTGGACATTCACAGGCATTTGGAGTTTTACATTGACTGTACCCAGTCTTTTAGGAAAGATGATATTACTTTCATTATTTGCAGGTAATCCCAACCATTGAAACAAGCTTCTAAATCGTTGATGACTAGTTGAACAATGACTTAATTGTTCTACTTTTCAATCCGGGTACACTTGCTTCTCTGACAGTTTCTGATGTTTGTTTCTTCCTCTTGTATGCCTGCGTGTACTCTTCTTGTGGATAAATGTCCTCCTCTGGTGGCATCTACAAGGAATATAAAGGTCTGCTTGAGACGGGTGAACTTCTTTTTAATGTCTCCATCTTCCTCCTGATTGGTTGACAACTGGCCTCCTCCCCACCAATCCTGCCTCTGGGCATTTTCTGGGAACGCCCTCCTTTCCCCCCCACTCCCCTTGAGTTCGGGCTAGACAGGATTCTGCTCCTCTTTTTTTCCACATTCCTCTAGTGGCCATTTCATGGGTCGGTTTATGCAGCCCGATTTACAAGGTGAGATGAGCGTCCAGGGGCCTGGTTTTCCCGGGCAGCCGGCTAATGGCCAAAGGCAAAGGGCACCTCCCATTGCATGTTTGCGCCTGTTCGCTCTGAGCGCCTGACAAAACATCCTACTGCTACAGGTAAGGTGGTAAGAGCCACCATGGGCCATGACTGGGCCACAGAAACCCTGCAACCATTACATTACAACCTGTCGCTTATATCATTGTGTTGAATCCTGCTTTGCTCCTTCGTTATTCGTTGCCTTAAATCTTGCTGCATCCAGAAGCATCACATTGTGATTGATTTAATTCTTGCTGGTTTGCTCAGGGATTTAGCCACTATTCTGACGGTTAGCCATCGTATTGCTCGTAGAAGAACACTGAGAGTAGCCAATGCACTAACCACTCCTGCTCCTCTCCAGCATACCTCCCAAGTACCACACATGCCCTAAGGGGCTGCCAGACGACACACGAAACACACAAACCCACTCCCAACATAATAAACATTGGCATACAACAAACAATCTCAGACACTGGGCCTTATCAGTCCAGATACAACAAGCACGTGGACACAATCTAAACTCACAGGCGCCAGTTTCTCCTGGTTCTGCAAGCATCAAGAGAAGCCACGTGAGCACCTGGATACCATACTAATGATAACAGTGCGGGGTATAAGTGAATGTAACATAACATAGAATAACATAACCGCTCCCACACTCAAGGTATCCATGGGCAATTGGGGCATCGATCCTCGTCCTCCCTACCCTGTCCGACTTACTTCCATTTTTCTCTCGCCCCGCCCTTTTCCTGTTCCTGTTGTGGCCTCTGCTTCAGCTTGGCGGTCCTTGTCCCGGTCATCAGTCTGCTCGCCATGGTGATCCTCAAACTCGCTGTGGTGTTCTGCTTCATCATGGTGTTCTCACACCTGCCACAGTGTTCCTCACTACCACCTCCATCTGCTGCTAGCGTCCCTGCAGGTGGTGCCTTCCAACTTCCTCTGTCCCCAGTGTGACCTCCCAACAATTCAGTGACCCCGTTCCACAGGGTTGGCCATCCCTCCACGTATCCCAGGGTTGGGCCTGGGGTAAGTCCTTCTGTTTTGCGGACTGGCACAGGGCTACATGCTTGCTCAGTCACGACAAAGGCACCTGCAGTGGCTTTCCAGAGACTGGTTCCTTGTGATGTCATTGGCAAGGTGGCCACTTGGGCCCCAAGTCTTCTGCAAGTACTACAGTATAAACTCAAGTGCTAGATCAGATGTACGGTTTGGCCAGGCTGTCCTCCAGAACCTGTTTGGATAGAGTTTTTCCTCTGTCTCATTTTGGGGTAATGATTGGTATTTTCAATATGTGTGAAGGAAAGTGGACAGGTCGTAGAAATACGGAAAAGTTACTCACAGTAGTGACATATTTACTTCTAATCCATAGTTCCTTTTCTTCCCTGCGCTCTCTCACCATGCATCCCCCTGACTGAATGATTGCCTGATTGGCACGCAGGGATAAAAGATCCGGTGGGAGTTGCGGGAGTCAAAGCCTGCCTATGGCCGGACACACATTGTGCATGCGCACAGGCTCTGTGCCCAAGTTTGAATTGAGGAGACTTGCTGTGCAAAAGGCTCAAGTTTCACCCGTACAGTAGGATGGATTCCCATATAATTATTTTAAAGCTCAGTCAATTTGTGTTAATTAATAAACAAATAATTGCAAAATTGCTTGTTATAGTAATAAAGAAATATTTGCCCCATAAAACTTTTTTCCCCTTTGATTTAGATAAAGGCTGGGAATGGTATATATGTGAAGGTTTTCAGTACATACTTTTGAAGCAAGCTGAAGCTCTGCAGACCATAGTCGGATGTCCCCAGCTGAAGGTAATTTCTGAAAAGCAGCATAATAACATGCCTGTACATCATTCTTGTCTCAGCGATTGGTTGAGCTCTTTTTTCACTGTTTTTTAACCATTCTTAACCCCATACACGTAGTGTAAGAGTGGCTTATTAGGCTGTTAGCCAATCTGTGTAAGAAAAGAGTGGAAAAGAGTGGTAAAAAGCGATTCCTGGTCGAAAAGACTGGTACACGTTCTTGGCCGCCAGCACTACAGTGTAAATACCATGCTCTTCCAACTTCCCTTTTAAGCTACAATATTTCTGGCAGGAATTTCACTTGATGCTGAAAATCCAAGTGGTTACTGGATTATCCCCTGGCATAATGCAAAGCTACATAGACAATACACTCTGTATTGTTTGTGTCATTCAAGGATACTGCCAAGTCATTGTGGGCCCAGCCACTGAACAATCAGCTTTATCTGTCTTCATCAGTTGTTTCATACCCATTAGTAAGAGGGCATGTAATTGCTTTAGTGTTTTTTTTTTTTATAGATAACCTTTTGCTGCTGCTTCGTTATTTGGGTTTAGCTTAGTGCATGTTTTCTAGAAATCTTATAAGAAAATGTCCACTCATGAGATTACCACTTTATTATTGTTTTTTCTCAAATTTTGGACGTGCACTTTATAGTCTTTCATTAAAAAAAGTGTGTTATGATGATTATTATTCATTTAATTGCAGATATTTCCAGGGCAATTGTATCATGCAAAATATATTTTTTGTTAATAATTCAGCCAATGTTATGCATGTTCTTTCAATTGAAATAATCTGAAGATTGTAAATGCCTGTGGAATATAAGCATATAATAAAGTGTGACTACTATCGCTGTTATGTACACGAGAAATAAGCCAGGTAAGAGTTCCAACATTTTATTTATGTACAAAAGATATGAGGCCCCCCCTGCAGTAGTCATCCTGGCAACTGCCTGAAGTTCCATGGGTGAGTCCTTTAGACCCTGTAAGGAATGCATGCTATCAAACAGTAAGACAGACACAAGTGATCACAGTTCAAGGGTGTTCATTGAACTTTCAATGGGTTTGGAATATGCCTAGTCAAATGGGAGCAAGCTACGACCATCAAATAATAATATCGCAGTCCTAATAGTGTATTGTCGGCTGGAGGACGTCACTGGTTAGCCTCGTGGGTTGGGCTGGGCCTGGCAGGTCAGCTGGGTTCATCCGGGTGGTGTTTTTGTGCCACTGTGGCCAGTGTCAGAGATGAATGTCTTTTCCTGACTTCTTTGCCCTAGGCCATGCACACCGCAGTCATTCAACCATTTGCAATATTATCTTCCTTAGTAAATCTTCCAATAGGTTATTCTACAGGTTAATGCAACACAGGAGGAATGCACCTAGAGTGGGGTCTGTTGGCGATTTATCAATACATGGTTACCAGCGTCCTGTTGACCGGGTACCGTAGGTCGTGGGGTTGGGTCTCGGGGCATGGGACAGGCGGTCCATGTCATCATGTCTTGTTAGAAGTCATTATGGATGTGTTGCTGTAATGTTGCCATAATATTGGATGTCCTAATTTTACAGGGGCCATTAACCTAAGGTGAGCCAGTGGGTCGTGGAGCTTAAGAAAGGGCGCCTCTGGATTTGTGTTTTCAGGCTGCGGTTTACTGTTGGGTTGTAAATAATACAGGTGGCAGGCCATGGCCTTGGGTGCTGCAGGGGGAACTACAAATCTTTGAAGCGGCTCCAGCCGAGTTGGGGGAGGTGGAGCAGCGCGGCACAGGCCTCTGCTTTTTCGTCTGGCAGGCTTCGCTGGGAGGGAGGGGGAATGGCCTTGCATGTGCTCACAAAGGTATTTTCCTCGTGTGTTGCCGATTTTAGGTGGAAGAAGCATAAACATTCAAATAATATACAATACTAATTGAGTCATTCCAAAGCTCACGTTTTAACATTGCTAATGCCTCTCATATAGCCAATCCGAGCACATTACTTGTACACTATGTTTTTGACAACTACAACATTTTGTTATATGCTTATACATTCGCGGTGAGTGAGGTAGTAGTAAGGTTGGTGGAGCACATAGAAACAACTCGCCACTGAGACTGACGACAGTGGCACATAGTGGGCTTGGACACACACACATATGGTGCATTTTCGTGCACCCGTTACACGAGCCCTCAATATGGTTGCATTTGTCTTTCTTTGCACTCTGGCAGCATTAGTTCGGTTATGGCATGGGACCGTGGGGTCTAATCTT
Source organism: Ambystoma mexicanum (assembly GCF_040938575.1). Lineage (NCBI taxonomy): Eukaryota > Metazoa > Chordata > Amphibia > Caudata > Ambystomatidae > Ambystoma > Ambystoma mexicanum. The sequence goes on along the minus strand of NC_090927.1, from coordinate 465,253,761 downwards.
TTCAATGACACACACAACAAAAATCCCCCGGGATGCTTTTACTATTTGCGCATAACTGCAGAGATGTGGGTGCTTCATTCCTAATGTCATATGAGCACAATTTCTGCCATATTTATACATTTTACAGGTTTTTTAGTCAGAGAGGTTGTGGAGAGAACGCTTCCGTCGCAGGTAGTTTTCTCATTAGTATTTGGGAACTTTGCTTTTGTCAAAGGACCATTTTACAGTTCTTTTTCCACCCAGGCCCTGCTGGCCGGGTCATGCTGGGAGCAGCGATACACTGCGGAAGGTGAAATGTTACAGTGTTGGTATCTTTCACTAGCTCATGTCCGTCTTGTTCGTGGGAACGGGCTCTCAGCGAATCTGCCAGAGAGCTGTGACCACAGGGATAATTGAAACTCTCCAAAGGTGGGGGCCGCGCTGTGGTGCGCAGGGCTCAAACCATTTCCATTAAACAAAATGGTTTTCGAGGCCTAGCTAAATTCAGCAGGTTTGGTCAATGTCTTCGGCAGGTGACCCATCCACCACCTGGGCCCTGGTGGTAGGGAGGGGGACCCCTGACGAGCCATGGCCCTCACCGGGGGAGAGGATGCATGGGAGGGGGGTCTTTTGGACCAATCCTCCCCTACATTTCCCCCCTTTCGTTACTTAAGTAACAAATTCTTTAAATCCTCCAATCTCCTACACTCTTCCTCGTCAATTATTGCGTCATCCCATGCAGGTGTGCCTTTTATGGGCATCCATGCTCTGCACACCCCTCTCAGGCTCTCACCTCTCCTAGCATATTCATCTGGGGTACAAGTCAGGTATATGCATCCTTTCTCCCCTTCCAAGTCCACCCACACCTCCTCGTACCATTCTAGTATACGGGGCTCTTTAATGGTAGTGTGCCACAATTTATCTATTATATCCTTGTCGTGGTACCTAGGCACTAGCTGATATCTCGGTGTGTCATCTGTTCCTGTTTGTACCTGTACTCCCTGCATAGCTTGTATTGTACCGCGGGTGTTGCCCATTGTCACCATCATCATTGCACCATTCGGTACTGCGTTAGCACAACATCGAAGACCCACCTGGCACAGGCAAAAAATAAAGAGGAGGAATACTACAGCCGGCATCAAAAATTTCACAGTCATTCCCAGCCACAATGGAACCCAGGAGAAGATATTGTCAAACCACGTGCTTTCTTCTGCTCCACCTTCCATTCTCATTCTTTCTCCTAGGTTATGTACTGCTTCCATCACATGGGACAGGGAGCCGTTGTCTGTGTCTTTGGAAGGTACGAAAGTGCAGCAGGCACTTCTGATTTTTCGGCAAACACCTCGGTCCATCGCTGTCAACAGGTCCAGGACATACCTGTTTTGCATGGTCATCAGCCGTAGTGCTCTCAGTTCCACTTTTATTACGTTAAACCCTTCTTCAGTGTCATTTGCCAGCTGGATCAGCTCCCAACGTGTGATTTGGAGCCACTTTGCATTTGCTCGCGCCTGGATACTTGGGATGAGTGAGGCGAAGAATGTTTCTGCAGAGCTGAATAATCGATATCTATCCGGGATCTGTGCCAGCAATTCTGATGATGCCTTTGATATATAGTTCGATGATCGTTTGTTTCGGGACAGCACCCCTTCCTTGTTCCCAGAAGACAGGACATATACTTGTGGCTCTGCAGTTGTCTGGGCCGCACCCTGTTGGGTGTTTCCTCGCATCTTTTTGCTCCCATCAATGTGGCTTTCCGGGATTACCATTAGTGCGGAGTGTAGGGTGGCCATCGAACAGCTGCCACTCCATGATTGTGGGAGGTGCAGGTATGCCTGGTTGCCACATACCCAGTACGTATCCATGAGGGCCGCTGTCCCTTTTCTCAGATCTGGGATGGTGAGGGTCTTGTTACAGTTCTTGGTTGCCCCCAGGGAGGCTTTCCCGTCACCTTTAAAACACAGTTCATAGTCTATTTCCTTCTGCAGCTTGAAGGGTTTTTCAATGGCCGTTACCCAAGTTAGTTTTGAATGTGTTCCTTCCATACTGGTGTGCATGTTTCTTCTATCCATTGCAGTTTCTCTGGTGCCACACCCCTTAGTGCTTCAGCCTTGCACATTACTTCTTCGTCCTTCCACTTGTTGTCTGAAAAAAGTGTCCCTTGTATTATAAAAAATGGCTCTTCCAGACATACTACTCCTACTGTCTTTGGATAGCAGGTTTTCTCGTTCTGCAGCATTCTAAAAGTTACTTCATGTGCCTGGAAGGTGTTCTTAATTCTGCACAACGTGAGATGAAGGAGACACTGGGCATCGACAATAGGCAACTCTTTGGGTAACAATACTTTGGGTGTGCCTGAAGCATGGGGAATGAGGGAGCAGACATAACAGCTCTCATTTGTTGTTTGCTTAGCTGTTGCACTCATATCTGCATACCATTTATTTGTCTGGTGGGGGTGTCGTGGGTCTTCCATTTTGTCTAATCCTAACCCATAATACTCATCATACTTCCTCCTCCCCGCCTCCCTTTTCCGTCTGTTATTTCTTTGTCTAATGTATTTCCCGGCTTCATGGGCGATGGACAATGTGGGCCCCCCTTTCTCCTTCCCGTCCCCCTTTGCCCAATCATCATATCATATTTCATATGTCGCTGTCATTTTTCATTTTCTTCCTTTATGTTATCTAACAGTGTGTTTTTGGTTGCGGGGGCGGGCTGGCTGGTGGGGGTGTTATATAACCAGGATATAGCAGAGGGGTTACGATCATTTAGACTGCGGGCATTGTAATTAGATACTTTTGGCGGGGACATTGTGTTTTGCATTTTTCCCTGCAGACCTTCATTTTTCGAGATGACGGCATTGGATGGTGTCGTGTAATATCCCCATACAAGTTTAGTTCCATCCCATACCAAGAAATCACCTTCTTTAGTATTTACAATTGCTGTTTCATTTGTCACATTAGTCCTGTTTATCCCTCCCCCCTCGTTCATCTCGATAGAGATGAACGCTATGAACCAATACGTAATCAGGCCAAACATAATTGTAAAAAATAATGTAATGCACACAGATAATCCACACTCATACGAATATCTACATCTTTCAGCTAAGAATTCTCTACATCTAATAAATCTATCAGTTGCAGGCTGCCCGTTAGATGCCATGGTAGCTCCTGTTTGAGATTTAAAAGTGCATTAAGTGCATGCATGTAAACATTTTGTTGGCACTACCAGTGCCAAGATATCATGGAAGGGGAATGGAAGTGGGTAGGGGAGTGGGGTTGGGGATGTACAGACAAGGGAGCAGTCACTATACATTTTTATCACATTATTATTTACACATAAGTCCACACATTTTTTTTTTTCCTTCTTCAATCTTTTCATCTTTATAGATACCCTTAAATGTAATGGTTCTCGTCATCAACTTTCTCAATCAGGTGCATTTCCGTCACACACATGTTCACATTCACTCATTATTTTCATTTGTATTGTTTGCTGTTGTCTGTGCCCCCTCATCCACCTCTTCCTGCACACTATTATATGCCCTTCGTACATCCGTCAAATGTATCCAGTACTTAAGGCCCTTCACTTTTACAGCCGTAGGAGTACAAAATACCACTTCGTATGGTCCGTGGAACCGTGGTGCATTCCACCGGCGCACAAAGCTCCGGACATAGATGAATTCTCCCGGCATCAGTTGTACCTGTCTTTCAGGTTCCGTAAGGGACCCCGTTGTGTTCCCTTCTTCTCTTGTGAATGGTGGTGAGAGCTGCTTCGATATGGCGCGCGCTACCCTAGTTAGCTTTTTCAAGTATTCTGTGAACTCATCTCCCAATATCGCAGCACTTCTATGCGCGTCTGAGTGTTGGCACAGTGGGGAGTGTGCTGTGTGCATTTGTCTCCCTGTCACGATTTTGTGCGGGGACAAATGGTGGTCCTTGCTTGGCTGATTTCTCAGCTCAAACAGCGCAAGGGGCAAACAGTAAATCCAGTTCTTCTTTAATGAGAAGCATCATTTCGATAATCTTCCTTTTAACAGGCCGTTTATCTTTTCTACCACGTCATTACTTTGAGGATGATAAATCGAGCACAATTTATGTTTTATTCCTAATAGTGTTATTACTTCTTTGAAGAGCTCGTTCACAAAGTGAGTGCCGTTGTCTGAGCGAACTACGTCACAAATTCCCCAGTGCGGAAATACTTCCCTTACTAGGAACGTTGCAGCGCTTTTAGCATCAGGTCGCGCATATGGGCCTGCTTCCACCCATCTCGAAAATGGGCATACAACCACAATCATGTAGCGTGCCCCATTACACCTTTCTCCCATGTCTGCGTAGTCAATGTGTAGCTCTCTGAATGGCCCAATCGGTTTTGGAATTGTTCCCCTGAGTGTACGTAATGTCATTCCAGAGTTGTATATCCGGCATGTTGTGCACTCCATTGTCAATCTAGATATGTGCTCCTGAAGACCGGGCACGAACCGCTCTTCTTGTATCTCTGCTGCAATGTGTTGTTTTGTGTTGTGTGCTGGGAAGTGTAATTGTTGAAACGCTATTTCTAATAGTTTTACTGGCATTACCACTTTTCCTGAGTTATTTTGTCGCCAGAGTAAGTCTGTTGCTGATTGGCTGCACCCTCGTTTTACCCACATCATCTTTTCATCCTCACTTGCTCCTTCCTGTAACTCTAGTATTTGTGATATAGGCATCGCATTGTACCCTTCTGGGAGCTCTTCGTTTGTCTTGTGCTGCAGCATATACTCACCTGTTTCATGTTTTTCAAAGTATGAATCTTCCTTGGCAGCAGCGTCCGCTGCCGCGTTTCCCAAAGACACAACGTCTGTGTTGGACGTATGTGCTTGGCACTTCACTATTGCTACCAATGTGGGATCTCGTAGGGCCTCAATTAACTCCTTCAGCAATTCTGCATGCTGCACTGGAGTTCCATCTGCTCGTCGAAACCCCCTCCGCCCCCATCTTGCCAGACCTCCATGTACTGTTGTCGTCATGTAAGCTGAATCTGTGTAGATTGTCACTGCACAACCTTTAGCTGCATGTAATGCTTCTATTAGGGCAATGAGTTCTGCTGTTTGTGCTGAGAAATGTGATGGGAGGCGGTACTGCACTAGTGTCTCATACTCACCTTCTTCTAATCTCACCACTGCCAATCCCACATGTTTCTCTCCCGTGTCCATGTCAATCGATGCTGACCCGTCCACAAAGTACACCTCCCCCTCGCTCAGGGCATTCTCGCACACCACTGTGTCCTCCCCTCGTTCCCCTGTGTAAGTCGCACAATCGTGTTCCTGCATGTCCTGTAGTGTGCATGCTTCTGTGATGAATGTTGCCGGATTCACTGTCCTGCATCGTACCACATGGATATTGGCGCTGGACAATATTATTTCATAGGCAGTTGCTCGCTGTGTGGTCAGTGTACTTTTTGATCTCTTAAGTATTGCAAATAATGAATGCTCCACAAACAATGTGACAGGGCATCCCATTACTATTGTGACGCTTTTCTCAACTGCAAACGCGGCTGCAGCGAGTGATTGCTCGCACGCGAAATGTCCTTGCATTACTGCATCCAAAGTGCCACTATAGTAAGCCAACGGTTTGTGTCCTAGGGAAGTCTTTTGTGTCAGTACAGCTGTCATGAGTGTCCCCTTGCAGTGTGAGAACAGGTAAAATTCGCGTTCATAATCAGGATTGGCGAGTACTGGAGCACTCGAAATCAACTCTTTTTTTTAACGATTTGAATGAGGCGCTCATTTCTTCTGACCATTCTATTTTCCTGTTCTCTTGTTGGGCCTCCTTGAGTGCTTGCAGTAAGGGTCTGGTGTATGCTGCATAATCTAATATCCATGCTCTACAATAGTTGCACATTCCCAAGAATTTCTGCATCTCCTTCACTGTTGTGGGTTCTCTTACTGATCTTATTGCTTCTACCCTGTCAGGGATTATTCTTTTCCCGTCTTTTGATATCAGCTGTCCCAAGTATAGGACTTCTTTCTGACAATATTGTATATTGTAGCTTTTCCTTGTTTACTTTATACCCCTTATTTGCCAACAGGGACAGGAGTGTTACCGAATCTTTTCTGCATGTCTCTTCATTCTGTGCGCAGACAAGTAAATCGTCTACGTACTGAATGATTGTGCTTTCAACTGATAAGTTGCCTAAGTCTTCATGTAGTATGCGGTTGAATATGCTTGGGCTCTCACAGTATCCCTGTGGTAATCTGCAATGTTCATATCTCTTTCCCACTAGTGTAAATGCTGTCAGGTATCTGCTTTCTTCTGCCAAGGGGATGGAGAAGAATGCGTTTTTCAAATCAACCACTGTGAAATGTGATGCCGTTTTTGGGATACTACATAATATTGATGCAGGGTTCGGGACCACAGGGAACTCTTTCTGTATTACGTCATTTAGGGGGCGTAAATCCTGGATCATCCTCCAAGCCCCTCCATTTGCTTTTTTGATCGTGTAGATACATGTGTTACATGGGGAGTTTGAAGGCACTATTATCCCTTGTGCTAGCAGTGCATTTATTGTCTCTTTTATCCCTTCTTCAGCTTTGCGGGACAATGGATATTGTTTCACTCGGGGTAGAATCGCCCCATTTTGAGCTTTATTATCACTGGTGTTACTCCATGCAACAACCCTACGTCATGGGGGCCTATTGTCCACAAATTGTTTGGTACTAGTCCCATGTCATCATCAAAAAATGACGGTGGTGCTCCCACCACTGCCATCAACTGGACAGGAATCTGTCTAGCCTGAATCAAAATGTCACAGGGCATTGCTATTTCCATTATTATTTCACCATTGCTTTCTAAATCGGAAAAGAGATCTTCATCAGTTAAGTCTCGCAGGGCATTGTCGGCGTTGATGCACAGTACTGTGCGCCATTCACACCCGTCTATGTCCATTCCAATCACAGCGATCATTTTTGCAGATACCTGTACAGCATGCAAGTCTAATGATACCACTGATCCTGGTGCTATGTCTGGGTGCACTATTGGGTGGAAGAGGAACTCCGCGGGTATTCTCCAATCCATCCTTTTCAGCTCATGAACTATGTGGGCCAGCATCTTTAATCCTTCAATAAACATTCTCTCGTCCACTGGCAAGCCACGTATTTCTGGTGCAGTTGTGTGAGCCTGTACTACCAGCATTACACGTAATGGGCATATTCCTGGTTTTGAACACACTATACCTCTCTCAGTGAATGATATTGTCATGTTGAGTTTGCTAAGAAGGTCCCTCCCTAGTAAATTTATTGTCAAATGTTCATAATACAGTAAGGGTGTTTTTACAGTTTTACCCCCCACTGTCACATCCAAAGCTTCTGTGTAAGGAACTTCAATTACAGCCCCAGAGAACCCCTGTGTCTCTAACTTCCGGTTAGATAACTGGAACCGGCCCTCCCTAATGCATGATTTCTCCGCTCCCGAATCCACCATGAATATGAACTGCTTGTCTCCTATCTGCGCCCCTACCAATGGTTCCTCTGCTCTGTGGGCTGTCCTATGCAGGGTGTCTCATTGCCCCCCCCCCCCTTGGTTGAACACACTCCCTGAAACCACTGACACGCCACTATAGGGGGCTGGTGCTGGGGCTCCGTTTGCTGTTGTCACGAAAGGGTTGCCTGGCGTTTAGTGCATAGTGTCATTGTTTTGTGGGTAATTCTGTGTTCTGTATTGGTGTCCCTGCTGTTGCTCATGGTACCCCTGCCCTGGGTTCATTTGTTGTTGTCCCATTGGGAGACCATATGGGCTCCCCGGATGGGGATGGCCATAATGTTCTACCTCTGGAAATCCGCTGTTTGGTCTACTTCTGCACTCCCTGGAGTAGTGTCCCCACCTCCCGCAGTTCCAACAACTCCCTTGCGCACCTCTGGGACCCTGCCATCCGTTTCCTCCCATTCCCCCATACCCTTGTCCACCTCCTCTTCGGCCCCTGTACCCACCTCGTCCCCCTCGAGGGGCCCACTCTTGCCACTGCGGACCTCCACTCTGCTCCTGCTCGTTCCACTGCCGCTGGCCTGCTCCTGCCCAATTAGTTGCCATCCTTCCTTGTATTGCTACCAGCCCCTCCTCTTCCTCATCTCCCTCCCTGCTGTGTGGGAGCGCGGCCACTGCTGCAGCGACCTTCACCAGCTTTGTTTGTACTAGTTTCGCTTCGTCTGCCAATCTTCTCTGCGCCACCTCCTTCTCCCTCTCTTTTATTCGCTTACAGTGGTGGACTATTATGCTCTGAATTTCGGGCCATCCTTTTGCTTCTATACCTGCTAATTTGTCAAGTGCTTTTTGCACTTCCTTTGGGAGCCCCCTCTTCATTATGAAGTAGAATAATGATGTCGATTGATACCAGGGTGTGCCCGTTTCTGCTCTCCACATCTCTTGGACCCGAAAAATGTAATCCATAGCATCCTCCCCGTCATTCATTGTACATTGCATGACTGACTGCAAATCTGGGGTATCTGGAAACGTTTGCCGCAAGGCATCCCACACCCTTGCACGCACTGTGTTGAAAGAGGCACCATCATGGCGATCGCAGTCTAACGTTACTCCCGGGAAGCCAGCTTTGACCCATACTCTGTCAGCCTGATCCCCAACTGCTGATACTAGCAAACTTTTCACGTCCCCTATCGCTAGGGGTACCCCGGCTGTGTGTTTCTCAAAAGCATATATCCACTTGCTCGCCCCTCCTGATAGCGGGGGCAATAACTTTAACAAATTGGCCTTATCCATCTGAGCCCAGGGTATGTAATTCGGCCTCCCTCCTCCCCTATGTATTAGTGGGAGCTGCAACTTTCCCTTTGTTGTTGTATCTGTACTCACCTTCATTCCTGATTTTCCTAACGATGCAATTTTTCCCAACCTGTTCCTTAGTCGCCCTATCCACTCATCCATCGTTCTCATTGAGCATGCGCCATCCAACCCTTCGCTTCCCCCTCTCATTGCCATACTTATCCTTTCACTTTCTTCTAAATCATCCCCTATACCACATAGTAGCTCCTCTCTGCCTCCTGTGGGCCTCTCTTCGTTATCGGTACATCCCTCTCTTTCCTCAAGTTCAATTATTCGTGACGGTTCTTCCTGTATCCTAAACAGTATCTCTCCTTTTTTCCACCCTTCTTCAAATGTTCTACTCTCGCTCTGCACTCTGGATGCATGCTCTGATCTAGCTGTATTGAGTGCGGTCCCCTCACATATGCTTTTTATTCTCGAGAGCTCATCTTTGGCTATAGAGAGCCTTGATTCTAAATCTCCTGTTAATTTTTCTATGTCCACCCTTGGTGTGCTCACCTGTTCTCGCTCCCTATGACTCTCATATGGCGGGGGTGCTGTTGGCCCTTGGGTGGTGGTAGTTGTCGGTGGGGGTACATAAGTTGGGTCACTGTATCCCTCTGCGGGTACTGGCTTGTTTAGTATTGGGTACAACCTAGTTACCTCTATCGGTGGCTCCTCTTCTGGCAATACCTTATCATCCTTTTGTATCATTAGTGGATTGTCAGTGGTAGATAGTAGATCAGGATCTAATTCCCTTGCCTTAGGCGGGGGTATCTCTTCAAACAGTCTCCATAAGTCTAATATTTCTCTCCTATTATGTAACTGCTTCCCCTTGTATTTCAAACAAATGCATGTGGCTACCATATCTAGGACACTCTTGTCAAACGATCCCCCTTCGGGCCATATCTGAGGTAACCCCTCCCCCTTCAACTCTGTGATCCACTGGTCATGATATTTCTTAATCCGTTCTGCGTACCCAGGTAGGTTCTTACAAATATGTGATAAGGGTGTTTCTGCCCCCATACTTCGTGCTCACCTGACACTGATGTGTCTCTATATATCTCAGTATCTCAATATAAACGTATCACCATGTGAGTTTGCGTATTTTATGTCTTACTGAATCGTGGGGACCTGCGTATTTTCTCTCCCCCTGCACACCATAAGAATGGCTGCGCACCGCCTCTATTCTATCCTCTTTGGGGGCACGTACAAGAGCAAACCATCAGTAATTTCGACAATGTTATCTAACAAATCAAAAAAGTAAACACTCACTTCACCACATTACTCTCTTCTTTATGATATTTCGTCTGGTCACACTTACCATGACCATTCCATAATTATGCATTTCTGACCACTTCTACACACTCATTATAACAAAATATGTTCTGACACATACGATGTTTACACACCCATAGGTAGCACTCTATTCACAGCTCAGTTTATCCTCCCTTTCCTCCCTTGCCAGCTGTCCCTGTCCGTCTTATTCTAATATATATATATATATATATATATATAATTTGTTTCTTAATTTTAATGTAAAATTGTCTTTCTATTTAGCTTATGCCTTTGTTTTTGTACTAACCCACTTTTATTTTCCCGTAAACCTAAAGAAAAGAAAAGAATAGAAAGAATAGCAGTCACTAATATATTCTCTGTGTCTTCCTTTACCAGACACCTTTATCTCATTTTCCACTTCTTCATATATTCCCAGTACTAGTCAAGATAGCACTATGCGGCGCCGCCTTCCACCCCCTCGCGGAGCTACGTTCCCGTCACTTTATCTCTATTCACTTCTTAATCCTAATGGCCATATGCAAAGAAAAAAGCAAAGAAAGTTTAGGATGGTCCTTAGTAGACCCAAAGTGCCCCTTTTTAACCAGCCTCGTTCCCTGTCCTATATTTCCTCCCCTACTCCATTTATGATCGCTCGCACTCAATACTCACTTGCCCGTCTTGAACCGAGAGTCTCCGAAACTGGGTCCGTCCAGGCAGTGTTGCCGTACGCTCAACGGTCAGCCCCGGCTCCGGCGAGCGGTACTCAAAGGGGATTTTTCAACCGGGATCCCGTACCCTCTCTCTGGTGAGTGCGCACTTCTGAGCGTACCGGTCGCCGTTGGCGGGCTGCCTCCCAAAGCCGGCGCACCGTGCGTATCCCTTTTCGACCAGAGATTTTTGTGCCAAAGGGGACGGTAGGGATATATATATGTTGGGAGAAAAATAATAATCACGCTTTCTTTCCCTTCCTTGCCTTCTCCTGGTAGTGCCGCCCCAGGGTTGCGCTGCTGAACCTACTGTGTTTCTCGGCTCGTTTCTGGAACGTCACTGCTATCCTTCCTACAATTTTCCTGTTACTGCCTCACTCCTGAGCTGTTACATGTGGGTTCTCTCTTGAACCGCTGGACGAGTGCATATCTTCTGTCTATCTGGCGCCGGCGGTTGCTGTCCGTCTGTTCTGATATTTTGCACTATATTACTTCCTGGATTCCTTGTTACGAACACTCCCGGATCTTCTTCCCTGGAATTGGGGGGTCAGGGGGTGTGAGTGAGATCCTGATCTGCTGCCAAGAGTACTCAGCTGTCCCAAGGAAATAACTCATTTTTACTGATTGATGTTAATTTGGGCAGTTTCGGAAATACTACAACATGGGTATGTGTTATGCTACTAGCACAATCTGTGATATCAAGCCCTACATAATGTAACTTCTCTTTACCTAGTTCTCGTGTTGACAATATTCCAAAAATTCCTGCTTTTTTTTGGACAAACGGCACTCAGCATCTTTTCTCCATGTTTTTGCATTGAGAGATACCTATGCCTCTTGATCCAGTTTCCATAGGACTGTCTCTCCCTACGAATCTGTTTGTTTTTTATCTTGTCATTATTAAGGGACCCTGACCTTAAATTCTTTATTATTTTCCACATTAGGGTTTTCCTTTCCTGAATTTCTTTTGTGCAAACATGTGGGCGACTAATGCACATTTTGATAGAATTATTATCCAAAAGGATTTTTGTTTTTTCCATTACAAACAGGCAAAAGTCCTCAAACAATAGACTCTTTATTTTTTGGGGATAGGTTGTATGATGCCAAAATTCTTCAATGAATTTAGTGAAATGTTCATGACTCTGTGCATTCCAAGAGAGTCTGTTTTTTCGTTGATTCTGAGTGATATTTCTACATGGTGTCATTTTAGACAACTTGAGCATTCTATTTAAATGCAATGCTAAAAGATCATGATCACTAGCAGAACTGTGTATAACTTCAACCAGAGTTGAGATTGAGAATACATTTTCAGAGATTATAATATAATCAAGCCAAGAGCTTAGTTTGTCTCTAAGCCACGTTGTGTGTGGGGGCAGATCTCCTTTAGTTTGCCCATTGGCAACTATCAAACCCCAACCCTACCAGAAGTAGCTCCATTGAGTGCCGTGTTCAATTAAAAGTAAGGTATGCTGGTTGGTGAGATCAACTTCTTTTCCCAAGACCATGCCAAAAGGAAGACCATGTGCATTTAGATCCCCAACCATTATTATTTCAGATACTGGGAAAGCATCCTTGTAACTTTCAAGGATTCTCTCTAGTCCCTCTATCATAACAGAGAGTTCACAGTGGGTGGGATACCAATAAACATTCACCAAGAGTATGTTCAATTCTACATTCTCCAATTGCATTTCTGGGTTTACCCCCAGCACACCTACATTCGTCAGAGATTACAGTGTCCGTTATTCCATGACCATGTTTTATTATTGTACACAGGCCTCCTGATGGCCTCCCACCATTCCCTCTAATAGCCACCTGTTGAAGGACCACATGCCGATCCCAGACAAGGTCATCCAAATCTTTGGTTTCTTGGAAACACGATATTGGGTAATCCTTTAGCGATGCCAATAAAGGCTTATCCTTAGTCAATTTGCCAAAGCCCTTAATGTTCCATGTTACTACCACACACCTTTGCTTAACAGTGTTTTCTACAGAATACCGCAAAGTGGCATAACTACACATTCCTTCAATTCTTGAAGTTACCAACACGATTTTCGCCACAAGGTGGAGATAACGGCTGGCTAATTGGTTTACTGGGGTTTCTTTTAGATGAGTGGTATACTTGTCCGTGGATGTTATTCATGTAGAAATGTTCCCCTCCTCTCTTCATTCTCTCATTTCCTTTTTTCTTTTGCTACTTCTTCATTCATAGGGTCAATCACAAAACCAAGATCACATAGTTTCTTCTTCTCTGTATAAGGTCAAACACAATTCTTGAATTGAGATGCAAAATACAACATTTTGTGTCCGTCCTATCAGGACATTCAACTCTCTCAATGTCAGCGGATACCAGAGCTCCTAAATTTGGAATTTCAGTAAAAATTAGAGTAACATTGGTTCTATTTAAGCAGAGCGTATGTTCCTGGCCAAAAGGGTGGGTAATCATGATTTTCAGTTCATGGGCTTTGAGGCGACCCAGTTCTTGTTTAGGTTTAGAGTGTGATCTAACATCTCCCTGAATCATTCTAGACGCTTCGTTAGGCTCGTTTGTATGAACGTTCTCACAATACCTATCCGTACCAGCATGTGAAACCATACTTCTCCTGAATATTCATCAAATGAATATTTTTTCCTCTCTTTACATATCTGCCCACATGCTCGTCTGACTGGTTGGTACATTATTTTAAACAAATGCCCCAGATTCACATTCCCATTTGAAACTCTCTCTACTAGATATGTATCCAAACAAGGGACTGTTTCTCCCACATATGTTTCCTTTCTGTTTCGGGGGAAACCACCTTCTTCCTCTGAGCAGCCAATTGAGGTTTTGTTTCTATACGTTACCAGGGGAACACAACATCCATATATTTCATCCAGAGCAGTCGTGTTCCATTTAGTGCTTTTGTTCTCATACTCCTAAACACCCTTTGGGCGACATGCACAGCAGTCTTCATTCATATTTGTCACCTTTTCACCTAGCGATAGTCCTTCTGCATGATTTCCCGAGTAAGCAGGGGTTTTCCTTAAATGTGGCTCCCATTCCAATGTTGGCTGGGTAATTAGTGTTTTTGTGCAGTTAATTGGAATTTTGTGAGCTTCTAGGATGAAATCATCAGTACTTCCCTTTTGCCCATCGCCAGGTGAAATAGTAACATTCTTTCGACAGCCTCAACCATCATCACTCATTATCGGTTGACTCTTCATTTCTAGTAATCATTGTTCTTAGTGGGTCCTCACATTTCTTTAATCCCAGGTTTGGCTCTGAATTGGGCCACTTCACGGAGGTCTGAAGGGCAGCAGTCAATAACACAGGTGAATTAAGAAAAGGTCCCCTCAGCCCTAGGAGATCTAAACCCGTTTGGGTAGCACAGGAAGCACTCAATTTGTTGCTGTAGAGACCGGAGGGGGGTCTGTACTTCTGCTCTCTATATGGTAGAGGAGCGGCACAGAGGACCCCTGCCAAGATTCTCTATTGGTATCGTGGTCGAGCAATCAAGGCCTAGCTTCTCAGGAGATAATGCGAGCTGGTTCTTAAGTACAGTGTAGTCCCCAAGCACCCACAAAGGAATGTCCACACACTGTATCGGTTAAAACACAGTCTTTATATAATTAATATTCAAGGTCACGTACACTATCACGATAACTCACTTTGTACCCCGAAATCAACAATGATAAATATATACAGTTCTAAAGTGGTACCACTAACGTTATCAGATCTCATTAAAGTGCATACGGTCAGAATGACACACAGATCAAAATAAAGAGGAAACCAGCAGTAGAGAGAGGAAGGAAAGCAAGATGGTTGAAGGATTGGCAGAATACTGGTCCCGCTACCTAGACACAGTTCTGTGTGGAGATCCCCCCCCCCCCACCTGGGCAACCTGTAGAAGAAAGTTACAAGCCTAGTCCATATATTGTTCACACTAGACTTTCCAATAGTTCTGCAACCCCCAAAGTACCTGGCATTGTAGCGTTCCTCGTCGGGGAATCAACGGCCCATCTTGAGTGTCCTCCCTTTCAGGCAGGAGTCACGGGCCTACGAATGTCCGACGGAGAACAGGTCGAGCTACGACGGTGAAGTGGCCGCGTCGTTCCTAGCAGTGCTCGTTGACGGGGAAGCGTAAACGTCCTGCAAGGAAGAGGCGTGTGGGGCACCTAGATGTCAATAGTTCTGGACCGCAAAGAGTTGAACTGTGGCCCAGCAAGGACGTTGAGTCGTCGGCGTCTATATGGTCTTTGGGTGGCAGGAAACCCACCGGTGGATGCTCCTCGGCACGTCGACGGTCAGGCCTTCTCCAGCAGGATACAGCGGCGAAGATGCGGACGAGAGCGTCCTTGGATCAATGAAGGTTCTTAGGCAAATGGGAGCACGGCGGCTCCAGTCGGCGACGGCGGTCGTCGACAGTGGCGGACAACAGTCCGGGCGCTTCTCCTTGGAGTTCCGCAGTAATCCCTGTATCGAGTCGGCAGCCTGTCGAAGGTCTGTCTACCAGGGAGCTTAGGCAAAGATCAGGTGTGCACAATGGTCCCTCGTAGACGGGAAGCGGGCGCCTTACCAGGTACTCTCTGGGTCAGTCCTTGAAGCACAGCAGCTTTCAGATTGCAAAGGAGAGCAACAGCAATTCTTCTCGTCCAGCAGGGCTTCAAGGTCAAGCTTCAGTTACTCCAGTTACTCGTAGTGGACTTCTGCTTCTGAACACGATTCCTAGCAGTAAGTGTCCCCCGATATACTGTTGATCTCCCATTCATTCCGCTGGGTCACACTCAAGCATCCAATCACGACTATGGTCATTCATTCAGGCAGGCAGTCAATCAGGCACACGGTGCATTCAGGCCATTCACTTCTCTCCAGACACTCACAACAAGTTATGTGTATTGGGACAAGTACCGAGCCATTCAACACTCCAATCTGCATTCATACCGGTTTCGGGCAGGGCTGTCTCAACCATTCTGTCAACCACCAGATACTAGACAGCCACAACATAGAATGCGTATTCGTCAACACTCCATTCACCCAGGTCCCACCCACAGGCGTTCCCACAACATACGGTCGTTGAGAAGGCTCCAGCCAGTCTGGTCGGCACTTCCCCACACTACCATATATGGAACTTCCACCCAACAGCCAGTCAGGGGGAAGGGACAGGGTCAGGGCTTCCCGGGACTTCGGGAAGATCAGGGTAACAGGTGATGGAGGGCAAGAGGCCATGGGGGCCATTTTGTCTCCATCAGGAATCTACTGATTCCAATGACAGTGCCTGGGCATCCCAAAATGGAGGACGCTCAGGACACCCGTCATTTCAGCACGGAGCTGCCACCAGCCCGTACCCTGCTCTGTGGGTCACCCACAGGTGTCCAAAAAGATACACTAGGGGCACAGGGTTGTACCCCTACAAATGGGTGCCATAAGGATATCCCACGGATCTGTTCACCAAACCACGCCGCCAGGAGTCCCACATGAACTCCTGCGTGGAAAACACGACAGAACGCACAATAAAAAGCAGTAAAGGACAAGGATACAGAGGCCCTGTCCCTCCGATGCATTTCCAGCATCACAGTCGCTCCCCTCAGGTTCACTCACATGTGGCTCTGTTTTTTTTGGCATAAGACCCACGGTTTTTGCCAACACTGCTGAGGTACAACTTTCTGTGTGCAACTACTTTCTCTTATGATTGTTATTTTCATTCAAACAAACTTTGTACTCTGTTTCCTTTCGTTCAGGCACTGGCGACAAAGGAGCAGGAATTCCATTCTCACACCTTGTTTTTCTTATGGCCTGACACCCCTCCAAGGAACACTTTTTATTTTTTTTTATTTTTGCAAATGTTCGAACTGTCCCATTTGTTCTTTTCGTAGTTTTATAGTTCTTGGTTTTCTTTGTCTGGATATGCGTTTCCTCCTGGTCTTTTCCTGCTATGTTCTTTTTCTCTTTCACAGTCAAAGGGTATGTTCATTCTGGGGAGACCTGAGATGTAACAGTGTTTGATTTCTCAGCTATAGAGGCGCCTCTTTCATTGCAAGTTCCTGACTTTCCAATGTTTTCCTCTGAGTCAGTAAACATTACAATAGGTGGATGAGATGTTACTATATCCATATGCTCACCAGATTGATCCCTTATTTGTCCACCAGGTGCACCCAATCCTTTAGTGGGGAATAGCTCTTCAATTTTCAGGTTTACGTCCGCTAGCATGGAAGTGTGAGCCCTAAACTCATCCCAAATATGATCATTAGGGTAACAAATGAATTTAAAACAATATTTAGGGCCGATAAGGTTGGAAGAGTCAGGCAAATACGTTTGTCGACTTCTCTCAGCATATGATGGATGGAGTTTGCATCAGTAAAGTTTTCCTCATTTATGAACCTTTACCCAGAAGGGCTGTATAAAGTCTCCTTATCAATGATGTTAGTGAGGTCAGTTGGTGATCCCTGTATTGAGGGGTCGCATGTAGGTTGCAAAATGCTGTCCTCATGATGTCGTTCTATTTCTAATGCCATGGAGCCAGTATGTTCTATCAGGCTTAGGTCGTTGGTGCCATTTTCATCATTGAAGTCATACAGACTTGATGAGAGCCGTCAAGTGCTGCCCTGGATATGACTTCCCTTGGTTTAGTTGTAATATTTAAGTCTGAGACCTTGAAGTAATCCCTGATTGTTTGCCCAGCAATTGGCCGTGTTTGAGGATGTGGAGAGGAGCGATGTCCCTGGAAATAGGTCAGTTTCAAGCGTTTTGGACGTGCTCCAAGACGAATAGCCTTGTCCGCTTCTAAGAATGATATGTTGTGTTCCTCTTGGAGACGCTGTGTTTGGTGGAACGTGACACCTAAAATAGACATTAGCACGGCCACCATTTGGTCTTCCCTCACAGTGGAGATTGGGCTGCCCGCCTCAATCCCCTGATTCACTGTATCTCCGACTGATTATCTTTGCAACCCTTGCCTTGCAACCATGCTTAGAGAAGTTTAGTACAAAAACTCACCAAACTCACAGGTGTTCGCAAAGTGTTGCAGGTTGCCTAGGAGTCAGACTGCGTAGTTAGCTCACAGTAAGTATGTTGCAAATCTGTTGGATGTTTTTGTTTCGTTGTTTTACAATTAAGAAATGTTACAGGGGGCAGAGTATAAGAAATATAAAGTGGTTTAGTTCACTTTGGAGGCTGCATGGCAGGGGCAGGGGCGGAAGCTGAATAAGGAAAAAGGTAATCGAAAAACTGGAGCCCAAGGCTCAAAGGGTATTACCCCAAAAATCACAGCAGAAACAACCCTGCATTTCTTTCTGGGGTGCGTGCCAGTAAGAGAACACACAATGGTATCTTTTTTTTCCTTCTCGAGTCCGGAGCTTCTCTACGTCCTCGATGGACCACGACATACCACTTCCGCCTGCGCCGCGCTCTGCGTTGTTTTGGTGTTTTGAATATTCTCCTGGGTGAGCTCCACATCCAACAGCAATAGTTAGTGAAACAAGACACTCCTCTCCGCCACGACAGACCACTTCTGCCCACATCCATCCGCACCGCCCTCCGCGCTGTTTTGGTGTTTTGAATATTCTCCTGGGTGAGCATCCAACAGCAATAGTAAGTGAAACGAGACTCTCCTCTCCGCCACGACAGACCACTTCTGACCACTTCCGTCTGCACCACGCTCAATGCTGTTTTGAATATTCTCCTGGTTGAGCTCCACCTCCAGCAGCCATAGCAAGTGAAACAAGACTCTCCCCTCTGCCACAACAGACCACTTCTGCCGACTTCCGTCTGTGCCGCGCTCCACGCTGTTTTGGTGTTTTTGAATATTCACATGGGTGAGCTCCACCTCCAACAGCAATAGTAAGTGAAACAAGACTTTCCTCTCCGCCACAACAGACTACTTCTGCCTACACCACGCTCCACACTGTTTCAGTGTTCTTCTGGGTGAGCTCCACCTCCAACAGCAATAGTAAGTGAAACAAGACTCTCCTCTCCGCTACAACAGACCACTTCTGCCCACTTCCATCCGCGCGGCGTTCCGCAGTGTTTTGAATATGCTCTTGGGTGAGCTCCACTTCCAACAGCAATAGTAAGTGAAACAAGACTCTCCTCTCTGCAACGACAGACCACTTCTGCCCAATCCGGCACCAAATATATTTCCAAGGGGGTACTCGTATGGATACGGCACCCACCGTTGACGGCTCTGACTGTTGCTCTGACTGTTTTTTTCTCGGATATCAGGCATGATATGCAAATACATCACATAAATCGATATGTATGTGAGACTGTAACTGTATGTGTTACTAAGTGGAAAAATCGTTTAAAAAAATGAATTAACAAAAGACTGATTTAGAAAGACCGCTTGGAGAGGTGATTATAAGGGAACAAGAGGGCATTAACAGGGTATTCCAGTAATTCTTTGAAACGCTGTACACACAACAAAGGAGAACATGTATTGAACAAGTGGAAGATGTAATGGTGGAAGCAGAACTACCGAAATTAGATGAAGTGGGTAGAGAGACATTGGAAAATCCCTTCCACATTGAAGAAATGCAGTGGGTAATAGAGGACCCTTGGAACGGGAAGACACCAGGAGGGAATGGGCTTCCTGATAAAGATTTATAAAGCATTTAAGAAGTTGCTGGCAACCGAACTGGAAGAATTATACACAGACATATTTGAAAGAGAAGTATTGCCAGAAGCCATGTAGAAAGTGATGTTAATAATACTGTTCAAGGCAGAAAAGAACCCATTGGAGTGTTGCATGTATCCCCACTTTCATTGATAAATGTGGATTGTAAAATGTTGGCAAAAGGTGTCCCAGAGATTGCCTAGTGTTGCTTAAGGTAGTGTATGGGAATTAGGTGAGTTTTGTTCCACAAAGAAACACAATTATAAATATCAGAAGGCTCTTTTTCATAATGGAGGGTCTAATGAAGGAAATAGAACAATGTGCAATTTCAAGTTTGGATGCGCATAAGGCATTTGTTCTGTCGACTAGCTGCTTATGCTGGAAGTATTAAAGACATTCACCATGGGAGAAGTATTCATAAAATGGATCAAACTACTTTACTGTGACCCACATGCCATGATTAAAACAAACCAACCTATTTCAGGCAGCTGGCAAGTCTGCAAAGGTGCTAGCAAGGATTCCCTATACCCGCCCCTACCTCCGACACTAAATAACCTAGATTGATCAGTAGATTGCTGGCTGAAATTCCAATTATCGCTGATGGGATGGGTGTTATTGTCTAAGATGATAATTCTGCCCAGGTTGCTATACATATTTCTGGCTATATCTATGCTCTTATTGGGCAAGGAATTCCAAAGATTGGATACATTTTTACTACACTTCTATTGGGGCAACAAGAGGCCAGGAATAGGCCTATGCACGCTCATTTTACAGTATGAAGAAGGGGCTATTGGAGCACCTGATCTCAGAGTCTATTACATGGTAGCATTCCTGCAGTATGTAATATGGTTTAGATAAGCAGGTAAAGACCTTGTAGCTAGGTTGATAGAAGCATCGTTAACGCTGCATTAACTATTGAATATCCCACTGATGAATAGTAAACAAAAGGGGTACCTTCTTGCCACGATGAGTTAAATTGCAACGCTTATTTAAAACCATGTTGCGCAAAGCTGACGCCCATTATTGATGATTGTGCTCCCATTAAAGTGGTCAATCATAGTAAGTTTGCTAAACCCATGTTGTTTCCTTCCTTGATGGGCTGAAAATCGAAAAAACTGCTGGCGCCATTTAAGTGACCCCTTACCATTATCCCTCACCCGGTAATCTCATAGAGCTTACCAAAAAACAGTGGTTGCAGCAAAAGCTCATTATATCAGGGTACCAATCCTGGTAGCATCTAACGTACCCAATCAACTTTTTTTATTTTTCCATAATCTCTCACTCCTTCCACCCCCCTGTGTTGGTTCCAAGGCCTGAACCCCTCATTGAAATTGGTATAGGACTTAATGCATTTTTCACTTCGAAAATTGTAAATATTAATATTAAAAATAATATATTTAACAAATCCAATCATCTGACTCCTGTTTAACCTATGGCTGACCCCCCCCAAAATCTGTTCATTTTGCCCCCAAAGGTTACAGACGGCATGCTGCTACCTCCTCTTCAGAAGCTAAAACCTACACAACAGAAGATGGACTTTCTTCAAGCTTTAGTAACTTGGCATATGGCCATACATGTAGTGCAAATAGTCACTCAGTTACCCTCTCCTTAATGCATTAATGCGAGGTAAGGCCACTGCCTCATTAAAACAGATATTAGTCGCTCCACATTTTAAGAAACACACTCTTTATTCATCTCGGTTGAATAATTTCGGGTGTATTGCCAACTTACCATTAATGGCTAAAATATTGGAGACGAATGTTACTACACATCTTCAACACTTTGTGTAACATAATAAAATATTGGACGCACATCAGTCAGGCTTTTCACCCAAGCATGGAACAGGCTTGGATCGAAGTCTCAGATGATATTCTTGCACATGCTGACGGGGGCCACCTTTCATTGCTCATCATGCTTTCAACACCGTGAATCACTTCATTTTACTCAACAAGTGCAGCAACAGGTAGTGGCCTATCATGGGTCCGAGTTCGCCCTCTTAATTTAAGTTGTTACGTAAAGTATTTCAGGGCTGCAGGGGGAGTGTAATACAGGAACTCAGGCCAATGTTCCAAAAGAATATACACAAAAGCAAAGTGTATTTTTCACTCTCAACCTGTGTCAGAAGATAATCCCAAAAAATACTTCACAAATCATTGTGCTTTGCCAGGATTTATTTGCAATGTGTCAGCCGACACTCGTTTCCACCTGCTACGATTTTCTTCAGGGCTGATAAATGGATGGAATATCAAATAAAATCACGTGTGTAGTGTGCTCAAGTGAGGCAACAAGGTTTCCCAATGCATTTAAAGAAATCCCACTATAACGTTAGTAATCACAATTAACATGCATCAATACAGCGGTGATGTGGGTGTAGTAATATCAGCATTTACAAATCCAATGGGGTGAGCAGGAATCCCCCCCCCCCCCCAAACATATGGCATTTCAAATGTGCATGGTCACAGCGGATGAAAAAACATAAAGATATTAACCCAACACAGAAGATTGCATCATGAGATAAAACAAGAGAACAATAGTAAAAAGAGAAATCGGAGAAAATGAGGGGGTGGAGGGTTGACCATGACACAACAAGAAGGTAAACATTAGTTAAAATTACTTTGTTTGTATAGGGCACAGGACATCTCAAATGTCACCATTAGAAATCATACTTTATTGCATAAGAATTGGAAAATTGCTGTTTGTATTATCATTATAAATCAAGCAAGCTAACCTGGGCATTTAGGACATAAATATTTGTCTCTTGTAGTACTAATTACCTGGTGCTCCCCAAACTACACCAATATGCACTAACATGCTATCTAGGGTTCAACAACCACCACAGTTCAGGCGTATGCATAATTTGTATTCGTGAAAAGTCCTCATTTACCATTAACCCAACAGTAATCAAATTCCCTTTGCTGTGCTTATAAGCAACACCTATTTACCAGTTAGTAACTTATATTTATGTTTGAAACAAATCTTGGGGAATTATGGCAACCCAATACACCTGCAGAGAGAAAATAAAATTGCTTTAAACATTTGCAAATGTGCGACGGAATTCCCTGTTCTGCTTTTAGTGCTAATTATAAATTCACAATCTGTAAGGAAACACTTGTGTATAGGCGCGTTGTAAATGTCATATCATATATCACTCACCGGGGTGCCCCTTTCTTCTTTTTGAAAAGAGATTAATTAGCTACCTGTATGCCAGCAAATGTATTAAATTCTTTGCATGGTGTTTTAAGTGCATGCATGAGTTGGCCACTTCTTATCTCTGCTCTCTCCTAACTTGGTATCAGCCAAGTCTAAGATCATAGAACTTTATTTATTTATTTGCATTTGGTTAATAAAACCTTTTGCAAAGCAAAAACATTATTAACATTTGTATACATTAGAGTTCAATTCATAACAGATCATTAAAACACTCAAATCAATATACATTACAATTGTTGCCTAACAAAAGTATGAAAACATTTAATTTAGTGTTGCACAATACAAATTCAAAAATGTTTACAACGGATACATTCAATGAGGGCTTACAACTATTTAAAATACTTGCCCAAAACCACTCGATATTAATAAAATCAACATCTAAAACAAAACGACAAAAAAGTTCAAGCTAATTTCAACCAGACCCAGGCATTCTGTTAAAAGATGACGACTTGATTCAATTTGCATGAGGCAATACCTACACAACTGCAAAGAGCGCTCAATACCCCTAGTGGGAAGTAAATTCAATTTGAAATGTTCACCTTGATGTTTGCTTGATGAGTGCTGTTCTTCACTGGCACATGCTAACTTCTGGATAAGCGAATTGTACTTAATGTGTAGACAGGTTTTAAGTGCTGACTCTGTGTGCCTATTGTTATCATTGTGCTGTTTTACAATATGGCTTTAAATTTTATGATGGGGAATGTTAAAGGTCTCAATAACCGCATTAAGAGACAGAAAGTCCTAGCTCACATTAATAGCTTTAAGCCGAATGTGGCCTGCTTGCAGGAAACTCACCTATCCTTACAATGTTCGGGTGGGAGAGGTATTGGCGAACCAAGCTGATAGCAAGCATAACGGAGTGGCAATTCTAATTTTAAAAAGGGGTACTAAATATAAAGTCCTACACAAGTACTTGGCCTCCAAGGGCAGGTATGTTTTGGCCAAGCTATCAATAAATTCTCAAATTGTCTCAATCCTTAATGTTTATGGACCCACAAACCCCGATCCTAAATTCTGGAAAGGGTTCAAACAAATGATTCTGCAATCACATCTTCCCAATTTGGTATTATGTGGAGATTTCAACAATATTATCGATCCTTTCTTAGACAGAAGGTCCCCCTGTCAATTCAAATGTAACAAATCACATACTGAATTTTGTTCTCACAAAAATTGGAGCTGCTGACTCATGGATGCTCTCAAATCCTACTGATCTAGATTTCACCTTCCACTCCTCCCCAAATACTCGTTGTCACATATAGATTACATGTGTGTTGCTAAATCCCTAGTAAGTGCAATTATTGACTCCACTATTGAATGTTCACTAATATCAGACCATGCTCTTGTAATCACTAGTTTAGACCTGGAATGTGTTAAAAGGGGTATAAATAGATGGATATTTAATAACTCACTTCTTCAGGATACCAATTTTCAAAAATCTTTGCTTGATTTCCATCACTTTTTTCCCCACATTAATAAAGATGAAGACACCCCTCCGGTCAATAACTAGGATGCGTATAAAGCGGCCCTATGGGGGGGACACATTATCTCATTCGTAGCCAAGAAAGATCTAGATGCCCTACATGATTAATTAAGAGCTTTAGAGAAAAAATATACTAGAGCAAACAATAACTTATTTAAGCAAATCCTGACCCTTTGTTTTTCTATCAACAAATGGTTTACAGAACAGCCTGCGGTGTAGTATCGAAACTTAAATCAAAAATATATCAATCATCCCATAAGGCTGGTAAAGTTTTAGGCTTGTATCTTAAAATCAAAAAGGATAGATCTAAAATCACTGCAGTAAAAACTTATTCTGGCAAAATAGTATCCTCTAATGCTGAGATCCTAGAAGTTTTTACTAAACATTATGAAAATCTATATTCTTCAGATCACACTCATTCTAATCTCAACTTCAATTAATTTTTCGATCGTCTGAAACTTAATCACCCTGCTAACATTGATCTCAGTGATTTAGATGGGCCATTTCATATAAATGAAATCATTAAGGCCATACAAGATCTTAAGAAAGGCAAAGCTCTCGGGCCGGATGGATTCTCTATGGATTTTTTTGCACACTTTTCGTCTACTCTTTCTTCTAAGCTTCAGTTTCAATACAATTTTTTCTCAAGAATTGATAAGTCACCGGGCTCTTATACAGAAGCTCTTTTAATACTCTTTCCCAAACATGATAAAGATAGTGCACTGCCTAAAAACTATAGGCCAATTTCTTTAATTCCAATTGCAAGATTTTCGCTAAGATCGTAGCCAATAGAAATGAACCCTTCGTATATAAGCTAATTAGGTCCGATCAGGTGGGATGTGTGAAAAGTCAAACTATATCAGCCAACTGTAGGCTGTTTATGAACCTTTTGCATTGTATAAACAAGAAAAACAATCCAAACAATCCTTATATGGCAATCGCATAGGATGCGGAGAAAGCCTTTGACCGTGTTGAATGGGACTTTTTATTCTATGCTCTGAATTGGCAAGGATTTGGTGACTGGTATATTAAACTATTTAAACTTTCATATTCAGATCCAAAAACTTCAATTTTTATCAACAATCAATTTTCCCCTAGGTTCTCCATTCATAGAGGTATTAGACAAGGCTGTCCCCTCTCTCCTATTCATTTAATATTGGCCCTCGAACCCCTATTGGAATTGATATAAACTAATTTAGACATCAAAGGTATTACTTGTGGGGGATATGAGTTTAAACTAGCTGCCTATGCAGATGACATTTTAATCTTCCTCGACAGCCCAAACATAACACTTCCCCATTTACTAGACTCAATTGACCTATTATCCCATTTCTCTGGATATAAATTGAATAGGGTAAATCAGAAATGCTTCCTCTTAATGTCTATTGTGTTAAATAAGATTTTATCCACTTTGGCTAAAGCTGGAACCCTATTTCTATTAAATACCTTGGTATCTCTATTGCCTCCTCTCTCCCTTAAATAATCGAGATCAACTTACAAAACCTGCAAACAAAATTAAATAACTATGTAGCTACATGGTTTCCATTGTACCTGTCACTGGGGGGAAGATTAGGGCCATTAAAATTATGTTTACACCTGTGATTTTATACTAACTACAAATGCCTCACATTCCGTTACCTTCCTCTTTTTTCAAATCTATTGACAACATTCATATTCAATTTTATTTATTTATTTATTGTGTGAATTAGTTTAAAATCAAACTTTACACACCTATAGACGGCAATTAATACAAAATAAAACACAGCTAAAACAGTGAAATTTCATACATTGATAAAAGCAACGTCAGTAAATTCTATACATTGATTAGCAGCTTATTGTTTGGATTATTTAACAAATTCCACCACAGATCTTCCCCAGTTAAAAGTGGGCGAATAGTAAAATACCATTTAAAAGTCTCTTGCAGGAGAACAGATAAAGCTGAGCAATCAATGATGAGGTGTTGCAGGGTTTCGATACTCCATTTACAACAGAGATATAGACGATCAGTTAGGGGCACTCCCGATCGGCTATAGGTGGCCTATGTTATAACATTGTTAGTTAAAATAAGGTTTAGTTTAATGTAACCAGTGGGTTCTAAGGTGTTGTGAAGGGTGCTTAGTTAAATATTCCTGCAGGACGTTAAAGGATTTAATATCCATAGAAAAATGGTCAAATACTTTATATAAACAAAGCTTATCCCTATTATTGATCCAATCTGCCTCAAATAATAGCTTCTTCACCTTGCCTGGATTACGGTCCAACTCCTCCAGAGAAATAGCTTTAGCAGTCACCATTGACAACACTAAGTTGACCCAATTTTCAAGAACTACACAGTTACCCTGATTAAGCAATGGATTAAATTGAGTAAACAGTGTGGATACTGGAGGAAACAATACATTCATATGGGGCTCCAAGAAAAATAAATAACTGCTGCTAGCAAACTTAAAAATCCTTACAACAGTGACAGGGTTAACTTTCCAAATTTTAAAAATGATCAGAGCCTCTGTTCTTAAACAAGCCAAATATTGGTTCTTCTCTAATGAAGTCACAAACCTCCCTACCTGGCTGTTTGCTGAAAGGTCTCTCGTCTCACCATTTGATATTGAAGATAGTCTTATCTTTTTAATGGTGCTACAATGGGCTTCTCCAAAACCATTTCTCTTACCAATTCCTGTTTGATGGATTACCTATTTCATCAAATCAATAAACCCAGTAAAGCCCTCTCTCCTTTTATGTGGTGCAATAAATGTAGAACTATAAATAACCGACCCATCTTTCGTAAAGTTTGGATTAATAAAGGAATACAATGTATGGATAAAATAATTGTGGGCAATGATATCCTCTAAGCAGAAGAGTTTAAAACCAAATTCGCACTACCCACCTTTGCCATCAGTCAATATCTCAATTTAATTCACGCGTGTTTAGATGCTAGCAGCCAAACCGATTCTCAGTTATTAGCTGTAGACCCTAGTAGACTGCACATTATAACATCTTTAGATACCATTAAAGCCTCTGCTCTCCATAAAGCCATTATGTTAGAAAGAATCTTCAATAACCTGTGGGCATTTGAATTGCAATGGGAAGAAGACTATGGGACAGGCTTCGGAGTTACTTATGATTTATAATATGGTCCAAAATCAAGGTTATATCCACGTCAGCTAACCTAACCCAAACCCTTTATTTCTTTTCTCACAGAGCCTTTATTACTCCCAACAAGCTTTTGTTTTCTGGCTAGATTTACAGATAATGATTTATGTTGGTCCTGCCACTTGACCTCTTTTAAGCACATGTTTTTCGAATGTTAAACCCTTTCTGGAATAAGATCTGGTCCCTACTCCAACAGATTTTTTAAAGTCCCAATTCCTCTAAACGTCACCAACATTTTGCTGGGCAGCCTAGCCTTAATGTGGGCCAAATCAGAGCAGCCTCGCATCTTTGGCCTTTTTTTTTTTTTACTTTTGGCTAGTCGATATATCACATCTAATTGGAACGACTTCACCAACATTTCCACCAAAGTTTGATGGAATAATATATGCGATGTACACAGATTGGAAACATTTATGGCCAATGCTCCCTCTTTCTCTTAAATAGGACAGAAAATTGATTTTTTTTGTGTGAATTATTTAAATGAAACAAATGTCTAATTCACACAGTGATTATATTGATGAATCATTAATTGCAACCTCAGCCTGTCTATCCCTGTTTCTTTTCCACTATAAGCCTGATTCGGTAATGCCAGTGTTTTCTTTTTGGTTGGTTTTTTTTTTTTTTACTCTTTCCCTTCCTTTCACTCTATTATATGAATTTTTTCGTAAATCACATTTGTCTGGTCACCGTTGCATTACCACAATATTCTTTTACTATATATTATAGACTCTATCTTTATATTTCTAATTTATCATATAATTGTTACCTTATTATCGCTTTGACTGTTGATTTGTACTGTGATATTTAATAAAATAGCACCTTTAAACTAAACAATGAACATTTGTTTCTAAACACTTGCGTCCTCCACAGTTCCAAGAGACCAAACAAAGACAGTCTATTCACTTATTGATGTTTTGAGAATGTCCTCCTCCATGCAAGACAGACAAAACAGAGTTCCAATCATAGGCCTGGGTCTTGGGCAATAATGTTGATTGAGAGCGGGTTACAAAATACCAAGTCATGAATGGACATAGAGGGACGGGTAGGCACTGCAAGAGAGCACTCATTCAACAGATCCTTTGGTTCAGCTAGAGCCTGCAACACATCATAGCCCAATGTTAGGAAAGACTCTTAACTTAGACAGGACCAGAGCCCTTACCATTTGTGATGAGAAATATAACTTTGCCAAATTTAATCTGCCCTTCACTGGAAACTGGGCCAAGGCAATATCGCTAAAGGAAATTGGTCTTAGGCTAAGTATTTCTAGAAACAATGCCAACATTTGGGTCTGATTTAGAGGGAGTGATTCCCTGTTAGGAAATACCTTGCTCAAGATTAATGTGTGTTCCTCTAAAATGATTATTTTACTTTTGGCTCCTTGATTTTTAAATTTTACGTTGGTTGAACCTAGTCCCTGGCTCATGGCGTGGCTGAAGACATGAATCTCTCCCTCTTTCTTTACAGCCATTATAAGTTAAATTATCCAGACCAGAGATCTGGTGTACATGTTCCAGTGGTTTAGCTGAAACCCCCAGCCCACTTGGAACTGGCCTCGGCGTAGTAGACCACCTGTCAGTTGGCGCCAAAGATCTTCGGAGGGCTAACATACCGGCCCAAGCTGGTTCCTCCGGGGGTTGAGTCGACCTGGGTTGCCAAACATGGCCTGTGCCTTCTTTCCTCTGATGTGAGTAAAGATGACTGCAATAAGGCATTCTGACTTTTAGGTGAACAATCCTCCACAATGGCCAAACTTAAGTTGGCCGGTTCTCCTATACTATGCAATTTAGAGTACACCGAAAGGATGCTTTGGTCCAAGACTTCAGATGGTTTTGATGATAACTTTACAAATGTGTCTATTGGGCCCTTTGGCATTCAGATACTCTCTCCTCTAAGTTATTTAGTTTCTTCTTTGCCTTGCTTGGTATGGTTAATGCTTCCTTGCAGGATAGCTTTTTCTCGTTTTGTTTTACCAGACTCAATCAACATGTCTTCCTCAATTGTGGGGATGGATTCTGACTCTGCGACAGGTTCCTCATGAAGCTACGAGATCCGTTCTGCCTTTGTTTAGAAGAGTTCTTTTTTGTTTTTTTTTCCCTTTCCCTACATGTTGCCTTAGCAGATATGTTGGTTGCCATATCGGCCATCGGGGGATTCACAACCCTGTTTGTATTCTCATCGAGTTTTTTGAGCCCTGGACCAAGAGGAACGCTTGCTGGTAGGTCCCCCATCAAGCCAAACTGGACTATTCAAGTGGCTTGGGTAAGCTCCCCATAAACTGTACCCTGCTGTTAGGCAGAAACCTGTGCAGTTCCCTT